>NC_090845.1:104441749-105066749 GCF_028021215.1 Eschrichtius robustus
GTTTCAAATAAATTGAATCTCCACATGCCCTAGGCAGACCAGATATCTTTATGCTATTATGGAAAGAAAGGATTCTCACCTTCTACCCAACCAGTGCTTAATCTACTTTCTGCAATTCTCTAGGCCAGAAAGTGTCTGCTTCAGGACCTGCTGCTGGTAGAAGTAGTTATATCACACTACCTGATCCAGGACCTCAAACATCCTTAGTTTTTCAAAGACACAATAAATCTGGTAAAACATATCCACCACAACAACTATGCAATGGCCTAATCAATATAAACCTAAAGGCAGAGCTTCTGTATAATCAGTTTCACTTTTTGCCAAAAAGACTGCCGCCATAATAACTGTACACATCTTAATCCACCTAGCCAAGCATCTTTCTGTGGAATAGAAGTGAATTGAGGGACATTCACAGAAAGACAGACAAGATGAAAAGGCAGAAGGCTATGTACCAGATGAAGGAACAAGATAAAACCCCAGAAAAACAACTAAATGAACTGGAGATAGGCAACCTTCCAGAAAAAGAATTCAGAATAATGAGAGTGAAGATGATCCAGGACCTCGGAAAAAGAATGGAGGCAAAGATCAAGAAGAAGCAAGAAATGTTTAACAAAGACCTAGAAGAATTAAAGAACAAACAAACAGAGATGAACAATACAATAACTGAAATAAAAAATACACTGGAAGGAATCAATAGCAGAATAACTGAGGCAGAAGAACGGATAAGTGACCTGGAAGACACAAAGGTGGAATTCACTGCTGAGGAACAGAATAAACAAAAAAGAATGTAAAGGAATGAAGACAGCCTAACAGACCTCTGGGACAACATTAAATGCAACAACATTCTCATTATAGGGGTCCCAGAAGGAGAAGAGAGAGAGAAAGGAAGAGAAACTATTTGAAGAGATTATAGTCGAAAACATCCCTAACGTGGGAAAGGAAATAGCCACCCAAGTCCAGGAAGCGCAGAGAGTCCCATACAGGATGAACCCAAGGAGAAACGCGCCGAGACACATCGTAATCAAATTGGCAAAAATTAAAGACAAAGAAAAATTATTGAAAGCAGCAAGGGAAAAACGACAAATAACATACAAGGGAACTCTCATAAGGTTAACAGCTGATTTCTCAGCAGAAACTCTACAAGCCAGAAGCGCGTGGCATGACATATTTAAAGTGATGAAAGGGAAGAACCTACAACCAAGATTACTCTACCCGGCAAGGATCTCATTCAGATTCGATGGAGAAATCAAAAGCTTTACAGACAAGCAAAAGCTAACAGAATTCAGCACCACCAAACCAGCTCTACAACAAATGCTAAAGGAACTTCTCTAAGTGGGAAACTCAAGAGAAGAAAAAGACCTACAAAAACAAACCCAAAACAATTAAGAAAATGGTAATAAGAACATACATATCGATAATCACCTTAAACGTGAATGGATTAAATGCTCCAACCAAAAGACACAGGCTCGCTGAATGGATACAGAAACAAGACCCATATATATGCTGTCTACAAGAGACCCACTTCAGACCTAGGGACACATACAGACTGAAAGTGAGGGGATGGAAAAAGATATTCCATGCAAATGGAAATCAAAAGAAAGCTGGAGTAGCAATTCTCATATCAGATGAAATAGACTTTAAAACAAATACTATTACAAGAGAAAAAGAAGGACATTACATAATGATCAAGGGATCAATCCAAGAAGAAGATATAACAATTATAAATATATAGGCACCCAACATAGGAGCACCTCAATATATAAGCCAACTACTAACAGCTATAAAAGAGGAAATCAACAGTAACACAGTAATAGTGGGGGACTGTAACACCTCACTTACAACAATGGACAGATCATCAAAACAGAAAATTAATAAGGAAACACAATTTTTAAATGAACAACAGACCAGATAGATTTTATTGATATTTATAGGACATTCCATCCAAAAACAGGAGATTACACTTTCTTCTCAAGTGCACACGGAACATTCTCCAGGATATATCACATCTTGGGTCACAAATCAAGCCTCAGTAAATTTAAGAAAATTGAAATCAAATCAAGCATCTTTTCTGACCACAACGCTATGAGATTAGAAATCAATTACAGGGAAAAAAACGTAAAAACACAAACACATTGAGGCTAAACAACACGTTACTAAATAACCAAGAGATAACTGAAGAAATCAAAGAGAAAATCAAAAAATACCTACAGACAAATTACAATGAAAACACGACGACCCAAAACCTATGGGATGCAGCAAAAGCAGTTCTAAGAGGGAAGTTTATAGCTATACACGCCTACCTTAAGAAACAAGAAATATCTCAAATAAACAATCTAACCTTACACCTAAACGAACTAGAGAAAGAAGAACAAACAAAACCCAAAGTTAGTAGAAGGAAAGAAATCATAAAGATCAAAGCAGAAATAAATGAAACAGAAACAAAGAAAACAATAGCAAAGATCAATAAAACTAAAAGCTGGTTCTTTGAGAAGATAAACAAAATTGATAAACCATTAGCCAGACTCATCAAAAAAAAGAGGGAGAGGACTCAAATCATTAAAATTAGAAATGAAAAAGGAGAAGTTACAACAGACACCACAGAAATACAAAGCATCCTAAGAGACTACTACAACCAACTCTATGCCAATAAAATGGACAACCTGGAAGAAATGGACAAATTCTTAGAAAAGTATAACCTTCCCAGACTGAACCAGGAAGAAGTAGAAAATATGAACAGACCAATCACAAGCACTGAAACTGAGACTGTGATTAAAAATCTGCCAACTTCAAAAAAAAAAAAAAAAATCTGCCAACAAACAAAAGTCCAGGACCAGATGGCTTCACAGGTGAATTCTATCAAACATTTAGAGAAGAGCTAACACCCATCCTTCTCAAACTCTTCCAAAGTATTGCAGAGGAAGGAACACTCCCAAACTCATTCTATGAGGCCAACATCACCCTGATACCAAAACCAGACAAAGATACTACAAAAAAAGAAAATTACAGACCAATATCACTGATGAACATAGATGCAAAAATCCTCAACAAAATACTAGCAAACAGAATCCAACAACACATTAAAAGGATCATACACCATGATCAAGCGGGATTTATCCCAGGGATGCAAGGATTCTTCAATATACGCAAATCAATCAATGTGATACACCATATTAACAAACTGAAGGAGAAAAACCATATGATCATCTCAATAGATGCAGAGAAAGCTTTCGACAAAATTCAACACCCATTTATGATAAAAGCCCTGCAGAAAGTAGGCATAGAGGGAACTTTCCTCAACATAATAAAGGCCATATATGACAAACCCACAGCCAACATCGTCCTCAACGGTGAAAAACTGAAACCATTTCCACTAAGATCAGGAACAAGACAAGGCTGCCCACTCTCACCAGTATTATTCAACATAGTTTTGGAAGTGTTAGCCACAGCAATCAGAGAAGACAAAGAAATAAAAGGAATCCAAATCGGAAAAGAAGAAGTAAAGCTGTCACTATTTGCAGATGACATGATACTATACATAGAGAATCCTAAAGATGCTACCAGAAAACTCCTAGAGCTAATCAATGAATTTGGTAAAGTAGCAGGATACAAAATTAATGCACAGAAATCTCTTGCATTTCTATACACTAATGACGAAAAATCTGAAAGTGAAATTAAGAAAACACTCCCGTTTACCATTGCAACAAAAAGAATAAAATATCTAGGAATAAACCTACCTAAGGAGACAAAAGACCTGTATGCAGAAAATTATAAGACACTGATGAAAGAAATTAAAGATGATACAAATAGATGGAGAGATATACCATGTTCCTGGATTGGAAGAATCAACAATGTGAAAACGACTCTACTACCCAAAGCAATCTACAGATTCAATGCAATCCCTACCAAATTACCAATGGCATTTTTCACAGAACTAGAACAAAAAATTTCACAATTTGTATGGAAACACAAAAGACCCCGAATAGCCAAAGCAATCTTGAGAACGAAAAATGGAGCTGGGGGAATCAGGCTCCCTGACTTCAGACTATATTACAAAGCTTCAGTAATCAAGACAGTTTGGTACTGGCACAAAAACAGAAATATAGATCAATGGAACAGGATAGAAAGCCCAGAGATAAACCCACACACATATGGTCACCTTATCTTTGATAAAGCAGGCAAGCATATACAGTGGAGAAAAGACAGCCTCTTCAATAAGTGGTGCTGGGAAAACTGGACAGGTACATGTAAAAGTATGAAATTAGAACACTCCCTGACACCATGCACAAAAATAAACTCAAAATGGATTAAAGACCTAAGTGTAAGGGCAGACACTATCAAACTCTTAGAGGAAAACATAGGCAGAACACTCTATGACATACATCACAGCAAGATTCTTTTTGACCCAGCTCCCAGAGAAATGGAAATAAGAACACAAATAAACAAATGGGACCTAATGAAACTTAAAAGCTTTTGCACAGCAAAGGAAACCATAAACAAGACGAAAAGACAACCCTCAGAATGGGAGAAAGTATTTGCAAATGAAGCAACTGACAAAGGATTAATCTCCAAGATTTACAAGCAGCTCATGCAGCTCAATAACAAAAAAACGAACAACCCAATCCAAAAATGGGCAGAAGACCTAAATAGACATTTCTCCAAAGAAGATATACAGATGGCCTACAGACACGTGAAAGAATGCTCAACATCATTAATCATTAGAGAAATGCAAATCAAAACTACAATGAGATATCATCTCACACCGGTCAGAATGGCCATCATCAAAAAATCTAGAAACAATAAATGCTGGAGAGGGTGTGGAGGAAAGGGAACACTCTTGCACTGTTGGTGGGAATGTAAATTGATACAGCCACTATGGAGAACAGTATGGAGGTTCCTTAAAAAACTACAAATAGAACTACCATACGACCCAGCAATCCCACTACTGGGCATATACCCTGAGAAAACCATAGGTCAAAAAGAGTCATGTACCAAAATGTTCATTGCAGCTCTATTTACAATAGCCAGGACATGGAAGCAACCTAAATGTCCATCGACAGATGAATGGATAAAGAAGATGTGGCACATCTATACAATGGAATATTACTCAGCCATAAAAAGAAATGAAATGGAGGTATTTGTAATGAGGTGGATGGAGTTAGAGTCTGTCATACAGAGTGAAGTAAGTCAGAAAGAGAAAAACAAATACAGTATGCTAACACATATATACGGAATCTAAGGAAAAAAAAATGGTTCTGAAGAACCTAGGGGCAGGACAGGAATAAAGAGGCAGACATAGAGAATGGACTTGAGGACACGGGGAGGGGGAAGGGTAAGCTGGGATGAAGTGAGAGAGTGGCATGGACATATACACACTACCAAATGTAAAAGAGATAGCTAGTGGGAAGCAGCCACATAGCACAGGGAGACCAGCCCAGTGCTTTGTGACCACCTAGAGGGGTGGGATGGGGAGGGTGGGAGGGAGGGAGATGCAAGAGGGAAGAGAAATGGGAACATACTGTATATGTATAACTGATTCACTTTGTTATAAAGCAGAAGCTAACACACCATTGTAAGGCAATTATACTTCAATAAAGATGTTTAAAAAAAAAAAAAGACACATGCACCCCAATGTCATTGCAGCACTATTTACAATAGCCAGGTCATGGAAGCACCCTAAATGCCCATTGACAGACGAATGGATAAAGAAGATGTGGTACATATATACAATGGAATATTACTCAGCCATAAAAAGGAACGAAATTGGGTCATTTGTTGAGACGTGGATGGATCTAGAGACTGTCATACAGAGTGAAGTAAGTCAGAAAGAAAAGAACAAATATCATATATTAACACATATATGTGGAACGTAGAAAAATGGTACAGATGAACTGGTTTGCAGGACAGAAATTGAGATACAGATGTAGAGAACAAACGTATGGACACCAAGGGGGGAATGAGGTGGGGGGGGGGTGGTGGGATGAATCGGGAGACTGGGATTGACATGTATACACTAATATGTATAAAATGGAAAACTAATAAGAACCTGCTGTATAAAAAAATAAATAAAATAAAATTCAAAAATTCAAAAAAAATTAAAAGAAATAAAAAGTAGATTAAAATTTTTAGAAAAAAGAATTGAATTGAGGAAATATGGCAGAAGAGATAGCCAAAGAAATACCTCCAGTTTAGTACATCTTAAAATGATAGGTAGATAGATAGATATGATAGATAGGTATGATAGATAGAATATATCCTTTTAAATGCAGGGCTGATAGTTGAGATAGTGGGAAAATAAGAGCCAGTAAGGACATATCAGCAGTAATCCAGAATAAAGAGGAAGCTCTGGAGGTGGCAACTACCTTTGGATAGCTACTGGTTCCTAATAACCCTAGTGTTAAAAAAATCCTAGTAGTTTTAATGGGCTAGTCGAGTGCAAGGGACAAAAAAGACAAATCCTGGGGCCCAGGCAAGGTTAGAAGTTAGATCAGGCACACACCATCCCTTTCTTTCTCTGCTTAAAGTCAGACCCCCAAAGGGTGATGCTCTTCATGGATGAATGCGGGCAAAACTACCACCCAGAGGCAGATGGTAGAGATAGGCGCTTGTCCTGGTTTTGGCTCTGGGTAGGAGAGAGAGAGAGAAAGAGAGAGAAATTTCCTTTAGACATCATAACCCCAGGGAGGTCTGGGTCCAGAAATCACATTACCTCTATGGCCAAAGCACCTCATACCAGAAATTTAGCTTAAAATAGTTCTGGATTGGCAGTATTCCCAGGTGGCTAGTAGGAGCAAGTGTAACTCTCCTCTAGAAGTATTCACTTTAAACCCAGGTTTCAATCTCCAAAGAGAAAGTTCCAATGAATGTGTGCTCACAAATAAATACCAAAATACACACGAGGGAAAATATGAAAGACAGGTGAAGACATATGGAGGATATAATGAGAAGGATCGACATGCATCTAGTGGAAGTTCTAGAAGGAAATATTAAAGAGAATAAGAGAGAATGGCTATGAATTTTCCACAGTTAGCGAAATACAAATCCTCAGATTCAGGCCACATTTAGCGAGCTTGCTCACTTTGTCTACTAAACTTATTAGGTGAATATCAACCTTTCATTTACCCACATGAGAATCCTGGATTGACCACAATCAGGGTGTCCATTCATGTCATCTTCAAAAGGAGCAAAGGGCAATGAGCACAGTTGCTTGAATAAGCCTTATGGTTTTTTTCAGAATACTAGAAATGCGATTCTGTATAATCAACACAGACATTTCCTTCAGAGTCTGAAGTGGTATCTGGTAGGTGAGCTCTATTAATTCTAACTCCTAGCTTGACCATTCTGCAATCTCCAAAAGGAAAAACAGAGAGAAAAGTATGCATTTTGATGCAGTATACTGGGAAAAGTGTGCACTTAAGGGCCAGGTACACCTAAGTTCAAATTCTGACCCTGCTACTGTGCTTCAGGTCCCAACGTATAAAAATTTTTTAATAAACACAGTGGGGGAAGGTTTGAGAACTGAATGACTGAGATAACATGTAAAAAGCCAGCCAGATCACTGGTACAGCACAAGTGATTATTCCCTTTTCATCCCCCTATCCCTCTTCTTAGGTCATGACTTTCAGACTTTTGTCCAAGACTGAGGTCAGATCCCTGATTAGTTTTTAAACAAATTGTCTACTTTTGACAAAGTGGCCATTTTAGGTATAAAACTTTGTTAAAATTTTGAAAAACTAAAATTATGTCTACTATTTCTCAACTTCAAGATGTACATGGTCAAGCTGGGTCTAAAGATTGAAGAGATACTGACCAACGAGAATGGCCAGCCAGTGTGACCCAGATGGATAGGATGACTGAAGTAGGAGAAGATATTTGGCATGACAAGCTAGATTTCAAGTCCATAACTTGCACTAGCCAGGAAACATTGGAAGACTGTGGTCAAGGCAGGCTGGAGAAGGCTGGTGACCAGAAGTTTAGGCTTCAAAGATGAGGAACATAGGCAAAAGCCATAAATGAAAAGCTAGGCATTTAGTTATTCAGGGACTGGGCAATGACTACTGGGAGCCCAATTTCCAGATGATCTGGATTACATGTGTCAGATTCCAGGCACAGAGTACTGAAGCTACAAGTCAGAGCTCAAATTGAGAGTTTAGGTGACAGGGATGAAAAGCCCAGCCCAGAAGGACTAAGTTATACCACTGTTAACCCACTACTAGTACAATGCCTAGCATATAGCAAGCCCTCTGTTGAATGAATGAAAGAAAGAATGAATGATCAAGCAAGCACCGAGAAGCCATATAATAATACTGGAAGGTCAGTAGTAAGATTAACATTGAAACTAAGTCTAAATTCTAAAGGCAGGCAGGTTCACTCAGTGGTTAAAGACCTCAGAAGCAAGGGAACCAGAGAGTTCCTAACATCACACAGGTAGCAGGATTGCTGCAGTTCTGGAGAATATTTTGCAAACGGGGTTGAATTTGGGTGTACTGTGTGTGAGTGTATGTGAAGCAAGATACTTCTTTCATATTTTAAATGCACGTTAGGTAATTTTTTCTGATCTCACTGTTTTTTCTTCTGTTATATTACACCTTAATGTTCACTCCCAGTGTTACATTTATTCCCAAGTGCACTCAAGGACTTCAGAAAGCAAACAGCACCTGCTGATGTATTACACTTGTTTTGCCATGACCTACCTAGATTCATGTTTCTTAACTAGCAGAGGGAAGATAAGGATATGTACCCCTGGAGTAGTTTTCTATTGTTTCATAACAAATTACCAATTTGTTAGTGGCCTAAAAAAATACGAATTTGTTAGCTCACAGTTCTGTAAATCAGAAGGCTGGGTCGTGTGGCTGAGCTCTCTGCTCAGGGTCTAACAAGGCTGAAATCAAGATGTCAGCTAGGCTGCTTTCTCGTATGGAGCTTGGGATCCTCTTCCCACCCCATTCAGGTTGTCGGCAGAACTCAGATCCCTGCAGCCAGAAGACTGAGGTCCCCCTTTCCTTACTATCAGCAGGGAGCTACTCTTGGTTCCTAGAGGCCACATTCCACACCTCTCGGCCCCCAAAGGCAGTATACAGCATAGATGTTTGCTTTCTTCTTTTTAGATGTTTGCTTTCTTTTTTTTTTTAGATGTTTGCTTTCTCCTTTTTAGATGTTTGCTTTCTTTTTTTTTTTAGATGTTTGCTTTCTTCCAAGCCTGCCAGAGTGTATTTCTCTGACTTCCTTTTCCCACCAGTCAGAGAAAATTCTGCTTTTAAAGGGCTCATGTGATTCGGTCAGATCCACAGGTATAATCTCCCTATCTTAAAGTCAACTGATTTGGGACTTTAATTACATCTGTAAAATTCCTTCATAGCAGCACCTAGATTAGCATTGAATTGAATAACTGGGAGAAGATGTGTGTATAGAAGAAGCTAGGAAATCTTAAGGGTCTATCTTAAAATTCTGCTTACCATAAACGCCAATGTTGAGATGTTCCTATTTAGATAAATACCATAAAAAGTGGGAAAAACAGAAATATCAACCAATTGCTTTTATTTTTTTGTTGTAATATTATTATTTCAGACACTTCACTCATTAATATGGCTCATTTGCTATAAGTTAGTCAAACTAGAGGAAACTCTGGGAAGATAACAAAAATTAAATAAAATAAAATAAGTGTGACCTTGGGCTTAAATCTTGACCACTAAATGCTAGCTGTGAAACTCTGGGTTAAGTTACTTAACTCTTCTAAACTTCAGTTTCCCTACCTATAAAATGGGGATAATAGTAGTATATTCCTCATATAGTGCATGATGGATTAAGTGAAATAATATGTGCAAAGTACTTAATACAGTATCTAGCACTAATTTAATGATAGCAATTATTATTTTATCATTGAATGACATAAGACACGTAAAACTGTCTCAGAAAGCATAAAGAATGATTCTGATGTAACATATTATCACTAGGTACACATAGAGGGCACACCATTAGACAGGTATCCTGTACATAAGGTGAATATGTTTAGTATGTACACATATTATCACATACTTATTTAATGTACCACGTTAATTGTGCAGTTGAAATTCCCACTTATCTTTGTCTCTGAACACATTCAGCATAAACAAATCAGCATACAGTTGACCCTTGAACAACACGGATTTGAACTGTGCAGGTCCACTTTTATGTGGATCTTTTTCAATAAATACGTACTACAGTACTACATGAACCGAGGTTGGCTGAATCTGAAGATGTGTAACCACAGATACGGAGGGCCAACTGTAAAGTTGTAAGTGGATTTTTTGACCTCTAACCCCCACATTGTTCAAGGGTCAACTGTATGCTCCCAAGATGAAGAACATAAAGAGGACTGATAATCATCTTTAAATAGATTAAAGGTTTTGTATGGATTTAGTAGCCAGAATTATAACCAGTGGAAGGAAAATACAGAAATGCAGATTTGGGCTAAATACAATGAAGAGATTCGTTAACATTTATCAAAAAATGGATTGGGTAAATAGTAAGTTCCATGTCCCTGAGTGACCACTTATCGGGGAAGTTTGTAAAAAGAATTCATGCATTAGATATGAGGCTTACACTAGTGACCTTTAAAGTCCCTTCCAATTGTAACTGCGCGCACATATGCATTAGCCTGATTGATATTTCTATATGTTTGCCACTAGATTGTTTCACCAATTAAAAAATACATATGTATATGTGTATATATATGTATGTATGTATATATTCCTTTTCTTCCCTGAAAGAAAAATAAAAGATCTCTTCCTCAGATTTTGACCTGGAGTGAAATTTTGAAGCATAAATTTCATATGTCTTAGTTTTTCTCTCTTTAGATCAGGCCATATATACTGCTTATTGTTTTGAAAAACAAAATTATGCTTAGTCCATATTATTTACAAGTGAACCTCTAATATTATACTTTGCTTCCAGAAGCTCCACATCAGTGCATCATTTCACAGTTGCTTTGGAAATTACCGTTACCATTCTCTTTGTGCGTCAGGCCTGCAGTGCAGAAAATATGACTTCTTACCAGTAGACTAATTACATTCCAGGATTTTCTTTGTGGGTATTTTTTCCAAGTTCATTTTCTCAGTGGCCCTTATTAAATAGTTCCAGAAGCTAAGTGTGACACCTGTAATAGGCCCAGGACTCACAGTCATGCACTATATTGGGAATGAATCTCAGATCTTCATTTTGTGTGTAAGTCTACCTTGTATATGATTGCTTATATATTTTCTTTTAACATTTTTCCCTTGTTTACAAAGTAATACATATTCACCGTAGAAAACTGAGTCATTATATAAAGGTACAAATAACCAAAACTTTCATTATTATTTTAATCAGCAACCAAAGACAATCACCATCAAGCATTTATGAATATTCTTCCAGAATTCCCTATGCTTATATACACATATAGATACACAGATAAATAATTTTATATAAATGGGATTATTCCTCATGCAGTTATTTCATAACATCTGTTTTCATTTAATGCATCATGAGCTCCTGTCATGTCAATGAATATAGAGACTTACCCCTTAACAGCTGGTGGTTAGCACATTGTTCCTGTCTGCTAGTAACCCTTTCTTGAAAAAAACATCCATTGCATACTCCATGTGGTCCTAGTGAGGAAGATGATCACAGTAGTCTCTCCCCACATGGTGTGTGGCAGGGAATCAGTTGACCCAGAGAGGTTTCTTAAGACCAATCAACATAGACCCTGAGATTTAATATATCAACACCAAGAGAAAGTTTTACCTCCTTTGGGATTGAGAATTATTAAGACATTATAAACTGAAGTTGCTTGCAGCCATCTTTGCTGAGTACAAAAAGGAAGCTGTCTGTGATAGGAAAATTGAAGCCAAAGCACAAAAAGAAGCAGAGATAAGCAAAGAAGAGAGGCAGACAGAAAGAGAAAGTTTTGATATATCTTAGACCCTGGATCCAGCCATGCCTAAAGCTACTTCATCTGGACTATAGTCTGTGCTGTTATAAGACAACATATGGGGACTTCCCTGGTGGCACAGTGGTTAAGAATCCGTCTGCCAATGCAGGGGACACGGGTTCGAGCCCTGGTCAGGAAGATCCCACACGCCACGGAGCAACTAAGCCCGTGAGCCACAACTACTAAGCCCGTGCGCCACAACTACTAAGCCCGCATGCCTAGAGCCCGTGCTCCGCAACAAGAGAAGCCACGGCAATGAGAAGCCCACGCACCGCAACAAAGAGTAGCCCCGCCCGCTGCAACTAGAGAAAGCCCGCGTGCAGCAACGAAGACCCGATGCAGCCAAAAATTAATTAATTAATTAATTAATTAATTTTTTAAAAAGACAGCATATGCTTTTCCACAAAATTACTGCACTATGCAAAGTTGTTCAATAAAAACCACAGGGCTTATGGGGGAAATGGGGCTATGAGTGCAACATTCAAAAACTTTGTCAGTGACACATACACAAAAAGATACAAACATAATGAAAATGGTAGCAGTTTTACACGTTAAATGGTTAAGAAATACATAAATACTACAATAAATATGGTGCTTTATTTTGAAAAAGAACTAAAGTTTGCTTGTGGAAATGGGTTATCAGAAGGGTTGCAACTTGTGAATTATTGTGAAGTGGTGGAAGGAGGGTTATCTGAAATCAGATGGAAAGCTGTAACACTCGATGTGGATGGGTATGACTCAAAACACACAATGAAGTGAGGTAACTGGTAGACGTTTGAGGTCTGTGTGCGTGTATTTTGTGTGTTCCTACGCAACTTGATTCATCTGGGTGTAGTTTTCTGTTTTCACCAGTTTCTGGCTGACAAAATTGCACATAAGCAAATGCAAAATTCACCTTCTGCTTAAATTGTCTCTAATATATTAGTCACAAAGGAATAGGCAAGTGTTAGAGCAGTCTGTACTTGAATATGTTAGCGAATAAATTCCCTTTTTTTGTTTAAGATAATTCCAGTTAGCTTTCTTCCAGGGTCCTGAATAGTAATACATGGCTACAAAATATTCCATTGCACAATACTAACACATTTTAAGTGTCAGGCTGGCTTTTCTGTGTCTCTTGACACATTTCTAGACTACCATTCTCTACTTTCAGTTCTTGTGTGCTCAGAGATTGAAAATTCATTTTAATATGGACATAAACCATCATTAAGAAGGTGGAGGAGACCTGAAAAAGATATAAAAATTCCAAAGCCAAACAGATTTTTTGAACTTGTACTATTATAATCTGTAACACAACTGACTTTTCAAACAGATAATTGAAAGTTGATGATTACAGAATTTAGTCTTGGCCCTGACAAACTGTGGCCAGTTTCAGAATGATTTTTTTCATGGATTCTGATACTTCAAAATCCACAAAAACTCTCACAGAGATTACAACATTAAATCTTTTCATGTCAATATTGTATCTCAAATCACCTAACCCTGTACATAAAAAGTTTTTCCCTGAGTTATCATGTTAGCTCTTGTTTATAACAAAAGCCTACATGCATTACAGTTTTGTTACTGATGTTTTGAGTGATTATCCTTGGGGTTGGAGCAAAATTGGCTCCAAGGATACCGCCATTTTGTATTATTCTTGACAAGAGGAGACAGCGAGTATCCCACAGACAAGCTGTTCTATACACTGGCTGTGACCCCAGCCTTTGAAACTCCTAAGTAGAGTTTATGCTGTGCAGATAAGGAGGTATAAAAAGTTTCCTTAAACCCACCTTAGCCTTAGACCTGTGCCGTTTTTATAGTCATTGGAAATGAGCCAGGTGGGAAAATGTTTTATTCTCATTTTTATCTATACGTATAATTTTGTGCCGTTATACAATTCTGTTGTGAAACTAATTCAAACAACCATTTAATTTGAGTGTAATTTCAGTTCTCAGTTACCCTAGAAAATAGTATCCTCTGGATCAGGGGTTGGCAAAATTTTTCTGCAAAGAGCCTGAGGGTAAATATTTTAGGCTTTGAGGGCCATAGAGTCTCTGTCCCCACTACTCAACTCTGCTCTGAAAGCAAACATATACAATATCTAAACAAATAGGGCTGGTTGTGTTCCAATAAAACTTTATTTACAAAAACAGACAGCAGGACAGATTTGTCCAGTGTACCAGTACCATAATTTGCCAACCCCGGCTTTGGACCAATAGCTTTCCTTTTTTTTTTTTTTTTTTTTTTTTTTTTTTTTGACGGAGCCTTGCAGCAGTCTCTTGAGACTCAAGGAAGGCCAAGCAGGCAGGAATCTGAACTATCCCTGCTTCAACTAAAATAGTTTTTATTTTTATGATATGTGGACTTTTGCATGAAATTAGGTTTGATTAAAGGGTTCCATTTCTAATAAGGAGAAAGGCTGCAAAACCACTGCCTTGGACTAAGCCTAAAACCTGCTGCTTTAAAACTCAAGAACAGATGTTTCAGGCAAAACAAACACATCTTCTGACGTCTTTAAAAATGATCATAGAAAAAAAAAATGATCATAGGTGGTACACACGTGTTTTGATGTTCCCAGAAATTCACTTTCTCATAAAATTGATAAAAGCATTTACATAGATAATTTTAACAGCTCTAAAAATGTTATCAGCTTAATCTTTCCTATTTCATTTTAACTTTTTCCTAAGTATAATGTTTAAGGTACCTTAAAAGGTCCAAGAGAGGTGGTATGGTATAGTGAAAAAAAGCACCAAATTAGGACTCTGTGTTTTCCTCCATTGCTAGATTGTGAACTTCTGGAAGAGAGGAACTAAGTTGTCTTTTTCATCTTTGAATTATCCTCAGCACCTAGAATAATACATGACACCAAACTTTAATTTTTAAGGCAAATGTAAATTCACTATCACAAAACTAGGAAGAAAATAAATTCAGGTAGTTTATTTACTTGTATCTCTCCATAATCTATAAGGAAAATAGCGTATCTCTCCTACTGAGCAACAAAATAAAGTTAGTACTTTGAGATATATTTTTATACCTAGGAAATTAACATGTTTAAAACACATAAAAGCTAGGGACTTCCCTGCTGGTCCAGTGGCTAAGACTCTGCGCTCCCAATGTAGGGGGCCAGGGTTCGATCCCTGGTCAGGGAACTAGATCCCGCATGCCGCAATGAAGAGTTCACATGCCACAACTAAAAGATCCCCCGTGCCACAACTAAGACCCGACGCAGCCAAATAAATAATTTTTTTAAATAAATGTATTTCTTTTATTTATTTATTTTTATTTTTGGCTGCGTTGTGTCTTCGTTGCGGTGCCTGGGCTTTCTCTAGTTGTGGCGAGCGGGGGCTACTCTTGGTTGTGGTGTGCGGGCTTCTCATTGCGGTGGCTTCTCTTGTTGTGGAGCACGGGCTTCAGTAGCTGTGGCTCGCAAGCTCTAGAGCGCAGGCTCAGTAGTTGTGGCGCACGGGCTTAGTTGCTCCGCGGCACGTGGGATCTTCCCGGACCAGGTCTCAAACCCGTGTCCCCTGCATTGGCAGGCAGGTTCTTAACCACTGCGCCACCAGGGAAGCCCTAAATAAATATTTTTAAACAACAAAAAAAGCTAATAATTATTGGACAGTGCCAAAAGTCATGTCCTCACAAGGATCCACAAATCCCTTATGTGCAATTCTTAAATCCCAAAAGCTCTGGAAACCAAACATTTTTGTTTTGTTTACTTTTAGTAACTTATTGACAGTCAAATTACTCTAACCTAAACTTACTTGACAGTAGTAGCTGATCTGAACTGAAGGAGGCTATTTACTAGTATTTATTTACCACGTATGAATAATCATATGGTTTACTGCAAAAAATATTACCCTATTTCATTATGCAGCGTTTTCCCTGAACTTCTAGGGTGTTAAAGAATACACAATATATGGCATTTGGTTTTACACAACTCCAGATCTTTTCCTGGTTGCTTTCCGGAGGAATCTAGAGCCCCATTCCAGCCTGAGGCCATGCCCCTGGTCCCACTTGTCTTTTCTGCGACCATCTTGAGCAACAATTGAGGCTGCAAACGGATCAGAGCGCCTTCCTGTCATGGCAGTGGGAAAAGTAAATGTGCTTCCCAATCACACAGAAAGTCAGTATTATCACTTTGATGGTCCATGATGCGTTAAGAAAGAACATCTTGGTCTTTTAAAAAGCACCTTTCTATTTTCATCACTGGACATTGGGCAGTCGAGGATCAGAATTAAGTTACTAGCTCTTAGCCTTGCAACGGAATCTGCTCAATATATATTTACCATTTGACTGACACACATCTTGGCCAGTATGTAAGAATTTCTCTCGCATTAAGTGTGGGCAAAAATGCATATTTGTAGGGAGAAAGTAACCGGAGGCCCTCAGTGGCTCAGCTCCAGCAACAAATCCATCATTACTCCACGCAACTGGTACGCTCCCCACGTATCTCTCTTGGACCCCACCCTCTGGCCAGCAGGGTCGTATCTAGGGATCTCAATTAGAGAGCTTGTAGTAAATAGGACGGGTTATGCCCGTAACGCTAGAGGAGGTGGACCTGCCTACTCCCTAGGGTGGGATATTCCGCGCTTGGATAAATTAAAACGACGTAAATTCAAACCACAATGCAAACTTTTCCCGACAGCATTTCCTTGTGAGAAAAAAAGCAGACCCCCAAATCACCCCTCTAAAAATGCCTCTTTGGAACTGCAGAGTTAGTGGGTAGGACACTCTGCCGGACCCCACCTACGTCGGGTGCGCTCCCACAAGGCCGGGTCACATCGCCGCTCCTGCGCGAGTTCTAGACTCCTCCCCTCAGGACGCTCAACCCCACCCTTCCCCGCTACTTCCGGCCCTCTCCGAACGCCCTCAACGCGCTTGCGCAGTTTTGATAGGCTTCTCGAGTACAAGAAATCTGAGCGCTGCTTCCCAGGAACCGCCCCCGCCTCCTCTTCGCCCCGCCCACGCCTTACTGGTCCCTCCTGAAATCTCGCGAGGGTCGGTGAGCGTCCGTATTTTGCGGGCAACTAGCTTTCCCAGCTGCTGTAATTGCAGCTGTGGGAGAAATTGGAGCTGCTGTCGTCGGCGCGCCCCCCCTCCCCCACTGAGGAGAGCCACCGCCTCTTCTCTCGCTCTCCTCATACACCTATCGCCGGGAGCGGCGGCAGCAACAGTCCCTGAACCCACCGGCGCCTCCTCAGGCGGCCGCACTGCTGGTCATTCCCTCAGTCCGGCAGCTACCGGCGGTCCCCTGCCACTGTCCGGCTCCTCACTTCAGATCGTCTGCTCCCTCCTCATCCTCCCCCGGGACCCACCTCCCCACGGCCTCGCCGGGGTGGAGGACGACGAGGAGGAGACGAGAGTCACCCTCCCTCCAGGCGGCGCCGGCTCCCTCACCCGCGGGTGTGTCCTATAAATGGCGTCGGAAAGCGACACCGAGGAATTCTTTGATGCCCCTGAAGATGTGCACCTAGGGGGCGGCTACCCTGTAGGGTAAGTAACCGGAGCCACGGCCCACAAGCCGGGCGTCCCTGTCCCCCGGCTTCCCCTGTGCCTTCCCCCGTGCCTTCCCCCTTACACCCCTCCCAGGGCCCGCTGTATCCGCCACCGCTGCTCCTCTCCGCCTCCCTCGGGCACTTAAGAGAGAGTCGGGGGAGGGCGATCGGCCACTTCGGGCAAACCCTCCTCTTTTCCCTGGTGAACGGCCCCAGGGGTTCCTTTCTCGTCTTGTCCAGCTTTCTGCGAGGTGGGACGGTTTACGAACCTGAGAGCCGGAGATTTGTATTTGTGGGGTTCAGAGCTTACTTTTGAAACATCCGTTTTAGCCTTGGGGGCCATAGTTTAAAGGAGCAGCAACAGGAGAAATTGCAGTGCCCAGGTTTTTTTTCTTTTGCCGCTAACTTACCTATTCGTTTCAGAGGTGGCTGTACCTCTCCCTATTTGCCTTCTTCGTTGCACAGAAAGAAAAGGAGCGGAGCGCGGGGTGGGGGGGAAGATTGGGTGTTTACTTAGGAAAGTCCTCTAGCTGATGTACTCTAGATCCACAGTGTTTTATTAAAATAGCACCTTGCCGTGAGGCAAAGGAAATCGAAGACAAGGTCCTTTGCCATTAGGGAGAATGCGGTCTTAAAAGGGTAGCCGGACATAAATGTGCACAACCGACTACAGAGATACAAACAAGTGCTGAGTAATCTGTGGTTAGAAGGAGAGCCACAGCTTTGTGCTCTTTATCTAATTCTGCAAGATGTTTTAGTGGTGATTAATACGGGAGATTCTGAGTAGGAAGTAGGGTAGTTGGAATGCTTCGCTTGCCTGGGACTTCTACTTACCCACTCCTCCACTTTTCAAAGTTGGAATATGTTTAAAGCGATTTCACCGAACTCTTCTACTGGGCTTGTGTGGAACTAGAGGCAGTGAAATACATTTTCATGCTATAAGAACTTGAAAATCGGTAAAATTTGTATGTTAATGTAAGTCACTAATATGGTTCCAGGAGTCAGCTGCCTTCAGTTTGCAAGCTTACCCGTGGAAGAAATATCTTAATACAAATAATGTTATCTGTACATTCTAGAAGTCGTTCTAAAACCTAATATGTATTATATATAATATATACCCCAAAAGTTACAGCAACAAAATCAGAGAGAAATTTCTACGTTGGTAGATCGCTGATGAGTGTTTCCACCAACCTTCAAATCACTGTTACGGGATTTGGGGGCTGCAATGGCCAGTCTTGAAATGGCATTGAATCTCCTTCAAGTTCAGTATATGAAACAAGTTCATAGCTAGATGTTAGAGGATAGAAAATTCACTTGCATTTCCAAGTACATTGGAGCCCCCTGAGATTAAATTTTGTCTTTGTGGTATTCCCTTTAAAGTAATGAACTGTCAATTCAGGTTAAATAAGAGACCTAATCCTTTAGTTGTTGTGTGTGTGTGTGTGTGTGTGTGTGTGTGTGTGTGTGTGGAGGGGGAAGGGAAATAACCGTCGACATATATGATTTAATCAATTTACAGCTATGTGAATATGGTTCCTTTTCAATGAATATAACAAATTTAACTTTGAAGGACAGCTACATCAGGACCTGTGTAAACTGCCTAGTAGTCCAGTACCTGGCACAGAGAAAGAACTGCAGTGTTCATTCCCTTCTCCTTCCTTTCTTGGAATTAGCAAATTTAACTTCACACAGTGCTTACTTTGGAGGAAGTATGCAGAACTTGGGGTTATTTAACGTATCCAAACCGAATGAGTCATTTTGATAGAATTGATAGAGTCACTTCTTCCCTCGTGGGATAATATAGTTTCTCAAGCACTTTGATCCTTTGGTATGCTAGGTGAAAAGTAAAAACATCTCTTGGGACCCAGCCTTCTGATTTTAACTCTAACCTGCCCATATATTGAGAGTGTTGAGCTCTGTGGATAAAACTACTGTTAGTCTGTGAATTTTACAGCTCCATCCTGCATTAGTGAGGGGATTTGGAAGAGAATTAGACTCATCTGGAGAATTGCATCTGAAAAGAACTAGCAGTACTGGGAGGACTGCACAAGGTTGGCATCATTAGCATTTCCTCTGTCCTTTGTGACAGTTTTTGTCATTTTGCATAAGGTACTGTGAGACTTGGCTGGGTAACTAACAACCTAGCAATGCAGTGAGAAATCTTGATTTGTGGAAACACGTGGTATCACTAGATATCTGGTCATTAGAAATATCCTCTCTCCCTTGAGATACACTTGGAGTAGCGCACACCATACAAACTCTAAGAGGTTAACGGACTGAGTTTGGGCACTTTAAGAAATGTTCCTTGCATTGCGCGTTCTAGAGTACACAGACCATTTCACCAAATTGTAGTAAACTGAGTAGACTGTTGAGAGTTATCTCATGTTTTGTTAATCAGCAGAATCCAGATAAACAATCCATTTCCTAAAATTGATTTGTTTCTTCTTTTCCCCCCGCCAGTGTGTGTTCAGCTTTGTTATTCTACTCTTTGAAAGCAAATTTAATAAATTAAAAATAAGCCCAGTTGTTTATAGAAAGGCTTGATTCGAATGCACCCTACTATAACACAGTGGCAGATCATCTCCACTTGTACAGCTTTGCAGTGTACATCAGTTATAATGCTTTATTTTGATTGGTGTTTTAAGTCAGGTTTCCTTATTCTTAACTCCGTTTTAATGAGGAACCTTAGGCTCAGAGAGATTAATGAATTGGCCTAGGAGACACAGCTTATAAGTGACAGCTGGGATTTGAAACCAGTTCTTCGGACTCCTACTCCAGTATTTTTTCTAGTACATCATAGCTGCCCCATACTGAGTGTGTGCTGTGTGTGTGTGTGTGTGTGCACGTGTGTGTGTGTGTTTATACAGGGTAACCTCCTCCAAGAGATGCTGGAGTAAAATGCTTTAGGACCGACTTGCTAAATTGAACTGATGCATATATTTAAAACTAGCAGCACAAACTTTTCAGTTCTCTTGGCTAGAAATTCCCACTTTCTCTTTCAAGAATGTGTATCTTGTTTTGTCAGATAGGAATGTTATAAGATCATAGCATGTTACAGTTGGAAGGGACGTCTAGTTAAACTCCTTCATGTAAAATGTTGTGAAAGCCAAAGCCTGGAAAAAGGCAAGTGACTTGTCCAAAGTGCCACAGCAAACTAATGGCAAAGTTAGGACTGTAATCCGATCAGTTTCACAGTCTAGAGTTCTTTTCTGCTATAGTGCTGTCTTTTGATAAAGCAGGAAAGGGAGGAGGAAGTTTGGTATGGTAGAAAAAAGCCCTGGACTATGAGTCATTTCATTTCCTCATCTTTAATTCGAGGAGAGTTTAACAGACTGGATGGTATTTGGTACATGATTCAAGACCCGTAGATTTGAAATTAAATATTTACTGGGTAAATTATATATGAAATGAATGTTCCTGCTAATTTGTGTGGATTATACATACACATACTAAAGGCTGGCACTGAGAACATGTTATAAAATTAAATGTGACATTTTGAGCATTCTTTATTTTTGTGTTGGCAACCAAAATATTTGTAAGGCCTTGGAAGGAAGGATAGAATGGTAACATTTTTAGAGTAGGAAGGGACAGGAGATTATTTAGCCCAGCCCTTCCGTTTAACTGAAAGAGAAACCTAGGCTCAGACAGGGGAAGTGACACATCGCTGATTAGTGGCAAACTCAGAACTAGAACCCAGGTCTCCTGATTCTTCATTTATACCGTGATGCCTTGTCTGCAGAAGGAGGGAAAGCGTTGCCAGGTATCCCTGCTGTAGGTTTCTGGCACTTACCCTGTTAGCGGGACTCCTAAGATGGCCAACTGCTATCTACCATGATTCTGTTTCTTTCATGCCTTGCTGTCAGAGAACATGGACTGTTCTAGGATCCTAACTTTTGTCCACTAATTTTCTCCAAGTCAGGATGAAAAACGGTGACAGAATAGCTAATCTAAGAACAGGGATGGTTATTTGTTTTGTTTTGTTAGTGTCAGTCACAGTATATTATTTTATTTATTTATTTATTTTAACATCTTTATTGGAGTATAATTGCTTTACAATGGTGTGTTAGTTTCTGCTTTATAACAAAGTGAATCAGCTATACATATACATATATCCCCATATCTCTTCCCTCTTGCGTCTCCCTCCCTCCCACCCTCCCTATCCCACCCCTCTAGGTGGTCACAAAGCACCGAGCTGATCTCCCTGGAGTCACAGTATATTATTTTAGATTGGAGTAATGACAAAATCTTGATTTTTAAGTTATGAGAACTGAGATCATACTGCCCCAAAGAATTGTTTGGTCTGAAAAATAAAAACTTGCATAGCTGCCTTTGTTGAAAACTCAGCTTCTCACTTAGGCATCAGAAACATTTCTCTCTGAATTGAAAATTGATACAAGTTTCAATTAAAAAGGTATTTGTGTGCTATGGGTTACTTAAGGACAGAGTCCTTAAAAATGGCTGTTCATGGGTTGGCATTTAAGCATAAATTGTATTTAATCATGGATTATATTTGATTGCTATTGGCTTTGTGGATGATAGAAATATATTTACATATGCTGTTTTATCACACCCATGTAGCATCATGTAGAAGTGGGGGAAAAACCTTCTGCATATTAATTAGTAAATTCAAGCTCTAAATTTAGTGGCCTCAAACTGTCAGTTTGGTGACCCATTGAGGTGGGACAGTCCAAACCAGTACTGCAATTTGGGGGCTCAATTTGAATCTGTACAAAATCCTGTAAACTGAAAACTTTATTCTGTTCTTATGATAACCTACTTCATAAAATAGGGTAGATAAAATTTGACCTTTAAAAATGTTAAAAACCTAGATAGTTTTAGGATGTTGACCATTCAGTGGTGATCCTACAGAACAAAAAATAACTTCTAATTGTTGATATTTGAGACTTGTGTAACCTTTACATTACATGACAATCCATGTGTTCTCTTTGGTTCATTGTTTTGATTTTGACAAAGTCAGGTGAATTTGCCGGCAAGCACCTTGAAGAGGCTGTTTGTTTCTTCCTCACACTCTGCCTGCAATTCTGGTAATTACTTCCTGGGGTATGGAGGAAAGGAGTGGTGGTGGTGGTGGTGGAGGAGGTGATGGACATGGAGTAGGTGGTGAAGGTAGCCCCAGCAGCCAAGATAGAGAGACCAGGTTCTAAGGCTGCTTCTGGGGCATGGGTAACTGAGACCAGACAAATCATACTATTTAGCATTGTTTTAGGTACATGCCTACACAGTGAATTAAACAACCCTTTCTGTAAGAGATTAATAGCCTATAAGAATTACCTCAAACAAAATTTAAAGTAATAAAAATTGTAGGTATTTAACCTGAATTGATAATTAACCTACATTTGTTTTCTACCCAGAGCTAAGCTAATTTCTACAAACTTTCACAAGGTTTATTCCGCCCTAGCTGTCAGATATTATTCTGCTAACAAGCTAAACCTTTAATTGGGTGCTTTCCTTACTCTTCGGAGCAGAACCTTATCTATTCTCTTATTTCAAACTGAGCAGTCTTTGTGTTAGTCTGTCATCTCATGATTCAAGATTGTGGAAAAAGCACATAAGACATAATGTGGGCCTCATACCTGATGGCAACCCCAATGTTTTTCCCCAGTCAGTATACAAATTTATCTTGGTTACTATAGCAACCAACCTATCAGTTATTCTTCTAGCTCTTTTGCCTTCTCAGATACTAGGATTACCATATAATCAGGTTCTGCTAAAGCTCTTCAGGTCTTAGCATTTTATTACCAGCCGCAGCTGTCTGGCAGTTTACAGCTTGGCATTCCATTAGTGTCAGTCGGTTTTAAGTCCACAAAACCTTTTTGTCTCCGAACATTTTAAACATACAGAGTTTAACAGGAACATGTTTAGATAACATTTTTCTCATACTAATTTTCTCAGTTCCATTGTTAGTCATTGTCTTGAAGATTGAATGCATTACATCACTGGCATCCAGTGGCCATCCATTTGTCATATCAGCTAGAATAAACTTCAAGATCAAGAGTGACCATTTAAGAAATATATGCAAATGTGAAGTGACTTAAAAGTACCTTGATTCATCAGCAACTACCAAATAAATAATCTGGCCTCTAACAAAAATGATTTCTGTAGGTTGTAGAAAGAATGTTTGGACCCTTCATTCTAATTTGAGATAACAGTTTAGAAATTTAATAGGAAAGGTTATCTTTCTTTTGCAGCCTTTGAATAAACGGGAAAAGAAAGGTAAAGACTGCATAGTTGTATGGGTCTTTATTATGTCCTATTTTTTTCTCTCTTAAAAACCTCAGAATTCAAACAACTAAAATAGTTTTAATTTATAAATATGTTTGTTTTGCTAAAAATAAGGATGTTGAAGAAATATTTAGGATATATAAACTGGTAGTTAGTGTTAATGTTTGTTTTTGGTGCTCGTGCTTGTTAATATTGTATGGTATAGTAATAACTTCTAAATATGCATAATTAATCTCTCAGTTTAACTGAGGTGGTTAATCTTTTAGTGATTTAGCCAATATTGGTATCCGTTCTGTACACAACTATAACATAAGTAATTGTTACAGCTACTGCTTTGGGCAGCACAGATCTAGAATGTTCTATCACCACAGGACATTCTCTTGGGGAGTGCTGCTGATGCCTCCTGGTGGGGGCGGCTGGAGAGATGCGTGTTGGGCTATGTTGGCTATCCTAGTCTAAAAGGCAGGCAAGAAGATATTGGAACCGCTCTCTGCATTTTATGCCATGTTTCCCCAGGAACTCAGTCTGTTTTGTTTTACCAAACCTCGAGCTGGAGCACATGGTTCGGGCAAGGATGGTTCTTACATATTTGTAAATTGATTTATAGAAGTCTTAAAAGACATAAAAAATGAAACCACGTTTGGTTAAGCATTTAAAAAATAATAAATATCAAAGTAGAATTCTCTTAAGATATTGTGTGTACTTTTCAAAAAGTGTTTGTCTTTCTGAATTAGAATATTATGTAGTAAGCTTGTAAGTTTGTGAAATGATTAAATTAAAATTTCCTGGCTTGAATTTTTATTTAAATCATATTCGAATGGTTTCATTTTAATGTTAGTTTATCCTATTCAGAACTCTGGTTACCAAATTCTGATGATGCCCCAAGGAGAACTTTATT
Source organism: Eschrichtius robustus (assembly GCF_028021215.1). NCBI lineage: Eukaryota > Metazoa > Chordata > Mammalia > Artiodactyla > Eschrichtiidae > Eschrichtius > Eschrichtius robustus. The sequence continues at coordinate 104,466,306 of NC_090845.1, forward strand.
TTCATTGCATAAATAGGCTTAAGAGCAGAAAAGGTTTTACTTTATCCACAGGATCCTAATCCTTAAAATTTTTAAAAAGAAGGGGGAGGGGAGGATAAAATTTTTTTCAAAAAGGGCCAAGGATGAAGCATAAAAGTTTTGGAAACTACTGACAGAAAACTTTAACAATGTTTTCCAGTAGGCAGCCTGTACAGAGCAAGCCATACTTGTTTAAAACCTACTTGACTACTCACTACTAATTGTAATAAACTATTCCAGTACAGACTCATTGAACCATGGGCATTCTTATGAACCACAGGTCAAGTTCTCTAGAGGACCAATAAATAGAATATAGAGCTGTATTCAAACCCACTTTCTCAGAAGCAGGCATCCTGGTTACTAAGTAGGCTCAAGAGAAGAGGTAGGAGTGTTCTTTCTGGCATTGCTCTCGAACTGGAAAGACTAGCCATGGATGAACTTAATATCCATAGTCCTCTTTTAAATTTGTTCCTGCAAGTCTTTATTTAAATTGGGAGACTGAGGAAATTATCTTTCTAGTTATTAGCAGTACTATTAACAATTTGTGTGGTTTTTAAAAAAATCATTATTTTAAAATATACCTATCTACCCAAATGGCAGGTGGTTTGAAGGTTTCCTCCCGACCCCAATTCCACCCCATTCACCCCCAGCTTTCTCCTTCCTAGCTTACCTCAAGGACATTAGTACAGAGATTCCCCAGCATAATAACTTGCTGTTCCTTACAACTGAGAAGGAACAGTGATGGATGAAATATAATGAATGGGTGGGTCTTTGGGAAGGAATAAGGGAAAGATTGGTTAAATTGGATATCGCGGATGCATTGGTAAGTGGGAGGTTAAATTGGATATAGCAGGATGCATTGGTAAGTGGGATTGGTTAGTGTCACAGGTGGGGTAGGTCACTGGATTAGCAGAAGATAGGTGAGCGGAATGAATAGGTAGTTTGATAAAACTAGTACCTTTGTGAGTGAAAGTGAGTGGGTTTGTCAATATTTTGCAATTGGTATTTTATCTTTATTGGATTGGCTTTAGAGATTAAGGCTAATGACTGAGATCAGTCTTTTTTCCTTTAAGTGAACTTTACTATGCCTATTTTTATCCCAGGTCATAGCTCCTGGTTGTTGACTTTTAACCTTTGCCTTACTTCCCAGCGTAGAGAGGAGATGTCTGCAGTTGATGTGTAGCAGCTACAAAAGGTTTAGGTGGCGATAGGATGCTCTACGGTGTTCCGCTTCTCTTCACAATTTCTTCTACTTTTGAACTTCCTGGTTCTCTCAAATCTTCACTCCCTTCCCCCATCCCTATACAGTTCCTGTAAGAGTGAAGGGAAGAAATGGAGGGGGCTGAGGCAAGGACAGTGGTTTGGATTTATGGGACCTTTATAACTTGGGGACATCCTGTACTCAGTAAATATTAACAGTGAAGCCTTGGGAGGTGTTGCCAGTTATCCTGCAATCTTATCAATTCCTTGTTACCAACTTTCTTTTTTCCAGGAATGAATGTATTCCCAAGAAAGAAATATTATAGTACTGCATGTTGTTAAACATGCAAAGAATGGTAATGCCATACTCTCAATTAATGTTGGGCATTCATTTTCAAAGTACTTTTATTTACATTATCTCTTCTGATTTATCCTGCAAGTCTGTAAGATAGGACAATTTTTGTGAGCTGCATAGGGCAGTTATTATGCTAATTTTGCAAATAAAAAAACAGCTCAGCATAAATGGGGGTCAGCCAGCAAAAGTGGAATTTCACTAATTTGTGGTAATTAGGTGATGGTTTTGAATGGAGACGTAAAACATTAGGTTCCTCCCACTTTACTTTTCTAAACTATAAACATTTTTCGATGTTATATTTTAAATGTGAATTATTAGAATGATGAGGCTGACTCTCCTGCCATTTGGGTATGTTGAAAACAACAAAAAGCAGTATTTTTTATGCTTTTCTTTTTAAGCTTTGACAGAATTGATTATGGTACGGTAGCTAGGTCAGAAAATGACCTTGCTACTGAAAGAGCTGGAATCCCAGACACTGCTAACTGCATTTCAAAGGGTATGTTCTTTGTTCCTGAGGGAAAACCCCTCAAGATGTGAGACACTGCTGATTTGGGCTTCTGTGCCTCATCAAAAAGTCTTGAGCACAGATTTTTTTTTTCTGTAATTGTTTTGTGGATTGTTGTCAGTTGTTTAGTTACGCCACATTTTTTTTCCTTTTTTTTTTTTTTTTTTTGCTGTATAACTCTGATTCATATTTTTGGCTACAAGCCACTAATTGGAAACACAATGTTTCTTTATTTTTTTTCCCTTCCCCTTCAAAGGTATTTTCTAGCAGTCACAATGAATGCATGTGGTAGTTTTTAATATTTTCCAGCTAATCAGACCTCTTTTGGCTATCAAATTAATGGGAAAAATACATTCCTAGTAGCTAATTAGAAAAATTACATTCTCAGTAATTACTATTTAAGATGTAAATAAGGATGAATAATCTCTTTAATAATAAACTTGGCCTACAGATTGTTTTATGTAGGTAAGCATTCTGGGTAATTTAAGATTTTTCTAGAATATTTATGAAGTTTTTAATACATGTTAAAGAATGCAGAAGTAGAAATTCAGATACATAAAGCATAGAAGTAGAATTTATAACCTAAAGTGCTTAATTACTGAAATATGTCCAATTTTCTATTATTCATGATATTGAGGGAGAACATGAATAATTAAATGTTACCAGTTACACCAAAACCTCAGTTCAGTCATTAGTTTACAACTTCCTTTCCCATCAAACCTTTTATCAGAGATAACAGTAATTTTTTTTCTGTAATTTAAAAAACCAAATAAATGGTTTAGTTTGAATTTTTGTTCCTCTGCCCATCTTTGGTGATAAGTAGTGAACTCAAAAGGAGAAAAGCAAAGAATCTCAGAGTCTGAATAATCAGTTCATTGATAATAGAATTGATTTATTTAAATTTTTTAAAAAGGGGAGTTGTGACAGGTTCTTCCTTGGTGGCGCAGTGGTTAAGAACCTACCTGCCTACGCATGGGACACGGGTTCAATCCCTGGTCGGGAAAGATCCCACATGCCGTGGAGCAGCTTAAGCCCGTGCACCACAACTACTGAGCCTGCACTCTAGAGCCCCTGAGTCACAACTACTGAAGCCGGCGCAGGCGTCACAACTACTGAAGCCAGCGCAGGCGCCACAACTACTGAGCCCACACGCTGCGACTGCTGAATCCTGCACGCTCTAGGGCCGTGTGCTGCAACTACTGAAGCCCGCGTGCCTAGAGCCCGTGCTCCACATCAAGAGAAGCCACCGCAATGAGAAGCCCGCGCACCACAACGAAGAGTAGCCCCCGCTCGCCACAACTAGAGAGAGTCCACAGGCAGCAACAAAGATCCAACGCAGCCAAAGATAAATAAATAAAATTTAAAAAAAAAAGATTAGTACACCATTGGATGTTTTAGGTAACTTACAAAATCATATTAGCACATTAACTTGATAAAGCTTCTGTAAAGTGGCCTGTAGCCCAGCATCTTGTTTACTTTTTAAAAAGTAAGTTACAAAGTGATTTAGCATAATTGCATTAGTATTGACTTTTCCAGACAGTCATAAATTTAGTTATCTGTTTCTGTTGCGATTTTACTAGAAATTATTTTAAATCATTAATAGATGTGACTTTCATCTAACCCACTTGGACAAATTGGGACATTGTGATATAGCTGCCCTACCCTGGAGTTATTGCTTGAATGTGGGTATTTATTGAATGGTTGTAAACGTGCAGGGTAGAATGTTTTTAGTTTAGAATTCTTGAGTAGGCCCAGGGAGCTGATATATTTTTCTGTTTATTTTGTCAATAAATAGATTATCAAGCTATTCTTTCAGGAATATGGCATAAAACTACATGAATTACATAAATCAGCTTTGAAAAATCAGCTTGTCATTTTAGACAAGATAAAGCTGCTTAAGTTCTACTTTAAATTTGTAATTTCTATATGACTAGAATTATATTTCATTATAAAGTTTCCTTTGATTTCATTATAGATCACTTAAAAATGTTGCCACAAAACCTATATTCAGAAAACATAGAGCCATTGTGCCAAATTTTCTCTCCATCTATTTCTATTAATATCAATGGTAAAATAGTCATTAGGTATTTTAGACATATTCTGCTTCTTGGCTTTCATAGTATTTAAAACCTAAAATGGTCTTTCAAAGGATAATAAAAGTAGTAATTCACATGTTGAGGATTCAGTTAATTCCCTATTAGATAACTGTCATAACTATATTCTCCATTTTTTGTTAATCTTGTTAATAAACCAGTATTGCCATGTATCAAGGGAAACCCCCTTCTATGGGGGGGTTTTATGCTTAGCATGTAATCTAGTAAAACTTGCCATAACAATGTAACTAATTAATAAATACATTCATTAATGATGTATACGCATCAGTATATACATTTTAATTCCAATGAACGATGCTGCATACCAAATTTTTAAAAATTATGCACTTGGAGCAAGATTTAAAAAATAAAACGGTATCTTATTCTCTAAATTTGAACTGTTCTTAGTTTTTCTTCAACCTGAGGTTTGGTTCTGTTTTTGATTTTTGCTTTGTTTTTGTTGTTTTCCTGCCTGGCCTAAGTGGGGGAAGAAATCTTCATGTCAGTGTTTTGTGAGCACCAGAACCTTTCTGATTACTAGTTTAGACTTAGCAGTTTTGTGTTGGTCTTAGTTTGCCATCAGATCTTCCTATTTCAGTTTGCTGGGCTTTAGAAATCAACACTCTTTAATTACCTGCTTATTTTAATGACTAGCTAAGGCCTTATCTGCGCTCGCCTCCTGTTCACTTCAAGGACCTTAGAATCCCAAACCTTTGTACAGGCAAGCTGTTCTTTGCTCTGCTTGATTCAGTTCGTTGATGTACTGCTTAAGCTTATCTTACTTTTATAGTTTCCTGATGGCAAAGGCAAAAAGAGGTGGATAAAAACAAAATCAAGCTATAGGACAATTCTCTGTTAAGCCCTTGGTAGTCACCTTCTATAAGAAAGATGATTGCCAAGCCACCAGCTTTATTCCAGCTGACTCACTCTATACTTCCTCCTTCCATGTCATTACTCTTTTTTACCTCCTTAGGAGTCTGTCAGGAATTTTGCAACCTGACAAGAGGCTTCTTCAGAGCCAACCACCTTTTTTTCCTCAGAACCTAAAATAAAAAGTGAGTCCTCTTACTGACAAAAAAAGAAGACCTTGTTAGTCCATTTTTCTGTGTGTTGCCCAATTGTTTTGGTATATTCTTTTCACCCAGTATAATGAGTAGTCTGGAAATGGAAATGTTAAATGTGAGATCACTGTTATATTTTGTGTAGTGGGTCTTTGAGTTCCTAGTTGTTTAGTTGACTATGAAGCAGGTGGCAAATGTAGGTTTAGTCTGCACATTCCTTCCGCCCTGTTCTCAGAAGGCTTACAGGTTGTGTTTGTTTGTTTGTTTGTTTTTCAGATAACCCTCAGGTAAGAGGTAAGAGAAACACCAAACCCAAAAGACAGAAGGATCTGTCTATAGCTAAAGGGTGAGAAACTAGAGGTAGGATGGCTTATGGGATCTGACTCTTTGAAACTGCAGAAATTCAGTGTTCTTTTTTAAAGTAGACTTAAGCACTGATTACCCTAAAGCCATAGTGCATGAGTGATGAAGATGGAAAAGGTGATTCAATGATTGCCTGGAGAGAAACCACTCGCTGAAGCTCTGAAAAACCAAGTTAGACTATTATAGTAGTCAGCCGTGTTTATACCTGATTTCAAAATGTGGGTTTTGCAGTAAGACAGGCAAGGGAATGCAACTGGCTTCTATTTGGGGAATCTAATCTGTACGGGTTCTTAATACACACTTGTATTGACTGCCATTCAAATTGAGGAGCCATTAGTGCTTCAGGTTGTGGGAGGATGTTGAGACAATTGAAAAGCAAGTTCTACCTCATATTGTAGAAAGCTCATCAGTTTTTTTGATTGAAAAAGAAATAACGTATCTGAAATATTTCTGATATCCCTTTTATAAAGTGAAGTGTCCTAAAATGACTTTGTAAATACAGTAACCGAATCCATTTTTAATGACAACATAATTTTAATTGATATTTATCCAGAAAGTTGGCTATTGATCTTTATTTGACCTATATAGGTTAACTTCATTTTTAACATGAAGACAAATGATATAAATATCTTTATAAATAATGGTTATAAGTCAGTTTACATATCTAGAGATTTATCAGTTTGTTACAGTAGCCATCTTGGTTTTGTTTTTTTAAGGGGTTCAATCTAAGCCAAAATAATGAAGCTGTTAATAGACCTTACTACTCTGTTTTACTGAGTGTTTTTGAAAAATGTACATAATAGCATATATACAGTATTTGCATTTGGGCATATCCACTGAATGCATTGTCTGGAAAAGCTTTGACTAAATTCACACATGTGCAATTTTTTTCCCCAGTCGGTGAATGCTGTTGAATACTTAGATTAATATTTATACAATGACATTGGCCATACAATTCCTCCCACTTTGTCCCTTTATCACACACGAACAGATCATAGAATTAGTTGTCCACCTAATTATTTTAGGGGTAGGGTAGAGTTGCCAGATAAAATACAGGACTCCCAGTTAAATCCCAATTTCAGATAAACATACTAAAAATAGATTTGTTGTTTATCTGAAATTGGAATTTAACTGAGCAGCCTATATTTATCATTGCTAAATCTGGCAACCCTAGGTGGGGGAGAAGCAAAAGGAGACTAGTAGATATGGGCACAGTTGTGAGACTTAAATACAACTGAGTATGCAGTGACAAGGGTCGCCTTTGCACTGACAGGAATACCGAGATTTTTGAGTGCAATGTTAATTTTAAGAGTCCAACTCTTTTTTTCTTTGTAAGTGCATTCCTGAAAACAAAGCTCAGAAATAACAAAACTTAACAATATATTGTTTAGAGATACATGGCATTTTAAAAATAAAGTAAGGGAACAATAAGTCAAATCTGGGCTAGTGGTTCCCTCTAAGGCAAAGGCAGCAGAATAGGGCAGACAGTAGCTGCCCTGGTCTTGATGCTGTTCTCATTCTCAGGTGACCTAGTGAGTCACAGTTCATTTTATTTGTTGTGCTTCATAATTACATGTCTATGCTACATTATACTCTTGCACATATCAAATATAGAATAACAGTTTAAAAGTTAAATTAAAACATAGGCTTCAGTAAGAATATTAGCCTATATGCAAAGTTTCACTGCTTGTACTTTCCAAAATAAATCCAAAATCCAAAAGGTAAAGAGGCATTCATTTCTCTCTTCTCTGGGTTAGCCATCCTTAGTTCTTTATATCATTCTACTCAGTTTCTGGAACATTCACCAAATTGGTTTCTGTCTTTTGGATATGTTCTGTTCTTTCAGTGTTTCTTTTAAAATGTGATATCCCAATGATACATGATATTCTAAAGCGTGCTGTTATCTATCAGCGGGAAGTAGCGTAGAATTTACCACTCCCCTTGCCCTGTACATAATAGTTCTGTTAATTCAGCCTAAGATCACAGTAGCTCTTTCAGTAGTCATATCACAGCCTTTACTCTGTCTGAGCAATCAACAAAAATACCTAAATGTTTTCACATGATTTGTTGTTAAGTCATATCTCCCCAATCATGCATTTTACATTTATCCCTATTACATTACATTCTGTTAAGATTTGGCCCATCCTTCTAATGTGTTGAAATATTTTTGGATACTGTCAGCCAGTATATTCCCTATCCCTCCAACTTTGTGCCAACTGTAAATTTGGTAGATATACCATCAGTTTCCTCATTCAAGACATTCGAATGTCAAGTGGGACAGAACATCAAGTAGGATAGAGTACAATAAAAATTATTTAATATTTCCTTATGGTTTTTCATTGATCCGTTAATCACACCTTGAGTAATGTTCAGCCAGTTACAAACCCACCTAAGTGTATTCTAGCCTACATCTCTTTGTTGTCTAAAAGGATATCATGAGAGAATTATAAAATTTAGTGCTTAAATCCAGATTTTTTGTGTGTGTACAGTATTCCCTTTATATTCTAGGCCAGTAACCCTATCAAAAAAGGAAATTAGGTTAATCTTGCATGTTTGGCTTTCTGTGAGTGCTTACTGACTCTTAAATGAGTATCTTTTCCCCACGCCTAGGGCCCTTAAACCATTTCACAATGTGTTTAAGAATTTTGCTTGACATTGACATCAAGTGAATCTGTTTATAGTTTGTAGCATCTACCTACTTTCCAGTGTTGACTACCAGAGTTTTCCTTAACATCCTCTTCCATCTCTCTGATTCTTCAGAGGTTTTAGAGATTGAACTCTATAAATTCTCAGAGTATGCTGGGATATAATTTGGGACAGGAGAACTGAAATCATTTACAGTAGCTAGGTACTTTTATCTCCTTGAATGCTCTGGGATTCAATTTCCTCATTCTATAATTTGTTTTTCCCTTTCTGGTAATCTTAATCAGTAATCAGTAATCTTAATTGGAAAAAAAAAGAATTGTTGCAGGCTTTTACTTTATATTATTCATCCACATATAGGCAGACTGCAGTTTCTTTTTGTTGTTCTGAATATAAATTAAAATAATGAAAAACTCTGTCTCTGGTATTTTTTTAAGTCCTCGCACATTTTTAGCACCTGTCTTTCTGATACTGTTCTTATAGGTTTTTATACTTTTCCTTGGATGTATGCCCATTCCATCCCTCCAATCTCTTCTGCATGTTCTCCTTTAAAATACTTCTTTTGACATGTCACCGTGGAGATGCAATCAACAAAATTCAGACAATGAGAAATTCTAAGGGATGAACAACCTAGTATCTTTGTTTAAGACTTTTTTTTAAGAGCAGTTTTAGGTTCACAGCAAAATTGAGAGGAAGGTACAGAGATTTCCCATATACCCCTTCCCCACACACATGTATAGCCTCCCCCATTATCAACGTCCCCCACCAGAGTGATACATTTGTTACAATTGATCAACCTACATTGACACATCCATAATCACCCAAAGTCCATAGTTTACCTTAGGGTTCACTTTTGGTGTTGTAGAGTCTATGGTTTTGGACAACTGCCTCATGGCATGTATCCATCATTATAGTATCATACACAATAGTTTCACTGCCCTAAAAATCCTCTTCAGAATGAACAGCCTAGTTCCTCAATACATGAACTGCAAGAAATAAAAAAAATGAAAGGAAACCTACTGATTGAAAGAGACATATCAACTGATTATAGCACATGGACCTTATTTGGATATTGATTGAAATGGACCAACTGTAAAAAAAAAAAAAATTGAGACAATCTGGGAAATATGAATGTTGACTGTGTATAATAGGGAATTGTTAAATTTGATAATAGTGTTGTGGTTATGTTTTAGATATGTACTGAAATTTTTATGGGTAAAAATGAAATAGTTCCTGAGATTTGCTTCAAAATAATCTGGCAGGGGAGTGGAGGGAGGGATACTGATATTGATCACTATTGACCATGGTCAACATGTTGTGCATGTGGGTTCATAATATTTTTCTCCCAATTTTGTACATGTTTGAAATAGCTATAATTAAAAGTTGGAAAAACTCCCCCAAAATATTTTTTATGGTCACATACATTGTTACTAGCAGATTCAGAACTAAAACTCAGGTCTCCTGATTCCAGCTCATGTTCTTTTACTATGTAGCTAAACTTAGAGCCCTTCTACTTCGAGATTGGTGTCGTGGTGCCCTTTCAGTCTTTGGGACCCCCTCCCCAGGCCTTCCCTGGGGAATTTGTGGCGGCATTCCTAGATAAGTAAGGCTTTAATAAATGGCCAGTTTCATTTGACCAGCTACCTACCCATGTGAAACCAGGAAAGAATATTAGACTTATTAGGGTAAATTGACAGGCTGCATGTGTTGTTAGAATCAGCAAAGAGACTTGGGTCCTAGGCCTAATTATTAGGCCCTTGATCTTCGCATAAGCTCTAGGAGATCAGGGCCCATGTCTGCTTTGTTCACTACTTTACACCCAGTGCCTAGCACTGTGCTGGTATGAGGTAAGCAGTAGGTAAATGTTGAATGAATGGATTAATTTAACCTTCTTTGGCCTTATTTTCCTCACATGTAAAATGACATAGTTGGTCTAAATGATTCTTACTTCCTTCAAACATGAAAAATATATATATTCTTCCCTTCCTACTGATTTTTTAAGAATCCTTTTAGGACTTTGTAAAGAATTAGCTGTAAATTTCTTTTTAACACTAGGTAACATCATTAGGTAGTATGCTCACTTCTAACACCTGTGACAGAAAACCCACAGTTATGCTGAATCAAAATCTCTTAAAAATAGCCTACTGCTATGCATCTTCTGTTGGATTGATTTTATTTCTATTAAGTAAATGAATACTGTTCTCAATATTACTAAATTAGAGAGTCAGGTTTAGCAAGTTCCAAAATCAAGCTAAGAGGGTTATTAATAAAATGTTGCATCGCTTGCATATTTTTACCTTTCACTGAAATTGTATTGAATGCAGTATTATTATGTCAGAGTTTATAAAGGATTTGACATTTTGCTTCCTACGGAAACTTACTGAGCAACTTTTGGATAAGTTGTAATAATTGTCATCAGATCCAAATCCCAGTGATTAGCACCTACCTTTGGAAGTAATGACCTTATTATTCTAATGAAATTTTACCTTAGGTGTCTGAAAGTTATCACTGGGTCAGGTCAGAGTTTATAAAAGAAAAAATAATTCCTATACTGCCCTGCAAAGTGACCAGAGCAATGTTTTGATGCCATGTAACATTTTAAAAATAATGAATGTTGTGTAGATACTAAAGCACATTGGTACTGAACACAAATACCCTAGATGCAAAAGGAAAACTACTATAATTAAAATGCTAAATGGACAGGGACCGGAGAAAGCTTCAGTCACACATTATTTTATACTCAAACATGAGGTTCGTTAGTATAAACTCAACATAGCGAGTGCATGAAAATAACTTTCTTACAGAAAACAGGATATAATGAATTAAAATATTCTATCTGTATAAGTTGCTGAAATACTAACCTTAAAATCGCTTTTATATTCAAAACCTGAGTGCAAGCCACACTAAAAATAAGTATTTGATCTATAAGCCATGTGGGTTTTTGTTTGTTTGTTTGTTTGTTTGTTTTTTAGTAGAATACCAATACTTGTTTAACTTAGACTTTATTTTGGAGCTGTTTCAGAAATTGTTTTTCATGTTTAAGTTTAATAATACCATTGATAGACATTGTCTTCAATTTCAGAAACTATGCTGCAAAATCAAAGATTTACTGCATTTTTAATTAGTATGAATATGTTGAAGGTTTTTTTTTTTTATGCTATTAGGTGATGAAGGAAGTTTCTCCCATCAAAGTTATATTTTTGTTCAGCTTTGTAAGAAGCACATTTCTTATTTCAGTGAAGCTTTGTTAATCATATTTAAATGTGTCAAAAATATTTGATTTAAAAATATCCTATAATAAAAACTTTTGAAATGAAAATTGAACTTTTGAAGTTCTCATTTTGGTTTGTAAAGGTTTTGTTAAAGTGAGATAAACTACCAATACTTAAATATATCTACCTGTTAACTTCAGTTTTGTTAAAGATCTCTCACTTGTGTGGGGTGTAATAAAAGTTATTTTATGTGCTTTTTATGGGAAAAATTTGGGCTTTTTATGGGAAAAATTACTGACTTTAACCTTTGAACAGGAGGAATCTAATATTTAGTATCTACAGAAAATTTTGAAAGAATATTTTTCTAGTAAACTAGATGTATCAGAGTATTACCGGACATTTCTGGATGTGTGTGTGTGCGCTGGATTATGTCCATGTTTCCTATAATATATCTCAAATTTAAGGGAAGTCAGAGGTATAAAATTTAGATCATTAATCATGGTATAAAAATTACATCTTCACTCCCAAACTAATGAAGGGTCTTAAAATAAACTTTCCTAAAATTAAAGAAACTCTGAAAACCCTTGCTTAAAGGTCTTGCAGCTAGTTGGTTGGGAAAGCCAAGAGTAGAACTTAATTTTCTTGACCTAGTCCCCTATTTCTCCTGTCCCCAAACTCCAACATGAATAGCTATTTTCTTTAGGCACATAATCACTCTGAAATAGTATAATGTTATTATCTCTACTTTGAAGTTAGAGACTGAGTTACGGAGAAGAGTTGAGTGGTTGTCTGGGGAGACCCTCAGAAGCTCTGGATTCTTCCTTTACCATATAATTCCATTTTTAAAGACCGGGTTTCCCAGCTCGATGCAGACTAGAAGCAAAAATTAGAAGGGAAGGGGGAAGAAAGCTTTTAAAGGCAGGCACATGGCCAACTGTAAGAAGTGACCACTTCTATTGAGGAGGGAGATGCAAAACTTTAAAACACAGACATTCCAAGCATAGTAGCCTAGGGTCCTGTAGTGTGAAGGCAAATAAATCCCCTGTACCTTAGGGTCCGTGGAGGGCATTACTGTATTAAAATATAGTGTAGTATTTGAGCATGATAATTACTCTGAGTCAGTAAGAAAGGGAAAATTGTATATCCTTTGTTTAAGAAGGTATTTTCAAGGGAAAGATTACTGAAACGGCAAGGCTTAGCCTATAATGTACTTATTTACAAGCTGCTTTTGAAATTTGAAATTCAAAAGTACTTAAAACACTTTCAGAAGTTTGGCACTCAAAGAGAAGCTTCATCTCTCTGGCAGTTTTTTTTTTTTTTTTTTTTTAATAAATTTATTTATTTATTTATTTTTGGCTGTGTTGGGTCTTCGTTTCTGTGCGAGGGCTTTCTCCAATTGCGGCAAGTGGGGGCCACTCTTCATTGCAGTGCGCGGGCCTCTCACTGTCGCGGCCTCTCCCGTTTTGGAGCACAAGCTCCAGACGCGCAGGCTCAGTAGTTGTGGCTCACGGGCTTAGTTGCTCCGCGGCATGTGGGATCTTCCCAGACCAGGGCTTGAACCCGTGTCCTCTGCATTGGCAGGCAGATTCTCAACCACTGCGCCACCAGGGAAGCCCTCTGGCAGTTTTATATATGGAACATTTCATTATTTTATTTCCTAGCAGTGCCAAATCAATTAGGCATTAATTGTAGTTGTTAAAGGCAGATCAGGATTCAAGCCTTTGACTTAATTAGTTTAGTACAACCCAAGAAGCAGCGCTAATTACCTTTACTTTGGTGTTCATTCATAGCACCGCATAGAATATTCTCATAACCGTCATCTTTTAAGACCTTACACAGAAAAGAGGCAATATTGCAATGTAGTTGAGAGAGTAGACCCTAGAGCCAGACTGCCTAGGGTCACATTCTGGCCCAGTTATTTACTAGCAGTGCAATTTAAATTACCTCATCTGACCCAAGCCTCAAGTTTTTTTGTTGTGTAAAATAGGGAAGGTAATATAACTACCTCATTGGAAAGTTGTGAGGACTAAAGAAGCAAAAGCAAGTCAAGTCTTAGCACATTTTTGGCACATGCTTATTAATAAATGATGGCCATTGTATAATTATTATTACAAGGCCCCTATTAAGAACGTTTCCTGTGGGAATACTAAATAATGATTTACTGTTTATTATGGTGAAATGAATTGTTGTTTTCTCATTTTGGCACATGATACAAGTCATTTTAGCCAACTTTGCAAATTATAAATATGCTTTCACTTTTTACTAGATGCTAATGTTCTATAAATGGATGAAAAAATGTATCACAAAAAATTCCAGTCTTACAGACTACCCTGTTAAAGACAATTTTAGGCTTAATCAGACTTGAGGAAGCTATGAAATGTTTTACTACCTACCAAGACCTTAACAACTTTGTAACATTTAAATTATGTTTTGAACATGAGTGGCTTTTGTTATTAGTTTTTTGTTTAATGACATCACAAAATGCAAGCAGGATCCCATTTTAATCACCAGCTCAGTATAATCTGGTGTTTTTCATGTTCCCTGTTGTTAAATAGCCTGGAGCTTTATGGGCTGTAGGGTATCTTTTCTGTATCCAGGAATTGGTCTCAGGCTTCCCACTACTGACAAAGTCCCTTGGAGAAACTTGGTGCACTCATTATTTGTGAGTTTCAATGGAGCAATTCAAAGCTGCTGAGGAAACTACAGCTTATTGTGTGTGCCCCATGTGCTCTCTCACTTAATCCTTATAGTAGTCCTATGAAGTGTAGATGTTTTTACCCCTTTTCCAAAGGAGGAGATTGAGGCTTGGATAAATTAAATGAATTGATCAAGATCACACACAGGGTAAATGGCAGAACCGGTATTCAAACAAGGTCTATCTGCACATGTTCTTTTCACTGCATTCCCTTGGCTCTCAAAAGGAAGTAATAAATTACTCTTTATAGTTTGTACACAGCTATATGTAAAGCCCCACCAGAACCAATCTGGACTATTTCCATGTGTGTCAACAGTTGGTCTATAACTTAGATCCTGTGAATAATCAGCTCTTTATGAAACCGGTTACATACAAGAGATAAATGTGGCGCCCTATTCTGTTTTTTGGACAGCTAAAAAACCTGATCAGATTTCTCAAAGTGGGAGTCATGGGGAAGGCAGATTTTCTTTTTCTTGCCTTCTCTACCTCATATGGGGCTTAAGTTTTTTGAAAAAAATCTTACTTCCTCTTGTCGCTACACCTCTGTGGCAGGTGATTTTTTTTTTTCTTGATTGACATTCAGAATATGTGCCACATGGAAATTTGAGCCTCTTCAAGGTTTTTTGTTTTTGTTTTTTAAATTTTTGTTATTGTTTTGATTGTACTTGTATTATTTTACACATCCTTTTTGTGAAATATTTATTCCTTTTTTTAAAATTGGAATAACCTTGGTCCTAATCACCTCCGGATAAACAGGATTTTGTTACAGAGCAGTATATGTTTGCCAGGGAAACCAAGTAATTGGGGATATAAAAATTTTCATTCCTGGAAATTGTCCTTTATTAACATGAAATTATATCGTCCAGGCACTGCAATTAAGTGGGCAGGCACTATTTTATACAGCTACCTTTTTTGTTTTTTAAACAAGCTTTTAAAAACCCCTAAACTGGGATTGTGTCTTAATCATCTTCCTATCTCTAGTCCCTGGTACATAGTAGATGTTCCATAAATGTTTGCTGAATAAAGGGGTTGATTTTCTGTTGAATGGCAAAAGTAATTTTTTTATCACACTGTTTTGATTAGAGGTCAAGGATTACTGAATTTGGCACATGAAGAGCATGGTAGTAGGACTCGATGCTTCTCTTGGTTCTGCCCCCAACTTCATTTGTGACTTTGGGGAAAGTCACTTAATCTCTCAGCACCTTGGTTTCTTTATCTGTAAAAAGAGGCTCTATGACTAGATGATCTTGAAGGCGCCTTTCAACACAAAGTTGTATCATCTGTGATCACTGCATTTAAAAAATTTAGGAATGGCATATGAATCATTTAAAAGCTTCTTACTGCATAACCCTGATAAGCGGCTGTAAGGGTATGTCTCTCCTTTGTGCTTTGAAGCAGATATCAAATTGTTCCTATTTGAAGAAAAATGTAAGGGGGGGTGTGAAAATAATTGGTGAAAAGTTACTTTTTAAAATTATTGTATCTAGAGCACTCTGTATTTCAGAGTTTTGCTCCAGTTTAAAAAAAAAAAAAGAGCTGCAAACAAAAATAGGTTATCTCTCTTTAAAAGTAACGTAAATGTCTAATGCACATGAAACTTTTCATCCATACTGTAAATCAAAGAAGCACAAATTAAGACAGCAATAAGATATATTTTGCCTATCAAATTTGTAAACATTTAAAAATAACACTCATTTTTGGCAAGGCTATTAAGAAACAGGGACTCAGAGCAATGGGAGTGTATTTAAATTGGTACAACTGTTCTGGAGAGCAATTTGAGAGTTTCTCAAAATGCTGAAAAGTGTGTATACTTTTGACCTGCAATTCCACTTCTAGAGAAATTTATTTTAAAGCAATTTATCATGGAAGAGTACAAAATTTTATTCACATTAATGCTAATTATAGTGTTATATATCTAGGAAGACAAAAGATACAAACTCAAATCTCTTGGTTGTAAGACTATGGGTCACTTTAATTTTCTTCTTTACTTTTTTATGGTTTCTATATCTTCTGTAAATGTTTTTTAAAATATGGGCTTGTCTTTAATGAGTGTGTAGAAGTATTTCCCTTCTCATTTCCACTATTCAACACTTTCTTGCTTTTATTTCTGAACAGGTCTCCAGGAAAGGTTGTGATTTCAACATTAAAGGTGAGTTGTGCTTTCTGAAAGTGATAAGTATATTTCTACAAATTGTATACACTTTTCATTCATTTTTCTCTTTTATGTAATTCTTCGTTTTCTGCTTTTGCTTGCTATTACTTATTTTTTGCTAAGTACTATTATCATTGTATCTTACTCTAGGTGTGATTAGGTACTTTAGAAATACCTAAATAAATATTGTACTGTAAGGAAGGGACTATAAGTATTTTTTAGATTTCTGCTAATTTTTATTTGGTTTATAATTTTTAGAATAAAAGAACACTATAAAATACTTGTATTTGTGTGTGTGTGTGTGTTTTTAATTGAAAAAGTAATACTTGCATGACAGAAATATGGAGTAACCAAAACACTTGTATACTTCTTATGGGCACATGTATTGGTATCATAATTATATATAAAAATCAATCTTAGCCTTATATTCAAGCAAAGAAGTTTGATATTGAGACATTATGCCAATGAGAACCATTTTAAATACAAGAATATCACCAAACAGAACTATTTACATCAAATAGAATATATACTATATGTGTATGTTTGTGTATGGTTGTGTTTGTGTGTACGTCAGTACATGTGTATGTATAATCTCAAACATGCTGTATTTTTTTTTCAGTTTCAGTGTCCCTACCTTCTGTTTATACACATTGGATATTGATCTGTTTGATAAATTGTGGTGTATTCATATGGAATATTCTGTAGCAGTGGCTATGAATGAATTAGTTATACACAATAACATGGATGAATTTCAGCACCATGGTGTTGAGTGGGGGAAATAAAACTAGTCACAGGAAAATACATGTAGTAAGATTCCATTTATATTAAGTCCAAAAGCATGCAAAACTAGAGAATATATTGTTCAGAGACACAAGCATAGTAAAACTATAAAGAACAGCAAGGGAATGATAAACACAAAGTTTAGGATATCAGTCATCTCTGAGGGGGAAAGAATGTAATGGAAATGGAGAAGGACATACAAGAGACTTGAAAGCTAATAGTAATACTGTTCTTTTTCTTAAACTGAGTACTTAAGAAAGGTTATATCATAATTCTTTATTCCTTATATTTTATAAAAATTCTTTTATATTAACTATTTAATAAAACCATTTTAAAAAACAACTCATGGACATGGTTAAAATTCACTCAGTGAGAAAAGAAGATGGTTGAAAATGTAGCTTCCCTCCCATTCTTCACCTTCCACTTCCCAGTCCTCCTATCCAGAGACTATTGCTGTTTATGCTTGTAGATTTTAAAAGCCACTTAGATCTTAAGATATTTTTAGGTTATAACAAATAGGTTTGGGGAATTTATTTTATCTCAGTAATTATAGATTGTCCTTAACTTGAATAAAATTAGATACAAAATGTACATATTTAGTAAATAAATATGAAGTTGGATATAGTTCTTTTTTACTTTTTATTTTGAAATAATTATAGAGTCACAGAAAGCTGCAAAGATAGTACAGAGAAGTCCTGTTATCCTTCACCCACTTTCCCCAGTGGTTATGTCTTAATTATAGTACAATATCAAAACCAAGAATTTGACGGTGGTACAGTGTGAGTGTATAGTTCTGTGTCATTTTATTACATGTGTATGTTTGTATAACCACCACCACAATCCAGATGAGATCTAGTTTATCACCACAGAGAGCTTCCTTTATAAAGCCACACCCACCACCTCCCCACATCATCCCTAACCCCAGGCAGCCAGCCACTAATCTGTTTTCCATCTCAATAATTTTGTCATTTGAGAATGTCCTATAAATGGAATCATATAGTGTGTGACCTTTTGAGGTTGGCTCAAATGATTGAGATCCATCCAAGTTGTTGCATGTGTCAATGGTTTATTCCTTTTTGTCGTTAAGTAATATTCTATGATGTGGATGTACATGGGTTATTGAGTGCTTATTGTGTATAACAGCATATCTATTGATACCTTAAGCAATCCAAAGAAAAGTTTGATATAGTTCCTATTTTTGATGACTTTACAACCTCACAGAAAAGATACATATATATAAGAAGGGATGATACATGAGGTATTGATGTTTGTAGACTAGAATAGACCTTAAGTACTACAGGGAGTTTGGAGGAGGAAGGGGGACATAGAGCAATTGTGAGAGCACTGTTGCCTGGAATAGGAGAGAAAATTTTTCGGGAGGAGGTAGAACTTGTGTTAGGCTTTGAAAATTGGGAGAGATTTGCATAGGTGGATAGAGAAAAATGGGGAAAGCATTGTATGTTAGGTAATAGTATGAACTAATTAATATGCAAAGGCAGAGAATTTGCTGGGCGCATTGAAAGACTGGTGTGACTAATGTAAACATTTCAGTGGTGGAATGTTGGTAAAGTAAATTGGGGCCAGATTTCCATGAGCCTTGAATGTCAGGTTAAGAAATCTGGGCTTTAAAATTTTGAAGCAAGATATTTAAAGTCAATTTTTATATGCCTTACAAGATTTTTTGCTGGGGAATTAACAAAAGATAAGTGGTAGAAGGGTGGAAGAAAGTTCGGGGGAAAGAGACTAAGTGCAGAGAGAGCTATTAAGAGGTTAGAATGTCAAGACACGAGACTCCAACAGAGGGATGGTGTTGATAGGAATGGATGGATGCATATGACAACTATTTAAGAGTTGTTTCCTGGTTTTTGTTTCTTGTTTTTTTTTTTCTCTCCTCAGCAAAAAAGAGTGGCGGTCACATCTCAAACATTTTTTAAAATTTCACTTTAGTCACGGTTAATTACTCATTACTCATTACACAGTTACTTCCTCATTACTAAAAACCAGAAGTGACCTGAATTTTTTAGTAACATTTTAGTAAGCTAACATTTTTAGCTTAATGTTCTTTAGTAGATAATAATGAAGATTTCTTTGAGTGTAGATCACTTTTGTTCAAATGATTTGTGAAACTGGGTCTTTTGTTGGATGTGCTTATTAAAATTAAAAAGCTCAATTCTTATAACTGAATACTATGGGGAGGGTACAGACGGCTCTCTAATATCCAATACAGAGGGAGGGAAGCAGTGGTGTGAATTGCTAGAAATTGAATGCTCTATCATACCTTTTAAGAAAGCATGTATCTGAGGTTGTGATATGTAGGAGTTAGAGAAATGGCCTAATGGTGGGAAGCTGGGATTTAGTAGGTACTGTGCTACAGTAATGGGGCAGCCCATCTCCAGAAAAAGGTAATAATTGAGGACTGTCTCAAGTCTAGCTAAGTTGGCATTGGTTGTCTGTAGGCACATGCTTGGCTTCCATTGCTTTGTCCTCAAAGCCTGATCGAGGTGCTAGGGGAAGGACCTGGACCTTAAAGCTCACTAAGGAGAGAATCATAGATGACTATATATACTAAATCAGGTTTTACTAAGAAATCTTCCAATTAACCTCTCTAGAGATCAGATCCTCTGGTAGGTGCCATATCACTCCTTAAAACTAGGACTTAACAGCAGTTTACCTTATAGGAGTTGATATCTTTCAGAAGTTCAAAGTCTGAGAGAGTTTTGTTAAAGCCAAATAAAATAGAAGCCTAATCATTGCTTGGCAGTTTTGGTCTGTGATCTTTGTAAGTATTAAAACAAATTAAATTGAGGTACAGGAATTATTAGTATGTATTTTTCTTAGGTTAACTTAGGGAAAATATCCATGGAATTAAGGTTGTACAGTGCTTCTGATTTCCCTACTAATGAACAGTTATTGGAGGGTAATTGGGTAAATACAGTTAATTTGTAGGACAGTTGAAGGTGTTTCTCTAATATGCATTAACCGTTCTTAACTATCATCAGCTTTCAAGAATTCTCTCTCATCTTGTCAAGATGGCTATTTCAGGGTGGTCAGGGAAGGCTTTTCTGATGTAATAATGCCTGAGCTATGACCCTAAGGATGGTAAAGAACCATCCAGTTGGCCAAAGTATAATTGTGTGGTTGTGATGGGAGAGGGAGGTGAGAAATATAGATGTCAAAGATGTAGGCAGGAGCCATATCATGTTAGGTGCTCATGGGCTGTGGTAGAGTTTAGATTTTATCTAATACTTCAAATTCCATGAAACAACTTTTCTCTAGAAGAATCTATATAAGAATTGATAGTATTTCCCAAATGCTGGGAGGAATTCAGTGAAACAACTTTTCAGCTTGAAGATATTGGAAGTCCTACAGAAATTTCTCTAGCACATTAAATCTTTAGCATTATAATAATCTCTGGAATAGAGAGATTATTGGAGCCTGTCCTGATACTTGTATAATTGCTACCTTAATACATACATACATCCTTATGTATCTTAGGTCACTTATCTGTCAAAAATGGTTATAGTGACTTTCTGACAAGCTCTGTGATGTACACCAAGAATTATGAAAAGTTTTTTTCTCAGTATTAGTAGTACATTCAAATTGCTGTACTTCTATAAATGTAAAGAAAACTTAAGATGGAAAAGAATATTGTGTTAAGATTTGCAAATGTATGATTATCTTACTTTACCCGAATTTTTTTTCCAACAGAAATGCAGCATCCATTTTACCTTCTCTAACCTCCCAAATATATATATATATGTACGTATGTGTATATGAATGTATACGTAGATATATATGTATTTTTGGTGGGTTTAATTTTTTTCATCTGTTACTGTTTTGGAGACTTCATTTAATACCGGTTAAATCTTGATTCCTTTTATCTAAAGCGTATAGAGTTTTTAAGAAAATGATTCTCTGAACATGGTCTTCCTCATTATGTACTTTTGTGTTTATTCATATTTATGAAGCGATACTTTGGAAAAAATAACAATTCTAATTCAACCCTTTGCTTAAGTCCTTAATCTTTTTAAGCTACAAAGGTACTTAGTAGTTCTTATCTTCCTGCACAGTTTTTTAATGTTAAAAAGTTGGGTACATGTAAAGGAAAATATCCTATTACAATAGAAAAATCAAAAATTGCTGATTGGTAACCTTCCTATGCAAATTAAGTTGTCCCAATTGGCATAAAAATCTCTGGGCATCTATCAGTATACAAACATCTAAGCTCTTTATGGGCGTTTGATTTATTAATGCTATAATTTCTAATTTATACCCATTTTAAACAAAGTTTTAAAGAAAAGATATTTGGTCTTTGTTTCTTTTCTTTTTAAAATAGGAAGCAGAGAACTCTGCATACAAAGTTGGAAATGAGTCCCCTGTACAAGAATTGAAGCAAGATGTGTCTAAAAAGGTTTGTAAGATAAAATGTCAATATTAGTTTAGCAGATGTCATATTTTTATGGTATATTTAAAGTGGAAAATTTTTTATATTCTTTTAGTATAGTGCCCTGTACGTGGTGGATGTTCAGTAAACGTTCCTGAATCTGTTGAATTTGTGATTGAAGGCGCATCAGGCTTTTTAGAAGGCATTTTGTAATTGAACTAATTGGTAATTTATCCTTGAATCAGTATTTTGAAAAATGATTTGTAATGTGTTTTTATTTTTTATACTTGTATTTTTATTAGAGTAAGCTATAGCTACTCTTGAGGTACCAAGAAGTAAAGGTACTGAAAAACTCAGTGCAGCAAATTCTAATGTTTTGAGGAGTTAGAGGTTACAAGAAGTCATTACTCTTCTAGTACCTTTGATAACTTTTAAGTAATTGATCATATGAAGCTTCAGGGTTTGGTTTACTGGAAGAGACTGAGCATAAGATAAAAATGTTGGCAATGGGTTGTTCACAGTATCAGGATAAAACCCAAGGAGAAAGAATGGTGTGTGTCTTTTCATTTATACCAGTTTTGAGTGTTTTCTGTGCCCCAGGCACTGTTCTAGCGAGTGGATTTCCAGAGACCAATGCGACGACACATCCTCTATCGCAGAGTTTCTCAACAGCAACACCTTTGGGGTGAATAATTCTTTGTTGTGGGGGGAAGGAGAGATTGTTCTGTACATTGTAGACTGTTTAGCAGCATTCCTGGCTTTGGCTCACTAGATGTCAACGTCCGCCCCCCCCCACCCCCCCACCAACCCCTACCCCATCTTGACAACCAAAAATGTCTCCAGACATCACTGAATGTCTGGGGGAATGATACTGGGCAAAATCACCACCAATGTAGATTCATTGTTCTACCCTTACGGAATTTAGAAATTAATGGACTACATATTTTAATATTGATCATACTTTTTCCTTTAAAAAGAAAAATTTCCTTTTTGGGAAAAATGGTTTTGTGTATCAGCATGAATGAGCTAACAAGAGTGGTACCCTTTTTTTTTTTAATCAGAAATTTCCCACAATTCTACACAAACAAACAGCTGTCTTGATTTTTTGGCATTCCCTTCTGGTTCTCACTCATTTGCTTTTTTTTTTTTTTTTTTTTTTTTGGCCTATTTGTAGTGTAGATAGAATTTTGTTGGTGATGGTGTTGTTTTGTTTCTGACAGAATTTTATATTCTACCTTTTCCTCTTAACATTTTTTGATTTTCATCATATTTCTACATGATTTTAATACTCAGTTTTCATTTGGTCTATTAGCTTCCATCAAGCAAATGGATTATTATGTATCTAGCCATTTTTATTGTTGAAAACTTGAAAAGTTTCTGTTTTTCCACTAGAGCTTTTCTTTCCCTTTTCAAGAATTTTTTCTTGGGATAAATTACAAATGGGTAAGTGTAGTTAGTAGCCCAAAAAAAGTGATTTTTAAGGAGAGTTTAGAAGCTGAAAAAATAGTAAACACTATGGAGCCATAGAGTGAGTCTTAAGACTCTAGGTATTACTTTTTAAGTTCTAGCCTTTTCTAGTGAATTAAGTATCCAACATTAATGATAAAGGCTGTGGGGTTATACCCTGGATCAGGACACAATCCCTGTTCCCAGTAACTTACATTTTAGTGGAGAAAATTGGATAAACACAAAACTGAGTGTAATAAGTGTTCAAATAAACTTGCAAACTTGATAAGAACACAAAGGGAGGCTTTACTTTCTCCTTGAGGATAGGAACGGGGAAGGAGGACGTAGCATCTGAACTGGTTCTTGATGAATGGATAAGATTTGGGCAGGCAGAGATGGAAGAGGAAAGGCATAACCAAAGGCGTGGAGATGAGGAATGTGCAGAATGTTTGACGATGAGTCTAGAGACCAAAGTTAGGGCCAGATTATGGGCAGGCCTCTGATGTCATACTAAAACATCTGGTTTTTATTTTACAGTCGCTGTGAAAGCAATGATTTTTTTGAAGCAGGGAGGTGATAGGAAACAGTTCCTTTAGCATGATCCTTTCTATGTTAGTCTTGATTCTCACTGTTCTCTTGTTCTTTCCCCATTTGCTACCTCCTGAAACCCGGCAGGGAACGGGGGTGGGGAAACAGGGCTAGGTACTGTAAATAGGTGCTATGGGGGCATATCAAGAGGTAGAAAACATGGGCCTTGTTTTCCAGGTGTGGAGAAAATATTTATATAGAGCTAGCTCATGTACTACTCTGTATTTATATTCTAGTTCATATTATAATGAACAGTAAGAGTGATAGGAGTTCAGAAGAGGAAGAGATTGTCCTCAGGTAAGGGATTAGAGAAGGTTTAAGATTTTCAACCTTGTTTTAAGCCCTCTGATGGCATAGGCCTTTTCACTCTGCATAGTGATTATTTGAAACCTTTACATTCACCTCATGCTCACTGTGCCCACCTGCATCTGCTTACTTTCATCAGATAACCTTGCTTCCCACTGCATGTAGGTGTTAGAGGCTAAGAAGCCTGAATTCAGTCCTTTTCATCATCTCTCACTTCCCTCACCTGCAAACTTGTTTTCATCTTTTACCTCTTTTTCATGCCATTCCTGAGAATTTAGTATTCTTTTTTTTTTCCTGTCCAAAGTAGAATGATATAATATAAAGAACACTGGATTTTTTGGAGAAAAACCCGGATTTCAGTTTTGACTTTGTAGTTTACTAGCTGTGGGACCTTGGGCGAAATACTTAATGCCTTTACCTCAGATTCCTGCTTTTGTAGAAGGGAGATAATCTAGCTCCCTCACAAGGCCTGTGTAAAGATTAAATGGCAAATGTGTGTACTGGGTCTAATACACAGCAGACCCTCTTTCCTTTCTTCTCCAGAACTTGTTATCTTCCTTTCCATTGGCTCCTTCCCCTCTGCTTATAAAAATGCTGGATCATTTTCTTGCACCCTCTTCCATGTATAGCCAAGCTTTTTGAGAACATAGAGTGTGCTGGCTGTCCCTATGTCTTCACCTCTTATTCATTTGTAAATGTACTGTAATCTGGCTTCTGTTATTGCTAAAGTACTCAGAGCTCAGTAACTACCTAATTGACAAATTAGGTGGACTCTAGTTTATATTTCTCTGGTAAAAGTAAGGTAGGTCTAGGATAAAAATTTGAAGATTGAGAAAAATTAATATGTAGAATATGCTGGGAAATCAGGGATGAATATTATTGAACGGCTTAATATCCAGTTCAACTTGGCGTGAATTTGTAGTAAGCCACATCAAGATAGTTCCATAACACATTCTGTTAACTTTCTGGAGCCAAAGAATTGAGAAAGCAGAAGTCATCCATGTCTCCGTGGTGGAAAGATAAGTGAGTGGGCTGGGAGATTTATTGTGTTAATAATAACAGGACTGGGTAGAAAATATATTTTCTTCTAAATGTTGGTAGGAGACGCAGAAAGCCTGCCTGTAGTTTTCAACTGTAGATAAGAAATAAAAGGGAAAAAAGGCAAGATGAGCTGGGTATTTGAACTCTTTTCATGGTCCTGCCATCTCTCTGCAGAGCAGGGGATTAGATGTAGCCTGTTTAAGAACATTAATCTCCCTGCATCTGCTGGCTTTCCATGTCAGGCTTGAGTTCAGAGCTGAACAACTTGAAATCTTGTACAAGGTGGTTTTTATTCTCATAGTTTTGTTAACTAGGCTCAAACCAGCAGGCAACTAACTTGGCATAAATATGTAAATGAACTATGACATGAAGCATCTGAATGTAAATTTAGGTTTAAACTTTCTTTTACAGGGTTGATTGAATTTTTGTGATTACACGTACTAACACAGATTCCCTATATAATGGTTAAGAGTACAGTGTCTGGAACCAAACTCCCTACTTTTATGCCAGCTTCATCACTTACTAGCTTTGTGACCTTGGACAAATCACTTGGTCCCTCTGTGCCTTAGTTCCCTCATTTGTATAATGATGATAGTAAGAGTGCTATCTTACAAGGTTGTTGTAAAGATTAAAATACGTAAAGTGTTAAGAACATTGCCTGGCACATAGTAAGTACTATATAAATGATTAGCTGTTATTTTGTTCTTGTAAATAGCTTCACTGTTTTTTTTTCAACTGCTTTTTAACCTTTCATCAGATTATTGAAAGTATTATTGAGGAGAGTCAGAAAGTACTACAGCTTGAAGATGACTCTTTGGATTCCAAAGGAAAAGGACAGTCTGATCAGGCTACTGCCAGTCCTATCATGGCTGGAACAGATCTTAGCAATATACCTGGATTGTTAGCCGTAGATCAAGTACTGCAGGAAGATTCCCAAAAGGCAGAGAGTCAGGATGTATCTGAAGAAACTGAATTAGAATCAAAAAAATGTTTTCCTTCTGATGACACATGTGACAAGCCAGTAGATGAAACCACTAAGTCAACTGAAATAAGTTCAACTGAACAACAGCTTAATGTGCCTGAAACTGAAACAGAAGTGTTGAACAAGGAAGCAGTGGAAGTCAAAGAAAGTGATGTTCTAGAACCTGCGTCCTCACACTCCTTATCTACTAAAGATTTTGCTGTTGTGGAAGAAGTTGCTCCTGCCAAACCACCAAGACAGCTTACTCCAGAACCTGATATAGTAGCTAGTACAAAGAAGCCTGTTCCAGCACGCCCACCTCCTCCAACTAATTTCCCGCCTCCTAGACCCCCACCTCCATCTCGACCTGCTCCACCACCAAGAAAAAAGAAAAGCGAATTGGAGTTTGAGGCTCTTAAGACACCTGATCTAGATGGCAAGTATTAAT
Organism: Eschrichtius robustus; assembly: GCF_028021215.1. Taxonomy (NCBI): domain Eukaryota; kingdom Metazoa; phylum Chordata; class Mammalia; order Artiodactyla; family Eschrichtiidae; genus Eschrichtius; species Eschrichtius robustus. The sequence goes on from NC_090845.1 coordinate 104,492,557, forward strand.
TGAGAAATAGCTATTTTTGTGGGGAGTTTTTGGAGTTGGAACTTGAACTTTCTGATTTTTTTTTTCCGTTTTTGCTGTATATAACCACATTGATGACCAAGTTATAAAACTTATTTTAGTAATAGAAAGTCAAAATGTTTACATTGGTGTTGTTACATTACTGTAATTAAACATTTCAGCAGACTTTCAAATCTGTTACCATTGGAGAGCCAGTGTGGCATAGTGAAAAGAGCATAGGATTTGGACACTTACGATTTGAATTCAAGTCCTAGTTCTCTTCATGTGTAAGTTGTGTAGCCTTGAGGAATTTAACATATTTGAACCCTGGTTTCCCCATATATAAAACGAGAGTAATAAAACCACTTTTCTCAGAGGATTGTTCTAAGCATCAGCCAGATAAAGGTTAAAGCACTTTTCAAGCTATGTATAAGGTCTTATATAAATATTAGTTGTTGTTGTTGTTGTTGTTGTTGTTATTGCAGTTCCCAAAGAGAATATTACATCTGATACTCTCCTAACTACAAACATGGCTTCAGAGAGTGCAGTCAAAGATTCTCAGCCTTCTCTTGATTTGGCAAGTGCTACCAGTGGAGATAAAATAGTTACTGCCCAGGTTGGTGAATTTGTGTTATATTTGATACAGGCTTTCTCAACTTTCTGCAACTGGCTGGTTTCTTGATGGTTTTGGTTTTGGTTTTGGTTTTGGTTTTGGTTTTGGTTTTGGTTTTGGTTTGTTGATTGTTGAACCTTCTTTTCTTCTCCAGGCCAAATATTTCCTTGTCCCCAAAACCTGGCTACCTTACATCCCTTGTCTAGCTCTGCTACTTAAGTAGCTGGCTGATTCTGGCAAGCTATTTAACATCTGAGTCTGAGATGGCTCATTGATGAAATGAGGGGAAAACCTTCCTTGAAGGTTTCTTGCAAGGTTGAAATGAGCTAGGGTATGCCAAGTACCTGGCATGTAGTAGGTATTCAAAAAGTGACAGATGCTGCTATATGTAATATTTATTAATAAATACCAACTATAATCTTCATTTATCTGACCTATAGTGGTCAAAATTGGGGACTTTTATTTTTTATAATTTCCTTTTCCTAATCATGAAAAAAAAATTTCATACACTAGGCTATATATCCATGTATGAGGCAATAGAAAGGACTTGATAACATGAATTTCTACCACCGCCAAATTCTGGGATTCAAGGGGGTTACTTATGTGGTAGCTGTGGTTAGAGCAGGTTAGCCGACTGGGAGATACTATCATACTAAGCGAAGTAAGTCAGACAGAGAAAGACAAATATCATATGATATCGGAATCTAAAAAAAAATGATACAAATGGACTTATTTACAAAACAGAAACATACAGACTTGGAAAACAAACTTATGGTTACCAAAGGGGAAAGGTGGGGGGAGGGATAAATTAGGAGTTTGGGATTAACGTATACACACTACTATATATAAAATAGATAATCAACAAGGACCTACTGTACAGCACAGGGAACTCTGCTCAATATTCTGTAATAACCTAAAAGGGAAAAGAACTTGGAAAAGAATAGATACATGTATATGTATAACTGAATCACTTTGCTGTACACCTGAAACTAACACAACATTGTTAATCAACTATACTACAATATAAAATAAAATTTTTTTTAAAAATCAAGGATTCTGTGGCCACTGAAACTTGGAATAAAATTCAAAGCACATACACACACAAAAAGACACTATAGTCTTTTCAGAGCCTTAGAGCAGAGGTCAACAGTGGCCTGGTTTTGTAGGGTCCCCAAGCTAAAAATGGTCTTTATATTTTTAAAGGGTTGTTTTTAAAAAAAGAATATGCAACAGACACTATATATGAAGCAAAAAGCTTAAAATATTTACTATCTGGCTCTACAGAAGAAGTTTGCCAACCCCTACCCTCGAGATAGCCATGTGTATAGCTCTGATTAATGGCAGTATTAGTGCTGGCATTTTACTGGTAGAGAACTGCTTTTGGGCCAGGTTCAAATAGAACATTTATTTGCTTTCAAGACTACTCAGACATTATTTCATGAGCAGCAACACTTTTGGTACCTAATGTTTTTCAGCATGCTGGGAATAATAAAAGACTGAAATGGAGTGCTCCATTTAAATTTTTAGTAGGCTCCATTATCTGTATTATGGAATTCTTTAGAACTGTGTGTGGTAATGAATAATTGAATATTTATAGAAATTGATTCAGTCTACTTTCTGTTTATAAAATTATAATTTCAGGAAAATGGAAAAGCACCTGATGGGCAGACAATAGCAGGTGAAGTGATGGGCCCTCAGAGACCTAGATCCAACTCTGGGAGAGAGCTTACTGATGAGGTATAATTAGATTTTTTTGTTCTTGAAAACATAAAATATAAAGGTCATGATGAGAAGATGAAAAAATTCTAGAGATGAATGGTGATGATGGTTGCACGACAATGTAAATGTACTTGATGCCGCTGAACTATACAATTAAAAGTGGTTAAAATGGTAAATTTTGTATTATATATATTTTACCGTGATTTTTAAAAATTAGCTTTATTGCTGTTAGGCAAAAAAATCATAATGTAGAGGAAAAAATGAGAATTGAAGATTGTCTTAGTTTTTTTTTTTTTTAATATGCTGGAGTTTGAACTCTGACCTAAACTTGCCCTTTCACATAATTATATGGTGCAGTAAGTGTATTGAAAGCAAGGCCTATGTTTTATCGAAAGTGGGCTTAAAAAAAACTTGATATTATAGGTATATGTTTTTATACATATTAGATTATGTACAGTGTATACAGACTCAATGTTTAATTCTTACCTTAAAATTTAGTATACATCTATTGGCCAATTTATTCAGAATGAAGTTTTGAAGCAAAATCTTAATTTTTGTTTCTTTTAAACAGTACATTTAAAAAAATTATTGTACTTTGGAAAACAGTTTGGTAATTCCTCAAAATATTAAACATCGAGTTACCATGACCCAGCAATACCAATCCTATGTATACACCAAAGAGAAAGGAAAACATACATCCACACAAAAAATATACATAGGTGTTCATATTAGCGAAAGTGTGGAAACGACACAGATGTCCAACACCGATGAATGGATAAATAAAATGTAGTATATCCATCCATGTGGACTATTTTTTGGCAATTAAAAGGAAAGAGATACATGCTGCAATATGGATGAACCTTGACAGCATGATGCTAAGTGAAAGAAGCCAATCACAAAAGACTACATACTATATGATTTAATTTATATGAAATGTCCCGAATAGGCAAATCCATAGAGGAAAAAAGTAGATTTGTGGTTGCCAGGGACTGGGAGGAGAGGGGAATACGGCATGACAGCTAATGGGTATATGGTTTCTTTTGGGGGAGGTAGAAGTGTTCTAAACTTAGATAATGGTGATAATTGCACAACTCTGTGAATGTACTCAGAACCATTGAATTATACACTTTAAATGAGTGCATTTTGTGGTGTGGAAATTGTATCTCACTAAAAATGTTTAAATTGTACATAGTACTGAATGTATCTAGAAAGTTCTTAGCTTGAATTTTTGAGGATTTTGTAGATTCAAAAAGATAATTAAATTATAGGTACTCTCGGTGTTATTTTTTACTTCAGGAAATTTTAGCCAGTGTAATGATTAAGAATCTGGATACTGGAGAAGAAATACCTTTGAGTCTTGCAGAAGAGAAACTGCCAACAGGTATTAATCCTCTCACTCTACACATCATGAGAAGGACTAAGGAATATGTAAGGTATGGCCTAATGTTATTATTTATCATTTGTAGTATTTCATTCAGAGTGGTGAAAAGTTCTCTGTTTATGAACTATGAGAGTCCCTAATTTGATTTCATTCAGTCTTCTAATTTTAAAGTTAGAATTAAAATTAGAGTTAGTTAATGTATGTATTCTTAAACTTTTTTCTCTCTCTTTTTTAAAATGAGCTTTTTTTTTAAGATTCCACATATAAGTGATACCATAAAGTATTTGTCTTTCTCTGTCTGATTTATTTCATTTAGCTTAATGCTCCCAAGGTCCATCCATGTTGTCACAAATGGCTGGATTTCCTTCCTTTTTATGGCTGAATAATATTCTTCTGTGAGAGTGTGTGTGTGTGTGTCACATTTTCTTTATCCAGCTTTGTTCTCAAGGTTGTACAATTACTTGGGGAAAAATATATATCTTAAATCTCATAGTATTTGGTTTGTCTTCTTTTAAAATGATTTATATTGGATTGGCCAAAAAGTTTGTTCGGATTTTGCTATAACATCTTACAGAAAACCCGAACAAACTTTTCGGCCAACCCAATATTATACTAGAGACAATATTAGAACACATGAAGCTAAAAAGCCATGTGGGATAAACTCCTGGTCTTCTGAAACCTTGCTTTAAGGATCAGAAATGTTATAAATAATTGTATTGTCTTTTTAGGGTCAGAAAGTGTCTTTAGAGTGAAGTGATTGACTTTACTGTGAGATGTATGTAGAACTAAGAAATAATATCTGTGAAAGCAAAGCTTTCACATGATGTGCCTGGTAAGTAAGGAGGGAGATATTTATAAGTTAATGTGTCATTTCTGTGCAGCATGTTTTGCCCAGCAAAAAGCCTTGTTTGTGTTAGGTTTTTCTTAAATTCCTAAATTGCATTCATTTGCATTTTGTACATTGCACCTTGCTTAAAGATTCTACTCTATGATCTTTCAGGTCTTTAAATTCTCAGGGTCATCATTTAAATTAAACTTATATAAAGCATGTTAACATTTTTTTCTTACACTGATTAGCTAATTGTATACTAAGTATACATAGAGATTTTTGAGAAGTATTGGGGAAATGGCTTCTTATAAAATGACTACTTCTTCTTGTAGTAATGACGCAGCACAGTCAGATGATGAAGAGAAGTTACAGTCTCAACAAACAGATACTGATGGTGGAAGGTTAAAACAGAAAACGTGAGTTACAGTACATCCCTTTTCTTCATTTCAGGCTTTTATTTAAAAGAAAAAATATATATATATATATATATGAGAGCTGCCATATTTTAAGTCTATACTCTGTCCAGTTTATATGTCCATCCACCACTACCACTCCCTGCGCTCAGGCAATGGATTATGAGTTCCTTGAGGCTGTCTTGGTCATTTTTATAGCATCTGACATACAGTAAATGATCAATACATTTTGCATCATGCTTGTATTTTTCTGATGGTAGGTGCCAGAAGTGTTGGTAGAAGAACATGATTGTCCTTGAAGTTGCTTTTTCCATTTCTCATCTCTCCAAATCCTATTTCTTTCTAAACCCAACTACGTGAGATTCTTCCTGACTACTCCAGTTCATAATAAAGTTTTTCCTGTTCTCAATTTCAATGACGCCTATTGTCTACGTAACTTACATTTGCTGTTTATATTTTATATTATCTTAAACTGTTTTCTGATTTTAAAAAATAAGATAAATACATGTTAAACAACTAGACCATATGTTGCAAAAGGATTTTGATCACACCATTCTTCTTTTTCCCCTATAAAAATCTAGCACAGTGCTGGACATGTAGGTTTTGCTTGATTATACACAAGTCACTTAATTGGCAATAATTCAGTCTAAGGCCTAAAATGAGTTCTCCACTCAAGTCTGATCTTTTCCTAGTGTGGCAAGTATAGCAAAGAAAGCATTGAGATTTTTTACAGCAGGTATGCCCACAGTGGAGGTATATGATAACACCTCAGCTATCTGGACCTTGGCCTTCTAGCAATGGCAACTAGCAGGAACCGGAGAATTAGAATTATTCAGGAGACATATAGACATCCAGGGAAGATGTCACTTGCTCCATGCACTAAAGCTCATTATTTTTTAAAAGAAAAGCTCCTCAGGTTTATTCAAAGCCTTTATACTTACTTCTTACATAATTTCTAAAAATCTGGTCATCTGGTATCTGATCTCAGAGCAAAATAGAAGCAGCAAACTGACATGTAAATCAGCACATAAGAATGTCAGATAATACTCTGATTGCAAGAGAGGAATCAGGAAAATGATAGAAAAGGACTCACACATTGCACAACCATTTCACGTGGCAGTGCTTTCAACTTCTTCTCATGTTGTGACATACAGAACATGATATTATTTGCACTGAACCCTGGGGTAAACTGATGAGGCAGCTGATGGCCAAAAGAGACTGGCCCAGGGTTCTGGTTTCTCTGGGCCCTACCCTGTTGCCTTGAAGGCTGAGAGGGGAACCAATATTATGGCTCACTTGCAATCCATTTGAAAAGCCTTGAATGTATTAAAGAATAGTAAAGATGGTAACTGACCCTATTTATTAAAGAAAGAAACTTATCGAGCATTAAGTGCCATTGAAGAGGGCACAAAAGTATGTATTTTAGAAATGTTCTCATCCAAAATGATTAAAATATCTGTTTTCTTGCTTAAAGTAGTACTAAACCTATAGTTAACCAGAAAATATAACTTCAGAGTTATAGGTAGCAGAGACCTTATTGTGATTTTTAAAATGGTTTATCTGTTTTTAATCTCTATATCTGTATTTAATCTCTGTAGCACAGATATAGAGAACAAATTAGTGGTTACCAGTGGGGAGAGGGAAGGGGGGAGAGGCAAGATAGGGGTAAGGAATTAAGAGGTACAAACTACTATGTGTAAAATAAATAAGCTACAAGGATATATTGTACAGCATGGTGAATATAGCCACTATTTTATAATAACTTTAATTTTTATTTTATATTGGAGTATAGTTGATTTACAATAGCATGTTAGTTTTACAGGTGTACAGCAAAGTGATTCAGTTATACATATATCCATTCTTTTTCAGATTCTTTTCCCATATAGGTTATTACTCAATATTGAGTAGACTTCCCTGTGCTATACAGTAGGTCCTTGTTGATAATCTATTTTATATATAGTAGTGTGTATATGATAATCCCAAACTCCTAATTTATCCCTCCCCCCCACACCTTTCCCCTTTGGTAACCGTAAGTTTGTTTTCGAAGTCTGTGAGTATATTTCTCTTTTGTAAATAAGTTCATTTGTATCCTTGTTTTTAGATTCCACATGTAAGTGATATCATGTGATATTTGTCTTTCCCTGTCTGACTTACTTCACTTAGTATGATAAGTGAAGGTCTAGGTCCGTCCATGTTGCTGCAAATGGCAGTATTTCATTCTTTTTTTATGACTAATATTCCATTGTATATATGTACCACATCTTCTTTATCCATTCCTCTGTTGATGGACATTTAGGTTGCTTCCGTGTCTTGGCTATTGTGAGTAGTGCTGGTATGAACATTGGGGTGCGTGTATCTTTTCAAAGTATGTTTTTCTCCAGATATATGCCCAGAGAAGTGGGATTGCTGGATCATATGGTAGTTCTTTTAGTTTTTTAAGGAACCTCCATACTGTTCTCCATAGTGGCTGTACCAATTTACATTCCTACCAACAGTGCAAGAGGGTTCCCTTTTCTCCACACCCTCTCCAGCATTTATTGTTTGTAGACTTTCTGATGATGGCCATTCTGACCAGTGTGAGGTGATACCTCATTGTAGTTTTGATTTGCATTTCTCTAATAATTAGTGATGTTGAGCATCTTTTCGTGTGCTTTTTGGCCATCTGTATGTCTTCTTTGGAGAAATGTCTATTTAGATCTTCTGCCCATTTTTTGACTGGGTTGTTTGGTTTTTTTTGATATTGAGCTGCATGAGCTGTTTTGTATATTTTGGAAATGAATCCCTTGTCTGTCACTTCGTTTGCAAATATTTTCTCCCATTCTGTGGGCTTTCTTTGTTTATGGTTTCCTTTGCTGTGCAAAAGCTTTTAAGTTTAATTGGGTCCCATTTGTTTATTTTTGTTTTTATTTTCATTACTCTAGGAGGTGGATCCAAAAAGATCTTGCTGCGATTTATGTCAGAGTGTTCTGCCTATGTTTTCCTCTAAGAGTTTTGTAGTATCTGGTCTTACATTGAGGTCTTTAATCCATTTTGAGTTTATTTTTGTGTATGGTGTTAGAAAATGTTCTAATTTCATTCTTTTACTTGTAGCTGTCCAGTTTTCCCAGCACCACTTATTGAAGAGACTGTCGTTTCTCCAATGTATATTCTTGCCTCCTTTGTCATAGATTAATTGACCATAGGTGGAGTATAATCTATAAAAAGTTTGAATCACTACATTATACACCTGAAACTAATATAATATTATAAATCAACTATACCTCAGAAAAAAAGGTTTACCTGGGAATGCCCTGGCGGTCCAGTGGTTAGCACTCCGCACTTTCACTGCCGAGGGCCCGGGTTCGATCCCTGGTCAGGGAACTAAGATCCCACAAGCCATGTGGTGTGGCCAAAAAAAAAAAGGTTTATCATCTGTGTTTTATGATTATCAAAAGTAATACAGAAATGGGTAAAAAAGAAAATGAAAGTCTCGCACCCCCAGAAATAATCTTTAGGTATGTTCACCATAGAATTTTTTTTTTAATTTATTTATTTTTGGCTGCATTGGGTCTTCATTGCTGTGCGCGGGCTTTCTCTAGTTGCGGCGAGCGGGGACTACTCTTCTTTGCCGGGTGTGGGCTTCTCATTGCGGTGGCTTCTCTTGTTGCGGAGCACAGGCTCTAGGCGCGTGGGTTTCACTAGTTGTGGCACGCGGGCTCAGTAGTTGTGGCTCGTGGGCTCTAGAGCGCAGGCTCAGTAGTTGTGGCGCACGGGCTTAGTTGCTCCACGGCATGTGGGATCTTCCCAGACCAGGGATCGAACCTGTGTCCCCTGCATTGGCACGTGGATTCTTAACCACTGTGCCACCAGGGAAGTCCCCACCATAGAATTTTTTCTCACAAAAGTGAAGTTATACTGTGTCTATAGTTTATTGACTTTTTAAAAAAAATACCTATTATGTAATGGACATCTCTTCATATCAGTACCAATTGTAACATATTGTAGTCTTTCTGTCAGTTAGACATGGGAGTTTGGTGCTGCAGATAAAATCGTTAGGAAGACAGTCGTAGTCTCTACCCTCATAGAGCTTCCAGTTAAATAAGAGAAACAGACACTAAACATGTAATTACACAGATAAATCTAACTATGTTTGTAGTAATTACTATAAAAGAATATATGGGGTGCTATGGGAGTGTATAACAGGAAAATCTGTTCTAAAGAGTCACGGAGGGCTTTTTTAAAAGAGAGCTATTTGTTCTGAGACCTAAAAGATGAGTAGAAATTAGCCAAGGGAGAAGTGTTCCAGGCAGAAATAACTACCCATCCAAAGGCCTTGAGGTGACTAAAAGCTTGGTACGTTTCCAGAACTGAGGTTAGGGCTTCCCTGGTGGCACAGTGGTTAAGAATCCACCTGCCAGTGCAGGGGACACGGGTTCAAGCCCTGGTCTGGGAAGATCCTACATGCCGCGGAGCAACTAAGCCCGTGTGCCACAACGACTGAGCCTGTGCTCTAGAGCCCGTGAGCCACAACTACTGAGCCCACGTGCCACAACTACTGAAACCCACACGCCTAGAACCCGTGCTCCACAACAAGAGAAGCCACCGCAATGAGGAGCCTGTGCACCGCAACAAAGAGTAGACCCCGCTCGCCGCAACTAGAGAAAGCCGTGCACAGCAACGAAGAACCAAAGCAGCCAAAAATAAATAAATTAATTAATTCATTAATTAAAAAAAAAAAAGAACTGAGGTTAGTCTCATTTATTTTATTGCATTCCATTGTAAGGATATACCGTAACTTATTTATCCATTCCTCTGTTAGTGAAAATTCAGTTTATCTCTACTTTTTATCTATTCTAAACAATATTGCAGTGAACATCTTTGTATATATGCTTGGCACCTTTTTCAAATACTATCCTAAATTTCATGAGCTCCCGTGAATTGGTAAAAATTTACCCCTGGTCTGTAAATTTTGTTTGGTTTTAAATATCATGTATGGTGCTTTGTTTTTTATAATTTTAATATATGAAATTTGAGACTTAGATAATTGAAAAAGCAATAAATAAGTCCTATTTATGCAAGCCTGAGATGCATATTTGCATTACATTGTGTTTGGGAATACCTACTGGGAAAGCTCAGCCTAACTATATTGCATGCCAATACCCAAATGGAAAGAGAAGGGACAAGGGGCATCTTAGGCTACCAAAGCATTTTATAAGTAAATACCTCTTTACAGTTTCTTTGTATTGGTAAAATATGTTCTTAAGGATGACTCCCTAGAGCAGTCTTCTCAAAGCAATTCTCTTGCAGATTCATGGCCTCACCCCCAGACCCTCTAAATCACATGTTCCGGGGATGGGGCCCAGGTATCTGCACTTTAAAACACTCCCCTCCCACTCCGTTCCCACCAAGTGATTATTATCCACCACTGAAAACTAGTGCTCTAGAGGATATGATATTGTACACTGCGGGGAACTGCCTATATTTCCTTTGTAGCCATATTGATTTGAGTATATTTATTCCATAGAACAAGGGATTTGGGAACTCAAAGACCTACTATGTATATACAAAAGGAGTTATTTCAAAATGATACACTTTACCAGTCACAGCTCATGAGATTTTCTGTGAATTGTTGAACTTTTACAGTTAGTTGAGTTAATAAGAAGTAATTCGGGTTGGGTTTTTTGTTTTTGTTTTGTTTTTTGGTATTTTTGTTAAGGACTCAACTAAAGAAGTTCCTAGGAAAATCAGTAAAGAGAGCAAAGCACCTTGCTGAGGAATACGGTGAACGTGCTGTGAATAAAGTTAAAAGTGTTAGAGACGAAGGTAAGTGAAATAGAACATTTCAACTGAATACTTAATTGATTTGTGATCATTTAAATTTAGCCTGTAGTTTGTAAGAAGCATTCTATTTTATTGAAAGTAATAAACCTTAATAGCTAATATCTTAGCATTTCAATAAATCATGTTACTCTCACTATCAATTTTATGAGTGGGAAGAAAAATGAATTTATGCATCTTAAACATGAATTTGTACATACTTTGTGACTAGCAACCTGGAAGAGTTGAGTGTTCAGTAATCAGTTGTAAATTCGTTTTGTAAGGCTATTTAGTGTTTATAAATATTCTCAAAATTAGGTAAATTTTCTGAATTTCCACACCTTAACTTCCTATGCCTTTGTTATAATTGTGCTCATTTGTTTTATTTAATAAACACTTACATAGTATTTATTCTGTGCCAGACACTGTTCCAAACACTTTCACCTGTGTTAACTCATTTAATCCTCTTAAAAACTCTATGAGGTAAGTACCATTATTATCCCCATTTTATAGATGAGAAAACTGAGGCACAGAAAGGTCAAATACCTTGCCCATAGTCACACAGATAATAAATGGCAGAGCTGGATTTGGACCCAGGCAATCTGGTACCAGATTCCATGCTGCTAACCAATATGCTATTTAGTAATAGACAGATTTTGCTTTTCCAATTAATGAATTTTCTTGGTAAGCAGTACTTATGAAAATATGACAGTAGCAACATCTACATTAGCTAGTGATGATTTCTATTGCTTTTCTATTCAGTGTTTCATACTGATCAAGAAGATCCTTCATCAAGTGATGATGAAGGAATGCCATACACAAGACCAGTTAAATTCAAAGCAGCACATGGCTTCAAAGGACCTTATGATTTTGATCAGATCAAAGTGGTACAAGATCTTAGTGGTGAACATATGGTAAGCAACCTTTTTATTTTTCAGGATTGATTCTGTTTTCATTGAGAGAAATACTTTGGTTTCTATAAAGCTGATGTCTTATGTATGTAATTTTGCTAGCCTGAGCCATGAAGAGTGAATTGATAATAATATGATTTAATGAATAGGTAATGCAAAGTCTGTCTCTGAATCATTGTTCAAGAAGTGACTTATTGAATAAGTAAACTCTAGGCCTGTATTATTAAGAAAGCTATGCAAACTTTCTTTTACCAGAGAAAGGTACCAAACTTTAAAGCAGTTAAGGGTGATCTGTCACTTTGAACAATGTTTAAAATGCTCCCTGGTATATTTTAAATAATTTATACAAATATTTCAGAAACTCAATATATTTTGTAAAGTGACAGAACAAGGAGAGAGGTAGAGGTACAAGTTGTCTATCAGAGTTAAAATGTACCAAAGTAGATATAAAGTTCACAAATACATTACAGTTACCCCCTGAAAATGCTAGGAATGCAGGGAAGGCAGTAATAAACTCAGAACTGGGTAAGTGATACTGTTGGTCTTTGATCAGGGAATCTACTTATCTATTTAGATTTTAAATCTAAAAGTTAGCTTACACATATCAGTTGGCAGCCAGATTTGACTTTACTTTGGTGCTTATAATCTACACATAAAACGTTTGAGTTGTATAGCACAGGGAACTATATTCAATATCCTGTGATAAACTATAATGGGAAAGAATATGAAAAAGAATGTATATGTATAACTGAATCACTGTGCTGTACAACAGAAATTAACACGATGTTGTAAATCAACTATACTTCAATAAAATAAATTTTTTTAAAAGTTTCAATTGATTATAGTAACTTCCTTAAGGAATCTGATGAATTTCCTTGTACTGTATTGATTCTCTTTCATTATTTCCAGTTTTAAGTAAATCTCATTGCAGTAGGCTCCAAATGACAAATTTCTTAACATACTTGAATTTCGTGGAAATGAATGTTATTCCAGTAAATAAACTGTTACCTCTAACTTGGATGATCTTTTTGACCTGCATAGATGTGTGTTATAATAGTGGTTATAACAATATTTGTTGTAATAGGATTTGGCCTTTCCAATTTAAGCGTTCACATTCTTTACCGTGCCCGCCTCCACACACACACATACTTCCACACTGTTTTTAGTACTGTCTGTCTGGGAATTTTAGCCATATGCTGCAAAACCTTTTTTCTGGGGAGAAAAATAGAATGAGACCACACCATTCCAACACTTCTAAATGACCAGTGCTGTGAGGGTCACTGCTAAGCTGGGCCTTATTCTTCCCTCAGCCCTGGTCAGGAGTTGTTATTGCTATTCTGAGATCTGTGCCCCCTCCTATCCCACTCGCCCTCATATTCAGCTAGGAGACTGAGGACCCCAGACTAGGATTTGTTCTTTTGCAATGAAGGTTTCTGGCCACCTCAGATCTCCCATTTCCATTAATATGTGGACAAGGTTTGGGGTCTTGGAAGTTGTTAGTTTATTTTTATTTTTTAATAAATTTATTTATTTTATTTTTTTAATTTTTGGCTGCGTTCGGCCTTCGCTGCTGCGCGTGGGCCCTCTCCAGTTGCAGCGAGCAGGGACTACTCTTCGTTGAGTGCACGGGCTTCTCATTGCGGTGGCTTCTCCTGTTGCGGTGCCCGGGCTCTAGGCGCACAGGCTTCAGTAGTTGTGGCTCACCAGCTCTAGAGCGCAGGCTCAGTAGTTGTGGTGCACGGGCTTAGCTGCTCCGCGGCATGCGGGGTCCTCCCAGACCAGGGCTCGAACCCGTGTCCCTTGCATTGGCAGGCAGATTCCTAACCACTGCGCCACCAGGGAAGCCTGAAGTTGTTAGTTTAGATTATGCAAACTGCAACTATCTTTTCCCTCTCTTCTTTTTTTTTTTTTTTTTAAATTTTATTTATTTATTTATTTATGGCTGTGTTGGGTCTTCGTTTCTGTGTGAGGGCTTCCTCTAGTTGCGGCAAGTGGGGGCCACTCTTCATCGCGGTGCGCGGGCCTCTCACTATCACGGCCTCTCTTGTTGCGGACGGAGCACAGGCTCCAGACGCGCAGGCTCAGCAATTGTGGCTCACGGGCCTAGTCACTCCGTGGCACGTGGGATCTTCCCAGACCAGGGCTCGAACCCGTGTCCCCTGCATTGGCAGGCAGAGTCTCAACCACTGCGCCACCAGGGAAGCCCCTCCCTCTCTTCTAAAAGTCCCTTTTTGTGGTATTATAGCATCATTGGGCTATTGGCCTTAAGTGGTGTTAGTTATGTGAGCATTATCTTAGTGTATAGTAAGTCCCCTACATACGACCCTTGAAGTTGCGAACTTTCAAAGATGAGAACATGCGTTCACATGTCCAGTCACGTAAGTTAGTTCACGTGTCTGGCGTACATTATCACGTGTGTGCATCCTCTACAAGTGGTTGTGTTTTTGTGTACTTTACGGTACTGTATAGAGTACAGTAGTACAGTATCTTTATTTCAAGTCCATGATGTCCGGAAACAGGCGTAAAAGCAGCGGTGATGCAAGGAGATCAGCTCGGTGCTTTGTGACCACCTAGAGGGGTGGGATGGGGAGGGTGGGAGGGAGGGAGATGCAAGAGGGAAGAGATATGGGAACATACGTATATGTAGAACTGATTCACTTTGTTATAAAGCAGAAACTAACACACCATTGTAAAGCAATTATACTTCAATAAAGATGTTTAAAAAAAAATTAAAAAAAATAAGTGCAAGAGAGACAAAAAAAAAAGCAGCGGTGATGTAGCTGGTACTGTACTGTGCTTTTCAAGGTGTACTGTACTGTAAGATTTTAAATGTTTTCTTTATTTTTTGTGTGTGTTGTTTATGTATTATTTGTGTGGAAAGTATTATAAACCTATTACAGTAGAGTACTGTATGGTTGATTGTGTTACTTGGGTGCCTAGGCTGACATTTTACGAATGCACTCTTGGAATGGAACTTGTTCATATGTAGGGGATTTACTGTATGTGTTATTTGGCATAATTTTTTTCTTTGGCTTAAAAACAATGTCTCAACTTTTAAAGTAGTAACTCTGAACCTTCCTTTGTTTTCACAGGGAGCTGTTTGGACCATGAAATTTTCTCACTGTGGCAGATTACTTGCCTCAGCTGGACAAGACAATGTAGTAAGAATATGGGCTTTAAAAAATGCTTTCGACTATTTCAACAATATGCGGATGAAATACAATACTGAAGGTATTTTTCATTTATTGGTGGGTTTTAAAAAACCTGGAGACATCTGGCATTTTTACATTTTAGGTATAATGATACCCTCTTATCTGGCAATCATTTGCAGCAACCATGACTTTCCATAAAAGCCACAAATTTAAAACAGAAGTCAACAGCAAAAAGCATCTAAACCCAGTGAAAAAAGCTACCACAAAGTTTTTGACATTATCTCTTTTTAGGTGTACTGCAGAGTTAAATTCATCAACTACTGAGAACAAAGTTATGTGGTTTCCCCTGGTAACTTTCAGTTCTATCTTAGGTTAAAATGAAATATCTGATTAATCTAGAAAAAGAATGAGAATAGTGTATACATCCAGTAAGTAAAGAATGATTAAGGAAACATAGCCATGGAAAGTAAATGTGATTTGTCAGTACATCAAAGGGTATATGAAACTAGGTTAAATGGAAAAGAGAAACCCCAGAACTTGATGTGTATACACAACGATTACAACTATGTAAAGTATTTCTGTATCATGTTATCAGCAAAGTGTGTAAAATTGATGTAAATAGGAGCTTTAAGTTTATGGGATTCTTTTCTTGTAATTATTGTCATTATTTAACTGCAGTACATTTTCTCCACAAACCCCTCACCACCCAGTCATCCAAGGCTGAACACAAGAAGTTAAGGGATGGGAGAAATGAGAATAGAGGTAGTATGGGCAGGAGTATAGAGTGGAGTTGAAGCAGCAGTTTGAGGAACACAGAGATCTAGGGAGAGCCACTAAACTGGCCAGCGAGGCCCATATACTTTAGTAGCCCCATGGGGTTGTTTGCAATATGTTATAGTACATAATTCAAGATGATGATGACTTGACAAAAAGTAAAACTATGTTTATTATACATTTATTGCCCTGCCTGGAGCAGAAAGACTATTTTCAGTGGCCATTGAGACTTACCCCAGCCCAGACCCTTCCTGCCCCTGTATTCATCTTCCTGTTACGATTGGCAAGAATGTCTTCACGATGAATAATGAGGACTTAACAGTATTTTTTTAAATTGGGGAAATGGTTAAGCCATTTTATAAATATTTTATATAAAAATGATAAAAACAAATATTTTGGTGCCTAAGAGTTAACGCTTCGCTTATTTAGAAAAATATATTTTTCCAGAATGATGTGTTCTATGACTTTTAATTAGGTGTCACTGTATTATTATTTCTGATTGATGTTTTGTGTGTGTGTGTGTGTGTGTGTGTGTATGTACACTTGTATATATACGTGCCTTTTTACAATTATTATGTTGTTTTAGGACGTGTGTCCCCATCACCTTCTCAGGAAAGTCTAAATTCATCAAAATCTGATACAGATACGGGGGTATGTTTATTATTTTATGGTTACTATTGTTACATACTATGATTTTTTACCATAAAGTACCTTATTGTTTATCAGATATTACAGGTACATGAAAGCATTTAAAATTGAGATGCATTCGAAATGAGAGTTTTTTTCTATTAGAATTGGTAAGTGAAAAATTGTGATGTTTAAAGATTGTCAGACAGTAGAAAGCATTTAAAATTGAGATGCATTAGAAATGAGAGTTTTTTTCTATTAGAATTGGTAAATGAA
The DNA here is from genome assembly GCF_028021215.1 of Eschrichtius robustus. Classification (NCBI taxonomy): domain Eukaryota; kingdom Metazoa; phylum Chordata; class Mammalia; order Artiodactyla; family Eschrichtiidae; genus Eschrichtius; species Eschrichtius robustus. The sequence continues at coordinate 104,509,045 of NC_090845.1, forward strand.
AAATTGTGATGTTTAAAGATTGTCAGACAGTAACTAATATTGCTCAAGCTACTATACTAATGTAAACTTAAATAAAAAAATTCCCTCCCCTCAAATCCATGTTAGATATTTTAAAAATAATAATAGTAACGGACACCTGAATTAAAGGTAATTAAGGAAAGAAAAAAGATATTGAAATATTTTCATTTTTCCATCTTCTTGGTTTAATAAATGTTTTATCCCAGTGTCAGGTAGTTTAAGATATCTTAATGATTTTCATTTGGTTTCAGAGCTGGAAGGTTAAATATAACTAGTTTTAAACCTAAAAACCGGAATGCAAAATATTATTCTAAGCTGTCCCTGTGCTTCTTGTATATTCAGCAAGGCAAGGGCAATGTAAACAAAGAGAACCTAAAATGTCCACCTGCTCAACAGTACTTTCCTGGGATTTCATTGGCTCTCTAGCATTTGACACTAATTTTTCCCTGCTCTAAACATACTCCTCTCAGCTTTCCATGCTTCTGTTTTTCCTTGTTCTCTTCCTATATCCCTGCTGTCTCTCCCTCTTCCACCCCCTAAAATGTTGCTGTTTCTCTGGGTTTTGTCCTTTGGCTATTCTCAGTTGACATATTCACTCGCTACCTCCAATCCTGAACTGGCTTTAGCTCCATAATTCTTGTTTCCTTTCAATAGCTTTATGTTTTTTAAACAACAGTGAAATCTTATTGTGCATGCTGCCCTTTTCACATAATAGTATATATAGGCTCTCTCCACGTACACGTTCTTTAAGCACATCAATTAATAGGTCTGAAACTAAACTCCCTCAACAAATGTTTTTTGAGTGCCTGTTACATGTGCCAGACACTGCTAGATTCTGCAAAATCAAATGAGACTTATTTTCTGGCCTCAGGGACCTTGCTAACTAGTGAAATAGATATATCTGCAATTATAGTATTGGATGGTAATACTCTGTAGATGATACTACACAAGTATACAAGTTAGTCTTATGAATCAGGGTGTCAGGAAAAGCTCCCTGGAGGCTTTGAACGAGGAATCAACTATGTGAGGGAAGGAAGGGGCGTATCAGAACAAATAGCAAGTGCAAAGGCATGGAGACTGAAACGACATGGCATGTTAAAGGTACTACCTGGCTGGAGCAAAGGGTGCATGTGTGAGAGTTGTAGGAAAGGTACGCAGGATTGGTATTTTCAGTGGCTTTTTGTGTTAAACCAAAACATATGAACTTTATCCTCAAGGCACTAGGGGAAGATGGGCTTTGAGGGGTTTGGGTCAGAAGCTGAATTAAAATGTTCAGATTTTTGTTTTGGAATGAGCATTCTCGTAGCAGTGTAAAAGATAGATTGGATGGGGGCTCCTGGCTAGAGACAGGGAGACCACTTAAGAGGCTCTCAACCCCAGAGAGAAATGGGTACTTCGATTATGGTAGATTATGATAGCAGTGAGTCTAGAAACCATAAAGAGGAGCTGAATTTGAGAAATATAAAAGAAGGACTTAATGACTGACTACCTGGGGTAGTAAGTGAGTAGCCTAGGATGATTCCCAGGTGTCCAGCTTGAGCAACTGGCTAGATATTAATGGTCATTAGCGGAAATAGTTTTATTATTATCTACCCACAACCCTGCTTCTCCTGTTTTGAGCCTTCTTTAATGGCATCAACATCCATAAGTTACCTTTTTAACTCGGAAACACTCTATTACTTTTTCTTCCTTACCCACATACTAAATTAGTTAAAAATTCTATCCACTCTACCTCCTCCTACAAATGCCCATGGAATCTGACCCCTCATTACTCACCTCGTCTAGGTCCTTGACACTCATTTAAATGCTTGCTGTAGCCTCCTAGTTGGTTTTTCTGTCGCTGGTCTCTACTGCCACCAGCTTTTTTTTTTTGGCCACACCACGTGGCATGCGGGATCAAACCTGTGCCCCCTGCAGTGAAAGCATGGAGTCTTAACCACTGGACCTCCAGGAGATTCCCTTTTTTTTTTTTTTTTGTCAAAATACAGATCTGTGCCATTTTGTGATTTAAAGTCTTCTGGTGGCTCCTTGTCACCATTCTTCCTGATATTACCTCATCTTACCTTTTTAACTCAGCTCTAATTCCCTAGTACCTGTGCATCCTACTTGCCATGCCAGATATAGGTCTGTATCCTAAACACTCTTTCACTTTCATGTCTTTGTTCATGTTGTTTGCTTTGCCAGGAATTCCCTCCCTGTCCCCTTTCCTTACAGGGCAAAGCCCTACTCATCCTTCAAGATTCAGCTCAAATATCTTATCTTCTCTTATTATTTTCCCTGAATCAAGCAGATAGAATTGTTCCTCACTTGTGTTCTGACAGTACATCATATGTACTTTGACACTGATATTATTTACCATGCCTTCCTTGGCAGTTTGTCCCTCTGGCTAGGCTCAGGGCTGATTTAAGGCAAAGAACTGTACTTCACAGATCTTAGTATCCTTGGAACCTAACCCCATGCCTGACTGTGGTAGGCCTAAATCAGTGTTGAATTCCTGCTTCCGTGCCTTTCATTCATTCCTATTCCCCTTATCTGGATGCCTGTGGTCTCCCTTTTTTCTACTTAAAACTTGCCCATTCTTCAAGGCCCACTTCCTCCATAAAGCCTTCACTGACTAATGTAGCAGTGAAAATTTTAACCACTTTGCTTTAGGGGAAAAGGATTTGCTTTTATTAGTTTAATTTACCATAAAGTTTCCAGGCCTTGATTACTATTAAAAACAGAGACTATTTGTACTATCTTATATTATGCTTATTTTAACAATCCTACTTACAGATTCTTAACTACTTCCATCCCTGCCCCCCCCCAAAAAATACCCCTAAGTAACTCCCAATCTTGTTTGAATAGAACACCTTTTAAATGAGGAGCATAGGGACTTCCCTGGAGGTGCAGTGGGTTGGGACTCCGCGCTTCCAACGCAGGGGGCATGGGTTCTATCCCTGGTCGGGCAACTAATATCCCACATGCCTCGTGGTGTGGCCAAAAAAAAAAAAAAAAAAATGAGCGTAGTAGTTCTTTGACCCAAAAAGTACTGAGCCCCTGGAGTACTGAGCCTTTTTTCTGGAGTAGTTGAGTATCATTTATATCTATTGTTTTCAGGAAAAGATACTTTGGGGTTCCTTTCACTTCTGTCATTCTATATGGGGACAGTTAAAAGAAGCCTCTGTTTCATATGCCTTTGTCTTTAACTTAGTACTCGCTGCAGTGAGGCACAGTAAGCACAGTGGAGTTTATTTCCCTGATATGTGTGTTCTTTTTTTCTTTTTTCTAATGATAGTGATATCTTATATTTATCTCTTTTGATACGTTTTTACTCTTGCCTTCTTAGCATCCATGTAAAATAGAATACATAAAAGTACCTATTGTACAGTTGGGCATACAAAGTGATGCACCCAAGATCACTCACCTACTCGTTGGTCATGCCAAGCCTAGAATTCTGGCTCTTATGCTCTCTGTTTCTATTGATTTCCAAAAGTAGCTCAGTAAATGTAAGGAAGAGCGGCGTATTTAGTTTGCTCCATTATGCTACAGACTTGTAACATTTCTTCTTGACACTGGAAGTTGTAAATATGCTATCTACCTAAAAATTAATGTTTTTCTTGGATAAATCTGTTTGGTGCACTTGATTAGTGGAATATCAATATGGGTGTTACAACATTTAACTTCTGCTTAGAATTTTCGAGAGTAGATTGTAGGGGAGGAAAAAAATTTCCTCTACCCTCTTAGGTTCTGTGGCTGGGAACTACGAAATAACCTAACAAAAGACAGATTAAGAGGAGAAACGGTTTATTACGTATGCATATGGAGGCCTTCCTAGAGGAATAGTGAAGACCCAAAGAAGCTGTTAGACCTAGGCACTTATATATCATTTTAACAAAGAGCAAGAAATTTGTGGAAAAGTGACAAGATAAAGAAAAAGAAGTTTAGGCTTTTAGGGGCGGTAAATTGTGGGAAGGTAAATCTACTGGGGGAAACTAATGGAAGATAAGGGTAATTTAGTAAGGTTCTGTTTAGGCAGATAAGATTGATTCTCCTCTTCCTGGTAAGGGAGAGGTGAGGGGGAGACACCTTCACAAAGGGCATTTTATGCTCTGCTTTCAGGTAGAAAGGGGGAGGGCAGAGACTTTTTCTTGTGTCTGTTTCCTCTTAGTTGCCTTCAGCTCAAAATAATCCTTAGGCAAAGGGGCATATTTGGGGGTGACATATTCTGATCCCCTTCAAAATCATTAGAGTCTAAAATGGATGAAAGGACTTAACTGTAAGGGAATGAGAGGGAGTTTTTATGAAATTGTACATATGTGGTATTTATTAAAAATATGCACTGATTTAGATTTGGTTCAATCAACAAGCAATTTTTAAACGTCGACAGTGTGTTAGGCACTGAAAATATAAAGATGCAATGGATAATTCATACCAACGAGCAATGCATGGGAGAAGACAGACATCAACAATGATATTGCATTGGCCAAAAAGTGCCTTCAGTTTTTAAGTAAAAATAAAAGACACATTTTTCATTTTTACCAAGGACTTTATTGAACAACGTATTCACCCTTTTGTTCCACTACCTTCTGCCATTTTTCAGGCAACTTCATAATTCCGTCTTCCCAAAACTTTTTATCTTTTTGAGCAAAGAACTGGTCCAGGTGCCTTTTACAGTCTTCCAGGGAATTGAAATTTTTTCCTTTAACAGAATTTTGTAAAGACCTAAATAAATGGAAATCCAAAGGCACAATGTCTGGTGAATATGGTGGATGAATCAGAACTTCCCAGCCAAGCCCTAACAGTTTTTGCCTGGTCATCAAAGAAACATACAGTCTTGCGTTATCCTGATGGAAGATTATGCATTTTCTGTTGACTAATTCTGGACTCTTTTCGTCGAGTGCTGCTTTCAGTTGGTCTGATTGGGAGCAGTACTTGTTGGAATTAATCGTTTGGTTTTCTGGAAGGAGCTCATAATAGAGGACTCCCTTCCAATCCCACCATATACATAACATCACCTTGTTTGGATGAAGACCGGCCTTTGGTGTGGTTGGTGGTGGTTCATTTCGCTTGCCCCACGATCTCTTCCATTCCACATTATTGTACAGTATCCACTTTTCATCTCCTGTCACAATTTGTTTTAAAAACAGAACGTTTTCATTACGTTTAAGTAGAGAATTGCATGCAGAAATACTGTCAAGAATTTTTTTTCCGCTTAACTTACGTGGAACCCAAACATCAAAGCGATGAACATAATCAAACTGGTGCAAATGATTTTCAACGCTTGATTTGGATATTTTGAGTATGTCAGCTATCTCCCACGTGGTATAACATTGATTGTTCTCAATAAATGTCTCAATTTCATCGCTATCAACTTCAACTGGTCTAGCCAACCTTGGAGCATCGACCAGCGAGAAATCTCTAGCACAAAACTTCGCAAACCACTCTTGACACGTTCGATCAGTCACAGCACCTTCTCCATACACTGCACAAATCCTTTTTTGCGTTTCGGTCGTGTTTTCACCTTTCTTGAAATAATAAAACATAATATGCCAAAAACGTTGCTTTTTTTCTTCCATCTTCAATATTAAAATGGCTACACAAAAATTCACCAATTTTGATAAGTCTTTTTTTAAATGCACGCTGATATGACAGCTGTCACATACAATCTAATAAAATTGTTTCAAATGAAGTTAAAGACAACTAAGTGCTACTAGAGCCATCTTATGGGAAAAACCAAACGAACCTTCTGGCCAACCCGATAATATATGCCCAAAACAGAATTAAGTATCATTTTCCTGAGAAAACCACTCCTTTGATGGTATGCATACTTGATAGCAGTTCATTATTTAACACCCATACCATCTCCTGAGTTAGAAACTGTGATCACTTTTCACTCTCTCCTCTCCCTTCAGTGTCTGCTCATTTACCAGATCCTGCCCGCTTGGTCTCAGAAATGTCTTTGGAATCTGGCCATTTCTTTCATTTCCACTGTTACAATCCAGGCCTTTATCTCTTACTTGGACCACTATAGCTGTTCTCCCAGATTCCAGTCTTTTATCCACAGAATTATGGATAAAATTATGCCAGCAGAATTACTTTCCTGTAAAACAAGTCTCATCATGTTACTCTCCTGTTTTAAGCACTCCTTTTGGCTCTCTTTTTTCCTATAGAATTAAGTCTAAATTCCTTAGATGACTCAGTCTTTCAGAGATCAGCCTGACCTCAGCTCTCATTGTTATTTCCCACCCTTCCCTCTCTCAGACCTTATGTTCTGAGCCACTTGGTTGTTCATGCCCCAACAAAAATGTCAGACCCTTTGTTGATTCCATGTACTTAACAATACATATGCAGTTCCCCTTTGCCTGGCAAATTCATTTAAGACTCATCCCCTCACTGAAGCATTCCTTGCTTCACCTAGTAATTTATTCATATGCTCCCTCACTGTTCCCATGGTACTTTGCCCATAGTTCTGTTAAAAGCACTTACTGTATACTATATCAATTTATGTAACAACAGCTAACATTTTATGAGCCCTTACTATGTGCCATGTACTTTGCTAAGTACATTTTATGTCTTACTTCACCTCACAACAACCCTGGTAGTGTTGTGAAGTACTATTAAGAACCCTATTTTACAGATGAAGAAAATGCTTAGAGATATTGAGCAACACACCAGTTTCACACAGTTGGTAGATACAGCAACAGAATTAGAACCCAGCTCTGATCTGTCTTTAGAGCTTATGCCCTTAACCATTATGCTCCGCTAGTTGGCATCTGTAGGTCTGGCACTATGTCTTCATTTAGTCCACAAATATTTATTGAGTGTCTACTGTGTATTTATCATTGTTCTAAGAGTTGGGGATATAGTAGTGAACAGAAGAAACAAAAAAAAATCTATTGTTATGAAGCTTATTCTAGTGGTGGGAGACAGAAACAAAACAAGTAAATTTTGTAATATATTAGAAGGTGATAAATTTCGTGGAGAAAAATAAAGCAGATAAAGCGGGGTGACAGGAGGTAAATATGGTGGACAAGCAAAGCTTCACTGAGAAGTTGTCATTTGAGGAGAATCTGAAGGAGGTGAGAGAGGGATCATCTGGTTATCTGGAGGAGAAGAACATTCCAGGTGGAGGCGAGTGAAACTGTGATAAGGCAGGAGTCCTGGTATGTTCAGGAAATAGCACTGAGGCCTGGGTAGCTGGAGCCAGTGAGCAAGGAGATGAGTAGTAGAAAATGAAGTCACGGAGGTGTAGATGGGCCAGTCATAAGGTGTAGGCCACTGCAAGGACTTTGGCTTTTGCTCTGAGAAAGAAGCCAATGGAGGGTTTTTGAACAGAGAATGATAATCTGACATATTTTATTCTGGCTTTTAAATACTGAGAATAGATTATAAGCAGATAAGAAATATTTATTTTGGTATTTCAAGTAACATACCATATCTGGTATATAGTAAGTGTTAATAAATATCAAAAGGCTTACAAGTTTTCAAAGCAATCCAACTTTAAGTGACATTTTTAGATAATCTGGATATTTGGATATGGATTTGATATTTGATGATACAGATGGTATTTTTTTAGGTATGATAATGTAATGGTAGTTAAATTTAAAAGATTACTAGTTAGAGATACATATAGAATATTTACAGATAAAATGAATGATGTTTAGATTTTGCTTTAACTGCTCCAGCAAAAATAAGCAAATACATAAAAGTGGGAGGATTGAAAAAACAAGGTGAATAAAATGTTGATAATCATTAAAACAGGTGATGGATGCATGGGGTTCATTATACTGTCTACTTCTATGTATATTTGAAATGTTCATAATAAAGTTTTATATATACATTATATTTACATAGAGATATAAATATCTCTCTACATATAGATATCTATTCAGAGAGATATAGATATAGATAAAATATATAACATTTCACTTGGTAATTCTCCCTTTAAAAATCTATCATAAAGAAATGATCATGTATGCCCGAAGATGTAAGAGGATTTTCATATTAATGTTCTCACAGTAGCTAAAATTTAAACAAACTGAATTTTTAATAGTTGGAAAATAAAAACTATGGTATAATCCATACAGTATAATACTATGCAGTCCTTAAATTCTTTTCAAAGACTACTTGATGACATTTAAAATATTCTAAATAAATTGTAAAGTGAAAATAGAATGAAAAAATAGATATAATATCCTAATCTTGACTAAAGATATCTATAGATATTTATAGATTTTAAAATTTTAAAGAAATACACTAAATTATAACTAGTTATCACTAGCTGGTAGGGTTTTAGCTCATTTTTTTATTTTATTCTTTATACTTCTCTGTATTTCTAAAATTTTCTTTAATAAACTTACCTGATTTTATTAAGACAAACAACAGAAGATACTATAAAAGTCTATGGTTTAAGCCTTTTGACCCTTCTATTAGGATAAACAAATAATAAAATAGGGATAAAGGTTCACGCTCCAGGATGTTTGTTGAATTGCTATTTAGCAAAAAATTGGAAATGTCTAAATTACCAACAAATTGGAAATGATTAAATTATAGTGCATCCATATGCAGCTAGTAAACGTTTCCAAAGAGTGAAATACAGAAAGTGCTCATGTAAAATAAAAAGGAAGATACTGAATCATGTGTACAATGTGATTTCAATTATGTTTTTAAAAAATGAAAGATTGAAGATGGCCAAAATTTTAGCAGATTATAGGTGGTTTTAATTTTAGTTTTTCTACTTTCTGTGTTTTCTGAATTGTCTATACTGAGCATGTATATTACTTTATAATCAAAAATACATTATTTAAGTATTTTGAAAATATGTGGAGTACAATGAAAAGAAAATGGATGATTAAGGAGGAAAAAAAAGATCTGGGATCACAGCTAGGGGAAATATGCTGAGGAGTTAATGAAATGAAAATGATTATTAAACAAAAAGTTGAATTTTATGTAACAGGGCAAGAAGCCTGTTTAGTTTTGTCTTCCAGCAGTGCTCACTAATCTAGCAGTAAAATTAGGGGAAGTACCTGTAATCGTCTAGGATTAGGAGTGTTTGGCAAAGGGTCAGGGCATCTGTGTTGCTGGTCTACCTCCACAGTGAATGTGAAGATGTTTTTATAAACCGTAAAGTTGTTAACAGATAGCAGTGGTAGTTTTTATCTATCCCCATGGCTACTGTCCTATTTAAGCCCTCGTTATTCTTACTTAAACTTACTGACTGCTTTTCCTGCCCCGACTCTCTTTCCAAACCATCTTTTACATTATTGCCCAGCATTCTCTTCCTAAAGCCCCAGTCAGACTGTGTTATTTTTCCTTTTCAGAAACCTGTGTTGGCTCTCCATCACCTTAGAATGTCTGAATTTTTAAGCCACAAATCCAAGGCTCTTTATGATCTGGTCTCAAAGTACCTTTCTACCCTAATCCCCTGCTTTATCTCCATATACGTTTTTCTCCATCCTCATCATCCTACCTACCCTTCCCTAAATATGCAAGGCTTAGCTAACATTCCGTATTTTTGCTCAAGTGACATCCTCTAAAACATTTGAGGAACAACCTCTGGACTTACAGTTAGATGACTTGTACCTTTGCTTTGGTTCTGCTGTTTACAGGTGGCTGCGTGACTTTTAATATGTTATTTTGACCTCTTTGATTCTCAGTTTTTTTTCTTAATTTCTTCATCCTCATAATGGTAATACCTACCTCACAGAGTCGTTAGGATTTATTCAGGTAATGAATACAAAAGCATGTTGTAAACTAAATGCACGGCACACATGTATGGCATTATTTTCTACCTACCTCTACCTGTCAGGATGCTTTTGACTTCAAATAACAGAAATCCAACTGAAAATGGCTTAACAATGAGGAAGCCAGTCTGGAGGTAAGGCGGCTCTAGGGTTGGTTAATTCAGCAGCTCAGTAGTGTCATCAGGAACACGAGGTCCTTCCATCCTCTTGCTTTGCTGTTCTTTATCTATTGTTCTCCTGGGCTTGGTCCCCTCATGGTAGTAAGATGACTACTACTGTCTTAGGTGTCACATGCAGACAACAATGTTCAGAGGCAGGAAAGAGGAAGGTCCCTTTAGTATACCCCCTTTTAAGAGTGAGGAAATCTTTCTAGAAGCCTCCCCTATCACCTCATCCCCCAGATGGACTTGCCTTCATGTCTGTTTGATGAAAATTATAGCATATGCCCATGCCTAAGCCAGTCATCACTGGAAAGGGGAGTGAGCTCATCTTAATTAGCTTAGACCAATCGTGATCACCCCCTGGTGCTGGCTCCCACCTCTCCTAAAGGAAGAGATGCTCAAAAAAGGACAAAGTGGGGTCTCTGTTAGGGAGGGAAAGATTGTGATAGCACGATGTCTTCAGGGATGATCCTGGTTTATTAGGACAAGGAGGTGAGGAAGTAATAAGTAGTAGGTTCAACATAAAGGGGAGTCAGCTTTTAGTGGATCAAGATTTCAATCAGACATCATATAAAATGATGAGAGAACAAATGGGGTGGGAAGAGTATGAAGCTTTTGTTTTTCTAGTTTTAACATTTGTTTTCATGTCTAAATAGGTATGCAGTGGAGCTGATGAAGACCCAGATGATAAAAATGCACCATTTCGACAACGGCCGTTTTGCAAATATAAAGGACATACTGCTGATCTCCTTGATCTTTCATGGTCTAAAGTAAGAAATTCTTTTTTTTTGGCTGCGTTGGGTCTTCGTTTCTGTGCACGGGCTTTCTCTAGTTGCGGCGAGCAGGGGCCACTCTTGTTGTGGAGCACAGGCTCTAGGCGCACAGGCTTCAGTAGTTGCAGCATGTGGGCTTAGTAGTTTTGGCACACGGGCTTAGTTGCTCCGTGGCATGTGGGATCTTCCCGGACCAGGGATCGAACACATGTCCCCTGCATTGGCAGGTGGATTCTTAACCACTGCGCCACCATAGAAGTCCTAAAGTAAGAAATTCTTATTTGAATTTTGTATTCTATGTAACTATTTTAGGATAAAAACAAATGTTTTATTTGTATGATTGTCACAGTCAGGTGTTTGAATGTTTGTATATACTTTGTGGGAGTTACAAATTAATCAAAGTTAAAAAAGAGAAACGTCAGATTAGGCTAATAAGAAAATGTTTATATTACTTAACAGCTTCTATCTGGATCTGTCTATATACTTGTATTTGCTTCTTTTATAAAATAGTTTTACAAAGTAACTATCCTCAGCAAAATGGATATGACTTCAGCTACAAAGGTGAAGTCTGACCTATCTAATCAAGACTGTTTTGGGGATAATCTGCTACATTCATGAAATTATTAATTTAGGTTTAATAATTATATTCTGCAGATAAATGGTAAGTCTTCATTTTGTAATTTTTTTTTCCTGAGAGCAAAATTTAAAAGTAGAGGGGCTATTTTGCCACCAATCAAATATCTTAGAAGTTTGCAAAATTTTTAAGAGATATTTTAAATTTTATTTAAGGTGTTTGAAGCATGAAGCAGTTTTTGGAATTTTTGCATGATTCCTTACACTTTCTTTGTATTAAAATTTGTCAGTAATCAAAATCTAAAATATATTAAGAATTTGTGGGGGAAAGTAATATTTAAAAGCTTTAAATTGAGAAAAGTCATCTGAGTTAGCAAAATACTAGCAAGGATACCAGTGATGCCCATATATTTTAACTATATCAAGAAGATATCACTGGTATATATTGGCAAGTCAGCCTTTCCCTGAGCTCCAGCTTTGAATCACTCCATTTATGAATTATGTTCCTATCATATTTGTTTAGATGTTATGGGTGCATTTCATAACGTTTTTCTCTAAACTCCTGGAACAAGCTTGGGCCTCACCTGGTAGTCTGGTTTTGAATTGAGCCCCAGTTGTATCTTTGTACTCTCTCCCCACCCTGTGTGAAATCTGAGTTGTCGGAAGATGGAAATTTAAAGTGTCCTTAATCTGATAATCGTATTCATCTAGAATAAGAAGTACAAAGCACCTAATTGGGAACCCTGCACTCATTTTACTTTCTTAAAGCAAACCAATATTTTTTGTGAAATGTAACACCAACTGAAGATATTAATTCTCCATCGATCACTGTATCAGTCAGTGTTCTCCAGAGTAACAGAACCAAGAGGAAATACGTACATAGGAGGTTTATTTTAAGGAATTGGCTCACACAGTTGTTGGGGCAGGCAAATTTGAAATTTGTAAGGCAGGCATTGAAAACTCAGCCAGAGTCACACTGAAGTTTTTTGGGGTTTTTTCCCCAGCTTTATCGAGATGTAATTAAAACATTGTGTAAGTTTAAGGTGTACACAGTGATGATTTGATATACTTACATATTGGGAAATGATTACTACAATAAGCGTAATTAACACATTCGTCACCATAAATAGTTACCTTTTTTTTGTGGTGAGAACATTTCAGATCTACTCTCTTAGCGACTTGCAAGTATATAATGCAGCGTTGTTAACTCTAGTCACCTTGTTGTACATTCATGCTGGAGTCTTAAGGCAGAATTTCTTCTCCAGGAAACCTCAGTTTTTGTTCTTAAGGCCTTCATCTGTCTGTGTGCTCTTTTCTTAAACTTTCTTTTTTACTTAACTGTTTATCTATGTACATTTCTACGTCTTATTGGCAACAAGATTCTAAGCACCTCAAGAGTAGGGATCAGCTCTTACTTCACTGTTGTTTCTCTTCAGTATCTAGCACAGTTGATGTTTATAGTGGGTTTTCTGTTTGTTGAAGACTTATTTTGTGCCACGTAATAAGAATTACCTTGTTAATACTGAAAATAACAGTGCTGTGAGGTAGTTGATATTCCATACTGTGGATTAGAGACTGGGCCTCTGACCCATCCAAGATCACAAAACTAGTTATGGGTAGAACTTAGATCTGAATCTAATTTTTTTGACTTGTAAGATCATGCTTGGTTCAAGAAAGCTATTTAATTTCATTTATTTAATAAGTATGTATCTTTGGATTGGGTTGTTTGTTTTTTTAATATTGAGCTGCATGAACTGTTTATATATTTTGGAGATTAATCCTTTGTCCGTTGATTCGTTTGCAAATATTTTCTCCCATTCTGAGGGTTGTCTATTCGTCTTGCTTGTACTTTCCTTTGATGTGCAAAATCTTTTAAGTTTCATTAGGTCCCATTTGTTTAGTTTAGTTTTTATTTTCATTTCTCTAGGAGGTGGATCAAAAAAGATCGTGCTGTGATTTCTGTCAAAGAGTGTTCTTCCTATGTTTTCCTCTAAGAGTTTTATAGTGTCTGGCCTTACATTTAGGTCTTTAATCCATTTTGAGTTTATTTTTGTGTATGGTGTTAGGGAGTGTTCTAATTTCATTCTTTTACATGTAGCTGTCCAGTTTTCCCAGCACCACTTATTGAAGAGGCTGTCTTTTCTCCATTGTATATTTTTGCCTCCTTTATCAAAAGTAAGGTGACCATATGTGCGTGGGTTTCTATCTGGGCTTTCTATCCTGTTCCATTGATCTATGTTTCTTTTTTTGTGCCAATACCATACTGTCTTGATGACTGTAGCTTTGTAGTATAGTCTGAAGTCAGGGAGCCTGATTCCTCCAGCTCCGTTTTCTATCTCAAGATTGCTTTGGCTATTTGGGGTCTTTTGTGTTTCCACACAAATGGTGAAATTTTTTGTTCTAGTTCTGTGAAAAATGCCATTGGTAGTTTGATAGGGATTGCACTGAATCTGTAGATTGCTTTGGGTAGTATAGTCATTTTCACAATATTGATTCTTCCAATGCAAGAACATGGTATATCTCTCCATCTGTTGGTAACATCTTTAATTTCTTTCATCAGTGTCTTACAGTTTTCTTCATACAGGTCTTTTGTCTCCCTAGGTAGGTTTATTCCTAGGTATTTTATTCTTTTTGTTGCAGTGGTAAATGGGAGTGTTTCCTTAATTTCTCTTTCAGATTTCTCATCATTAGTGTATAGGAATGCAAGAGATTTCTGTGCGTTAATTTTGTATCCTGCTACTTTACCAAATTCATTGTTTAGCTCTAGTAGTTTTCTGGTAGAGTCTTTAGGATTCTCTATGTATAGTATCATGTCATCTGCAAACAGTGACAGTTTTACTTCTTCTTTTCCAATTTGTATTCCTTTTATTTCTTTTTCTTCTCTGACTGCCGTGGCTAGGACTTCCAAAACTATGTTGAATAATAGTGGTGAGAGTGGACATCCTTGTCTTGTTCCCGATCTTAGAGGAAATGCTTTCAGTTTTTCACCATTGAGAATGATGTTTCCTGTGGGTTTATCGTATATGGCCATTATTATGTTGAGGTAGGTTCCCTCTATGCCCACTTTCTGGAGAGTTTTTATCATAAATGGGTGTTGAATTTTGTCAAAAGCTTTTTCTGCATCTATTGAGATGATCATATGGTTTTTCTTCTTCAGTTTGTTAATATGGTGTATCACATTGATTGGTTTGCGTATATTGAAGAATCCTTGCATCCCTGGGATAAATCCCACTTGGTCATGGTGTATGATCCTTTTAATGTGTTGTTGGATTCTGTTTGCTAGTATTTTGTTGAGGATTTTTGCATCTATATTCATCAGTGATATTGGTCTGTAATTTTCTTTTTTTGTAGTATCTTTGTCTGGTTTTGGTATCAGGGTGATGGTGGCCTCATAGAATGAGTTTGGGAGTGTTCCTTCCTCTGCAACTTTTTGGAAGAGTTTGAGAAGGATGGGTGTTAGCTCTTCTCTAAATGTTTGATAGAATTCACCTGTGAAGCCATCTGGTCCTGGACTTTTGTTTGTTGGCAGAGTTTTAATCACAGTTTCCATTTCATTACTTGTGATTGGTCTGTTCATATTTTCTATTTCTTCCTGGTTCAGTCTTGGAAGGTTATACCTTTCTAAGAATTTGTCCATTTCTTCCAGGTTGTCCATTTTATTGGCATAGAGTTGGTTGTAGTAGTCTCTTAGGATGCTTTGTATTTCTGCGGTGTCTGTTGAAACTTCTCCTTTTTCATTTCTAATTTTAATGATTTGAGTCCTCTCCCTCTTTCTTGATGAGTCTGGCTAATGGTTTATCAATTTTGTTTATCTTCTCAAAGAACCAGCTTCTCTTTTTATTGATCTTTGCTATTGTTTTCTTCGTTTCTATTTCATCTATTTCTGCTCTGATCTTTATGATTTCTTTCCTTCTACTAACTTTGGGTTTTGTCTGTTCTTCTTTCTCTAGTTCGTTTAGGTGTAAGGTTAGATTGTTTATTTGAGATGTTTGTTGTTTCTTGAGGTAGGATTGTATTGCTATAAACTTCCCTCTTAGAACTGCTTTTGCTGCATCCCATAGGTTTTGGATCGTTGTGTTTTCATTGTCATTTGTCTCTAGGTATTTTTTGATTTCCTCTTTGATTTCTTCAGTGATCTCTTGGTTATTTAGTAACGTGTTGTTTAGCCTCCATGTGTTTGTCTTTTTTACGCTTTTTTCCCTGTAATTGATTTCTAGTCTCATATCATTGTGGTCAGAAAAGATGCTTGATATGATTTCAGTTTTCTTAAATTTAGTGAGGCTTGATTTGTGACCCACGATGTGATCAATCCTGGAGAATGTTCTGTGCACACTTGAGAAGAAAGTGTAATCTGCTGTTTTTGGATGGAATGTTTGAATGATCTGTCCATTGGTTTAAGTGAGGTGTTAAAAGTCCCCCACTATTATTGTGTTACTGTCGATTTCCTCTTTTATAGCTGTTAGCAGTTGCCTTATGTGTTGACGTGCTCCTATGTTGGGTGCATGTATATTTATAATTGTTATACCCTCTTCTTGGATTGATCCCCTGATCATTATGTAGTGTCCTTCCTTGTCTTTTGTAACATTCTTTATTTTAAAGTCTATTTTATCTGATGTGAGTATTGCTACTCCAGCTTTCTTTTGATTTCCATTTGCATGGAATATCTTTTTCCATCCCCTCACTTTCAGTCTGTATGTGTCCCTAGGTCTGAAGTGGGTCTCTTGTAGACAGCATATATATGGGTCTTGTTTTTGTATCCATTCAGCGAGCCTGTGTCTTTTGGTTGGTTGGAGCATTTAATCCATTCACGTTTAAGGTGATTATCGATATGTATGTTCCTATGACCATTTTCTTAATTGTTTTGGGTTTGTTTTTGTAGGTCCTTTTCTTCTCTTGTGTTTCCCACTTAGAGAAGTTCCTTTAGCATTTGTTGTAGAGCTGATTTGGTGGTGCTGAATTCTCTTAGCTTTTGCTTATCTGTAAAGCTTTTGATTTCTCCATCGAGTCTGAATGAGATCCTTGCCGGGTAGAGTAATCTTGGTTGTAGGTTCTTCCCTTTCATCACTTTAAGTATATCATGCCACTCCCTTCTGGCTTGTAGAGTTTCTGCTGAGAAATCAGCTGTTAACCTTATGGGAGTTCCCTTGTATGTTATTTGTTGTTTTTCCCTTGCTGCTTTCAATAATTTTTCTTTGTCTTTAATTTTTGCCAAGTTGATTACTATGTGTCTTGGCGTGTTTCTCCTTGGGTTTATCCTGTATGGGACTCTCTGCGCTTCCTGGACTTGGGTGGCTATTTCCTTTCCCATGTTAGGGAAGTTTTTGACTATAATCTCTTCGAATATTTTCTTGGGTCCTTTCTCTCTCTCTTCTCCTTCTGGGACCCCTATAATGCAAATGTTGTTGTGTTTAATGTTGTCCCAGAGGTCTCTTAGGCTGTCTTCATTTCTTTTCATTCTTTTTTCTTTGTTCTTTTCCGCAGCAGTGAATTCCACCATTCTGTCTTCCAGGTCACTTATCCGTTCTTCTGCCTCAGTTATTCTGCTATTGATTCCTTCTAGTGTATGTTTTATTTCAGTTATTTTATTGTTCATGTCTGTTTGTTTGTTCTTTAATTCTTCTAGGTCTTTGTTAAACATTTCTTGTATCTTCTTGATCTTTGCCTCCATTCTTTTTCTGAGGTCCTGGATCATCTTCACTATCATTATTCTGAATTCTTTTTCTGGAAGGTTGCCTGTCTCCAGTTCATTTAGTTGTTTTTCTGGGGTTTTATCTTGTTCCTTCATCTGGTACATAGCCCTCTGCCTTTTCATCTTGTCTACTTTCTGTGAATGTGGTTTTTGTTCCACAGGCTACAGGATTGTAATTCTTCTTGCTTCTGCTGTCTGCCCTCTGATGGATGAGGTTATCTGAGAGGCTTGTGCAAGTTTCCTGATGGGAGGGACTGGTGGTGGGTAGAGCTGGCTGTTGCTCTGGTGGGCAGAGCTCAGTAAAACTTTTATCCACTTGTCTGCTGATGGGTGGGGCTGGGTTCCCTCCCTGTTGGTTGTTTGGCCTGAGGCGACACAACACTGGAGCCTACCCGGGGTCTTTGGTGGGGCTAATGGCAGACTCTGGGAGGGCTCACGCCAAGGAGGACTTCCCAGAACTTCTGCTGCCAGTGTCCTTGTCCTCACGGTGAGACACAGCCACCCCCTGCCTTTTCAGGTGACCCTCCAACACTAGCAGGTAGGTCTGGTTCAGTCTCCTATGGGGTCACTACTCCTTCCCCTGGGTCCTGACGTGCACAGTATTTTGTATGTGCCCTCCAAGAGTGGAGTCTCTGTTTGTCCCAGTCCTGTCAAAGTCCTGCAATCAAATCCCACTAGCTTTCAAAGTCTGATTCTCTAGGAAATCCTCCTCCCATTGCCGGACCCCCAGGTTTGGAAGCCTGACGTGGGGCTCAGAACCTTCACTCCGGTGGGTGGACTTCTGTGGTATAAGAGTTCTCCAGTTTGTGAGTCACCCACCCAGCAGTTATGGGATTTGATTTTATTGTGATTGCACCCCTCCTACCGTCTCACTGTGACTTCTCCTTTGTCTTTGGATGTTGGGTATCTTTTTTGGTGAGTTCCAGCGTCTTCCTGTCGATGATTGTTCAGCAGTTAGTTGTGATTCCGGTGTTCTTGCAAGAGGGAGTGACCTACAAAATCTGGTCTCGTGCCCTGGCGCCCGGCAGGGCCGAGCACCTGGGAATCCTATCCCCTTATGTATCCAGCTGGAAATTTTTGACAGATAGATGTTTGGTTTCTGGGTGATGGGCCATCATAATGCCTAAATCAGTTACACTACCCTCTTCTAGCTTTGAAAATTCTATGATCTATTCTGAGACATTTGACAGTTTCTACTCTCTAATTTTCTTGCCTAAGGTGTGACTGGTGCACAATAACTTTTCATTTCCATGCTGCGTTATAGGATAATCTTTTTGAAGGCATTTTAAGTGACAGGGAATTCATGTGAGTTAAAATTCACCAGTGTTATCAATGTGAAAATAACTGAAGTGACGATCAAATGAATAGATGCCTTACATTCATAGCTAACTTATAGTATATGCAGGCTCCAACAGCCAAGGCACACCTTAGTCCTCTGTTGGCATCTGGCAGATTTCTTTCAACAGAAGTCATAAGATTCATCCTCATTTCAGAATAGGTAATGTGAAAAAGTCTTAGAATCAAAGAAATATGGCATTTAACTATTTGGAAAAAAATGGAATTGTCCAAGTGAATTGGATATCTTTGTGCTTTCTGATGCTGCGTATAACAATAGTAATGACAAAACTATTGAGATACCTAAAACTAAAAGTTCACTTTTATGGTGTAAGTATTTTTTTTCATATGGTGATAAAATAATCAATGTCAATTTCTCCATAGAACTACTTTCTGCTTTCTTCTTCAATGGATAAAACAGTCAGGTTATGGCACATTTCCAGAAGAGAATGCCTTTGCTGTTTTCAGCATATAGATTTTGTCACTGCCATAGCTTTCCATCCAAGAGTAAGTATTTACATGTTTTTTTGTTATACTACGAGGAAGGTGAGGGAACCAGGTTTCTCTGGAGGGTAATTGGACTACAGGAAAAAAATTATTAGTATCCACATAGTTAAGAGCAACTTAATTTAGTGTTTCATTCTGCTTTAAAAATAAGAAAGGAAATAAATATTGTGCTAATCTTCATTAGAAGAGCTGGAAATATTATAGTCTAAATATGACAGTGAAAAGTCATTCCAAATCTTTAATAAGACCTGCAGGGTATAAATAAAGAAATAAACTATCCTATTAAAGAGGAGAGAGGTTGGAGACAGTGGAAGAAGAAAAGACGGCAGGTAAATAAATGAGAAAGGGAAGCATATAGGCAGGAATAGTTGTAGGAGGGTCAGGAAGGGAAGAGACAAAGAGGAAAAGGTTGAAAGAGGCAAAGACCAAAATTCATTACAAATTAGACTGAATTCCTATTTCGGGTCTGAAAACATTGTTAATCTTGAGATCCCTTCATACTCATTTTCAATGTAGAAAATCCTTTAATATCTTTCCTCTAGAAAGAATTTCATATGATTTCAACTAAAGGAGAAAAATCTACTGTCATGGACTCCAGACCTATCTTATGCCCTTATAGGATAGAGCCACCAAATGCATGAGGCTAGAGTAGTTTTACTTCTTTGCAGCTGTAAGCACAAGGGATGTCATGTGTTGGAGCTGCTTCACTAGCTAGGTTGAAATAAGTGGAGGGCTTGAGCTGACCCTCGTTGACTTTCCCTCCACTACATTTGTGTATGATTACATTTCCAATCATGTCCTCATCTCTATGTGTTTAGTGCCCATTGTCTTTTTAATGCAACCTTTCAATTATATTGACATTTCTTTCTCTCCTTCCCCAAATTAAGAGAGAAGAATGACTTTTTTCTCTCAATATAATTTCCCTCCCTGGGCAGGCTTATAACATAGGCAGTAATAATTCTGAACCCTTAGAGAAGATTTTATTAAGAACTTTTGAAAATTAAAAATGCTTAATCTGTGTTAATACTGTATCAGTTTTGACCATCAAGCTTTCGAGGCTTCTTTCTAAATAATACCCCCATCCTGTCACCTAAGGGTGCAACAAAAGGATAGATTTTACCCCTGTCAGCACCTGTGAGCAAAATCCCCCCACCTCTATTTTAACTATAATGTATCAAGATGGAAAGAGAGGGGTATTAGGTGGTAATAGTTATCTATGTGTAGTACTTTGTTATTAAGGTTTCTGTTTAGTCAATAATTTTCCTATACTTTTATTTCGTTTTATTTTGGAAACTGAAAAGCCTTATTTCTAAAAATTCTACTGACCTGGAGAATTTATGAGAGAGGCTAGGGAAGAATGGGGTGGTGTTGACATTTTCCTAGGAAATATGACTCTATCAAATAATGTTACCTAGAAGAAAGGAAGCAGAGTTATAAAAGAAATAGCAAAATGAAGATACACACACATATATACATGTGTATATATGTATGTAAATAAAATTCTGAATTGTAAGACCAAGATGAAGTATTTTTATTTGTTCAGCACTTCTGCTGGTAGACATTGAGTTGAGCCTACTGTACCATAGCCATAAAAATGCCTATTCTATGAAGGTTATCCTTGACGGGCTTGAGAAGTGGATAAGAATAATAATCTTGAGTGGAGAAGAAAATCTGTTTCTTGTTTTGGCATCCCAATTATTTTGTTTTCTTTTTAATTCTTATGTTACCAAAAATTAGAGCAGCTTCATGGTAGGCCTGGTTTAGTTTAGAACAGGGTTTCTAAACCTTGGCACTAACGGCATTTGGGGTTGGATAATTCTTTTTCGTAGAGAGAGGAAAGGCTGTCCTGTGCATTGTAGGCTGTTTAGCAGCATTCCTGGCCTCTACCCACTAGATGTCAGTAGCGCCCCACCCTCTAAATTGTGACAATCAAAACTGTCTCTAGACATTGCTAGATGTCTCCTGTGGGGCCAGGTTGCCCCCAGCTGAGAACCCCTGGTTTGAGATTGAGAATTTAAATAGTGAAGCAATTCTCTGCTGACAGGGTGTCAGAGTTCCAAAAATTGACTGGTTCTGTGGGCTAACTGGCATTAGTTACTCTTTTATCCATCTGTTACATGTATCCTAAGGAGGGTATGGGCAAATGTACCATTATAGGATAGTGTTTCCCAAAGTATGTTCCTTGAATTACTAGCCCTGCTAGATGTCCCTACCTGACCCCAAAAAAAGTCGCCCGTTAAAGATTCAGAGTGCGTGTTAACTGAGAATCCTGTTTAACTTTCTGTAACTAAGAATTTCTCAAACTTATTTGACCACAGGACCCTTCTCCTACACAATATATACTCAAACACATTATCTATTAACTTCTATACCTTGGGAAAAGCAGTTTAAGGATATGATAAAGTGATTAGAATGTCATTTCTCCAAAATGAATACTGAGGTTTCTAATTGTTGTTATTTTTAGTGACTGAAATAATGCTTACTTTAATACTTTTAAAATGAAATCTATATATGTTAACATTATTTCTAATAGACTTAATGTGTTGATTTGCTAATGAGTTTTTCTTCATGTGATAAAATGAAAGCTTCCTCTTTCGTCACATTTTTAGGATGACAGGTATTTTCTAAGTGGGTCATTGGATGGAAAGCTCCGCCTTTGGAACATACCTGACAAAAAAGTGGCTTTGTGGAATGAAGTAGATGGTCAAACAAAATTGATCACAGCTGCAAATTTCTGTCAGAATGGCAAATATGCAGTGATTGGGACATATGATGGCAGGTGTATTTTCTATGATACAGAGGTAAATGACTGTCTTGTATAAATTACATACTTGAATACTTAGATACTTTTGTGGTTTGGAATAAGTTGGTGTATCCTCTCTGGGCTTTAACTGCCTTATCTGTAAATTGGGACAAATAATACCATGTTTGTCTGTGAGTTGCCTCAGATGATCTTTGAGTTTCTTTCTAATTCTGATCTTTTTAAATTGTGATTTTTTTTTTTTAGCATTTGAAATACCACACACAGATACATGTCCGATCTACCAGAGGGCGCAACAAGGTTGGAAGAAAAATTACTGGCATTGAGCCTTTACCTGGAGAAAATAAGGTACTAGGTATTCAAAACCATCTGTCTCCACACTATATATAGACTCCTGAAAGTAAGTTCTTCATATCTTAGCTAAGAATATATTTCCTTTCCTATGGCATATTGCTCTTTCTAGTTTTGAGATATATTCTGTATGTGTCTAACACCCTTTTTTGGTTGTACCTTAGCACAGATTAAAAGATGGTATTTTTAACTTTTCCTTTGATTTGTTTTTAGATACTGGTAACTTCAAATGACTCCAGAATCAGACTATATGATCTTAGAGATTTGTCACTGTCCATGAAGTATAAGGGTTATGTGAACAGCAGCAGCCAGATCAAAGCAAGTTTCAGGTAAATTGGCAATGAGGAATTCCCAAAAGAGATCAGAACATTTCTCCCCTACTCCCATTTTTCCATTGATCTATGGCTTATGTTTATATGGTGTTGTTAGTTACTTTGCAGTTTTACAACTGGTGTCTCATATTATCTGTCATACTTACATTATCCAGGTGTTTGATAGAGTTTGAATTGCCCCTACTCTGCAGATGAAGAAACCAACACTCAGAAAATTAAGTAATTTGCCTAAAGTCACACTGGTAGTTGCAGAACCAGGATTAGAAGACCCAGCTCCAGAATTTGTGCTTTTGTACTTTCATGTATGCTTTCTAAGAGGAGATTTACCCCACCACCGCCCACCCCACCCCACCCCACCCATGGTCTTGATCCTTTTAGGTACAGAAGCTAATAAAGCATCTCGAGACCCTAAAGTACAGTGTCCTGTACTTACACCTTTGCATATCATTATTATTTGAACTGTTAATTTGGGATCTGCAGGCTCTCCTGAAATACCTACCTTTTCTTCCTTTATAGCCCTCCTTATTTCAGCTCTTTTCTTACCAGTTCTCCTTTCTTCTTGAATTACCCAGTAATTTAATTGGTAAAGTATTCTGCTTCTCTCTTTTATCTCTTAAGTAGGCACTCATCCCAGTGTGGGTTAACCCAGCAGGAGTTACCTAGAGCTTCAGTGAAAATACTAATGCCGCTGGCCACCCATGTCAAACCTACACGTTCAGAACCTCTGGAGTGAGACTAGGAGTCTGTATTTCAACAAGTTCTCTTGGCTATTTTCTTAGGTGTCTCAAACTGGGAAGCTCTGGTAGAGGGAAACCTAAAAAAAACCACAACTTTGATTTTTTTTTTTCCTTCTTCCCTAAATGTAGCCATGATTTTAGTTACCTCGTTAGTGGCTCAGAAGATAAGTATGTTTATATCTGGAGTACTTACCATGACTTAAGCAAGTTTACTTCAGTGAGGAGAGATCGTAATGACTTTTGGGAAGGTATTAAAGGTAAGTAAATGCCTACTTTCATGTGTCTTATAAGTGAATAAAGTTAAAATGGAGATGTATTATAAGTAAATTTGTATAGGCATTATTTCAGAGAGACAGTTTAGCAGTTTTAACTGCTTTCACGTTGTATTGGCTTTGTTTGATTTTTGTATACCAAGGAAGAACTTATACTTGTCTAAAATTTGAGAAGTCATGCAATCTCAGAACTTGTATGTGGTTTTGTTTTTTTTGTTTTTTTTTTAACATCTTTATTGGAGTATAATTGCTTTACAATGGTGTGTTAGTTTCTGCTTTATAACAAAGTGAATCAGTTATACATATACATATATCCCCATATCTCTTCCCTCTTGCGTCTCCCTCCCACCCTCCCTATCCCACCCCTCTAGGTGGTCACAGAGCACCAAGCTGATCTCCCTGTGCTATGCGGCTGCTTCCCACTAGCTATCTGTTTTACATTTGGTAGTGTATATATGTCCATGCCACTCTCTCACTTCGTCCCAGCTTACCCTTCCCCCTCCCCGTGTCCTCAAGTCCATTCTCTACGTCTGCATCTTGATTCCTGTCCTTCCCCTAGGTTCTTCAGAACCATTTTTTTTTTTATTTTTAGATTCCATATATATGTGTTAGCATACGGTATTTGTTTTTCTCTTTCTGCCTTATTTCACTCTGTATGACAGACTCTGGGTCCATCCACCTCACTACAAATAACTCAATTTCATTCCTTTCTATGGCTGAGTAATATTCCATTGTATATATGTGTCACATCTTCTTTATCCATTCATCTGTCGATGGACACTTAGGTTGCTTCCATGTCCTGGCTATTGTAAATAGAGCTGCAATGAACATTGTGGTACATGACACTTTTTGCATTATGGTTTTCTCAGGGTATATGCCCAGTAGTGGGATTGCTGGGTCATATGGTAGTTCTATTTTTAGTTTTTTAAGGAACCTCCATACTGTTCTCCATAGTGGCTGTATCAATTTACATTCCCATCAACAGTGAAAAAGGGTTCCCTTTTCTTCACACCCTCTCCAGCATTTATTGTTTGTAGATTTTTTGATGATGGCCATTCTGACTGGTGTGAGGTGATACCTCACTGTAGTTTGGATTTGCATTTCTCTAATGATTAGTGATGTTGAGCATCCTTTCATGTGTTTGTTGGCAATCTGTATATCTTCTTTGGAGAAATGCCTATTTAGGTCTTCTGCCCATTTTTGGATTGGGTTGTTTGTTTTTTTGATATTGAGCTACATGAGCTGCTTGTGAATTTTGGAGATTAGTCCTTTGTCAGTTTCTTCATTTGCAAATATTTTCTCCCATTCTGAGGGTTGTCTTGTGGTCTTGGTTATGGTTTCCTTTGCTGTGCAAAAGCTTTTAAGCTTCATTAGGTCCCATTTGTTTATTTTTGTTTTTATTTCCATTTCTCTAGGAGGTGGGTCAAAAAGGATCTTGCTGTGATTTATGTCATAAAGTGTTCTGCCGGTGTTATCCTCTAAGAGTTTGATAGTGTCTGGCCTTACATTTAGGTCTTTAATCTATTTTGAGTTTATTTTTGTGTATGGTATTAGGGAGTGTTCTAATTTCGTTCTTTTACATGTAGCTATCCAGTTTTCCCAGCACCACTTATTGAAGAGGCTGTCTTTTCTCCATTGTATATTTTTGCCTCCTTTATCAAAAGTAAGGTGACCATATGTGTGTGGGTTTATCTCTAGGCTTTCTATCCTGTTCCATTGATCTATATTTCTGTTTTTGTGCCAGTGCCATACTGTCTTGATGACTGTAGTTTTGTAGTATAGTCTGAAGTCCGGGAGCCTGATTCCTCCAGCTCCGTTTTTCTTTCTCAAGATTGCTTTGGCTATTCGGGGTCTTTTGTGTTTCCATACAAATTGTGACATTTTTTGTTCTAGTTCTGTGAAAAATGCCACTGGTAGTTTGATAGGGATTGCACTGAATCTGTAGATTGCTTTGGGTAGTATAGTCATTTTCACAATGTTGATTCTTCCAACCAAGAACATGGTATATCTCTCCATCTGTTTTGTATCATCTTTAATTTCTTTCATCAGTGTCTTATAGTTTTCTGCATACAAGTCTTTTGTCTCCTTAGGTAGGTTTATTCCTAGGTATTTTATTCTTTTTGTTGCAGTGGTAAATGGGAGTGTTTCCTTAATTTCTCTTTCAGATTTCTCATCATTAGTGTATAGGATTGCAAGAGATTTCTGTGCATTAATTTTGTATCCTGCTACTTTACGAAACTCATTGATTAGCTCTAGTAGTTTTCTGGTAGAGTCTTTAGGATTCTCTATGTATAGTATCATGTCATCTGCAGACAGTGACAGCTTTACTTCTTCTTTTCCAATTTGGATTCCTTTTCTTTCTTTTTCTTCTCTGATTGCTGTGGCTAAAACTTCCAAAACTATGTTGAATAATAGTGGTGAGAGTGGACATCCTTGTCTTGTTCCTGATCTTAGAGGAAATGGTTTCAGTTTTTCACCATTGAGAGCGATGTTGCCTGTGGGTTTGTCACATATGGCCTTTATTATGTTGAGGTAAGTTCCCTCTATGCCTACTTTCTGGAGGGTTTTTGTCATAAATGGGTGTTGAATTTTGTCGAAAGCTTTCTCTGCATCTATTGAGATGATCATATGGTTTTTCTCCTTCAGTTTGTTAATGTGGTGTATCACATTGATTGATTTGTGTATATTGAAGAATCCTTGCATTCCTGGGGTAAACCCCACTTGATCATGGTGTATGATCCTTTTAATGTGCTGTTGGATTCTGTTTGCTAGTATTTTGTTGAGGATTTTTGCATCTATGTTCATCAGTGATATTGGCCTGTAGTTTTCTTTCTTTGTGTCGTCTTTGTCTGGTTTTGGTATTAGGGTGATGGTGGCCTCGTAGAATGAGTTTGAGAGTGTTCCTCCCTCTGCTATATTTTGGAAGAGTTTGAGAAGGTTATGTGTTAGCTCTTCTTTAAATGTTTGATAGAATTCGCCTGTGAAGCCATCTGGTCCTGGGCTTTTGTTTGTTGGAAGATTTTTAATCACAGTTTGAATTTCAGTGCTTGTGATTGGTCTGTTTATATTTTCTATTTCTTCCTGGTTCAGTCTCGGAAGGTTGTGCTTTTCTAAGAATTTGTCCATTTCTTCCAGGTTGTCCATTTTATTCGCATAGAGTTGCTTGTAGTAATCTCTCATGATCGTTTGTATTTCTGCAGTGTCAGTTGTTACTTCTCCTTTTTCATTTCCAATTCTGTTGATTTGAGTCTTCTCCCTTTCTTTCTTGATGAGTCTGGCTTAGGGTGTATCAGTTTTGTTTGTCTTCTCAAAGAACCAGCTTTTAGTTTTATTGACCTTTGCTTTTGTTTCCTTCATTTCTTTTCATTTATTTCTGCTCTGATCTTTATGATTTCTTTCCTTCTGCTAACTTTGGGGGGTTTTTTGTTCTTCTTTCTCTAATCGCTTTAGGTGTAAGGTTAGGTTGTTTATTTGAGAAGTTTCTTGTTTCTTTTGGTAGGATTGTATTGCTATAAACGTCCCTCTTAGAACTGCTTTTGCTGCATCCCATAGGTTTTGGGTCGTCGTGTTTTCATTGTCATTTGTTTCTAGGTATTTTTTGATTTCCTCTTTGGTTTCTTCAGTGACCTCTTGGTTATTTAGTAGTGTATTGTTTAGGTTCCATGTGTTTGTATTTTTTACAGATTTTTTCCTGTAATTGATGTCTAGTCTCATAGCGTTGTGGTCGGAAAAGATACTTGATACGATTTCAATTTTCTTAAATTTACCAAGGTTTGATTTGTGACCCAAGATATGGTCTATCCTGGAAAATGTTCCATGAGCACTTGAGAAGAAAGTGTATTCTGTTGTTTTTGGATGGAATGTCCTATAAATATCAATCAAGTCCATCTTGTTTAATGTATCATTTAAAGCTGTGTTTCCTTATTTATTTTCATTTTGGATGATTTTTCCATTGGTGAAAGTGGGGTGTTAATGTCCCCTACTATGATGGATTTGATTTTTTTTAAGAAAATAATTTTGGGTTTTAAATAGTTCTTAGTTACTTATATGTTAGTTTTTAAAGGTACTTGCATATAACATACACTATTATGTTTTTTGCAGTATTATACTTTTTGTCTTGATGTTTAGAATCAAGTTTATTAGTTGTCTTGAAGTAATTTTTTTTTCCTAGCACATAATGCAGTTGTTACATCAGCCATCTTTGCTCCAAACCCAAGTTTGATGTTGTCTTTGGATGTGCAGTCTGAAAAATCAGAAGGGAACGATAAAGGTGAAGATGCTGAAGTTTTGGATAACATGCCCTCTGGTAGGTATTCATATTTTATTTGTCCTTCATTTTCTCTAGTCAGCCTTTAGTAGCCTCATTGACTTGTGGGTATTAGGAGGTCTTCATGAGTATGAAGAATATTTCTGTTATGCAACATAATGGTTGTCAGATGTTCATTTCTGAACATTTTGGTAACATAGTTCTTGCCAGTTTTACTTCTTTTAAATTCACCTGGGAATTAAAACTGAAAATTTTGAAAGTTTGTAATTTTTTTTATGGAAAACTATATTCTCTTTTGAGAAATGCAAACCAGACATAAATATATACAAGTTAAATTATCTGTCTCTACTGCACTATAATCTCTGAGGGCAAAGATTTTATGTGTTTTATTTATTGTTGTAGGGCCAGTGCCTAGCACAGTGCTTGCCTGAATGTAGTAGGTGCTTAATAAACATTTACTGAATAAGTGAATTAAACCAAAGTGAAAGCAGTGTTCTTTTCTAATTGCCACAAATTTACAGCTCCTCATAGATAGCTATTTACAAGCCAGTGATTCTTGCCCTTTGCAGCAAATGCTTTGAGAATGAATAGTACTTTCAATTATATAAAATGCTCAGATTAGGAAGTGAAAAGAAACCGTCAAGTAGTATTTAGTGCCGATTATATAAAAATGGTCCTTGTTAATTCTGAAGAGTAAAGTAAAACCATGTAAACTTGGACCAGTTGTTAATGAAAACAAGTTTGTATTGTTAAAATCTATTGCAGAATATTTTATTAAATGTGTTTTCTCACTTTAGAGACTCTACCCAGGCCTTGTAGAGAGTTATAAAGTCACAACAATAGATACAATGTAGTAAGAGTGCTTCTAAAAGTATTTGAATACTAAAAAGTTCTCAAGCATTTTTATCTCATTTAATATCAAGTCATTTCCCTTGCGGTATTATTTGCACTATACACTATACTAAATACACTATTTCTTCTGTCTGTGAAGAAAAATTTTGATAGCAAATATGAACTTCAGTCTAGCACTTCTTTCTTTTTTTCATTTAAATATTTATTTATTTATTTATTTGGTTGCGCTGGGTCTTACTTGTGGCAGGCAGGCTCTTTAGTTGTGGCATGTGGGATCTAGTTCCCTGACCAGGGATCGAACCCAGACCCCCTGCATTGGGAGCATGGAGTCTTATCCACTGTGCCACCAGGGAAGTCCCTAGCACTTCTTTCAATTACCAGATTTAAAAATCAACCAATGCAGAATTATTACACCTTTACTAAATGCCTGTTTGGAAATATTTCTTTTCATTTTCTTTTTCTTTTTTTCTCACAGTCAAATCCTACTTCTCTCTTCTAAATTAAGTCATTTGGTTGGGGTTTTTTTCTTTTCTTTTTCCCCAATACCTTTTTACACTCTGCACATTTCCCCTACACATTGAACAGAAAATTCTAGCTTTTTAAACCATTTGAGGAAAAATGAAAAGTACCTTTTTTAAACTTCTCAAAACTGCACCATATTAACATGGTTCAGTTATTACTTCACTGGGTCCTTTTTAAAGAGGCACAACTTTGGATCATACTCAGATTTGTGTTTGCTGTTCTGTACCCGTGTAGGTATACTCTAAGAATAAACTCTTAAACTCGGGGTATGAGATCATAAAATATATCTGATTGCCCTCCTCTTTATTCTGACGTATTTGGCAACTTAAGCTTCAGTTTTCCGCATGTTTAAAATGGTGATAATACCTCGTTTATAAGGTTGTGATATGGGCAGAAGACCTAAATAGACATTTCTCCAAAGAAGACCTACAGATGGCCAGCAGGCACATGAAAAGATGCTCCACATCGCTAATTATCAAAGAAACACAAATCAAAACTACAGTACACACACACACACACACACACATATACACACTGGAATATTACTCAGCCATAAAAAAGAATGAAATAATGTCATTTGCAGCAATGTGGATGGACCTAGTGATTATCATATTAAGTGAAGTAAGTCAGAGAAAGACAAATATGATATCACTTATATGTGGAATCTAAAAAATAGTACACATGAACTTATTTACAAAACAGAAGCAGACTCACAGACATAGAAAACAAACTTGTGGCTACCAAAGAGGAAGGGGGGAGGGATAAATTAGGAGTATCTCTGAATCACTTTGCTGTACACCTGAAATTAACACAATATTTTAAATCAACTATACTTCAATTTAAAAAAAAAAAGATACAGCTGAAAACTGAAAAAAAAAAAAAAGGTTGTGAGAAGAATTAAAGATAACACATGTAAGGTGTCTAGCAAAATGCCTGGCATGTAATAGACATTATCATCTTCATTATATTGTATCTTATAAAGCATTTCTCTATATATATATGATGAATTATTTTCTTCTCTAGCCTTTCTGATATCCCTCAGTTGTTTGCTGCTGCTTCTGCTGCATAGCACTACTTTGAGATATACCAAAAGTGTGGTTAGGAATGTTCAGCAGCTTAGGATATGTTTTTAACAAATCTAAGTGAAACCATTTTGTCTAACTCATCCTGTACACAACTCCCCAGTTACAGTTTGGATTATTTTCTTCCTTACTAATCAGTCCTTCTTAAATCTACAATTTTTGCCTATGCATAATAGTTAACACTGAATTTTGTTCGTTAAATGTTTTTACCAGCAAATGTTAAATGGTAAGCATTTTTGCCATTCAGCGTAGTAGCTACATGGTTCTTCAGTATGGACTGGAAAGGCGAAAGGTGCTCTCAGCATTCACAGAGTGATCATGTGTACTTCATTTCATGGCAGTTCCAGTATGTCTGCTGTACAGTAAACCTTACTGTCAACCTCATTAGTGAACCCTGTTGGCAAAAGACTTGCCCAGCTGATCCCATCCTGCCAACATTCCAGTCCTGGGGCTGAATAACACGCTAGCCTCTTGCCACGAAATGAAGAATCAGACAACTTAGAGGCCTTGGCTGCCTGGGAGTAAATCCAGGCATCCTGGCCCCAAGGGGCCATAATCTCTCCTTAGCTGCCAGGAAAAGAGCAGCTAAGACAAGGTAAGTGGAAGTGAGCCTCAGAGAGGAGAGGTACAGGAGGATGAAAGGATCACAGGAGCAAGCCAGAAAAGAGAGACTGAAAAGGCTGGGAGAGGTTCTTCTGCCCCAGAGGTAGAGGATCATGGGCATGTGACAATTGTGGCAGCAGGCTTCATATTCCTTTAAAATCAACTAAAAACTTTCTTTTATGCTTTTAAGGTATTATGAAGACAGATAACACAGAAGTTCTTCTCTCTGCTGACTTCACTGGAGCAATCAAAGTGTTTATTAACAAAAGGAAAAATGTATCTTAATTTGAAATGACATTTAAAATAAACATATCAGTAAGTTTCTATATGTATCAGAACTGAAAAAAAGTTATAGTGTTTCAGGCCAACATCCTTTTTTTAATTTTTATTGGAAGCTGTTCAAATATAATATATTTTTTGAGAGGCAACGTTAATGATCTAGTAAACCCGGGACTGATAGACTAGAAAGGAATGTAGCTAGAATAACATTGCCAAACATTAGGCTTTACGTTTTGTTATGTTTGTGTTTTTGTTATATACTTGTGAACATGCACAGGTTTCTGCATGAAAATATATTAATATATTAATCACATGTGTGTGCCTTTTGGTTACATGCACTAAATCTAACAGAGTTAAATTATTTTAGTGGCTCTTTTGGCCTCTTACTGAGGGGGAGTGTCTTGTTTCTAGCTTAAATAATTTCTTTTGCACAAAATTTCATTTTTAAGAGAAGTGGTATCTTTTGACTGAGTTACTATTTTTAAAATGTTATATAGGTTTTCAATAGGTCAACAACCATGTGTAAATGGTTTTTATAAATTTCTCAATTTGGGGACTTTTTTTGTGTGTGGTCTAAATTGTGGACTTAAGATTCTTTTCTTTGTATGTGTGTGTGTGTGTATATATATATATATATTTTTTTTTTTTTTTTTTTGCCACACTGGAGCACAATGTTTCCTATGTAAAGAATTCTTTTCATTCTTTATCCATGAGCACCAGGCTTTGCTCACTTAAAAAAATTAAGCCACATTACGGAGTGAGTCTTCTTTTTTACAATAATGTAAAAATGGACAGTTTACATTTTTTTAAAGCATTGTAGTTTTAAAAATTAAGCTGTTTTGTTTTGTGTTGTTGAATTTGAAAGCCTTTGTAAATATTGATATAATGTACCAATGAAATAACATCTGGGGTGATGGAACCCTGATAATGTTGTTGATGGTTAGCATATGTTTCTGAAAATTAAATATGTATTATTAAAAGTTGGTGGCCAAAACTTGTTAAACATATGACTTTATTTTCAGATGACTTCGGTAAATTGAGAAATGTGAAAAAACCAAAATCTTGTTTTATAATTTGATTTTTAGCAAGCAGAGATCAAATTTTGGACCCCTAAATTATAATGCATTAGCTACATACCTTTAAGAAAAAAAGTTTTTAATTCTAGTCCTACAATGAACACTGCTAACAGTTCATCTGTATGCTTATATGTTCTTCACTGCATTTGTTTTCAGTATATAGGTGAGAAGCTGGGGAGCCGAGATCACATCCTTATTAATCAGCATGGTCTTTTTTTTTTTTAATTTATTTTATTTATTTATTTTTGGCTGCGTTGGGTCTTTGTTACTGCACGTGGGCTTTCTCTAGTTGCAGCGAGCGGGGGCTACTCTTCGCTGCGGTGTGTGGGCTTCTCGTTGCGGTGGCTTCTCTTATTGCAGAGCACAGGCTCTAGGTGCACGGGCTTCAGTAGTTGTGGCTCGCGGGCTCTAGAGCACAGGCTCAGTAGTTGTGGCGCACGGGCTTAGTTGCTCCGCGGCATGTGGGATCTTCCCGGACCAGGGCTCGAACCCGTGTCCCCTGCATTGGCAAGCGGATTCTTAACCACTGAGCCACCAGGGAAGCCCATCAGCATGGTCTTGAGGTGTCCTGGATTTTCTAGTTCATTGCATATTATTTGCCTTGGTTTTACCCCTATGCTGCTTTCTTCCTCTTGCCAGTGCTATGCTTTCTCCTTCCCCTCCTCTCACCTCCCTCACACTTCTCTCCCTACCTCTGCTCACTTTTCTGTACTCTACCTGACAGACCAAGTTGTTATGCCATTGGCTTTTTAACCAGTCACTTTCGTAGTCTCAGGGTCTGGATCGCAGTGTGATTGGTCTAGTGTCTCAAAGAATTCAGTGTCTTCAACCCTCTTGGCTTTCACTGACTTCTGCCTGAGGCCTTGTAGTCTGCTGTGGTGCTGGATGTTTCAACTGCAGATAATCAGGTGTTGCCATATGAATATTTCCTGATAGGTTTTATGTGGTTTCTCGAACAAAAAGGCAAAAAATAGTTGGGATGCAAGCTTAAGAGAACAATACTGACACTTCTAAATTTAGTTTTAAAAATTGTTGGCTATCACTATATAAATACACTGCGAAGTTACAAGTCAGAAAGTGAGTTTGAAAAGGTAGCATGAAGATGTATACAAAGAAAAATTGAACAATATTTTTCCCTAAAGTGAATATTAGAAACTCACTGTAATAAGTTGTGTGGTATTATAGGAAGGAGCACAGATTCTAGAATTAGATAAACTTAGATTTGGTTTCCTCTGTTAGCACCTTCCTTGAGCAAGTTATTCTGTATTAATTTCCATGTCCTTATCTGTAATACGAGAATATCTAATGGAAATTGTAAAGATTTACTGAGAAATCATGTATGTATAAAGCTTGGTACCTAGCCAACAGGTGTACTCAACAAACACACATTTCTCACTTCCTCTCCCAAATCCCTGAGTACCCTCCTAGACAAAAAAAAAAAAAAAAAAAAGATGTGGAAGTGCTTTCTAGATATTGAGATTTCATGGACAAATAGTATTTTAGGGATTGACATAGGGCACCAGCCTTTTTCTGCCAACTCAGCACTTTTAAAAACTGCCACCGTCTACTATCACCTCATCATAAAAGAGAGAACATTTTAATACTAAAAAAGTCACTAAGAAAAGTCAAGCACAATCTTATCTTAGAGCAACAAACAGTCTAAAGTGAATAAACCTAGCTTTTGAAAAAAGTAACCATATTACCTTATTTTCCCTTTTTCCTTTGGTGAAAATTTCATCACAGACTTGGTGTGGCTGCCTGAACAAGTTTAAAACCACATTTCATTAAAAACTATTTGAAGAGTCATATTGAGCCTTCCCCTGCCTCCATCTTGTTTACCTTAATTGGAATTAAAATATGAATGACTCAACATATTTAGCATGCCATTTTCTCTGGTCTTCAAATTATACAGCTGGGCAGTTGCTTTTTATTCTTTGAAATACATGTTTAACATTAATATATCCATCCCCAGAATTCCAGTTTCAGTTGTATAATTTTGAGAGCCAGCTCTCCTCACTGATACGAAAAAATCAAATTATCAGAATGTTTTTAAGTTATTTAATTATTATGGGGATTCAAGATAAAGTTTTCAAAAGAAAATCATTCCCAGTTTCACTGGTTTCTAGCTTCCTGCCTTACTTCTCCATTAAGCAGATGTTTATTGAACACCTACTATGTACAGACCACTGCTGGGACTAGAAAAGAATAAGGTAGCAGCCATGTGCCAGAAGAGCTCACAGTCTGATGGAGAAGATGGCCACAGAAACAAATAAGAGACTTGGAACTATCTTGTGGCTGTGGCCCTAGAAATGCCCCTTCTCATCCTATCCCCTGTCTGTTCTACCCTTCCTAGTAACTCATGGCAGCCACTTGATTCTCAGGCCCATCTTAGTTCATCTAATATTACAAGTAGCAAGGATAATATGGGTAAAAGACCTTATGAGTAAGCCATAGGTAAGGTGGAGAAAATGGAGTACCCACCATGCCAACATCCTCGCTGGTCTCTGGCCCCCTCCTCCCAGACTAAAATCATTGTCTATTTCTTCTAAATTCTTACCTGTCTTCTGTTTTGAGCTAACTCCTTTTTAACAGACCCCCCCTTCCCTGCAACTGCTCTCCTGTTCCCTTCAGTTCTGAAGCTTGGTCCATTTTGTTTTCTTTCGTTCTCTAGATTTGAGTCATCTAGTCTTGGGGAAGCCAGGTTCCCCCTGTTAGCCACAACCACTTGGCTGGTGTAGACCCGTGCACATGAAGTAAATGCAGGTTGATACAGCAGGGCCAGCATGAAGGGTGGTGTGGAAATGAGGGGAGAGATCCACTGCAGAGTCCACAGCAAATCAAATGTCATCATGTAGGTAATCTACGGTGGTCCAGGCAGATGGAGTTTGCCTGTACGTCCAGCTACCCTGCATTACATTTTTAAATTTTTATTTTGGAATAACTTTAGATTTACAGAAAAGTTGCAAAGAAAGTACGGAGTTCCCATATACTCCTTACCCAGTTTCCCTTAATGTTAATATCTTACGTTACCATGGCACAGTGATCAAAACTAAAACCCACACTGGTACAATACTATTAAGTAAACTCCAGACTTTATTCACATTGCACCAGTTTTCCACTAGTGTCCTTTTTCAGTTCCAAGATCCAGTCCAGAATACCTTATTGCATTTAGGCATATTGTGCTTTCTTAATTTAAATAAACTTTTTGTTTTAGAATAGTTTTAGATTTTTCAGAAAAGTTTGCAAAGAGTTCACATATCCCCTGCACCAATTTCTCCAATTGTTAACATCTTACATTACAATGGCACATTTTTCACATTAAGGAACCAACATTTGTACATTACTGTTAACTAAACTCCACACTTTATTCAGATTTCACTAGTTTTTACCTAATGTCCTTTTTCTGTTCCGGATTCCCGTCCAGAATGTGACATTACACGCGGTCATCAGGTCTCCTTAGGCTCTTCTTAGCCACAACGTTTTCTCATGCTTTCCATGACCTCAGCAGTTTTGAGGAGTACTGGTTAAGTATTTTGTTGAATGTCCCTCAGTTTGGGTTTGTCTGGTATTTTTCTCATGATTCAACAGGCTATGAACTTTGGAGAGGAAGACCACAGAGGTGAATTACTCTTTTCATTACATCACATCAAGGATATACACTATGGAGAACAGTATGGAGATTCCTTAAAAAACTAAAAATTGAACTCTTATATGATCCAGCAATCCCACTACTGGGCATATAGCCGGAGAAGACCATAATTCAAAAAGATACATGTACCACAATGTTCACTGCAGCACTATTTACAATAGCCAGGACATGGAAGCAACCTAAGTGTCCATCAACAGACGAATGGATAAAGAAGATGTGGCACATGTATACAGTGGAATATTACTCAGCCATAAAAAGAAACAAAATTGAGTTATTTGTAGTGAGGTAGATGGACCTAGAGTCTGTCATACAGAGTGAAGTAAGTCAGAAAGAGAAAAACAAATACAGTATGCTAACACATATATATGGAATCTTAAAAAAAAAAAAAAGATTCTGATGAACCTAGGGGCAGGACAGGAAAAAAGACGCAGACATAGAGAATGGACTTGAGGATATGGGGAGGGGGAAGGGTAAGCTGGGATGAAGTGAGAGAGTGGCATGGACATATATACACTACCAAATGTAAAATAGATAGCTAGTGGGAAGCAGCCGCATAGCACAGGGAGATCAGCTCGGTGCTTCTTGTCCACCTAGAGGGGTGGGATAGGGAGGGTGGGAGGGAGGGAGATGCAAGAGGGAAGAGATATGGGAACATATGTATATGTATAACTGATTCACTTTGTTATAAAGCAGAAACTAACACACCATTGTAAAGCAATTATATTCCAATAAAGATGTATTTTTAAAAAAAAGGATACGTACTACCAACATGACATCACCTGGCTGAGGAATGTTTGTCAGGTTTCTCTATTATAAAGTTACTTTTTTCTCACTTTCCATAAATCTTCTCTTCGCAAGTGAATCACTAAGCACAGCCCAAACTCAAGGGGTAGGGAAGAGTTAAGGCCCACCTCCTTGAGGAGCAAGTATCTGTATAACTTAATTTGGAATTGCTCAGTACAGGAGATAGGTCCCATCTCCCTTATTTATTTATTTATTTATTTATTTATTTATTTATTTATTTATTCAACCATTTGTTTATATCAGCATGGACTTGACGGGTATTTATTTTATACTTTGAGTTATAGAGCAATACTACATTATTTTGTTGTTCAACTTGTTCCAGCCTTAGCCATTGAGAGTTCTTTCAAGTTGGCTTCTGTGTCCCTTTGACTTTTTTTTTTTTTTTTGAGCACTTCCTTACTTTCTGCCACTCCCAGCATGCTCCAGGTTCATTTTGTATATTTCCTGCTCCAGCCCTATAATCAACCATTTATCCAAGTTCCTTTTATTGGAGACTGGTATTAGAAACTAAGATTTGGGTGATAGGTGTGCTCATTGCTACTGGGGCATTGTTTCTCTTAGGCCCTCTCAGCTGACCGAGCAAAGAAATATATGCATGTATGCTAATCTCCACACATCTATAAAAATTTCTATGTAACCATCTCTATATTAAATCAGATGTGAATCCTTGCTGATGTCTCTGAGTAATCCATTAACACATGGATTATTCTAGTTTCCTCCTCTTGCTTATGGATAACCTCCTTCTCCAACAGTGAGACACCTGGTTTCCACCATTTACTTCCCATTTACTTATTTGTTCAATCACAACATAACATATTCAGCAGTTTCAGAATTGCTAACCCATACCCCCATGAGAAATACCTTTACCAACTAGAATACAGTCATTTGTCTTTTATGCAGTCATTTACATACAGTCATTTGTCTTTTACATACAGTCATTTGTCTTTTATGTCGTAATTTCTGGATACAACACCGTTTCTCGAAGTTACTAAGGTCAGCGCCTTTTTTCTCCACTCACATCACCTTTTTAAATATTAGATTCATTTACATTATCTGTTCCTCTAATAAAATCTATTGGGGACTTCCCTGGTATCAGAGTGGTTAAGAATCCACCTGCCAATGTGGGGGACACGGGTTCAAGCCCTGGTCAGGGAGGATCCCACATGCTGCGGAGCAACTAAGCCCGTCCACCACAACTACTGAGCCTGCGCTCTAGAGCCCGCAAGCCACAACTACTGAGCCCGCGTGCCACAGCTACTGAAGCCCGTGCACCTAGAGCCTGTGCTCCGCAGCAAGAGAAGCCACCGCAAAGAGAAGCCCGTGCACCACAGTGAAGAGTAGCCCCCGCTCGCCACAACTAGAGAAAGCCCACGCACAGCAATGAAGACCCAACACAGCCAAAAAATAATTAATTAATTAAAATTTTTAAAAAATTAAAAATCTATTGGGATTTGATGATGTACGTAGACTAACTTATTTAGTAAGTAAGCAGTGGCAATCTTTTGTACACAACTTCCTGCCTTGCTTTCAAATGCTTAGCATCATCCCAAAGCAGTTTTATAGTCTGTCCTGTTGCTGCACTGGGGTTGCACTTATTCACCAAACATCAAGCGCTTAGTCTGTGTCAAGACCTTGAGGGAGTCCAGTAGAAGAAACAGACAAGAATGATGATTCCATCCAGACTCTTAGCATGATTAAAGGGTAGTCTTATCTGATTTTCCTACTTCTCAATGCCAAGCCATTTACTGATATATATACATATACATGCATGTATGTATATACATATGATGTTGGGTTAAGTCAAAACCCAGTTCTCTGATTTACCATGCAAGCAGGTATTGATTCCCCCTTGCTTACATAAGATTGTTTATATAAGTACTGCTTATAAGTATAAGCAGTACTCTCAGTTATCAAAAAGCAAACTTATTCGAGCATATACAAAATTTGGTGATTATCTTAAGGAATTAGTAATTCATTAGAATATATGAAGTCCATTCTCAAAGAAAAGACATTTCTAATTTAGTTGTGAATACCTTAATTCTCTCTCCTGATGAAAAGATACGGAGGTAGGGCCGTTCTGATGGATACTCTAAAAGTTGAGTACCTTGGTCATTTGGATTCATGCTGTGGATCTTTATAGAAGCTAACCTGACAGCCCCATAACTTGTTTGCAGTGAGTCTGCCTATATTAGTTTGCTAGGGCTGCCATAAGAAAATACCACAGACTGAGTGGCTTAAACAAGAGGTTTGATTTCTTCTCAGGACTCTCTCCTACGCTTTAAAGATGGCCACCGTCTTGCCTCTTCACAGGGTCATCCCTCTGTGCACATGTGCCCTGGTGTCTCTGTATGTCCTAATCTCCTCTTTTCATAAGGACACCAGTCAGATTGGATTGAGTCCCACCTTAAGGCCTCATTTACACTTATTGCCTCTTTAAAGGTCTTCTCTCCAAATATAGTCACATTCTGAGGTACTGGAGGGTTAGGGCTTCAACATATGAATTTGGGGGCAACACAATTCACTCCATTAACGCTGCCCCCAACAGTCATTTTATTTAAAATAAATCTAAAAAGTGATAAAACTGTAGTAACAGCAGGAAATAGGGAAATTGGAAATACTCAAATTAATTACTCAGCCTGTGGCTATGCTTTTTCAGGCCCTGCATTTAAGGTTATACATGAAATGCATCTAAACTAGACAAACTCAAAGATGAAACAAATTGACAGCATAGAATGGGCTGTGTAGACAGGGCTTGTGTGTGTGTGTGTGTTTGTATAAACTGTTTAGACATAAACAGATACTTAAATAAATGTCTAAGATCGAAACTCATTCCTTCACACGCACCACATAAAACCTTTTTTTTTTTTAAATTAATTAATTAATTTATTTATGGCTGTGTTGGGTCTTCGTTTCTGTGCGAGGGCTTTCTCCAGTTGTGGCAAGCGGGGGCCACTCTTCATCGCGGTGCGCGCGCCACGCCTCTCACTATCGCGGCCTCTCCTGTTGCGAAGCACAGGCCCAGACATGCAGGCTCAGCAATTGTGGCTCACGGGCCCAGTTGCTCCGCGGCACGTGGGATCTTCCCAGACCAGGGCCCGAACCCGTGTCCCCTGCATTGGCAGGCAGACTCCCAACCACTGCGCCACCAGGGAAGCCCCATAAAACCTTTTAAACATGTTTATTGAGATATAATTCACATGCCATCAGATTCACCCATTTAAAGTGTACAATTCAATGGTCTTAAGCAACCATCACCACCAAGTTTAGAACATTTTCATCACCTCAAGAAGAAACCCTGTTTTACATTTGGTAGTGTATATATGTCCATGCCATATACACTACCAAATGTAAAACAGAAAGCTAGTGGGAAGCAGCCGCATGGCACAGGGAGATCAGCTCGGTGCTTTGTGACCACCTAGAGGGGTGGGATAGGGAGGGTGGGAGGGAGGGAGACGCAAGAGGGAAGAGATATGGGAACATATGTGTATGTATAACTGATTCACTTTGTTACAAAGCAGAAACTAACACACCATTGTAAAGCAATTATACTCCAATAAAGATGTTAAAAAAAAAAAAAGAAACCCTGTGCCCATTAGCAATCACTTCCCGCTTCCCTTCATCCAGTACCAGCCCCACTAATATACTTTCTGTCTGGACATTTCATATAAGTAGAATCATACAGTATGTGCCCTTTTGTCTCTGGCTTCTTTCACTTAGCTTAATATTTTCAAGATTCATCCATGTTGTATCATATATCAGCACTTCATTTTATTTCTAAATAATATTCCATTGTACATTTCGTTTAGCCATTCATCAGTTGATGGACATTTGTGTTGTTTCCTGTCTTTGGCTATTATGAATGATGATATTCTTAAAATTTATGCACAACTTTTTGTGGGGACATTTGTTTTCATTTCTCTTAAGTATATGCCTAGGAATAGAAGTGCTGGGTCATATGGTAACTCTTTAATTTTTTGAGGAACCGCCAAGCTTTTCTCCAGTGGCTGTACCACTCTGCATTTCCACAAGCAATGTATGAGGGCTCCAATTTCTCCACATCCTCATCAACACTTGTTGTCCATCCTAGTTATGTAAAGTGCATTATCATTGTGGTTTTGATTTGCGCTTCCCTAATGGCAAATGATGTTGAGCATCTTTTCATGTGCTTGCTTGCCATTTATATGTTTTCTTGGAGCAATGCCTATTCAAATCTTTTGCCCATTTTTTAGTTGAGTTATTTTTCTTGTCATTGAGTGTATTAGTACTTTTTCTGGATACAAATCACATGTATGATATACCTGATATATGATTTATCAGATATATGATTTGCAAATATTTTCTCCAATTCTGTATGTTGTCGTTTCATATTCTTGATGTGTCCTTTGAAGCACAAGTCTTTTTAATTTTGATGTATCTATTTTTTCTTTTGTCATTTTTGCTTTTGGTGTTATATCTAATAAACCATTGCTTAATCCAAGGTCATAGAGATTTACTCCTCAGTTTTCTTCTAAGAGTCTTAATAGTTTTCGCTCTTACATTTAGGTCTATGATCCATTTTGAGTTAATTTTTATGTATGGTGTAAGGGAGGGGTCCAACTTTATTCTTTCGCACGTGGCTATCCAGTTTTTCCAGCATTGTTTCTTGAAAAAATTATTCTTTCCCCATTGAATTATCTTGGCATCCTTGTCAAAAATCACTTGATCATAATGTAAGGGTTTATTTCTGGATTCTCATTTCTATTCCATTGATCTATATGCCTATCCATATACCAATACCAAATTGTCTTGATTACTGCACCTGTGTAATAACTTTTGAAATTGGGAACTGTGAGTCCTCCATCTTTTCAAAATTGTTTTAGCTATTCTCGGTCGCTTGCATTTCCATATGAATTTTAGGATCAGCTTGTCAATTTCTGCAAAAACTGTTGGAATTTAATAGGAAAATTAACCCTAATTTCTCCAGTAAAAAAAAGATATTTTTGATGTATGGCTGAAGAGCTCACCAGAATTTGAAAAGTCTGTAAGAACCAAGTTTGAAGCAGCTGGCTGAGGCTAAACAACACAGGAAAAATTTCAAAGCAAATGCTTTTCAGATAATCACCTACGTTGCCTTGAACCATTTGTAATATGCTTTGGATCTCAGAAATTCATGAAGGAGTTACAATTATGATTTCAATCATTTTATTGCATATTTTCTGAGTTCCTACTCTATGAGGTACTGTAAAGAATAAAAGATTATAAGGTATGGCCCTTTCCTTCAAAGGTCACAATCAGAACACCCTTCATTAGTAGAAACCTTTTTCCACTATTAGAACTTGTTAATACAGCCTCTTCAGATTAGTACAAGGGCATAAATAACAGGAGGATCTGTTACACATCTATTCAATTTCCAGTTTTGTGGGAAACCTAACTCTTAGGAGGATTTGGCAAAAAGCAGTGGAGAAACCATGACTTAAGGATTATTTGCATGTAAAATACTACCCTTGGAGAAGCACTTGTGGGAGCAGAGTTGGGTTATATACGCTGATTGCTGGCTGGGGCTAGTAGCAAGGCTTAGGTAGAAGAGAGAATTCAGTTGCTGCATACCTGATCTATAAACTGACACAAATTCATAAGAAATCCTTTCTAATTTAAAATATTATTCTACTTTAATATTTACACAGTGTAGAAAACTTGACTTATACCAAAAATTATAAGAAATAATCACCCATAATACTGTAATTCAGAGATAACTGATATTAATATTTTAGAATATTTAACTCTATTTTTATGCATATATATTTTTAAGAGCTTGTATAATTAAACAAGATAATTTGAATAATATTCATACTACACATCATGGGCAGTTTCCATGTTTTTTCATGGTGCATAAATGTTCCATCATATGGACACAATTTAAGCAATGTATGGAACACTCAGGGTGTACCCGTATTTTATTACCATGAATAACAATGGAAGATATAGAGGCAAATATCTTTGTCAGAATTTCTAGTTACTGACTTAAGATGACAAATCCTTAAAATGAAAGTATAAGGCATGGACTCCTAAGGGTAAGCAGTATCATAGATTGTAAAAATCTTCTGCACAGGAATTGGGAGCCCCAGTTTCTAGTCCTGGTTCTGGTGGCCTTGTGACTTCAGGAAAGTTAAGGAATTCTCTGACAGCCT
The DNA here is from genome assembly GCF_028021215.1 of Eschrichtius robustus. Taxonomy (NCBI): domain Eukaryota; kingdom Metazoa; phylum Chordata; class Mammalia; order Artiodactyla; family Eschrichtiidae; genus Eschrichtius; species Eschrichtius robustus. The sequence goes on from NC_090845.1 coordinate 104,551,580, forward strand.
AACAAAATGAGGTATTTAGATTAAGAGCCCTTCTAACTCAAGTGGTCCATGTGCCTGGTCAGCATTCCTTCAGAGGCAGTATAGCTAAGAATTTACTCACTTTCCTGTTTGTTCAGCAGATATCTAGAGGACATGCGATATGCAAGTCACTCGCAGTTTATGTCACCTGCAAAGTCATAGCCATGTGAAGTCTGTTGAAGTCAACTTGGGGAGCTCACTTCCAGAGATGGAATTCCTGGTGATAGAATTGACTGGCAGGAGAGGGGAGGGTGGGTAACAGAGTTGGCTCGCCTTTCCCCACATCTCTACAAGGCTAGCCACCACATCTGGGTATATCAACTCCTCTGCCTTTATTATACTTCCATAGCTTCATTTGTTTGGATCTTGAAGGTTTTTCACCCCGGGAAGGAATAACTAGTTACGCTGGTATCAGTTAATTTTCCTTATCAGTTGGCATAAACTAATAGTTGAGTATAAAGAAAAATAGTGCACTGGAAAAATGTTGCAAGGTACCAGGAAGGAAGAAAGGGAAACATATGGGAGATGAGAAGACTGCAACACAAACTCTATGGACCTCACATTTTTGTCTAAGATATTCCAAACTACGTCACTGTTAGAGGCCATACCAAGGTTACTTACCTCTGGCATATGGAATGTTACACCAGGTTGATGACAATAAATTGATGGCTCACAGCCCAATCCCAACAATAACCAAAACTACCAGAGGGGGCACTAGTGGTCCCAAGTCAGAGCATCCCTGAGATCTCCACTGCAGTAAATTCAACTGCTCCTGGAGCTCGCTGTATTGGGTGCATGGCAACTAGGAACCCCAATGAAGCCAAGCCCATCACCTGTCTCACCCAACTGCCAGGACAGGTCAGGCTTTGTGTTGTTAATGTGTTTATGTTCATGCTGACATTATAACTTCTGACCTGTGGCACCAGAATGGCCCAGTCTGACTGAGTTCTACACCTAGAATTTCTAATTACAACTAACCATGCCCCAAATCAGTATATTGAGAAGCATTTTCCCTAATGTTTTTTCCCCAAACACATTCATCAGCTGGATCCGTAAATATTGTCTCCTCTAGCTGGTACTCAACATTTAAAATATTGCGGTGCATATTATTCATTATCTGGATAAGGAGACCAAAAGCATAACTTAAAATTGCTAGGAGAACAAAAGGCCTTAGATTTTTCCCTGTCCCTAGCTGGGGAGAGTGGGGAGGAGTATTGGAGCAGACGGCAGATGGCAGTATTTTGCCTCTCCTGGGACCAGACCAAACAGAGGGAACCAAAAAGCAAAAATGAACTGTATCAATCTGCTGAACCCCCAAACAAATTTCACATACACTTCAGTGAACCATGAAACTAACCTAAGTTATTTACAAAACAAAGTGTTTGGTAAAGCAGGGCAAACCAGAAGTGAACCTATTTTCTAAAAAATTTGAGTATGCGTAAAACTTAACTATTACAAAAATGGCCAAAGAGAACTTAAATTGAATCTTGCTTTGGTAAATCAGAGTCCATAATCAGGAGCATCTTCTAAAAGGTGAGTTTGGCATGAGGCAAAAAAGAAAGATCTTCATGCAACTCTGTGTGTGGCAAGAGTATACCCCTAAGTATGGGGGAGCGGGGGGAAGGTGCAGACAGACTGTAGAGGCAGCAAAGGCTGGAATAGACACCGGTGGCAATGGGAGTGGAAGGTGATGGAAAGCCTTAAAACCTCCTGAGAATCAAGTTGAAACAGATGCAGAAGACAGAAGAGAATGATTCCACTTCATGGTTGATTATTATGAATTGACCCACAGAATGTACGTGAAAGTTGATCACAGGGCCTTGCAAGTATGAGATGCTCAACAAATGTTCAATCGGAATTGAGTCTGCTGCAGTGCAGAGTACAATGTGAAAAAGGGTAGAGTAACAGAAGAGAGATTGGGAATTATGTGTGACTTCATTGGCTCTATTTTTGCCTTGACATGGGCATTTGCTAAATCAAAGGAATAATAAACCATTAGAGGCTGGATTCGGTCAGCCAAGCATTTGTGCATCTCCATTAGGGAGAGGATTTATTTTAAGCTTATAAATATAAACAAATACGTGAAAGCATTTCACTCTCATGCATTAATGTCGAGAACAGAACATTTTGTTTCTCCTTCTTCAAGGCCCTCTCCCTTCAGTCTAGAGCCTGAGCTAAGAAAATAAGGGTATGTGTATATGCTGCAGCCCACAGGCAAAAACTCTCCTCTGCGTCTTATATTCTAGCCCAGGATTTCTTGAGCGTCAGGCACAGACAACCTGCATCAGATGAGGGGAGGGGAGGAGGTGTGCTTAGAATGCAGAGTCCAGGGTGCCCCAAACCTCCTGAATCAGGATCAAAGGGAGCCAGGCCCTGGAATTTGCATATTTACAAACTCACCAAGCAATTCTGATAAGCACTAACATTTTAGAAGCCCTGGGTTGGAGCAGCTGTTGTTAAAGATAAGTACACATAGGGACTTCCCTGGCAGTCCAGTGGTTAGGAGTCCGCGCTTCCACTGCAGGGGGCCAGGGTTTGATCCCTGGTCGGGGAACTAAGATCCCACAAATGCGCAGCGAGACCAACAACAACAACAAAAAGATATGTACACATACCGCTGAGGATACATGAAGATTTTCCAAGGCATATATAGGCACAGATAGTCTTAAAGGAATCAATTTCCAGATCCTCCATTTTCATATGCCCTCAGAGTTCCTAAAATCCATCTGCCTAAGAGGCAACCAGCAGAATCTCCTTTCCTGCCTCGCCTTTCATGATCACCTGTATCTCCCTTGACAGACCAAAAAAAAAAAAAAAAATCATACTTATCTATCCTAAAACTTATGTAGGGAATGGCCCCAGGGTGTAAAAACCGCCATAGAGACAAACAGAGGGACAATTCAAAATACTGGTGTCGGGGCTGAGAACATGTGTGACTACAACAATGGGGTAGCATATCTTCTTGCCAGTTAAGTGGTTTCCGATTCTTTGCTTTCAACAAAATTGAATGAGAACCTAATTGTCAGATAACCATTAAAAAATAACTTTGGTAATAGCTCACTGCTATTTTTTTATATACTTGGAAAGGTTCAAAGAATTGAGTGGCATTGCTATAACAAAATTCTCATCTACTTAAATTTGTGAATAAGGTTCCTCAATGCTTATGTCTATAGATGGAAAAGAAAATAGGAACAAAATTGAAGCTGAACGCTGTGTCCTTTTAGCAGTAAGAACTAGTCAGCCACAGAAATATGAACTAATTGAAAATGGCCCCATACACCACATTTAGAGTTGTATTTCCAATAAAAATGTACTCCTCATGTTTAATAATTGACTAAAATTGTTACATTTATTTTGATCAAGCCTTACAGCAATATAACTGTAAGGCTAACTCAAATCAGAAGAAAAGTGTTAACATTTACAGCACTGCACTGTGGTCACAGGAAATGAAAAATATAAGTTTAACATGTGTATCTGTATATTTTCTGCAAAGAAGTATGACAGGGTGATAAATATAAACATTTTCAAGAATGAAAATATATTACACTAGGATAAAAATCTGGGAGAAGAGGAATGGAACTATACGTTCAAGGAGAAAAGGGAATAATAGATAGTTTTCAACTGTTAAAGAGCTTGTCTATATGTTTTTGAAAGGAATGATGGCAGCTGTCGAATTGTTATGGTTGAATATTATGGCTTATAAAATATATCTTTAAAAAGCTGTTATTAAAAAAAAAGAAGAAAATTGGGAATGGGGTGGGGTGCATGTATGGAATAACCACTGATTTCCCTCACATTCCTAAAAATGAAGTTCTGAAAAATATATATTTGATGGCAAAGTATTATAAAATTTAAGTAAACTCCTCTGCATTCAAATGGGCTGGGTTTTTTTTTTTTCAAATGGGCTGTTTTTAATAGAAAGTTGTCAAGGATTTCTTTGAAATGATGGTGCGTTCCAGGAGCAGCGTGTGTCCTGGCTCTGTCATTAGCTTTATGACTTTGGGCAAGTAGCTTCCCCCCTTCCCTGGGCTTCATTATCCCTATCCTCAAAATAAGGGATTGAATACAAAGATATTTCAAGTCCTTCCTGCTCTAACTGGTGATCTCGCCTATTTCACCTAGTTGGTTTTTATTTTTCCCTTAGCAATCTGTTTGTAAGCCATTGTGTAATTTCAGTTCACCTCCACTAGAGGGTAGCCAGAGAAAGGAGATGAAGCTCAAAACGCTTGTATTCTTTGCAGTCAGTCTGGACCCCACCCCCCCAAAACCAAAGTCAGCGGAAGAAATTGATGTTACATGGACAAAAAATGAAATTGCAATTTCTGCTGATTTCATTTCTCTTAGCAATTGTGCTCCTATATTACACGAAGAAATTATGAGAGACGTGTTTTATACAATTTTCTTTTTATTCAATATAAGGAAATCAAGTTGCCTTGTCCATACTGTCTATCCCCAGCTAAGAAATTCAATCTTTACTATATCAATCTTCAAGCCCACCCCTTTCCCATTCTTTTTTTTAATAAATTTATTTTATTTACTTATTTTTGGCTGCGTTGGGTCTTCGTTGCTGCGCGCAGGCTTTCTGTAGTTGTGGCGAGCGGGGGCTACTATTTGTTGCGGTGAGCGGGCTTCTCATTGCGGTGGCTTCTCTTGTTGCGGAGCACGGGCTCTAGGCACGCGGGCTTCAGTAGTTGTGGCGCGTGGGCTCAGCAGTTGTGGCTCATGGGCTCTAGCGCTCAGGCTCAGCAGTTTGGCGCACAGGCCTAGCTGCTCCACGGCATGTGGGATCTTCCCAGACCAGGGCTCGAACCCATGTCCCCTGCATTGGCAGGCAGACTCTTAACCACTGCGCCACCAGGGAAGCCCTCCCATTCTTTTTACTGGGATTTCCAATCAAGAATTTTGATTAGGAACTTCATTGATTTCCATTTGCTTACCACAAAAAATTCTATACTCCGGACAAATTTCTGATAAGCTTTGTTTCCCATCACTCCCCAAAAATCATCCTGTACCCCAGAGGTGCACCTCTCCATAAAAATCCCCCAAGTATAGGCTTGGTCTTTGCAGGGCTGAACTCTCTGTGGTGTGACAGAAAGAGCCCCAAGCTCGAGTCAAAAGATTTTATTGCACAGAATTCCTTGGAGAAACGGCTGATTTCAGGGCTAGGCAAGGTAGGAACAAGATGACTCTGGAACATATCGTTATGCCAGAAATTAAGGAAGTGCTCAAAATAAATGATGGGGGTATGTCACAAGAACAAGAACCAGCTTGAAAGGGACATAGGCCAAATATGTGACAAATTGAGAACCCAAATAAGTACAGTAATGAAATATGAAACATTGAAAAAACAGAAAGCCATGAGTCCATAACAATAATAGATAGATAATAGTTAGATAGATGTAAACACGTACATACCTACATAAATGGAGGAAAAGGGAGGGATCTTGTTTACTGTAAAGTACAACTGGTGAAGGCAAAAGAAGTACTTGAGTTGGAAAATCGACATCATGTTAAATATTGGTCAGACAAGAATCATCAATGGCTTTTGATTAGGAGTAGGATATTTGCATGGTCTTAAAGTATTACCCCACAAATTGCTTGTTAATTGCATAGTAAAAAAATAACTATACAGTGAAGAAATTGGATAACATCTTGACCAAGTGATCAAATTAACATCACCAGGGAGGCACAAATGGACAGTGTGTGCCTCCAAGATGTGAGACCCTGAGACGGACCCAGCATCGCCTCTGTAGTATTTCAGTTGAGAAAGCGTCACCTGAATGTCAGACAAACCTCAAATAAAGAATGTCCTACTGAAAAAATAAGGAGGAGGGTGAGGACTGTATTGCTTGAAAATGTCAATGTCATAAAAGACAACGTCTATGAAAATGTTTCGAGTTTAAAGAGACACGACAATTAAATATATACCTGATCCTAGACTGGATCCTGTATGGGAGGGAGGATCATGCTATAAAGGACATTATTGGATCAGTTGACAAAATTGGAATATGATGGTAGATCACATAAAATTGTGTCAATATTAAATTTACTGAAGTTGATAACTGTACTGTGGTCATGTAAAAGAATATCCCTATTCTTATGAAATACATGCTGAAATATTTAGGGGTAATGGGTCATAAATTATGTAACTTATTCTCAAATGGTTCAGAAAAAATAAATATGTATACAGAGAGAGAGAGCATGTACTATAACAGCAGTCAGAGGTATTCTCTGTACCATTCTTATTCTTTCAACTTTTCTGTAATTTTGAAGTTATTTCTAAATTTACAAGCTTAAAAAATGTGGTTGCAAATCCTGATCACGCCCCTTAGATCTCTACAACCACAGGCAATATGTATGACTTCCCGGCAGAGGCAGCTACCAATCACTGACGCTTACTATGGGTCCATGTGGGAGGCACTGTGCCTGCATCATCTCAGTCCTGAAAACAATACTTCAGGGGAGGTTTTACCCTGTTTGTATAGATGGGGAAACTGAGGCTCAGAGAAGTTAAGTAACTTGCCCAAAATCACCTAGTTATTAATTGGTAGGGTTGCGATTTGAACACAGGTCTGATACTAATACCCCATTTCCAAAGAAGATAATAGTACCTGGTCATATTTATTTTTTCTTTTTACATAGTAATTATGATACTCTAAAACATTATTTAATTAATTTATTTAACATTGTAATAGCTTCTTTTCTGTCTTCCGCCACTGCCTACAAGGGCAAGGATTGTTGTCTATTTTGTTTTATTATGTCCACAAGCATCTGGAATAATGTCTGGCACATAGCAGGTGCTCAGTAATGCTTTCAATGAAGACTTAAGCCTTACGAGTGTTGGGAGGGTTAAATAGGATGATGTAAATAGCACTTTTGGTGTCCTTTGCTTGCGGGATCTTAGTTCCCCAACCAGGGATAGAACCCATGCCACCTGCAGTGGAAGCATGAGTCCTAACCACTGGACGCCAGGGAATCCCCCCTTTGCTGTAAGTTTTAAATGAGTTTGTCACTTTTGAGCAGGCGCCCTATCAGTTCTATCAAAGCTTTGTGATTGACGAATCTCTCCTCACAGAGCTACGGTCGGGAGGCCTCTACCCTGCGTGCTTGTAGATAGAAAACAGCCAGGCCGTAAGGCATACTCTGCTTACATGTATAAAACACCTTAAAGGCACTAAATTACTGGAAAGTTTTTCATAACTTAAGACAGAATTTTAAAATGAGTAGTTTCCAATCTTTTTCAACTCCTGGACACTGACAAGGAAACCCTTCTTTTCCCAAGGGAGACAGATTTTCCACGTCATTGAAAATAAAAATGTGATGGTAGCATCTCCATTCTAGGAGCCCAAGAAAAACTAAAAAATGTTGGGGGGTTGGCGGAAGGCAGAAACTCAAGACCAGAACAAATAACATTGAGGTTTCAGGCATATTTTTAGTATATTTTGCTGACCCCACTTTAAGGAGGAAATAAAAAATAATGAGAGGGGCTTCCCTGGTGGCACAGTGGTTAAGAATCCGCCTGCCAATGCAGGGGACACGGGTTCAAGCCCTGGTCCGGGAAGATCCCACATGCCGTGGAGCAACTAAGCCCGTGAGCGACAGCTACTGAACCTGCGCCCTAGAGCCCATGCTCCACAGCAAGAGAAGCCACCGCAATGAGAAGCCCACGCACCGCAACGAAGAGTAGCCCCCGCTCGCCGCAACTAGAGAAAGCCCGCGTGCAGCAACGAAGACCCAACGCAGCCATAAATAAATAAATTTATTTTTTAAAAAAAAATAATGAGAAAAAAATATGTCAGCCAAACAAAAAAGGTAGTCTGTGATTTTCATGAGAACAGTGTCTGGGTTTGTTAACCACTTAATCCCAACCCCTAGCCCAGGGCCTAGCATATAGGAGGTACTCAGGTAAATACCTATAAGCTGATGAACTGTCAGCTTTTGCTGCAGTAATGACCCCTCAAATTCCAGATACAACAACAAATCTTTATCTCTTGCTCATGGTTCTGTGGGCTGGCTGTGGGTCTACTGGGATTGGCTAGCCTGGCCTCTTAGGCTTGGATTCAGGTCTGCTCATCCATTCAGGACCCATGCCAAAGAGGAGCAGCTACCTGTATATGGTCTTCTTTTAGTGGACGGCAGGAGGACAAGACGGAAGCAAAAATACAAAATGCATCTTAAAGCCTCTGCTCAGAACTGATACACTATCACCTTGGCCCACGAATATGGGCCAAATGAAACCCTTGGTCAAAGTAGGTCACATGCTCAAACCCAAAGTAGATAGAAGGAAGATATATACTCCACTTACTCCACTGGGTGGGGTGTACTACAAAGTTGCATTGCAAAGGGTGCAGATGTATAATTCTATTGTAGGGAGGAGGAAGAGATGAGAATAATTAGCCAATATTCTAGACATTCTTGTCCACACACCAGAGCAGAGTTGAGGTGGCTGCAAAGGCCTGTTTATTTATTCTTATGATAATTATCCATGTATTTGTGCTTATTTAATTAAGACCTATCTCTTGCACTGGACGAGAGCTCCTTGAGGGCCGGGATGGTGTCAAGTTAGGCTCACCATTGAAACCCCAGCATCTAGAACAGTGCCTAGTATGTAGTAGATGCTTCATAAATGTCATTGAAATAATGGATGAATAAGTGGATCTCTGTGTGTTCCATTAGGGTCTTTACCTGACCCATTTCTCTTTCTAGAATATCAGAGTGTTTCACAGTTCAGTCCAAAATGCCCTGCAATCCCTTCAGAGAACAGAGGTCACTGTTAAGACTTGGAAGAAAATATGACAAAAGGACAAAGTTTTGTTTAAGAGATTCTAGAAGAGGAACCTACAAGCTGGACTTTAGGGCTGACTCTGCAATCACAGAATGTATCTGGAAAGCCTTGATAAGGAATGCCCCTCTGAGGACACTTGATTTCTGACACATATTGAATAAAGTTGAACAGAGATAACACGTTAGCCGGTCTTGCACAAAAACTCCAGGGCATAAACCAAGTAGGCAAAGGAGAAAAGCTCCTTACACAAGCGTTGACGGGGGTGGGGGGGGGGGAAGAAATCATTACCGCCCATTTACTTAGTCATGTTGAAGAGATCTGGAGTTGTTAAATAAAATGGGCCTTATTCTCAGTTAAACCCTTCCTGAGGGCTCCGTGCACAGACAGAGATGTTCTGAGCAGAGGCGTATACATGCTGTAAGCATACAATTTCATTGAAATCTTGGGTTTGACTTTAAAAATCCATGCATTTTTGCTTTTTACTCCATAATATACCCAAGTTTGTTGTCATAGAAAAGTACTATTTATTCTTTTTTATAAATTTATTTATTTTTTATTTATTTAATTTTGGTTGTGTTGGGTCTTCGTTGCTGCATGCAGGCTTGCTCTAGTCGCGCGAGCGGGGGCTACTCTTCGTTGTGGTGTGCGGGCTTCTCATTGCGGTGGCTTCTCTTCAGTAGTTGTGGCATGCAGGCTCAGTAGTTGTGGCTCACGGGCTCTAGAGCACAGGCTCAGTAGTTGTGGCTCGTGGGCTTAGTTGCTCCGCGGCGTGTGGGATTTTCCTGGACCAGGGCTCGAACCTGTGTCCCCTGCATTGGCAGGCGGATTCTTAACCACTGCGCCACCAGGGAAGTCCCCATTTTACCCATTTTTTAAGTGTACAGTTCAGTGGCATTAAGTAATACACATTGTTGTGCAACCATCACCACCAACCATCTCCAGGACTTTTTCATCTTCCCAAACTGAAACTCTGTGCCTATTAAACACTAAATCTCTACTCCCCCCTCCCTCCAGCCCCTGGCAAAAACTCTTCTACCTTCTGTCTCTATAAATCTGCTTCCTCTAGGAACCTCGTATAAGTGGACTTAAACAGTATTTGTCCTTTTGTGACTGGCTGATTTCACTCAGGGATATGCACATTTTTAAGGTCCTTGATACATACTGTCTGTCAGTCAGGTTTCTTAGTTGCAAACAACAGAAGCGGACTCTGGAAGATTAAGCAGAAAATGAGTTTGTTAAAGGATATTGAGTCTTTCACAGAATTGTTGGGAGGACTGGATAATCAAGGCTAAACTGCCAGAAACGATGCCCCAAACCAGGTCACAGTACAAGCTTGATGAAAAAGATATCATAATCTAAGTAAATAGCACATCTTAGAGTTGTACATACGTGGTGGCCTTGAACCTCACTATAAAAAACCTCACTGCCCTACACTGTCGTCAGCACCAAAAAAAAAAGCCGAACCCCGCTTTTCATCACCAATGTCAGCAAAAATGGAAGCTCCATGTAGAGCCTGATTTAATTATCATCCTTACTGTGGAGTCAAAGTCTCCTGAAAGCAAAGCTGAGGTCAAATGCTTGCAGGCTAACTGCAAGGGACACTGAGAATCTGAGACGGGTCTTATAAACTTGGAATTTCCACAAGCATAGAAAGTAAGGTTGCCAGATAAAATACAGGACGCCTGGCTAAGTTCAAATTTCAGATAAACAACAAATAATTTTTAATATAAATATATCCCAAACATTTATGGGATATACTTGTACTTAAAAATTATTTGTTGTTTATCTGAAATTCAGACTTAACCAGGCGTCCTATGTTTTTATTTGCTAAATTTGGCAACCCTGACAGAAATGCTGTTCAAAGCTGATGGGCAGCCATGAGTGAATATTTCCAACACCCACCACGCATTGCTTTAGCAAACAGAAGCACCAACAATGAACAGGAAGTTCTCACCCACCAATAGTCTCACTTCAAAAAAAGTTTGCCAGTTTGATAGGCAAGAACTGATATTTAACGATTGTTTTAATTTGCCTTTCTTTGACTTTTAGTGAGGCTGAACAAGTTTTCAATCCTCCATTATTTTTATCTCCCACTTTGTGAACTGATCAATCTTGTGCTGCTCTTTCTGTGTTCCTTATCAAAGACAGCATCGGCTCTTCATACAATAAATACATTATCCCTGTGCCTAGTTTACTGCTGATCTTTTAAGCCATGATCCTTTTATTTACAGAGGTTTTACATGATCAGGTCTCTTGCTTTCACCCTCATACATAGAACAATTTCCCCTATCTAGATATCAGATATTCACTTATATTTTCTTCTAGTTTTTTATGGTTTGATTTTATTTTTAACTTTTCAATGTGCATGGAGTGGGGTGATTATAGACTTTTTCTAAATAGTTAACCAATGATCCTACTAGGATTTGTTGAAAAATACAAGGGGTTTCTTTTTGAAAACACTTGTCAGTGTAGTCAGTTTCTCTCTTCCATTACCTGACAGCACTGAGCCCTTTCAACGCCCTCCTTTCAGCTTATCCCTGTGACTTAAAACCAGCACCTACCAATAATGACAGGAGTCTCATTTGGACTCTTCTCTTTGCTCATTCTATATATTTGGATTCATAAGTAAAGACATTCAAAAGCTCTCTCTTTACTCCTAAGAACTACACGTGACATTCAGGTAATTCCAATGATGATGGGGTTATGTCTTTGGGATCCAAGTGGCCTCCCTCTATGTAGATGTAGACAGCTGGGTCAGAGTATATGAATAGTTTCTCCCATAATTTTGGTCTGTCTCTAAAATAAACTATCCATTACAATAAAATGTTGTTAATAATGATTTAATCTCTATTTAGAAAGAGGCAATACACAATTTATAGCAAGATTTAAAGAAACACAACACCTAAGTACAATTCAATATCATTTTCATTAATCCTCAAATATCATCAATATCATTACCCTTCCATTCCCTCTTCACTCACGATGCTTAGGGTGCTGTTCACCAAGAATCTTATCTGTAATAGTTTTTACCAATCTCAGAAAACATTAATTTTTTTCTGTACCCCATCAACTGTCTGTAGCTTTTCCCTTCTATGACCCAAAACAGAAAGAAGAAAGAAGAAAGAAAGATCACTGTTGTATTACCACTGTGTACAGACTCTGCTTTTCTGTGCCTGGATTTTTCCAATCAGGGAAAAATTTTGTTCACTGAATCCCCTTATCCTTCCATGTGAAACTCAGGTTGATGTAAAATCCCAATTTGCCTCATACACTCAAGGCTATCTATCTTCTGGAGTCCTCCCAAATTCCCTTTAAGTCTATTTCTTAGTTTTGTAGAGATCAGACTATATCTCCATCTGATTTTTGTTCAATTCAGGCAGCATGATGTTTGTGACTACAAACTCTGGAGCTAAGTCTGCCTGGCTTTCAATTCTGCCGCCCTTATCTCCTAAGCTCCGTGTCTCAGCTTACTTATCTGTAAAATTGCCATAAAATGATATCTATGCCATAGAGTTGTTATGAAAATGAAATTTGTTGGGGATTGCCTGGCGGTCCAGTGGTTAGGATTCTGCACTTCCACTGCAAGGGGGCACGGGTTCGACCCCTGGTCGGGGAACTAAGATCCCACAAGTAGCATGGTCAAAAAAAGAAGAAAAAAATTAAATTAAATTTGTTAATACTTGTAAACCACTTAGAAGAGTGGGTGGCCCGTACTCAACTTGGTATGTGTTAGTTACTCAGTCACATAAGTGATTAGAATTCACAGCCAAATGTAACAATGGAAGATCAACTTCTACTCATAATTTAATGTATTGTATTAATCTCTACTGAGAGGCTAACTTCTAGAATGTCCGTACTGGATGCCCAAATAAGTAACCTAGGAAAATACACATTTTAGTCATCTCTCAGTATTCTTCACTGGTACATATGTGTACACGTGTCCAATACAGGTTCGAACATTGTCTTCTGAATATGGCTTAATACCATATGAAACTTAGCAGGTATCATTACTTGGTACTGATAAGAGGCATGTCTACAGCATGTAAAATATTGGCAACCAATCAGTGAAAAGTATACTTTTGTAGCAAATTTTTGAATTTATTATAAAAAGTTCAGATTTATTAGCAATAGATTATCCATGGATAAATAAAAGTTTAAGAAAAACTAAAATTCTGTTACTATTTTTCCAGTTTTATTGAGATATAATTGACATATAACGCTGTGTAAGTTTATATAATGCTATATGTATATACGTGAAATGATCACCACAAGAAGTTTAAATAACACCCATCACCTCACATAGTTAAGATCTTTTATATCCTTGTGATGAGAACTTTTAAAATCTACTCTCTTAGAAACTTTCAAATATACAATACATATTGTTAGCTATAGTCATCATGCTGTAAGCTACATCCCCAGGATTCATTTATCTAATAACTGGGAAGTTTATACCTTTTGACCACCTTTCACCCAGTTGCCTCATCCCCTATCCCCTACCTCTGGCAACCACAGATCTGATCTCTGTTTCTATAAATTTGGTTATTTTATTTTATTTTTTTAAATTTTTTAAAAATTTTTTAAAAACTTATTTATTTAGGCCATGCTGTGCGGCACGTGTGATCTTAGTTCCCTGACCAGGGATTGAACCTGTGCTCCCTGCAGTGGAAGTGCAGGGTCCTAACCACTGGACAGCCAGCGAATTCCCTGGGTTTTTTTTTTTTTAGATTCCACATATAAGTGAGATCATGCAGTATTTGTCTTCTGTCTGACTTATCTCACTTAGCATAATGCCAAGATCCATCCATGTTGTTGCAAAGGGTAGGATCTCACTTATATGTGGAATCTAAAAAAGCCAAACTCATAAAAACAGAGAGTACAATGGTAGTTACCAGGGGCTCGGGGTGGATGGGGAAGGAACTGAGGAGATGTTGTTTATGGGTGCAAAGTTGAAACCAGTAGATAAGTAAGTCCTGGAGAGCTAATACATGGCATAGTGACTGTAGGCAACGACAGTACTGTATTACAAACTTCAAAGTCTCTTAGGAACTTTGAAGTTTATCATACAGTATTGTATTATCCTTACTGTTCTCACCACAAAAAAAAAATGATAATTACGTGACATAATAGAGGTGTTAACTTACACTACGGTGGTAATCATATTGTAATATATCAATGTGTCAAATCAACACGTTGTACTTCTTAAAGTTATACAATGTTATACGTCAATTATATCTCAGTAAAAATAAATCAATTTTTAAAAAGAGGTAAATTTAGAAAAATAAAATAAAGTGAGAGAGCATTCCAGGAAGCAAGAAGAAGCAGTACAAAGGCCCTGAGGTAGAAATAAGTGTTGCGTTTTCAGAGGTTCTAGTTAAAAGGAGGCTTTTTGCTTAGAAGAGAGGGAAGACATGCCCCGGGGGATAGGGCAACAATGCCTGGCATGCTACCACTAGCATCTTCTAGGGACTGTGGCCAAAAGGAATGTAGGCTCATACATACACTATTAGGATACTATACTAATTTTTATTGTCTACTAACTGTAGATAATACTATATCTACAGTTGTTAAAATCTCACTTAAAAAATTAATATTGACATTTTTTCAAATCATTAAAGAAAATATGATTTTTAAATGGCTATTCTATAACAGATTGAATACTTGTATTCAATATAGAGGTTTATTTCCAATTTTTCTAGATAATGTTATTCTACAAAAATTTTATAAATAGTGTTGTGATTGAAGTATTTGTATATCAGTTCTTATGAAGCAACAATGTTTAAATTTTTAAAGAAAGGTTTTTTGAAAAATTAATATACGTGATCTTGATTTTTAAAAATCAAATACAAAAGTTTTTTCCAAATACATATATAGTAGGGTTTTTTAAAATATATTTATTTACTTATTTTTTATTTTTAGCTGTGTTGGGTCTTTGTTGTTGCATGCGGGCTTTCTCTAGCTGCGGCGAGCAGGGGCTTCTCATTGCGGTGGCTTCTCTTGTTGCGGAGCACAGGCTCTAGGCGCGGGGCTTCAGTAGTTGCAGCATGTGGGCTCAGTAGTTGTGGCTTGCAGGCTCTAGAGCGCAGGCTCAGTAGTTGTGGCACACGGGCTTAGCTGCTCTGTGGCATCTTCCCGGACCAGGGATCGAACCCGTGTCCCCTGCATTGGCAGGTGGATTCTTAACCACTGCACCACCAAGGAAGCCCTACAGTAGCTTTTCTATAAGTCAAATTTGTAGCTACTGCTTACTTTTTTTTAAAAATAAATTTATTTATTTATTTTTGTCTGCGTTGGGTCTTCGTTGCTGCACGCGGCTTACATTTTTATAGAGGCTTAAAAATATTTTCTCATTCTAAAGGACTTTCTGCCCTGTCCTTTTCTTCCCTGAGGGAAGATGTAGGGATTGTTGCCACTCCTTCAGCTAAAAGAATTGTAGATCTTCAGTTTGGCACTGTCAACAAAACTCTGATGCTCTCTCCTCTTTATATGTTTTCTCCTTTCTTCTAATACCAAGTATTTGATTTCTGAAGGAGAGACTCTGACCAAGCTAACTACTAACATCCCTAGTGGGCAGAGACTATTGCAACAAGCCAACTCAGGTGTTGCCAGCCAGTCTATGGATTGACGTAATTGGTTAAGTGCCCATCTCTGGTCCAGTCACGGGCTACCATTAAGGAACAGCCTCAGACCATTTGCTTCAGCAGGGGGTTATAGGAACAGATGAGAATAGTAGGCATAGAAAATGCTGAGATTTTCATATCTAATAGAGGGAAAGAGAACCTGCCTTTCCCCATCATTGGGTATACTATGGTAATTCCGTGTAGAGAGGCCAATACATGGAGTCCACAGGCAGGGTTAGAGAATTTCACTTGGCTTTCTCACAAACATCTCAAACTCAGCATATCCAAAATTTAACTTTGATCCCTTCTCCAAAGTCTTCTGCAGTCCCCACTAGTCTTTCCCATATCAATAAATGGCATAACCATTCAGCCATTTTTTTTTTTTGTCCACGCCTTGCGGCACACGGGTTCTTAGTTCCCTGACCAGGGATGGAACCCGTGCCCCCTGCAATGGAAGCACAGAGTCCTAACCACTGGACTGCCAGGGAATTCCCCAGCCAATTTTTAAAGCCCTAAATCTGGGAGTCATTCTTGGTTCTTTCTTGTCCTGACATCACAGGCCTGACATCCGTTCTTCAACATGTCCTGTGAGTGCTATATCCAAATATATATATTTGATATATTTTTGATTTGATATATATAATATGAATATTTGAGATATATAACAATATATATTTATTGAGCTATAAAGATATGTATTTATTTGAGATATATTTATGTATCTCAAACTTGTCTGCATATTTTCACCTTTACTGTTACTACTCTAGTTCAAGCTACCATCATCTCTTACCTGAGCTAATATAATTGTCTCCTAACTGGTCTTCTTGCTTCCATTCTTGGCCCCTACAGTCCATTCTCCACAAAGTAGTCATAGTAATCTTAGAAAAACATTAAGGTGGGTTATATTACTCTTCGGCTTAAAACTCTTCAATGGTTTTCCATTGTCTTTAGAAAAATGAAGGGATTGAACTAAAAAATCTACAATGTCTCCTCTGGATCAAAAATGTTGTGCTCCCTGTGAGGCAAGGCACAGATGTGGGAAAAGGAAAGGCATGTTTGGGGGATAATGAGTAAAATCAGCCCAGCTGGAATGGAGTTAGAAAATGATGTAAATGATTTGAAAGATATTTGGGAGTCAGGTAAAGGCATTTTGACCTTATTCTCTAGATAATGGGGAGCCTATGAGCATTTTCAAGCCAAAAAACATGATAAAAACAGTCTTTGGGAAAGATGTAATGATGGCAATGTGCAGTCTATTGTTGTCAGCAATGACTATAAAATAGAGTGGTAACCACGGGAATGGAAAAAAAGGAATGGATACTGTACATTTTGTAGAAAGAACAAAATTATTCCAGGGGTGGAAGAAAAGTTCCAACATCGGAAAATCACTTAATGTAAATCACCGTTTTACAGTTTAGTGATCACCATTTAATGGATTAAGGTGAACAAAATATCTGATCACATCAATAGAGCAGTGGGGTGTAGGGGGGAAGCATCTGATAAAATTCATCACTCATTCGTGATAAAATCTTTAGCAAGCTTGGAATAGAAGGAAACATTCCTAAATTGATAAAGGGTATCTACTAAAACTTTTACAGCAAGTATCATCCTTAATGTTCATAATACTTTAAAAGCATTCTTATTAATATAGAAATTGTGCCTGCTAACCAGTATAGTACTGGACAGCTAGCCA
The DNA here is from genome assembly GCF_028021215.1 of Eschrichtius robustus. Lineage (NCBI taxonomy): Eukaryota > Metazoa > Chordata > Mammalia > Artiodactyla > Eschrichtiidae > Eschrichtius > Eschrichtius robustus. The sequence continues at coordinate 104,568,693 of NC_090845.1, forward strand.
ATGCAATAAAAAAAGAAACAAAGGAAGTATAAGAATTGGAAAGGAAGAAACAAAGCCATTCTTACTTGCAGATGATCGTCTACTTATTGAAAGTCTAAGATAATCCACAAACCATTAGATCGCATATGAGAATTCAGCATGATTGCTGGATACAACATCAATGTTAAAAATTCAGTTCTATATGCTAAAAATGACTAATCAAAAAATAAAATAGAAAAAAAAAGATCATACAATAGGACAAAAACTATCGAATAGCTTTTTTGTTAAGTAAATTTAACAAATGCTAGGTAAAATTTTTCTGGTAAAAACTACAAGATGACATTACTAAAGAAAGAGGTGTACCACGTTCAGTGGTGGGAAGACTCAATATCATAAAGAGATCAATTTTCCCCCAATTGATCTATAAATTCAATACAATTCCAAAAAAAATCCCTGGAGGTTTTTGTGTGTACGTAAAATTTGATAGGTTGATCCTCCAACCTATCACATGGAATAGAAAAGTGCCAATAAGCAACATACTTTGAAGGAGAACAATATGAGAGGATTTTCCTTATGAGATATGATGACATTGTAAGGATATAGCAATGAAGACATTGTGGTATTGGTACAGGGATAGATAAGATGTTCAATGGATTGGAACAGAGAAACCAGAACAGATTCACCCATATATGGAAACTTGATATATGACAGAGGTGACTTGACAAATAAGAGGAAGGAGGATGGACTGTTCACTAAATGGTGCTAGAACAATTAGTTGTCCTAATTGAAAGAGATTGATAATATTAGATCCCTATCACACACCATGCACGAAATTAGATCCCAGGCTAATTAAATACTTAAATATGAAAAGAGAATGTCAATGCTTTTAGAAGAAAGTCTGATAATACCAAATAATCATGAGGATGAGAAGAAAGGGGGATTTTCATAAATTGCTTGTGCAAGACTGTATCACCACTTGGAAGAACAATGTGCTAGTTTATGGAAAAGGTGAGGATAGTCCTGGCTATACAAACTCCAGAGAAACTCTTACATAGGTGTACAAGGAAACATGTACAAGAATGTTCATCCAGTATCATTTGCGATACTGAAAGATTGGAAATAACTTTCAAGTCAATAGGAGAATGGGTAAATAAATTGTAGTATATTCATACAATGAAATAGTATATATAGCAGTTCAGAGGAATGAACTAGATATAAATGTATTAATATGGATAACACTCAAAATCATTATGTTGAATTACAAAAGCAAGTTGTATGTGCAATATATCATTTATGTAAAAATTTAAAATACACAAAACAATACTATATATTGTTAATGGATAAACGCATAGGTAGTAAAAGTATATAACTTTGCATGGGAAGTTATACATAAAATTTACATAGCGGTTACCTGCAAGGGAGTGGGGAATAGGATTGAGGAAAGGTACAGAGGAGATTCCAAATGTATTAATAATGTCTTATTTATTGAAAAACTTTTACAAAATTTGTAACTATATGAGGAGATAGATAGTAACTAAACTTATTGTGGTAATTATTTCACAATATAGGTGCATCAAGTCATTATGCTGTACACCTTAAACTTATACCAACATATATGTCAATTATATCTCAATAAAGCTGGAAAAAATGTTTAAAAGAAAAAAAAAAGGAAACCCCTGAAGCTCATGTGGTGAAATATTAAGATCTGTCATGTCTGAGCAGTGGTTAAGTGTGTGTTTATTCTATGCTCCTTTCTATGTGTTTGAAAGATTTCATAAATTCAGAACAGTTTTAAAAAAAAATCAACAAGGCTGGGTGATTGACAGAGTGTGGGTGTGAAGTCAAGGAAGGAGTAAGAGATGACTCAGGTTTCATGTATGGTGATGCTGTCATTGACAGAAAGAAGCTAGAGAAGCAGGCTGTGTGGAAGATAAGGAACTATATATTTCAGATATGTTCAGCTTAAAGAAGCAGCAGAACATACAGCTAGAAATGTATTTAGGATGCGTGAAGCCGGAGGTTGGGACAGGAAACTAACCTGCAAAGAGGGAGTGACAAAGCAGGACATTTTCCCTGAGCCCCACCTTTTCATCATGTCACAGACTCTAGGCCATAAGAGCGTTTAATGAAGAAGACATTCAAGAGGGGATGAAGAACAATGTGGAGTCAGGTAATCAGGACTGACGGAAGGTTATTGAATATGGTGATGACTTTCAGGTGAGAAGATTGTGTCATGCAGAGATGAGAGTCCAGGTGGCAGGTAGCTAAGATACAAAGGAAGAAGAAGTGGTGGAAGCCTATTTATTTTAGAAGATGGGCAATGAGGTGGGGGGGGTACTACATACTGTTTATGGGTAAATATATATATACAGCAAAAGTAGAAAAATATGCATGGGAAGTATATACACAACTTTATGTATGTATATACATACATACATATTCACACATATACACGTGTATACGAATGTATGTATATGTATATATGTGTCCTAGTCCGTTTGGGCTGCTATAACAAAATACCACAGACTGGGTAGTTTATAAACAATAGAAATTTATTTCTTACAGTTCTGGAAGCCAGAAGTCCAAGATCAGTGTGCCAGCATGGTCAAGTGAGGAGCCTTTTCTGGGTCACGGACTTCTCATTGCATCCTTACATGGTGGAAGGGGCAAGGGACCTCTGTGAGGTCTCTTTTATAAGTGCACTAATCCCATTCATGAGGGCTCCACCCTCATGATCTAATCACCTCCCAAAGGCCCCATCTTCTAATCATAATCACATTAGGATTTCAACATATGAATTTTGGAAGACAAACATTCAGACCATGGTGCTCTCTCTCTCTCTCTCTCTGTATATATATATATATATGGAATATATATATATATATATATATATATATATATATATATATATTTTTTTTATGTGGGATCTTCCCGGACCAGGGCTCGAACCCATGTCCCCTGCATTAGCAGGTGGATTCTTAACCACTGTGCCACCAGGGAAGCCCTGGAATATATTTTAATCATTCATGATACTAATTAACGGACTATTCAAAATCTGTTATGATGAACAAATATGTAAATACATGCACAAATATGATATATACATAATTATATGTATCTATATTATATCTTTGTTCAAATTTTTAGCTTGTGCAAAGAGGGTATGAAGAAAGAATTTAACATTTAGGATGATCCCAGACCCAAAGTTTCAAATGGACTACCAGTCATAATTGCAGAAAAAGAAAATCTCAGAAAACTTTTCACTTGGAGCACTGTGAGGAGAACAAGAAGTCAAAAATACACTGACTCTGTAGACATTTCCAGCCATTTCAAGAGACATATGAAACTAAAGTCAATAGCCATTAAGGATTAGATACGAAAAATAAATTCTCTAAGGGGGAAATTTTGCTCTCTAACTACTAGCGGCAAAGCAAATACAATGGCATAGCACTTGATGTGGAGAGATTCAGGCTCTTATATTCACAAGTCAGAAGAAGAGCAAGCGACCATATGAAGTCACCAAGCTGGAGTAGTTTCACACAAGTTAATAGACTAAGCAGCATTTCCCACCGGTATTTAACCAAAATTAAAATGATCATGTTTGGCTGGAACTCCACCAGGAGCTCAAGATATAATGCTCATTTGAATTAAAGTAGACAACCAAACAACAAAACAGTTTTACTGGTAAATTAATTGCTACAAGAAACGATTACAATTTGATTCACAGGCTTTATACATTTAGTAAGACACCTAAATACCTATGATAACACATTCAGAAGATCAAATTATTTTTATTTTATTAAGAACAAAATATATTAATCTCTGATATCTTGTGTTTTCAAGTTTTGTTATAAAATGTGACATATAAAAAGCAATGTTTAAAGATGAGAACAGTGCTTTTGTGTCTTTTTATCTCACACTTTCTTCATATGAACAATTGTGCTGAATAGGAGTTTTACGTCATTCAGTCATTTGACAAATATTTACTGAGCACCTGCTATGTGCCAAGCACTATTCTAGGTGCTGTGGATGTAAGTGTTGAACAAAAGAGACAAAAAGCTCTTCTCACACAGAGCTGGGGAAAGATCAACACCAAAGAAAATATACAGGTAATAAGCGCTTTGGGAAGAAAATAAAACAGTGAATAGAAAAAAATAGGGAGTCTGGGGGTGGGGGTAGGTTGCAATTTTATTTTATTATTATTTTTTTAATATTTATTTTTTAATTAATTAATTTGATTGCACTGGGTCTTAGTTACGGCAGGCGGGCTCCTTAGTTGTGGCATGCATGTGGGATCTAGTTCCCTGACCAGGGATCGAACCCGGGCCCGCTACATTGGGAGCACAGAGTCTTAACCACCGAGCCACCAGGGAAGCCCCTGGGTTGCAATTTTAGATAGGGTGTTTAGGGAAGGCCTCACTGAGAACCTCATGTGAGCAAAGGTTGGAATGGGGAGAGAGGGAGCCCCAGGGATGTCTGGGGTAACAGCATTCCAGACAGAATGGACAACAAGGGCAAATGCCTGGAGGCTGGAGCCTGCCTGGAGTGTTCAAGAAACAGCAGGGAAGTTGGTAGGTCTGGTGTGAGGGAACCAGGGGGAGAATAGTGAGGAGTGCAGACAGGTCACTGGAGGGCAAGAACCCCTGTCGGGACTTTGGCTTTTGCTGAGTGAAATGAGGGGTCAGTGGAGTTTTTGAGCAGAATGCTGTGATCTGACTTTCATTTGAACAGCATCACGCTGGCTGCTGTGTTGTGAACAAATTGCAGGGGCCGAGGCTGCGAGCAAGAAGGGCTGATGACAACTTGGGAAGCTGTTGTATCACCTAAGTAAGAGATGATGGCTCTTTGGACCAGAGTATTGGCAGCGGAGGCGGTGAAAAATGATCTTATATTTGGAAGGTAGAGCCAGCAGAATATGTTGATGGACTGGATGTAGGGTGTGAGAGAAAGAGAGGAGTCTAGGTTGGCTCCAAGGTTTGGGGCCTGAACAACTGGAAGAATGGAGTTGCCATTCACTGAGATGTGTAAGCCTCTGGAATAATTCTGGGGGGAGATGAAAAGCTTTGTTTTGGGCAGATTAATTTTGACATGCCTCTACTAAATTCAGGTAGGTTTGGTTGAGCAGACACTTGGATGTACAAGTCTGCGGATCCGGAGGGAGGTCTGAGGTGGAGAAGTAAATCAGGATGTGGGCTGTCTAATATACGTGGCTACTGAGCACGCCAAACATGGCTAGTCTGGATGGAGATGTGCTGTAAGTGTAGTACACCCACAGGTTTTCAAAGACTTAGTACAGGAAAAAGAAAGTGAGATATCTCATGAATATTTATTTTATATTGATCACATGTTGAAATTATAATATTTCAGCTCTATTGGGTTAAAGAAAATATATTAAAATGAATTTCACCTGCTTCTTTTCATGTGGCTACTAGAAGATTTAAAATGATATATGTGGCTCACATTATATTTCTAGTGGATAGCACTAGCACAGATGGTATATAAAGCCATGAACACTGGATCAGATCAGCAAGGGAGCAAGAGGAGTAGCCAGAGAAGAGATCCAAAGATTGAGCCTTGGGACTTCCCTGCTGGTGGTGCAGTGGTTAAGACTTCGTGCTCCCAATGCAGGGGGCCGGGGTTCGATCCCCTGGTCAGGGAACTAGATCGCTCCCTCATGCCGCAACTAAAGATCCCGCATGCTGCAACTAAGACCCGGTGCAGCCAAATAAATAAATAAAACTTTAAAAGATTGAGCCTTCAAGCATGCCAACGTTGACACACACACACACACATAAATAGATATGTAAATATTGTATTTATATAAATACATATATATTGTATATAAGTACATATTTATATATTTATATATATACCAACACATTCAACTTTATTGAGCTATAATTGTAAATAATAAAGCGCTCTCTCTATATATATCTGTATAGAATGAATGTGTGTTTGTATATTTATATATCGATATATATATAGATATCTAGGTATGTGTGTATATTATATAAATATATATAGTATATAAGTACCTATTTATATATATACAAACACATATTCAACTTTATTGAGCTATAATTGTAAAAATATAGATATATAGAGATGTATGCGTGTGTGTGTGTATACCCATGTAACCACAACCCCACTACACAGTTGACCTTCAAACGACTCAGGGTTTAGGGACGCTGACCCACACACACACAGTTGAAAATCTGAGGATAACTTTAGAGTAGGCCCTCCATATCTGCAGTTCCTCCCTATCCTAAGTTTTCCATCCTCAGGGTCAACAAACCTCGGATCGTGTAGTACTGTAGTATGTATTTATTGACAAAATTTGTGTATAAGTGGACCCACGCACTCCAAATCCATGTTGTTCGAGGGTCAACTGTATTTTGTTTTAATTGCATCTTTTTCTTTTCTTAACATCTTTATTGGAGTATAGTTGATTTACAATGTTGTGTTGGTTGCTGCTGTATAACAAAGTGAATGAGCTATACATATACATATATCCCCATATCTCTTCCCTCTTGCATCTCTCTCCCTCCCACCCTCCCCATCCCACCCCTCTAGGTGGTCACAGAGCACCGAGCTGACCTCCCTGTGCTATGCGGCTGCTTCCCACTAGCTAGCTATTTTACAGTTGGTAGTGTATATATGTCCATGCCACTCTCTCACTTCGTCCCAGCTTACCCTTCCCCCTCCCCACGTCCTCAAGTCCATTCTCTACGTCTGCGTAATTGCATCTTAATATGAAGAAATCATTTGGAATAGATTCACTGGAGCAAAGGGAGGAACACAAATGCCATTTTACCATATTTAGGCATGCTTTAATTCAGCTATTTCAGAAATCATTCCTTCATTCTAGAGAACTCGGCTCCTGAGTTTTTAGAAATCAAAGGCTCTATTTGTTTATATTCACTTGTAATTAGAAATTCTAACTTTGTTAGATGAAGACTCAAGATTACAAGACTCTGGGTTTTGTTTATTTTGTTTACTTGTTTGTTTATAACTTTTTTCCCAACTAAAATATCCCTGGGGTGTGCAGAGAATGAGTTGGGGCCACTTGCATGCAACTGAACAGATTGTCCCTCCACGTCCCCAGGGGGTGCCACTCACATAGTCTACGATGTGGGTGGTGTTCTCTAGAATTGTTCAGTGTGGCAGCCCTGGTGGTGCATTTGTTTAATACGTCATTCTGAGTGTCACCGAAACTGCAGTCACAGGGGAGGACAATATATTTTAGTATGATGTTTAGTTGGTGAATGCTGCCTATGTATTAATTCCCTGACTATCGTGTTTTCCTTCTCCTAGTGATCATTTATGGACTTTTAGTAGTTGTTGGGCATGGCACACCATTCAATAAGGCAGATTATCACATAATAAGAACAATTATATGAATGTGTTCCCTTAGGCATCATCGTTCCCAACACTTTCTGTCTTCCTTGGCAGTCTTTTTTTTTTTTTTTTTTTTTTTGCCACCTTATCCATGCCAAACCAGCAGACACAAGCAGTTTATCAGGGCATGATTAACTTTAGATTTTTAGAGTAAGGCAATTCCTGAAAACAGACAATATGTATTATATAGATACAGTTTGACAAGCACAACTTCTCTCTTGACTTTTCATTATGGAAAATTTTATATACATCATACACAACAGCAGGAAGACCAGTATAATGAATCCTCATGTACCCCTAACCCACGTCAATGATCATTGGCTTTTTGTTAATCTTGTCTCATCTACCACCACTCCCGCATTTTTCTTTTGCTGTAGTATTTTTTTATTGAGCTTAAATTCATACAACATACAGTTAACCATTTTTTATTTAAAAATTACTTGTGATAAAAACCACATAATATAAAATTTACTCTCTTAACCATTTTTAAGTGTACTGATCAGTAGTGTAAATTATATTCATGTTGTCGTGTAACAGATTTCTAGAACTTTTTCATCTACCAAAACTGAAGCTCTATACCCATTGAACAGCTCCCTATTTTCTCCTCTCCCCAGGCCCTGGCAACCATCATTCTATTTCTGTTCCCATAATTTTGAGCACTCTAGATATCTCACGCAAGTGGAATCATACACTATTTGTCCTTTTGTGACTGGCTTATTTCACTTAGCATAACACCCTCAAGGTTCAGCCATGTTGTAGCACGTGACAGGAATTCTTTCTTTTTAAAAGTTGAATAATATTCTAGAGTTAATCATTTAAAGATGTAACCATTCAGTGGCATTCAGTGCATTCAAAATGCTGTGCAACTACCACCTCTCTGTAGTTTTAAAACTTTTTCATCATCCAAGAAGAACACTCTGTATCCATTAAGTAATACTCCCCATTCCCCCTCTGCCAACCCCTGGCAACCACTAATCTGCTTTCTGTCTCTATGGATTTGCCTTTTCTGGGTATTTCATGTAAATAGAATCATACAATGTGTGACTTTTTGTGTCTGGCTTCTTTCACTTAGCATAATGGTTTCAAGGTTCATCCAAGTTGTAACATGTATCAGTACTTCATTCCTTTTTATGGCTGAAGATATTTTACTGTATGCTAGATCACAATTTCTTTACCCATTCATCTACTGATGGACATTTGGGCTGTTTCCATCTTTTGGCTATTATGAATAATGCTGCTATAAACATTCATGTAAACTTTCTGTATGGACATATGCTTTCATTTCTCTTGGATATATACCTAGGATTGGAATTGCTTGGTCATATGGTAATTCCATGTTTAACTTTTTGAAGACTCGCCAAAATGTTCTTCTACAGCAGCTGCACCATTTCACATTCCCACCAGCAATGTATGAGGATTCCAATTCCTGCACATACTGGCCAATGCTTGCTATTTTCTTCTTTTTTCTCTCTCTCTCCCTTCCATTTATTTATTTATTTGTTTGTTTGTTTATCTATATATTTATTCCTGCCTATCTGACTGGAGAGACCAGTTTAACAACTCTTATCAGTCAGGATGCTTTCAGCTGCAAGTAAAGAGTGCCTTCTTAAAAGTGACTTAAACAATGAGAACATTTATGGTCTTGAACAACCAGAGGTCCAAGGTGCAGGGCTGGTCAATTCAGCAGCTCAGTCTCTTTATTATTATTATTATTATTATTATTATTTATTACAGTCATCCTAGTGGGTGGGAAGTGGTATCTCATTGTGGTTTTAATTTGCATATCTCTAATGACCAATGATGTTGAGCATCTTTTTATGTGTTACTTGGCCATTTTTATGTCTTTGGAGGAATGTCTATTCAAGTCCTTTGCCCATTTTCTTAAGTGGGTTGTTTGCCTTTTTCTTGATGAGTTATAAAAATTCTTTATATATACTGAATATTAAACTTCTATTGGATATATGATTTTCAAATATTTTCCCCATTCTTCACCCTCTTGATAATGTACTTTGATGCACAAAAGTTTTTGATTTTGTTGAAAGTCCCGTTTATCCATCTTTTTCTTTTGGTGCTCATGGTTTTGGTGTCAAATCTAAGAATCCATTGCCAAATCCAAGGTCATAAAGATAAACCCCTATGTTTTCTTCTAAGAGTTTTACAGTGTTAGTGCTTATAATTAAACTATTGAGCCATTTTGAGTTAATTTTCATATATGGAGTGAGGTAGGGGTCCAACTTCATTCTTTTGCATGTGGAAATCTGATTGTCCCAGAACCATTTGCTTAAGAAACTATGTTTTCCCCATTGAATGGTCTTGGTGCTTTCGGAAGCATTTTTAAGCAAATCCCAGGTCGTGTCATTTCATTTGTAAATACTTCAGTATGCATCTCAAATCTATAAAGACTGGTTTTTAACATAATCATCATGCTATGGTCATATCTAACAAAATTAACAATTATTCCTTAATATCATTTAATACCCAATCCATATTCAAGTATTTCCTATTGTCTCAAAATTCTCTTAAAGCTAGTTTGATTGAAACAGGATCCAAACAAGTTTCACACATTCAAACGCAGTTCCTTTCATTCTGATATGTCACTTCCACTCCTGGTACTGGCTGTTTTAATTCTTTGTTTTAATGATAGCGTTCCAGTTATCAAATGCTATATAACAGATCACCCAAAAACTTAGTGGCTTACGAGAACAACCCATTTTATTACTGTTCATGGTTTCTGTGGGTCAGGAATTTCAGGAAGGGCTCAGCTGGACGGTTCTGGCTCAGAGCCTCACAGGTGACTGTGGTCAGATGGTGACTGAAGCTGGAATTGCAGGGGCACCATAGCAGCAGGAGACTGCTCAGGCATTCTTTTCACTTCATGTAGCCTGAGAGCCTCTCCATGTGGCCTCTCCACAGGGGCCAGTCTGGGTTTCCTCCATGCATGGTGGCCTGGAGACAGATAGGCTGCTTATAATGGCAGCTCAGGGCTCCAAACAGGTATCAAAAAAGAACCACATAGACAATGTATCACTTTTTATGATCTTGCCGCAGAAGTCACATTGTGTCATCCTGCCATGGTCACAAGCCCACCTGGATTCCGGGAGAGGCAACACAGACCCCTGGCCTCATGGGTGTGCAACTTGGACAGTCACACAGGGCCTCACCCTCAGAAGGGCTCCACGCTTGGTTTAATGTTCTCCTGTTGTTGGAAACGTAAGTGTAAAATTCTGAATACATTTCAAGCAAGGGGCCCTGCATTTGCACTTCACGCCGAGCCCAGAAAATTATGTAGCTGGTCATGTCTTGAAGGCAGAAGCGTCAAAGTCATGTTGTAAAAAGAGCATGTGGGATGGGAGATCCCCCTGTAGCATCTTTGGGAAACACAACATCTGCCACAGACAACTGATGCTTATTTAATAGCTTACTGTGTGCCAGACAATTTATTTCATTAAATTTCCATAAGCACGGAAGCCAGGTACTAGTTGTTATTCCCATTTTGCCGATGGGGAAAAATGACCTGCTCGTGCTTACTTTGCTAGAGAGTCGGAAACCAGGATTTGAACCCAGTTCAATTAGACTCTTGTGCCCTAGTGCAGGGGTCCCCAACCCCCGGGCCGCAGACCAGTACCGGTCTGTGGCCTGTTAGGAACCAGGCCGCACAGCAGGAGGTGAGCGGTGGGTGAGCGAGCGAAGCTTCATCTGCCGTTCCCCATCCCCCCATCGCTCGCATTACCACCTGAAGCATACCCCACCCCCTCATCCCGCCCCATCCGTGGAAAAACTGTCTTCCATGAGCCGGTCCCTGCTGCCAAAAAAGGTTGGGGACCTGCTGCCCTAGTGCACACCGACCATGCTATTCTGCTCGTGTTGATTATACACCTTCTCATAGGCCCTGACCATTTGGGTTGCTGTGCCCCTGTTAATTCTCCAGGGCGGTCAGATCACAGAAGTCATCATGGCACTGGGCACATGGTAGGAGCTCAATAAACGTTCACTCTTCTCCTTTCCCCTTAGGGTGCCCTCCAGGCTTGGTTGCATTTACATCCACGAGGCCCTCTTTTTGGCATCAGTAGAAGTAAGGTCCTTTTTGTTCAGTAAATGTTCATTGCACACCTACTAGGTGTCAGGCCAGGTGCCTTCTCTGGTCTGTGACATGGCCCCTTCTCCTAAGTGTTTTCTTTTCCTGTGTCTGAGCTAAACCCCATCTTGCCTCCTGTACAATGAAGCAGTTTGAACCAGAACCTAGTCACTAGTTGATTTCTAAAGTCTGCTGCAGCTCTAAGTGTCTGCCCTCCCTGTCCGTGTTCCTGCTCTGATTCTACTCCCCGCAATTTTCTGGATACGACCTATCTGCCCCTAAAGGCTGCTGAAAGTCGTCCTTTGCTCTTTTCAACTCTGCTCCAGAGATGGCTTCCACTCAACTTGCCCAGGGCCAAGTTCTCATCTTCCTTCCCCAGCCTGGACCATTCGGTCTCTATGAGTTTCCCATTTAGGAACATGCATTTACAGTACAAAGTAACACCTAGTACTTTCTACAACATTCGAAATACTCAAGACCCCTACATTTGCATTTTCAGAGACATATCATTAGCCTCTGGTAGGGGAAAGGGTTATCCTTAAATCCACAAACAATTTATGGGTAGAGGATTTTTATTACACTCTGTGAAGGAGGTGGATTCGGAAAAAGTAACAAAAGAGGGTGGGTGAGGTTTGTGGCTTTGTCTGGGGAATAAGAAACCTCCCATTATTCCAAGTGGTGCAATAGGCTGTTAATGTACACACAGTAAGGTTTATATAATTTAAAATATCTCATACTGTCATAGGGCTCTTAACGTTTTCAGATACTCATATAGTGCATACATTATTGTTTCTAATCGGACACCATCACTATAAATTCATGGATGATGGATCCATAGTGAGATAAAGTAAGACGGAGTTCCTCTCAGGGCCATTCAGGTTACTTGACACTATATGGTGTATTGGAAAGAGAACTAGAAGACCTGGGTTCTGTTTCTGGCTCTGCCAAATAACACGTGACTTGGCTTTCTCAGTTTCTTCATCTGTAAAATGGGAAAAATAGTCTTGGCTCTACCTACCTCTCAAGATTGTGTTGAGGATTGCAAGAGCTAATGGATATAAACATGCTTTGGAGTCTCTACAGCTCTCTGCAATTACAGTTTGCTTGTTACAAAGGCCTCAGCGACCCAGAGAAGTGGCCATGGCATCATGATTGCTTTCGTTTTGCTTTATTTGTCTTCTCCAACTAACCATAAATACCTTCTCTTTGGAAAAGCCTTACATAATAAATTTGGATATTTTAATTAATTATTGAGTGACCCTGATGTGCTGGGCACTGTTCTAGGCCTGCCTTGTCCAACTTAGTAGCCACTAGCCACACGTGGCTATTGAGCATGCGAAATGGGGATTGTGTGACTGAAGAACTGAATTTGTAATTTTATTTAATTTTAATGAATGCATACTGAAATATAAAAACTGATATGCGATACAGTTATTGGAAAACTTTTAAACAAGTTGGATGTGTGAATCTACTCTTTCAACTAATACTATGAATCTAAATACAGATCATGGATTTCTGATGAAACTTTAGCATCTGAACAATCTAAGGGTGAAGCCTGGATTTTGAAGACTTACTATGAAAAAAAAAAAGTAAAAAAGAATCTCATCAATAATTTTTACAGGCATACCTCAGAGATATTGTGGGCTTGGTTCCAGACCACTGCAATAAAGCAAATATTGCAATAAAGCGACTCGCACGAATTTTTCGGTTTTCCAATGCATATAAAAGTCATGTTTATACTATACTGCAGTCTATTAAGTGTGCAATAACATTACATCTAATGCTGCAACGAAGATCCTGAATGCGGCAACGAAGATCCCGCGTGCTGCAACTAAGACCCGGCACAGCTAAATAAATAAATAAATAAATAAATAAATAAATAAATAAATAAATAAATAAATTTTAAAAATGTACATACCTTAATTAAAAAGTACTTTATTGTCAAAAGATGCCAACCATCATCTGAGCCTTCAGCGAGTTGTAATCTTCTTGCAATAGTAACATCAAAGATCACTGATCATAGATCATAATAACAAATAGAAAAAGTATGAAATATTGCGAGAATTACAAAACGTGACACAGAGACACAAAGTGAGCAAATGTTGTTGGAAAAATGGTGCCAGTAGATTCGTTTGAAGCAAACAAAACTTCAATTGATAAAACATGCAGTATATGCAAAGCACAATAAAATCAGGTCTGCCTGTATATTGATTTCATGTTGAAATGATACCATTTTGGATATATTGGGTCAAAGAAAATACCCTATTAAAATTAATTTCACCACCTTCTTTTTACTGAATTTTAATGTGGCTGCTAGTAAATTTAAAATTACATATGTGGCTTGTACTGTATTTCTATTGGACAGCGCTGCCCTAAGCATTGAAGCTAGAACTGTGAACAAAGCAGACAAAATGTCCTGCCCTCATGGAACTTAAATTTTAGTGTAGAAGACAGACGACAAACAAAATAACTACATAAACACATATATAGCACATCAAATGGTGATAGTGTTTCGGAGAAAAATAAAGAAGGGTAAGTTAGATAGGAGGGAGGGTTACCATTTTAAACAGGGAGGTCAAGGGAGGCCTAATTGAGCAGCTGACGTTGGGCACGATCCAAAGGAGTGAGGGAGTAAAGCGATGAAGCTATGTGGGGAGGAGCCTTCCAGGTAGAGGGAATAGTAAGTGAAGAGGCTCTGATGCTGGGCAATGCCTGCCATTTCAAGAAATCACAAGGAGGCCTGGCTCCAGCATAGAGTACAAGGGGGAGGATTAGCAGGAGATGAGATCAGAGAGTTATGGGAAAGGAGATGTAGTAGGACAGGTGGTCTAGACTGTGACAGGCAGCTTCTGACATGGCCCCCAATGGTCCCCACCTCCTGGTGCTAACGCCCTTGTGTAACCCTTTCCCTTGATTGCGGGCTGGATCTAATGAATAGAAGCCAGCAAAACTGAAGGGGTGTCACTTCCAAGATTAGGTTCTTAAAGGCTGTGGCTTCTACTTGCTGGTAGTCTCTTGTTCTCTCATTGACTCACTTTGATGAAGCCAGCTGCCATGTTATAAACGCCCTATGGACAAGCCCGTGTGGCAAGGAGCTGAAGGCAGCCTGTGGCCAACTGCCAGCAAGGAACTGAGGCCTTCAGTCAAGCAACTTGTGAGGATCCAGATCCTGCCAGTAACCACTGATTGAGCTTAGCAAGAGATCCTGACCCACTTGAACCTTGAGATGAGTGAGGCCTCAACCAATGCCCTGATCACAGCCTAGTGAGAGATCCTGATCTGGGGGACCCAGCTAAGCCATGCTCAGATTTCTGATCCACAGAAAATGTGAGATAACAAGTGTGTGTTCTCTTTAGGGGCCACATTTGGGGGTAATTTGTTACACGGCAAGAGATAACTAATACATTGGATCTTGTAGGTCACTCTAAGCACAAACTGGGTGGGGGGACTGATTAGAATCACTGGCTGGTATGTTACAAATAGACTGTAGCAGGGCAAGGGGGAAAGCGGGGGCGGGGGTGGGGTGTCAGTTGAGAGGCCACTGAAATAATCCAGGCAAGAGATGCTGGTGGCTGGGACTAGGGTGGTATTGGTAGAGATGGGAGAAGTCTTTGGACCTTGAAAGTTTTGGTTTTTTTTTTTTGGCCATGCTGAGGGGCATGCAGGATTTCAGTTCCCCGACCAGGGATCAAACCTGTGCCCCCTGCAGTGGAAGCGCAGAGCCCTAACCACTGGACCGCCAGGGAATTCCCTCTTGAATGTATTTGGAAGGCAGAGTCAACAGGATTCGCTGTTAGATTAGATGCGGGGCGTGTAAGAAATAAGAGATGACTCTAAGGTTTTTGGCCTGAGCAACTAGAAAAGAACTATCATATACTGAGATAGAGGAAATTATAAAAGGAGTAGATTCGCGGAGAAAGAATAGGAGTTAGGTTTTGGGCATGCTTAATTTGAGGTATTTATTAGACATCCATGTAGGGATGATGAATTGGATATACAAGTCTGGGGGTTGAAGCTGGAAATATAAATTTGAGAGTCTGCAGCATTTAGATGATAAAATGTGAAAGTCCTCTTGCTCTCCACTCCCATGTCCCACCCATAAGCCCCCTCCCCCCAGTTAGCTCATGTGTAGGGATATAGATACACACACACAAATATTATTTTTTTCCACAAGTAGAATTGTTCTGCAACTTGCTTTTTATCAATATTTTTTGGAGTTTTTCCATGTAAGTACATCCATATATATCTCATTCTTTCTTAATAGCTGTAGAGAATTCCTTAGTATGAATGAATCATGTTATGTCCATGCATTCATTCATTCACTCACAAATATTTTTTAAGCACCTACTATGTGCCAGGCACTGATCTAGAAATTGAGGATAAAGTAGTCCCTTATGGATGGTACTTAGGTTGTTTCTAATAGTTTGCTATTATTAACATTGATACAATGAGTATCTTTATGCAGGCATCTCAGTTCACATGTGAGAGTTATTATTTGGCATTGATTCACAGAAGTGGAATTTCTAGGTCAAAGAGCTCTATGGCATTTCTAATACTGAATCTCAAGTTCAATTAGGGTAGGGTTAACATTAAATTAAATTAAATTTAACATTCGGATAGGTAAATTTGTGATGAAATCAAAGATATTTAACAAATGTGGAAAAGAAATCACCCAATAAAATGCTCTGTTGGAAGCTGTAGGATTGCCTCTACAATTTCCCTTTACTATGTGAGTGTAGTCATGTCCAAATCCTACTCAGCTTCAAGGTCCAACTCAAACGCCCCCTCCTACAGGAAGCCTTCAGTAGGCCCTAATCAGATGTGATTTTGCAATCTCCCGCTTTACCTCAAGTATGGTCTTTATCACATACTTCCTTGTATCATAAATACATTCTCTACAGGACTCTTTTTTTTTTCCTGAAGGGAATGGACAGTGTATTTAATTCATCCTGCATCGTCCCTCAGTGCATAGCACAACGCTCAATGTTTATGTAATTAAACAGAAGCCTTAAAGCAAAAAAAGTGAAACCTACAGTCTCAAGAATAAGCATGGAGCCTACTAATGACCAGATGGTGTTTGCATACCATCCGTGTGACATGTGCTTCCGATGGCTCACAAGGCTCTGTAGAAATTGCCTTCTTCTCCGATTCCATCTCCTACTACTTCCCTTCCTTCTATGCTCGAACCATGCTGGCCTTTTTTTTTTTTTTTTCTGGCTTTGAACACACTAAGTCTGCCCCCATCTCCACGCCTTTGTACCTGTCATTCCTTCTACCTGGAGTGCTCTACCTCCTGATCTCTGCTGGCTGCTTCTTCTCCTTCAAGACTCACTCAATTTTCACCTCCTCCAAGAAGACTTCCTTGACCTTCTATTCTAAATTAGGTCTCCAACTCCAAGTACTCTCTATCCTATCACCTTAACTTAATCCTCCACATAGTATGTCTCGCTTTCTGAAATTAACATGTTCATTTGCTTGCACTAGAACGTAAGCTCCACCAGAAGAGGGACCTTGCCTGTCTTGTTCAACCCTGTGTACTTTTAATGGCTACAATAGAGTATGTAGTAGTAAAGATGCTTTTGGCCGAAAGAAACAGAATATTCAACTAAAAGTTGCATAAACCATAAGGATTTACTTTTCTCAGAGGTAGGCAGTACTAGGTAGGGTTGGTTCAACGGTTCAATGCTGTCTGAATTCTGGATTGGCCCCTCTGCGATGGTCTTGGACTTCCCTTGTGGTTGCAAAATGGCTGCCAAGGGCAGATGCGTCACCAGAAAAGACCCCTCTCAGGAAGAAGGGGGAGCAGAGGTCTCTCTGCACAGCTCTTTTTTAAAAGGTGGAAAAACTCAGGACCTCTCCTCCCACACTTCTCTTTTCTATTGCATGGGCCCAAACTGAATGGAGTTAAGACCATTCCTCTAGTAGAGTGAGATTATCATGATTTTCTTTTTAACCAGTCATAATTCATCACCTGGAGCTGGGTCTGTCTTCCCTAAGCCCCCTGGCTCTGCTCCATACCAGAAGCAAATCTGGGCTCTCTTAGCAAGGAAAAGGTGTTACGGCTGTTCTGGAGGTAACCAACAGGGCGGGCCACACAGGCACTCACAGAACCGAGGCGTGAATTAGGGCTGATCCACCTACATCCAACAATTAACAAATTTTATATACATACGCTCTGTGCAAAGCCAAGATTGGTGATACATGGCTTCTGCCTTTAGAGGACTTCCGGGTCCCAAGCCCTCTGGAACCTTTGTCTGTGCTTTACTGGCACTAATGTGATGGCTGCTGAAACAGACATGCTGCTAAGAGATTTGGCCTTTTCTGGATTCACAGAAACCATCAACCATGACCTTGTTTTCATAACAAAGTCCTATATATAGGTGTGACTGCTTGGTCTTTGAAGATGGTAAAAAGTGGGCAAAGTGCCCTCATGGCAGTGGTAGGAACCCGCTTAGAAGGGCTGCATGGCTCCCCAGAAATTGTTGGCCATTTTCAAACTCTTAACACATTAAGTAACCAGACAGAAAATTCCCGCGATTAGCAGAGCCTCTCACTTTGTACTTGGGGAGGTTTTACAGGGTCACTAGTACTTCAAGATTCACATCCTTATTTCTGTCTTAAGCACGTTTATTTTACATCTAGTTAGAAGATGTTCTTTGATTCTTGGGAAACAATTTCTTGGAAGGTGAAGAGGATAAGGAAAGGAGTAGGAAATGGAGAGGCGATAGCAGGATGTGTAAAAGCTTCTAGAAGACCGGTAAATCCTCCAGACTCCAGGTAATAGCCTTCCCAACCCCTCCCCACCCCCGCTACCCCATCCCCCCCCCTCCCCCCGCCCCCGCCCAGTCTCTGCCGAACTAGACAACCTGCCACAGGCTCAGGCCCCACCACCCAGCTCTCCCCTGCCCTGCTGGGGGTGGAGGAGTGGGTTCGCCCACAGCAAGTTTCCAGTCCCAGAAGCCCGCTCCCTCCTGGGGTTGCCCCCGACCCCTCCCACGTGAGGAGGATCGATGGGTAAGAAAACGGTGTGGGCAGCAGAGGACCCAGGCGAGTCGCTCCGGCCAGAAAACCCGCTCTCCCTCCTTCGACAGCGACATCGGCTCGACCCCTCCCGGGCGGAGCACACAATAGGCGGCTGCTCCACGTTGTCGCCCAGCCCCTCGCCGCCCCGGGTCCTGGGGGCTTGCGGGGTGGGGTACGCGAGAGTTCCCCAGCCCTCCTGCGGGCACTGCAGCCTCCGGGGCGGGAAAGGAGCGCTGGGGTAGAGCGCGCCGCACACTTGGAGACATTTCGTGTTGTTCCCCCCTCCCCGCCCCCAAATACACACAAACGAAAATGAAGCAACCAGACCTCCCCTCCCGGAGGCGGCTGCACCAGCAATATCAGCTGCGGGCGGAGCCCGAGCGGTTGCCACTTCCCCCCTCTTCCCTCGTGACCCTCGCCCCCCCTCCAGTGCTCCCTCCCCCTCCACACACCCTTCCTCGCCAGACACACCCTCCTCCTCGGGCTGCTCGCGCACGGAGCACAGGCTCTCTAGGGGAGGGAGCGGCCGCCGCCGTGGGGCCGGACGGCGAGCGAGCGAGGAAGGGAAGGAGGGAAAGAGGGAGGGGCAGCGGAGGGCGGGAGGGAGGAGCAGCGGGAGACGCGCCGCCGCCAAGCTGCGATGTGGCCGGCCGGCGTGTAAACACTTGGAGCAGCAGCGGCCGCGGCCGCCCCGGCCCGGGGCAGTGAACACGCCAGCCGAGACCTGCCCGCCGCTGCCATGGCCGAAGTGCGCAAATTCACCAAGCGGCTCAGCAAGCCCGGCACGGCGGCCGAGCTCCGGCAGAGCGTGTCGGAGGCCGTACGGGGCTCCGTAGTGCTGGTAAGTGGCCGGGGGACGGGGCGTCCCGGGGGACGCGCTCCGGGCGAGAGCGACCGGGCGGCTTCCCGCGCGCGCGCGCGCGGGGTCGGGACGGGAACGGCGTCGGCGGCGGCCGGCCGGTGCGCTCCGCGCTCTTTCTCCGTTTCAGTAAGTTTTCGCCTGGCCGCCGCTCGCCGGGGTCCGAGTCCCAGGCGCCCGCTGACAGCGCCGCGGCTGCCCGGCTGCGCCGCACGGGCTGGACGCCGACGGGCCGTCGGGGGCTCGGAACCTGGGCCCCGGCCGGGGGTGTGAGTTCGAGAGCGGACCCCGCGCTTCCCTAGACCCGGCACAAAGAGCCGGCGACCCGGGCGCGACGAGATCCAGAGTCCCTGCTGCCCGCACCTGAGGCAGCCTAGGCGGAAGGATGCGATGCCCGTTTTGCACATACACACACTCGCGCGCGCACACACACACACCGTGTACACAAAAAAAGAACCCCACCCAAAAAGCCCCGGGCGCCCAAGCTCCGGCGGGCGGTGAGAACAGAGGAAGCACAGCGACTTCCTCCTGCTACTGGGGAGAGGGTGGTGATGGGTGTAGAAGGGGTGCTGCTGCTGCCGCCGCCGCCGCTGCTGCCGCGGAGGGAGGGGATTGGAGACAACGGGTTTCCGGGGCGTGTGGGCGCGGGGTCTGCAGCCGCAGGGCGAGCGTGTCCCCTGGGACCCGAGAGCGCTCCAGAGGCAAGGAGATGGGGCCATGGGGGTTTGGGGGAAGATGGTGTGCGCCAGTCCAGGGATGGAGGACCTGGGCTCAGAGCCCCACCGCTCACGGCTGGGGGATGGGCATTGGAAAGCGCGCTGACCTCCTGGGAGCCTTTCCATCGCACCCTCAGCCTCATTCGGATTGTCTGACTGTGGAGCGCAGCGGACGGGTACTAACGGGCACTTGCCCCTTCTCCTGTTTTCAGGACACTCGTTGCCAATTTCCTGGACCAGTAGTCAAAACCTAAATAAGCAATCAGACTGGTTAATTAGCATTTGTTTTGTTGCTTTGGTTTTTTTGTTTGTTCGTTTTTGGCTCTCTCCATGCTGTCTACCTTACAGCGAGTCGTCTGCTGTGTTTAAATTTCACCATTAAGAGTGAGCTCTTTTTGTTAAAACAACTTATCATCGGAAGGGAACTTCACAGCTTTTCCTTGTAATTTTTCTGTTGATCTTGTAGAATCTGCGATAAAACCAACATTAAAGGGAGGCCAGGGGCCTGATCCCAACAGTGGAGAAAGTTGACATTAGTGGGAGTTCTGGAGGAGGATCAAAGGTAAAATATGTACCTTTGAGATAAAGATCTGATCCCTAATAGCTACAACTGTGCAAAGCCAAATGACTTTAAAGAAATCTCTCTATCGTAGCTGGACCCTTGGAAGTTTAATCCTGCTGTTTAGCAGAGCTAAAAACCCAGACCTTTAATGTTGTTTTAATGGACTTGGCTTATTGTGTGTCTCACTGATTTTAGAATGAGGTCCTGTTGGGGTCAGATTGGAACCTCGATTGTCATCACAGCCAGTTAAGAGAGGAAAGCAAGCTGTGGGTAGGGAATTTATACCAGGGCTCTCATCTCGGGTGATTGTTAACAAGTGATTCAGCCTCCCTAGCACAGGAAACGCTTTCCTAAATTCAGGAAGAAAACCTCGCTTAAGCAGGGGTGGCTGGCCCTCTACCACATCGTGTGAAGGGAGCCTGTGAAGTGGACAGATGGTCTCAAGAGAATAAATGGGACTCAGCAAACCTCCACGGGGATTTGACCAGCATTTGACCTGCCACCCTCAGCAGCGTAAAGTTGACAGTAGCATTCTTGTCCAGGGTTTTGGGTTTGAAAAAGAATTTGGGGTAACACGGGTGCCTTCCTAACCATTGACTCTTTGGCACAAAAAACTGTTAGTGGGAGGAGACTCTTCTGAGAGATACCGCCAACCTAGCTTACTTGGGACCAAGGCCACAGATTTTTTTACCAGGCAAGGCACAGGAATGATATTTATTTACTACTCTGGTATGTGGTCCACACTGAGATTTTGGGAGGTGGGGAGAACCGATTCTAGGAATCTAAATCTATATCTGTTGAGCCCCTGCAACGTGCAAGGCACAATCCTAGATGCCCTAAAATTATGAGTGAGTGTGGATGACTTTATCTTCATTTGTTTCTGTTAGTTCCAACCTGGGTTGGGTCTGTGTGTATGTGTTTGTCAAGAGGACATCCAGATTATGTACATAAATCAGTTTTATCTTATTCATAGCACCTTAGTGAATGCTATTTTGAAGCAGTTCAGTCAACTAAGAGATAAGGAAACAGTCTTAAATGGAGTGTACTCTCCTAAATGGCTCTCTTTCTTGGCCCCTGCTTTTCTGACACCAAGAGCTCGTTAACCAAAGTTAGCAAAGCCATAGGTGGCTGGAGAGCGAGCGGACCACATTGCAGCTGCCATCGTGAGGTCTGATTCTTTTCTGATTTAAGACCCAAAATGTTTATTAGGGACAGCTGAGGTAGGATTTACACTTGCTGCTGTAAACCCACGACATTCAAGTTAGGGCTTCAATATGGAGTCGCGTTTTCATTAGATTTCAATATGGAGTCATTCCTGCCGCAGAGCAAGCTTTCCTGTGGTGTATCTTTCACTAGAACTTGGAAAACCCACCAAGCTGAACAAATATACAGAATTTCCTGTTTAGGTGGTTTCTTTTTTTTTTTTTTTTTTTTTTTTAGCAATTATACCCTTTTTGGCATGTTGCTAACATCATTCAGTTTTGTTCACTGTTAGAAAAATTCAGAAGGCCTGGGCTATATATAGCATGTAGTTGTGTATTCAAACCTTCATTCAGTTATCAGTACTTCCTCAAATCTATTAACTATATGATGAAGCAGACAGAGAAAGAGAGACCGTTTCGTTGCTGCATTTTCTTTTTCTTTTTTTAATGAAAGACAGTTTTAACCCAGGCAAAGGGATAATTACAGAATTAACCACTGGCAGAGATTTCTCAAGAGAGACTTGGGGAGGAATATTATAACCTGAGAGTGTATGTGATTAACTGAGAAGTGTTTACATATATACACATTTTAAAATGCAGAGTTTCAACGCTGTTTTTGTTATAATTCAGGATGTAGCTCTTTGTGCCTCTGGGGGAACAAAGGCATTTGATAAACCTGTTGTATTCTGGCTGCCCTTGGGAGGAGTCCTTGTGTCAGCCTGGGAAGGTCGCCTAGTAGGTGTTTAAATACTGTTGGCTTGCTGCTGCTGAATTTACCCTCAATTCCTTGTGCGCCAAAGGATCAGGAAAGAGTTGCTAGATATTGCGGGTTGTAGCCCCTTGGGGCAGGGCAATGCATGCATGGTCCCCTGGCTGGCGCCTGGCCAGATGGCGTATAACAAAGCCAGTGGAGAAAAGCTCTCCAAGAGCTGAGAATGGCCGAACAGCGTCTGCAGCTGTTGACACCCCCCCCCACCCCCCCGCCCCGCCACTACCACCTTTGCAAGGAGTGTTCCTTAGGTTCGCATTTAGGGAAGGCCTGAAAATGAATCAGCTCCCCTGCTCCCTCTTCCCAGGGGAATTTGTGGAAAGTACTTAATTGAGGACGAAACAACTTACACGGTAGAATAAAGCCAGTTGCAACGGGCTTTGCCCGCGAGTCTGCAGTTCAGAGACTTAGCTGGGCTCTGCATGCACTGACCCAGAGTGTGGGCGAGTAAGCATGAAATAGTCTTACTGCTCCCGTTGGCTCCTCCAGGTTTGGAGAAGGAAGGACCTGTCAGCCAGCCCAGTGCGGAGGTTGCTGTGAAGCCGGAGAGGCCTCCTTGCCCAACCCTCTTTGAAGCACCAAATAGAATAGAATAGAATTTCTTTTCCAAGCCGAGCATGTTAAGCAAATTTATCATACAAACTTGTAAATAATTATTTCACTTACCCATATCTTATGAACATTTCTTCACGTCAGTGATACAAATCTACATAATCATGTTTAACGACTGCCAAAAATTCCACTGTGGGTGGACCATAGGTTAATCATCCTTTATTGTTTGGTGTCTTGAGAAGTTCTAATTTTGAGTAGTTATAAACATGAGCTCTCCAGTACAGTAGCTACTAGCCACCTGTGGCTATTTACATTTACGTTTGAGTTAACTAAAAAATTAAAATTAATTTAAAAAATTTAAAAAGCAGCTCCTAAATTGCCCTTGCCACAGTTCAAGTGCTCAAGAGCCACGTGTGCCTAGTGGCTGGCCCGCGTAGGACAGCCCAGAGACAACATTTCCATCACTGCAGAAAGTTCTTCAGAACAGCTCTGGTATAAACATGAATTTGAATGAACATCTTTGAGCAGGCATTTTCAAACATGCTAGATTGTCCCTCTAGGATAAATTTCTAGCATTGGAATTGCTTTGCTCAAACATTAGACACATTTTTAGCATTAACAATTCCTCTTAAACCTGCTGTTAAATTGCTCTGCAGAAAGTTATTGACATTTGCCCTTCCGTCACCAGAAAGTGTGAGTGTTCCTTTTGCCCCCTCCCATGCCAACACCTGTAATTAATATTTTTTAACCTTTGCAATCTGGTAGGCAGTAAACGGCATATCACCGTTCTAATTTGCATTCCTTTGATTAGTCTTGAAGTCGACCAGGTTGGCATATGTTGATTAGCCATTTGTATTTCTTCTTTTGAGGATTTGAGTGAACCTTCTTACAGACTTATTTCCTGGTTTGTAATTCTCACACTAACGGTCTCTACCCCTAAGATTCTGTTTCGATAAGTCTGGGCTGGGGCCAGGCATCTGTATTTGTAAAAACAACCCAAGGTGACTTTGATGTGCACAGAAACGCAGATCTAGACCACTTGCCTACTCAAGGCAGAAATGTCCCCCGTACCAGCCCTGACAAACGATGCCTAGCTTCTCCTTAAACGCTCTCCGCCCATTAGAGGGCTGGGTTTGAAACGGCTCTTGCGCTGAAATTTGTTCTCTGTAAGTTCCACCACTAGGCTAGGCCTAGCTCTGCCATTTGGAGCCGCACAGAATATGTTTGCTTCCTCTTTCACATGGCAACCCTTCAAATATTTGGAGACAGCCACCATGGCATTTTAAAATGCACTCTTCCCAAAGCCAAAGAGCCTTCATTTCTTTCCTTCCTTCCTTCCTCATGTGACTTGGTTTCAAGATGCTTCACCATCACGATCATCTTGTTTGGGCTCCTTTCCAAGGTTTCAGTGTCCTCCTTAAAATGTGGGAGCCAGAGCCCAGGCTCAAGAGTCAGACCTGGGCTTGACTGTGCCCTCTGTCACCGGCTTGCATTGTGAACCGAAGCAAGTAACGAGATCTCGTTTTCCTCATCTGTGAAATGGGGATAATAAATAGTTGTACTGACCTTGTGGAGTTCTCGTGGGGGTCAAAGAAAGTAATATTTGGAAAACGTCTGATGTATAAGTGATTCATAAAAGTTAAGGAGAGATCTAGTAAAAAAAAAAGTATTCTAGAAGGGTCTATCACAGATTACAGTGAAGAAGGGGGCAATATTTCATACCCATTCTGAATATAAGCCAAGAAGGCAGGGGCTGTGTGTTCCTGTCTATTCCCAGTGCCTCTCACAGCGGGAAATACATGGAAACAATATATAGGATGGACCAGGTGTTGGGTGCCTGGAGACCAGGTAACTGGATAAAATATAGCTATATGGTTCTGGAGAGGGACAACAATGGCTTAGCTGAGGCAGTGACAATGGAGATAAGGCAGAAGAAGTAGGAGAAGTGATAAAATCAGCAGGATTTAGTGATCCTTGAAGGGGGAGTAGAGGGGGGAAGGAAGAAGTGGGAGGGGAGGAAGGGGGGGGGAAGGTGGAGTCAAGATGACTGAGGTTTGTCAGCCCAGGTGACCAGGAGGGTCAGTGTGTTCCTCGAGAGGGGAAGGGAGAAGCAAATGAGCTGCCTCTTCTAGAGAGGGTCGTCAGGGCAAAGCCGAGTTACAGTTAAGGTGGTGGAGAGAACATTCTGGGGAAAGGCTGAGCCTCTAGTGTCGTGTTTTGGCAAAAGACTAGGGTTCTTGAGGACAGAGAAGAAAGTGTTCCAGATGGGATCAGGAAGGGGAGGAAGAGCCAGGGCTGAGCAGCCGGGCGGGCGAGGCGAGATTAGCTGATTGAAGAGGTTTGCACCTTTGGGGGTCATTAGGGAAGTGGGAGGCAGGGCGGGGGGGAGGAACGGCCTCCCCAGGCAGGCTTCATGGGAAGTTAGGTCACCCCCTGGGCAGCTTCCCGTCCCAGGGTTCAGCCTGACCAGCCTCCTTCCCCAGGTGCCTGAAGAGGCTGGCTAGCGTGTGTCCTGCCCTTGAGGGACTCACAAGCCTGGAAGGGAGATGGGGTGTATGCAAATGAGTGTGAAATAGAGAAGATGGAAGCGGCAGGAGGCTAGTGATTGGTGCTGCTTCTATCTTCAGTTAGTTACATCATTTCTGCCCGGCCCCCGCCCCCTCATGGTCTTTTTTTGTGATCCTTAACGTTTTTCAAGACGTTGGTCCTTTCTGGGTTCAACAATGTTAAATGAGGCCTTTGGCATTTCCCTCATTTACTGGGCTACAGAGGCCTTTTTTGGTTTTTTTTGATGGGAATGGGGAAAGTAAATGGCAGTGCCTGACACTCTGAGAAATTCACATACAGTGTACATGTGTAACTCACCTTGACATTCCTTGACCTGACCTCTGTGGGCTGCCAGCTCACTACTTTCCCAGACCCCCAGAGCTCCACCTCTGGAGCCGCCCCGCCCCGCCAGGCTTGTTTGCGGGAATTCCGTTCAGAGGAGTCATTCACCTCCCTGGTCTTGCTTTCTTCTGAGACATAAAATGATCAGTAGGCATGTTGAAAAATTATTAGTTTTTTTGTTTGTTTTCTTTTTTCTTTTTTTTTTTTAAACACAGAGGGAAGGCCAGAAACCACAGGCGGGGAGAAAGCGTGAGAGCTGTTTCCCCTTTTCTGTAAATCCTAATGGTAATTTTATGATACATCTCTGTTTGGGATTTAGATATCTTAGTTTCCTTTAGCTTTTGTCAGGAGTGCAGAGGGGTTCATGGGTAACGTTGACCTGTCGCTTATATCAACCCAGAGCCAGATGCCTTTCCGATTCTTGCAGGGCCGCACCCTGGAGGCTCCCAGAGCAGGAACTGGGGCAAAGGGACAGTCTCATTCAGCTCCGTTGCCTGTGACTCGTGCTTAGTAGAGCACACTGGGCTCTGGAAGCTTACTGCCTGGGTTCAAAGTCCAGCTCGGCTGCTTACTAACTGGGTGACCTTGGGCCAGTTATTTCACCTTCTGTGCCTCGATAGCCCTCTCATGGGTTTGCGGGAAGGCTTCGACGAGTTGCATGCAAAGCACTGGGGACCGGGGCTTGGCACGTGGAAGGCACTGGACAACTGTTGGCTCGCATGCTTATTCCCGTGCTTGATGGTGTGCAGAAGTCTTTTGTGTATGTGTGGCACGTCAACCGACAACAGTAGACGGGTAGAAGGGAAGCAGGTACCCTTGCTTTTTTATTTCCCTGCTCCAGATCATGCCCCAAAGGGTGAGCCACATACATGGCTGAGCCAAGAATCATACCCTTCTTGGCAGAATAAGCTGGCTGCCCATGAGGTCCTGGGGAGCAGCCGTTCCCAGGCGGACTGGGTCATATCGAAGAGCCCAGTGGATGTGAGCTAGGGCTCTGGGTCTGTGGCAGTTCTTGCCTTCAGACTAGTCAGATGAGTGAGTGGGAAGACTAGTCGTCTAGGGGGGAGGAACGCCCCAGCCTGTGCCCGGGGGGAGGTCCTCTGGTCTGGGGAACTTATGACAGTCTGTTCAGCGTGGTTTCTCCAAAAGCATGGATAGAGGAGCATTGGGCTCTGTATGGAAGAATAGAACTTGAACGCTCTTTCCTTTCCCTCTCAAAACTTTATTGACATGCCTTTTACTCATTAATCCTTACTTTAAAAAGAATCAAATGACTGTTGACATTCAAGTGCCTTTTTAAAGAGGTATTTTGGAAACATGTATTTTAGTGGGAACATTTTAAGCTTACAGGTCTTCTAAGAAATTAATATACTTTTCTATCCAGCTATCCCGGTTTTGTGGTAGCAGGATGAGTCCAATTAGGAATAGTACGTGCAGGTTTCCAGCATAGGCAATACCGTGGAAAATATGCCAACTGTTCCAGGGACATGAGGTTGACCTACTATCTACGCACAGCCTCTCACAGTCACGCCAAAATTTGCTCTTAATGATTTCCTGCCATTCTTTACCACCTTGTTTTTATTGCTCATCGAGTTTATCGTTGACAGGAAGTTGTATCTTGGCCTTTCTCGACAGCTTATGTTGGACTGTATATGTTTCAAGCTGCAGAGAAATGTTTGAAGGTATTCTGATACTTCAGCTTTCCCCTCCTGTTGTTTTCCGTAGTGACTAAAAGATTTGACTGGGTGAGATTTAACTAAGAAGTCAGATGTTCTTCTAAGCCTCTGAGACAGAACATCTTTATTTGAAGTGCTTCAGCAAAGTGTGTCAGGAGGCTGGGGAATGCCTTTGTACGAAATGGTGGTTGGATAATGACAAGACCTTGTATTTTTATAGCCCTGATCTTATGATGAGTTAAAAATGCTGTTATGCCTCTGACCTCGCATGTTCTTCCAGGTCACTGTGAAACGCGTACCACATTGTCATCACCTGTCTCCCATCAGTGGGGAAACAGAGGCATGGTTTCAAGTGAGGCAGGCTGTAGGCCACCCAAGTTTGCTAAATGACAGAACAGGTAATGAACTCCGGGTGTCTCAATTTCTTTGGCATAATCAGGTAAAGAAGCACTAGCTCCTGGGCCAGATTCCACAATAGAACGGGTGGAGGAAGCTCTCTTTGTGTGGTTTTGGTGATGATCTCCTCCTATTGGGAAACAGTGTTTATTTCTGAACAAGCTTAGGTCTCTGTAGTGGGAAAGTAGGAGGTGAGGACAGAAAAAAAAAAAAAGAGGGGTGGGGTTGTTACTGAGAAATGTGGGCAAGATCAGTATAGATTTTTCCTTGCCAAAGTCAGCCTAAGGATTTTGAGAACTTTTTGCAATTGGCCGTTCTTCCTTTCTTTGCTATTTGACTAGCTATATGGGGGAAAAAATCTCCGGAACACTGGCTCTGCCGAGGTACCTGGGATCATTTTCAGGGAACTGGTTTTATGATTTTTTTCAAGCAGGTTAGTGCCGTCCAAAAATAACAACATATATATTTCTCTCCATGCCTTTTATATTAGCCGTGTAGTTTTCCCACTTGAGAAACTGCCAGCTTTATGTCTTACAGGACCTGTTGTCAATGTTCATGGCGTGAGTGGAACAGTGTGGTTGGCAAAACCAGTTTATTTTCATAGGTTAACAAGTTCCGAAGGCTTCGGTCCATTAAATGGTTTCCTAGAGACCAGAAGGAGGGAATACCACCTTCTAAGTTGCCTAACTTACCACCAAGAAAGCACTTAAATCCAGGAGGGCTCTCAATCAACTGTTGCGAAAATTGAACAAAATGGTTATTTGAAAGCTCATAGGCGCCCGCAGCTCTCCTTCTGGCCAGAGGAGTGTTTAGATCATGCTCTATTGCTTGTGGAGCAAAGAAGTTTCTCCCTGCTAACCTGACCCCAAGGGAGAATCGCTCCTCCACGGCTAGTGACCTGCGTGACTGCTTACAGAGGAGCTCTGCCTCTGTCTTCGCCTTCCAAACAAAGTGAAACCGGGTCTGGCAGAATTCTCACCGGGAGAGCCGGGGGAGAATTCCGTAGGGCTTTGTCGCCTCAGTTCTGCGGTAGAGGCCCAGCTCCCTCCCCCTGCTTCCTCTGTGTGGACTCGGATGTCCACTGCCAGCCCGGCACCGCCCCAGGCCCAGAGACTCGTCAGGGCCTAAGCAGGGGACATCAGAAGACTCGTATTCAGAGCTCCGGATCTGGGCCTTAAGTCTCCTAGGCTACTGGTTCTGCCCGATCTGTAAAATCCATTTCCGGTCACTGGGTTTTATCTTCTTCCTTGTCCTCTTGTGTCACTGTCCCAGTCACTGTATCCTTGTCTTGACCCCCTACCCCATATCTAACCCTCTGTCTTGGTTTGCCGGCCAATTGCCCAGCTCCTCTAGGAGAGTTCTCGTCTTGTTCCTGGTCCTGAGGAGGCCTGTCCTGCACTCACCATGACCGCACAACAGCTTGAGCTTAGCACGCTGGGTGTCTGCTTAGAGAACTCAGAAAAGGCAGAGTACTTGAGATGAGGCGTTCCAGCAGTGACCCTGCTGAGAGTTGCACTAGATGCATGGCCTGTTAGTTTCCCATGGCCGCTATAACACATTGCCGCAAACTCAGTGTCTCAAAACAACACAGATTTACTAAACTCACAGTTCTGGAGGTTGGAAGTCTGAAACGGTTTTAAGTGGGCTAACGCCAAGGTGTCTGTAAGTCCTCACTCCCTCCCAGAAGCTCTAGGGGAGAATCTGTTACCGTGCGTTTTACAGCTTCTAGAGGCTGCCTGCATTCCTTGGCTTGTGGCCCCTTCCTCCATCTTCAAGCCAGCAATGTCTGGTCAAGTCTTTCTCACATCATATCATACTGACACTGCTTCTGTCATCACATCTCCTTCTCTGATTCTGACTCTTCTTCCTTCCTTCCTCCCTCCCTCCCTCACTTAGAAGGACTCTTATGATTGATTACCTTGGTCCCACCAGGATAATTAGTTAGGATAATCTCCCCATCTCAAAATCCTTAACTTGATTACATCTGCAGAATCCCTTTGCTATGTAATATAACATAGTCACAAATTCCAGGGACTAAGAAGTGGACAGCTTTGGGAAACCATTGCTGGAGGTTGAGGAATGGTGGAATTCTAGGGTCACATGGGTTTCCAGCGTGGATACTGACCTTGTGGTGGAGGAGGAACACGGGTCTGATAGACTGGCAAACGGTGAGCCAGGTGCAAAAGTCTTCACAGAATAAGAATGAGAAAGCACAAACCCTTTTGAGAATTTTGGCTGAAAGAAAGCAATATAGGTTTGCAGGCTGCAGTTTCAATTTGGATGTTTTCTTAAATTCTTCATGATTAAAAAAATTTTTTCCCACACAAAAGTCCCTCAGTCTGGAGTTCTTGTAAGTGGGCACTGCTTTCAGACTTGAGGTGTTTCAAGATACAAGCTGGCCAGACGCTTGGCAGGCACTTAGCCAGTTTAGGCCTATGGAATTTTCCACCCTCAGCTAAAGAGTAAAGAGGTAAGGGGGTGGGTGTGTGTATTGAAAAGAGAAAAGGATGGTTTCACATCAGAGAGGATAACTTTGGCTGACAAGCCCCAAGACACCTCTCATGTGTCCTGTGTGAGAGACACTTCACCCATCCTGAAGGTCAAGTTAGACTGGGCATGGCCCTCCTGCATTTTCAAGGTAATTGGCAGACCCCTTCCCGGAAATGGGTTTCTAAAACACATGATTCGAGAAGCAGAGAGAAGGACTGGAAAATCTCTCTGATTCCTTCTGTCTTCATGATGATTTCAATTGAGAGAGAAATTGAAACTTCCTGTCTCATTCACCAAGTCCAGTCGCTGCCATCTTAGAGACACACACTGCAAAAGCTTGCTGGCTGATCACATTTGCACCAGCCCTCCTCACGCTGGCCATGACAATATACCTGATAAGCTGATGGCAGAGAGCCTACTGCCCTGAAGAAGCACTCTATCATCGATGTGGATTGCATTTTCTATTTTTACATCAGTTCTAATTGGCCATGGCTATATTTCTCCGAGGCCGGGCATATCTTTTTCCAGACCCTTGGATAACTGGCTGAAATGTACTGAAAAACATTTTGTAAAAGGTTGGGAAACCCCCAGATTTTGTTTAAAAATCTGTACCGACAAAATATACATTAACCATCTTCACTTTCTCCTGTTCCAGTCTTCCTTTCTTTTCTCCTCAATAGGAAAATAGTTCCAATTCTCCTTATAAGCCAACTCAATTAAAAAATTCAGATGTTTGCAGTGGAATTATCTTGAAATTTTTTCTAATGTATTTAGATACTACTAATCTCTAGGATGTGAAAAGGTATTAACTGTAATCCTATTTAAATCTTCTTTAGAGACTGATGTTCATTTTCTTTATGTTACCGGCTGTTGCCCTTCAACCTGGCTTATTTTGTTACAGTTTATTTCATATTATTTTACTGAGTTACTCCTTTCTGGTTTGAGGTTTTTCCTTTTTCACTGGCGCTCATCTGAACTTCATGGCTTAGGGATAGTAGGCATTGGATCAATGACCTTCGTGACAGAGTTGATGCCTCAGGACTCTGGAACATCTGGGAGTGTGGTATATACCAGAAGAAACTAGAAAGCAAATGTCTTCGAGAGTGAGCTAGAAGAGAGAGAGAGAGAGAGAGAGAGGTGGGGGGGAGGGGAGAGGCGTGCTGAGCTATGGGAGATAGCAAGCTGCCTTAGCTGAAGGAAAAGAGAGATACTTTCCTTCGGGTCATGCTAAAATCCCAAGGGAAATGCTTTTAGAACTGTTGCTTGAATTGAAGCAGAGAATCTATTTCTACTGATTTCTTTTTAATACATTGGATCTACTTAGGGCAAGGATGGGGGTGGGGTGGGGGAAGTGAAGACAAGGACTTAATCTGAGGAAACTAAAGGATAAAAATAAGTGAAGATGGAAGGAAGGGATTTTTCCCCCCTCATTATAATAGACCAAGAGACCAGAGATGAAAATATTAACAATATTTAATGAGGGTAGCAGTATAGTTTTAGATTCAGACCGGAAGAAATCCACCCCTGTAGAAGTTGTGCTAGGTAAATGGAACAGTTTTGTGTGGGATGGTGGCAGTGCACCCTGTCAACTCGCATAATTCAAGACCCCAAATTAATTAGTTAAGGAATGTGGAGGACATTTCTATGTAGTTCTCCGCCGTATGTGTTAGTTGGAACCCAATTCTCCGACTTGGGGGTTTAAGACTTGTGACCACCGGAAACCTGTAGAGGCCAGATTTCTTTTGGGAGTCAAGGGTTGGCTGGCCCTCACTTCCTCCATCTTCCGGTAGAAGAAGGGCAACAGTTCACACCTATTCCAGATCCGTATTTCTCAAGGCAGCAAACCCTGCTAGACAGGAATGGGGGCCGTGGAGGCAGGTCTCCGAGGCCTTGAGACTTGCTCTGAGCGAGGCGCCCACTGGCGCAGGATTCCTTTAGCTGACTTCATGCTCGCCCTGCCAGATTTCTTTCTTTCTCTTTCCGCCTTCCACTGACCGCTGACTGTTCTCCCCTCATTCTGATCTTCCTCAAGTGCTGCTCCTGGCGGCCCTCACCTCTCTGCGCTGTGACCTTCCAGGAAAAGCTTCTGCATATTTGGCTCCAGTGTCACCAGCCCTGTGCTCTGGAAACTTCCTTCCACGGTGGGGCACTCTCTCACTCACCCCGTCTCATCTTTTTCTCACCTCTTCCTTCCCTCTCTCCTCCGTGTTTGGTCATAAAGTGTTCTTTGGGGGACAGGGCCGGCACTGTGTTTATTGTTTTTAACCTTTTCTTTAGACAAGGATGGAAAATTCCAAAGGCCTGAGCTAGTGATGGCTGGGTGCCTTTTCTGGAAATCCAATGGCCTGGATGCTAAGGGAATGTTGTGGAGCTACACATCTGGCAAGGTTGTCCTGGCTAAAATGTCCTGGCTTTGTATTTAGTTCCAACTAAAAGAAGCGGAGATTCTGTCTGCGGAAGTATGGAATAAGAATGAAGAGTTTAAGAAATGATATAATTACCACTCCAGAGCCCAGTATACGTCACTTTGTGTGTGTGTGTGTGTGTGTGTGTGTGTGTGTTTGCTGGGTTTTATTGGGAAAGAGTGGCCTTTGGCTTAGTAGACCTTTCAAAAGTGAAACCTTCCTCATGAGAGACAAGCAAAGTTCCTGCGGCTCAATTTAATGGAGGATTTTGCTTTCTTGGGGTGATGAGTTGGCAGAGGCCGTGCACGTTTCAGAGCAACCAGGGACATTTCAGAGTGTCTCCTGGGGGGCACGAGTGTCCTCCCAGTTGACACCAGGTGGGATGGAATAGGTCTACCTCACTGTCACGGTTCTTGCCCCACCCTGGAGAAATCATTTAGGCACGATCTCGTCCACATGTCCCTAGGGGTATGACATATCAGAGTGGACCATCTTGACAGTAAGCAAAGCAGTTATTGTCTTGAAATAGCTAGAAACTGACCCACCATTCTGCTGCCTCTCAGGAAAGGATGAGGGAAAATCGCAAAATCCCCAAACCCATAAAAATACCAACTCTATCTGCCCTGGCTCCACGTTACTGGAAATGAGCGCCCAGATTTCCTAGCAGGCCTTCCTGTTCCTTCCTGTCTACCAGGAAGGCCCGTCCCATTTTTTTTAAAAATTTTTATTTATTTATTTATTCATTTATTTTTGGCTGTGTTGGGTCTTCGTTTCTGTGCGAGGGCTTTCCCTAGTTGCGGCAAGTGGGGGCCACTCTTCATCGCGGTGCGCGGGCCTCTCACTATAGCGGCCTCTCTTGTTGCGGAGCACAGGCTCCAGACGCGCAGGCTCAGTAGTTGTGGCTCACGGGCCTAGTCGCTCCGTGGCATGTGGGATCTTCCCAGACCAGGGCTCGAACCCGTGTCCCCTGCGTTGGCAGGCAGATTCTCAACCACTGCGCCACCAGGGAAGCCCCTGTCCCATTTTTGAATTCTCTTCTCCCACCACATTCCTTCCTGTCACCTGAGCTCTAGCTGTGCTGGACCATTACTGCTCCCCAAACACACTCTAAACTTTCTCATCTCCATGCCTTCGCACATGCATGACTCCTCTTCCTAGAATGCCCTTCCAGCCCCTTCCCTGCTAAAGGGAACCCTATCTGTCCTGCAGGGCTTAGGTCAAATGGCCATCCCTCACCCCCCCACATTTGGAGCAAGTTGCTCCTTCTATAGGCCCATAGCCTCCTGCTACTTGTATTGCTTTCCTGTGACTGTCGTAAAAAATGACCACCAACTCGGTGGCTTAAAAACCACGAATTGATTCTCTTATAGTTCTGGAGGCCGGAAGTCCAAAATCAGTATCAGTGGGCCACATTCCCTCTGGAGAATTTAGGGCAAGTTCCGTACCTTGCCTCTCCCAGCTCTGGTCACTGCCAGCATTCCCTGGCTTGTGGCTGCATCACTCTAGTCTCTGCCTCTGTGAGTCGCATGGCCCGCTATTTGGTCGTGTCAAATCTCCCTCTGCCTTTTTCTTATAAGGACATATGTGATGGCGTTTAGGGCCCACCTCGATAATCCAGGATGATCTCTTCATCTTGAGACCCTTATGAACTCGATCACATGTTAAAGACCCTTTTGCCATAAGGTATCATTTGCAGGTTCCAGGAATTAGGATGGGGACATAGCTTGGCGAGGGGGGGGGCATTTTTCAGCCTACCATTCCAGTTCTCCAGTTTTACAGAGGATTGATTTCATTCTGCCTCATAACTATGGCTGACAACTTCTCTCGTCCGTTAGCATGTAAATGCCTTAAGGAGTGGGCAGGAGAGTAGAAGGAGCTAATGCATAGGCACCAGAGTGCCAGAAAGGCCCAGTGATTCCACTGACCCTCTCTGTTACCTTGGACAGGCTATTTAACTTTGTGGAACCTCCTTGTGCTCATTTGTAAAATGGAGCTAACATCAACCTCAATGGGCCTTGCCAAGTTGTTTATAATAGCAAAACAGCAACCACCCCCCTTCCCAAGCTTAAACAACCTGAATGTTCAAAAGTAAGGGATTGGGCAAAATGTACATCCATACACCAGAAAACCATGCAGTCATTAAAATGACATCTGTATTAATTATTGACATGGGAAAAAGTTTAGGTTATGAAACACCATGCAAAGTATGATCGTATTTTTGTAAAATAATGCTTATGTGATATATGTGACTTTAGTTACTTAACCACTCTCTGCCTCAGTTTTCCCATCTGTAAAATGGAGATGATGATAGATAGTACCGACTTCACAAGGTTGATGTAAGGATTGAGTAAAATAATACAGTAATACACTTAGAATAATGCCTGGAACATAGGAAGTGCTGAATAAATGTTAGCTGTTAGTATTACTGTTATATTCAAAGAAAACATTCTCAAAGGGAATGCCTGTGTTTATAATATATGTGAGTATATAGAATAGTAACAGTGCATATCTCTGGGTGGTGGGATTATGAGTAAATTTTATTCTTGCTTTACATTTTCTGTTTTTAAAATTATTATTTCTGTAATCAGAAAAAGTAGAATTCAGGAAAAGCTCCACACTTACTTTTCAGGCTTGCTATATTTCTCTGATATATATAAATGCATATGTATGTGACATATAGTATCTATATAGTAATTAGCCTGGTGCTGTTATTATTAAAATAATTTCTCCTATAATCCTTCAGCTCCTTGCCCGTTGCTTTGCACGTCTCACATTCTCTGTGTCTTGAATCAATAAAATTAGGATGGCCTAGAAATTAGAGACTTCAATTCCCATTTGCTTTTCATTCCTATCTGCTTAAGTATTCCTCCAATTTTGATCATAATGGGTTCTCTATAAAGTGAAGTTTCAAAGGGTTTATGTATATGTATATACACTCACACACAGTATATGTGCCTGTATGTTTACATCTGTGTAATGTTTCATATTATCTTCACAGTTTTTGAGAAGTGGAAATGCCTACCCTGAATTTTCTGAAATGTAAATTAAAATTGGTCTCATCTTTCTTGCATGTGACCTGTGTCTTAGGTTGTCGATACTGTAGTCATCCTTTTCTGCCATTAATATGATCAATCACAAGAGGGACTTAAATTTCAAGTATAGCTAATTAATAGGTGATATGCATTGATATTGCAAGGATTTCTGGTTGCCATTTTCCTGAGTTCAAAATTGCTGTATCTTTGTTCTTTTATTTAAAAATAATCTTAGATTTTTTGTGGATTTAAAACAAATGGATGGGAGAATTATGGATGAATTAGGAATTATGGATGAAATGGAAGGTCTTGCCTCTGACATTTCAGATAATTAGATTATGCTGCAGATCTTGGTAAGCAGGGTCTCTTTTCCTCTCTGTACTGTGTGCCCTTTTTCTTCCCTATCAGCATGTACATCCTTGAGTTCATTTCTTTTTCGTTGCCTTTGTCCTTCTGTCTTGTCTTTTCCCCACCACATTTCTTCCTCTGTTTTCTCTCCAGCACCCACTCTGATCATAATATAAAACTGATATATGAAAATTGATCTGTTGTATTTAAACTGAGTTTTGAATATTTTCTCTTCGTAACTTGAAAAGCAGCAGAGAGGGAGGCATGAATAGGGCGAGCACAGAGGAATTTTAAAGCAGTGAAACTATTCTGTATGATACTCTGATGGGAGATACGTGTTATTATATATTTGTCCAAATCCATAGAAGGTACAACACCAAGAGTGAATCCTAGTGTAAGCTCTGGACTTCGGGTGATTAAGAGGGTCAGTGATGGTTCATCGCTTGTAACAAATGTATCACTGTGATGGGGGATGTTGATATGGGGGAGGCTGTGCTGTGCACGTGGGTGGGGGTACATGGGAACTGAACTCTCTGTACTTTCAATTTGTCTGTGAACCTAAAACTGATTGAAAAATTACAGTCTATTTTTAAAAAATACTATGCATGAAATGTTTCATGTTTGGAAAAAAATAAACTTAAACGTAGTTCTTTTGTGCTTATGTGGACCTTTACTTTTTTTGCCTGTTAATGGTGCTAATTTTTTTTCCCCATCCCTGGTAGTTTGGAAGGTGGCATTCCCAGCTTTCTTGCCAACTTGTTTGGCATAATTATGAAGACTAACAAATGTGGTTTGAAGACTTTGGGTGAAGAGTGCTAGGTAAATAGCAAAGCGATTTTATTGTTAGAGTGGGGGAATTGTGAGTCAGAAATTGTAAGGTCAACTCCTCACTGTACGACCTTGGAGGCAATGAAATGGGTATAAGAATCACTGAAGTCATGGTGAAGAGGTACCTGTAATTAAATTCAGCCTTTGGTACAGCTGTGTTTGCTCAATGAAGCCCATGTGCAAATCCAGTCATTCAGCATACATTAGGGGAATCTGATTTTTGAATAAATTTGATTGGAACCCTTTGGCAAAGCAAAGAATCCTTTTGTAATGCAAATGGCCACCCGCTAATTTATGTCTTTTGTAAGGTAGGATTTAACGCTTTAAGCTTACACAATTCCTCTGCCATTTAAAATCAGATTGTTTTGGTGCCCCGGAGAGAAGAATTGCTCTGGGAAGTTGCATTAACTCCTTCAGCCCTGAGGAAACCATTTAGTCACTTATTGTTTCTGAGAACTAAATAATACCCGTGTCACCTGAAAGATTTAAAATACCCTTTGTAAGTGGCTCCTTAGTCTCTGAAAGAACGACTCATTCCTTCATTGTAACCTGAAAGAAATCCAAGTGTCAGAATACACTGGGAAATGGACTTAAGTTATACTTCTAAACATCGATACTAGAGGTTTTAAATGTTAGGAAACCAATATGATATGGGTTAAAAGTTGATGGTTGGAGCCACTATATTAGGATGTGGCTGAAAGGGCAAGGGGTGGATTGAGAGTCCTTTCTAGCATATTCCTTGGGAAATTCTTGCTGGTGGCATTAAGAGTCTTGCGCTCTAGTTGAATTCGATATACCATG
The DNA here is from genome assembly GCF_028021215.1 of Eschrichtius robustus. Classification (NCBI taxonomy): domain Eukaryota; kingdom Metazoa; phylum Chordata; class Mammalia; order Artiodactyla; family Eschrichtiidae; genus Eschrichtius; species Eschrichtius robustus. The sequence goes on from NC_090845.1 coordinate 104,606,693, forward strand.
GGTTGTCTTATTCTTTTGCCCAGGGAGCCCACCTTGACCCCCTGCATTTCTGACTGCCCCATGTTTATACATGGCTCCATAACGTTCCTTCTGCCAGCTTTACTTAGGGTTACTTCCCCCTCAAGCAGCCTTTGGATCCTTCTTCTGCACGTGACCAGTGAAAGGAAACTAAGTGTATTAGAACAAGTCTTGTGTTAGTGCTGGGAGATAGATTGCATTCCCGTACCTCTTAAAACCCATGTTCTTGACAATGTAAAATGGGGCTGTGGAGGGTGAGATTGTCCAAGTCTGGGTCAGCCATTGCCTTTCACTGACCCCAGTGGATGCTGCTTAATGGAAAAATATGATCAGGGTTCACCCTATGGAATCATTGCTTAATATTGTAGATGACTCATTGGAACTAGTGTGTTAGAAAATCACTTCCAGATGTGTCACAGAAACTTTTCCAAAAGGGAGAACTAAACTCTGGAAAACTGCGTTAGTTTTCTTTTTTCTTTTTATGCTCTTAGCGCCAGAATCAAATCTTCCTGTAGAGGGTTAGTCAACATATATTTGGAGTTCTAAGTAGTATGATCCTGTTCACTTACTGTGAGACTGGCACCCATCTTCTCTCAATGATGAATGGTCTGGAAGCCTTACCTAGTCCGTCCGGCGCTGGCCTCATTCTTTATCGTTAGCAGCAAACATCTATGGAGCATTCCTATGTGAAGGCTCGTTGCTAGGTCCTGTGAGGGGTAGAAGAAATATCTAGTTGAAGAGCAGTAGAAGTACGGGTGATACAGCAACGTGACTGAGAATGTGAGCTCTGGTGTCAGCGTCTGAGTTGAAATGCCACTCTGGTTGGAGAGTGTTGAGAAAGTTACTTAACTTTCTAAATAAGTCTCAGTTTCTTGGTCTATAAAATGGGAGTGACAGTGATAGTAATACCTACTTCATGAGGTGAGCCGGAGGCCTAAATGACACAATTCATGGTAAACGCTTGGCATCGGCTATGTAAGTGTTAGCTATTATTATTCATCTGCTTTGTCCCCATGTGTAGTTTGGGTGTGTTCGTGTGTGAAAGAACATGAAACATGAGTTGTTGACTGATGCCCTCCAAGAAGCAACTCCAGTGTATGCTTTTGTGAGTTTCTCTTTAACTTGATCTCACTCCAGCAGAGAATTCGCCGGCCTCTCCTAGTCAGTGAATTTTGAGTTGGGCTGTCTGAAAAGAGATAATGGGTTGTCATCTCTTCAGAGGCACAGGATGACAGATCTTGCAGATTACGCAATGATCAGAAGGAAAGTATTCATAAGTAGCACAGCCTGGAGCCCTTGTAAAAGCCCAGCCTGCTTCAACAAGGTGCCACTGGTAAATAAAATCTTATGATTTCCAGTCTACTTATTTTTTCACAACTTAACCTGTTACCATGTTGCATTCGAGCAGTTTTCTATTGAATGTGTATTCTTCCCCCAGATCTCAAATCAATATGCGTGTTTCTATACTAGAATGTGATCAAAACATTTTAAAAACTTGCAAACTGCATCAGAAGAGGAAAAGATCATACCCATAGCCGTTAAGTAGAAATTGGTGTCTCTACTCATTTTGAAGAATTAAACATGGTTAGGAATTTGTGAAACTGCCACTGAAACTGCTGTAGTGGTTAAGAGCGTTCATGCCAGAGTTAAACAGCCCTGGCTTTGAATCCTGAATGAATGCGTTTTCTATTGCTGCATAGCAAATGACCACAAACTCAGCAGCTTAAAATAACACACACTTCGTATTTCAGTTTCTCTGGGTCAGAAGTATGGGCAGGGCACAGCTGGAGTCTCTACTCAGGGTTTCACAGGTGTTGGCAGGACTGTGGTCTCATCTGGAAGCCCAGGGGCCTATTCCAAGCTCCTTCAAGTTGGCACAGATCAGTTGCTTGTGGTTGTAGGACTGATTGGACCCGTTTTCTTGCTGGCTGGCAGCTGGGGGTGGCTGTCAGTTCCTAGAGGACAGCCTCAGGTCTAGCCCCGTGGACCTCTCATAACACTTCTGTCTCCTTCTTTAAGGCCAGTGGGTGAATCTCGCTCTCCAGGAAGGGCTCAGTTCCTCTCCCAGGGTTCACCCGATTAGGCCAGGCCCACCCAGGATAATCTCCCCTTTGATGACCTTGGAGTCAATTTATTACTAACCTGATCAGGGGAGTGATATCTCATAATATTCACAGGTCCTGCTTACAATCAAGGGGAGGGAATTATACAGGGTGAGTAGACTGGGGGCAGACCTCTTAGGGGGCATCATAGAATTCTGCCTACCATCCCTGCCCAACCTCCCTTAGTCTCAGTTTTCCCACTGATAAAGTGTGAGCAATGATAGTATTTTCTACCTCACAGGATAATTGCGAGAATGAAATAACACGCGTAATGCATTTAGCACAGCACCTGGTGCTTAGCAAGCTTTCAATAAATGTTAGAATGGTAGAGAAGAGCTACTTTTCTTCCTCCCCTCTTACCTTTTCTCTCACCCCAGCCATCCCATAATGTGATGGCTTTGAAGGTAGAGCATGTGAGCATAGGCTAAAGGAGTTGAGGGTTTTTTTTTTTTTTTCCTAACGATTTAAGTACAAAAAAGAATTTCCTAAGAGTAAAGGTGAAATTTCTAAGACAGTTGTTTTGGAATGTCTAGGTGGAGGCCTTCCTACAGATATCCTTCTAATTTGATTCTTTGCTAAATGAATGCATGTACAGTACTCAATTCACACCCTGGGGTATGAGATATGCTTCCTAGTTAAGGGAGAAGTTTCAGATAGTCTCCTTATGAAAAAATGGTTTGGTGGATCAGTGATCTATAATTGAGAATACCTTTGATAACAAATGCTTACTTCGTAGAGCAGGAAATATCAATTTACAGGACCTGCAGTGGGTTTCTAACCTTTAGTCTTAGAGATATTCAACAGTTTAGCCTCACGATAGTCCTGAAATTTAGACTTAATTTATTCACATTCCAGGGGATTTGAGTGTGGTTCCATGGTCATCCCTAGAAGAAAATGCGTATGTGGTGCTTCTTCTGATTGCCTGTAGAAACTGATTAGACTTCAGAAATACTTGGAAAATAAATTCCCACGTGACAAAGAGTTGTTTAGAAAGCCCCATTTTGCCGATAGGAGTAGGGAGGCAGAGACTGAGGAGGGAGGAGAAAAGAAATGAAGGGCAGAGGCATACAAAAGGCAATGCCTGAAATTTTCAAACAGAGGGGGAGTCACTTCCTGAGAGTTTGAGTCTTCAAGAGGGAACTGAACTTGGGTGTCACTTTTCACAGTAACGACTTAAACAGTCCATTCCATTCAGCAGTAACAAATCTGCGTGTTGATCTTGCATGTGAGAAGTTTGGAAGTTTGAGTGTGTATAGTCAAGAACCAGCCAGAGAAGGGGTTAGGGTGAAACGTCTGCCTGGTGGAACTGGGGAACCTTAAAAGTCTTACAGGATCCCATGTCCCCACCCACCATCCTGACCATCCCCATTGAGCTCACCTACCACACCCAGCATGAGTTCCCTTTCTGGGACTCTCGCTAGCATACAAGTGTCCTACAGCACTAGCTGCCTAGGAAGGAGCCAAGTTGGGGGAGGAGTTATGAGTTGTTACCTCATAGAGAAGACCTCAATTCTTGTTCCTTTTCCCTTGAAAAGGAAGTCTACAGAGAGGTATGAGGATTCCCGTCCCCGTCTATACTTTATTTTTTTAATTTTTAAATTTTTAAATTTTAAAAAATTTTATTTATTTAATTTATTTATTTTTGGCTGCGTTGGGTCTTCGTTGCTGCGCGCGGACTTTCTCTAGTTGTGTCAACCGGCTTCGCATTGCGGTGGCTTCTCTTGTTGCGAAACACGGGCTCTAGGCGCACAGGCTTCAGTAGTTGTGGCGCGTGGGCTCAGTAGCTGTGGCTCGCGGGCCCTAGAGTGCAGGATCAGTAGTTGTGGCGCCCGGGCTTAGTTGCTCTGCGGCATGTGGGATCTTCCCGGACCAGGGCTCGAACCCGTGTCCCCTGCATTGGCAGGCGGATTCTTAACCACTGTGCCACCAGGGAAGCCCCCCATCTATACTTTAGGCTGTCTGCCTATCCCCTAAACATTTTACCTGTACTTTCTTTAAAAAACAAAGTTGATTAAGAACTTTTGTGCATCAGAGGACACTATCAAGAGAATGAAAAGGCAACCCACAGAATGGGAGAAGATATTTGCATAGTGTATACCTGAAAAAGGATTAATACCCAGAATATATGGAGAACTGCTATGACTCAACAACGAAAAAACAAACAACTCGATTTAAAAATGGGCCAAGAACTTGAGTAGACATTTCTCCAAAGAAGATAAACAAATGGCCAATAAGCACATGAAAAGATGCTCAACATCACTAATCTTTAGGGAAATGCAAATCAAAACCACAGTGAGATACCTCTTCACACCTATCAGGATGGCTGTTATCAAAAAAGTGGAAAATAACAAATGTTGCAGAAGATGAGGAGAAATCGGAACCCTTGTGCAATACTGGTGGGAATGCAAAATGGTGCAGCCACTGTGGAAAACTGCTTGGCAGTTCCTCAGAAAGCTAAATACAGAATCACCATACGATCCAGCAATCCCACTTCTAGGTTATAAACCCAAAAGGACTGAAAGCAGGGGCTCATACAGATACTTGTACACAGTGTTCCTATCAACACATCCTATCAGTGTTTGTATCATATTATTCACAGTAGTCAAAAGGTGGAAACAACCCAAATGTCCATCAACAGATAAACAAAACATAGTACATATGTACAGTGGAATCATATTCAGCCTTTAAAAGGAATGAAATTCTGACATGAGCTGCCACATGGATGAACCTTGAAAATATCATGCTAAGTGAAATCAGCCAGACACAAAAGGACAATTATTATGTAATTCTACTTATATGAGGTACCTACAATAGGCAAATTCACAGAGACAGAAAGTAGATTAGAGGTTCCTGGGGGTTGGGGAGAAGGGGGAGTTAGGGTTTAATGAGTACAGAGTTTCTGTTTGGGATGATGAAAAAATTTGGACATGGGTGATGGTGGTGTTGCAGAACAATATAAATGTACTTAATGCCACTGAAGTGTACACTTAAAAATGGGTAAAATGGTGAATTTCATGTTATATATATTTTACTGTAATAAAAAAAGCTAATGAAATTGATTTTATGTTTTTGGATTATAATAGCAATACAGGTTTGTGCTAGAAAAATTGGGGGAAAAGCAGAAAAAGAAGAAAAAAGTCACCCATAATCCCATCACTCAGGATACAGAAATCTTTAATGTTTTCATTTGACCGTATTTACTTTTAACTACTCTCCTCTTGTCAGTAAAATGGCGCTCACTTTCTACCACTTCCTGTATAGGTAGTACAGTAGCGCCTACTTATTCCCCCGTGAAATTTTGGTGCCTTAAACAATCCCCAAACAGAAAAGAAATAGTAGCGAAAGAAGGAGCCGCCGTGGCAGGCGTCGTGTCTCAAAGCTGTTGAGCACATCATGGGGACTTAATAGGGTCAGCAGGTCTGGCTTCCAGCTGCAGTTCTATGAAAAGTGTATAAAAGGGCTGCGTCACATTTAGCCACGGATTCAAGTCCCCCTTAGACAGAGTGTGGCTCTTGCTTTAAGAGAAGGTGAGGGCTCTTAACTCTTGCAGTCGCTGGCTGCCTCAGGGCCTTCCGAAAGGAGCTCTGGCCACGGGTCCCCGAGGGAGAGAAAGATGCTGAGGCGGCTGCTGTCAGGTTGAGGTGTTGACAAGAAAGCAGGGCCGAGCCTTTGACCTGGCCAGAGGCTGCGGCTTCTCCAGTCGATGCCGGTATGTTCCAGGAAACTCTTGCAGGGTCAGGCCTGGATTGCTCCCTTGGAGAGGCCTCCAATGGTCAGAGGAAGGAGGAAAGGCCTCAGTGGTTTAGCGAGGGATGGGATGGCTGATAGAGAAAGCTCTGAAGCGTTTCACTGGGCTTGGCCTTGAATTCTTGCAAGAGACTTATTTGCTTTCCTGCTTGAAAATGGGATAATGTTTAAATACGGGATGAAAAGTGCAGTGGAGGGAGTGGACTTGAAATGGTAAGAAATCTTGCAGTTGGCTCATCCTCTGCCTATATATATTTAAAGCAAAGAAGCAATAATTCTGTTTTTCCAGAATTATCTTGATTGTGAAATATGTAAGCAGTGGCGGTGAAATAATTACACTCCTTAATTAAACACAGCGGAATTCCACAAGCAAACAAGCGCTGTCCTTTGAACAGTCACCACCATAGGAGACTACACAATTATTCCCTAATGTCATTGCTCAAAACACGGGGAATTTCCCTCAGAATGAGTTTATGAGTTGTGTGAGATGATCCAGGCCTTTACATCTCGTGTATTTTGTTTTATCACCTATTTTTTTTTTTTTAATATCATTAGGTGAGAGTCCACATTTTGGTAATAAAGGAGAACCGTCATTTAAAAAAAATCTGACTTCTAGTGGTTTAATTGTGTTCCTCCAAGTCTATAATTACGTCATTGTTGCCACCTGACCCCCTTTTTTTTCTGGTTGATATAGGTCCAGTCATTTTAAGCTAAAATGTTCTCTTTCTTAGGCTGGAACTTCACACAGCCTATTGAAATCCCTAGAATTTTTAAACACCTTGTGTGAGAACTTGGATAAGGATTTGCTCTTGACTTTTGGAGTGGTATGTCATACACATAGCAGGTGCTCAAGAAATATTTGTTGGTAGATGCTCTTGGAAATCAAAGGGATTTGTGAACACTGGTCCCAAATTCTTTGTACTCTGAAGTTTCTCTTATATTATTTGGAACACTGTAACTATCAGAAATCAACAGTATGAATCCAATTTAGAAGGAGACAAAAATTGAAAAGAGATCGAGAAACATCAAAATGGTCACTAACAGTGATCCTCTATGGATGATGGGATTCTAAGGAACTTTCATTTTCTTTTTTACATTTTTAGATTAAAGATTCTTCAGTGAACATGTATTGCTTTATAACGACACAAAACCAGTAAGTCTTATATAAAAATAATGCAATCTGTATGAAGCTAGTAAGGCAGTAGATCTTAGCCTTTCTTGGGTCACACACTCCTTTGAGGTTCTGGAAAGCTCTGGATCCTTTTCCTGTAAAGGTGTACATACAACATTTTCCATATAATTTCAGACTTTCACAGATCCCACGTAGCCCATCCAAGGATCACTTAGGACCCCAGATTAGGAACCAAATTAGGAATGGAGAAAGTGGTACCCAGAAAGGAGTTGACTGCCAAATAAATGTGGCAGGATACAGGGTTATATGAAATTTGGTAACGTCAGCGTGGGGACATCGGATTCAGTAGAACAGCCCTTGCAGCAAGCTATGCAAGTCAACCAGGACACCATTGTAAGAGAGGGGATTTTCCATTCGTGAAACCTCAAGTGTCCTGTTCTCTTTCAGGTCGTGGGGAGCTGACAAGGAGTAAGTAAAAGCCTTGAGGGTGGGACTGAGAGCCCAACTGAGCCTAGGATTTGTATCCCCGTAAATGAAGGCCTTGAGCAATCAGTCAGGCTCTTGTCCTGCAGCAGCAGAGACAGGCAAGCAGGGGGTTTGATCTAGAGCTGGGGAGTGGCCATGGATGTGGTTCTGAACGACAAGGGACTAGTGACGGGGCTGTCGGCCATGGGGTCCAGGCTGAAATGAAAATGAACACAAGACAGGAATGCGCTGTAACATGGAGAGAATGGGCAAGGGTGATGTTAGCCTAGTTGGAGATTGTCCTGGGGAGAAGGTGTGGAGATTCTTTTCTAGGAAAGACATAGTTTTGCCATTTTGACAGTGGTTCAGCCACATAATATAGGTAGAGGCTTGTAGAGGCAGCGTTGTTCTAAGTCTGAGGTCTTGCAGTGGCATTGCACCGGATGAGGAACGTTGCAAAATGGGGATGCTTAGATAAGGGTGTGGGGAGTGCTTCTTGCTAGTGCTTCTGCGCATGTGTGGCGGGATGCATTTTGGATTACTTTTAGGGAAGGAAACCAGAAAACATACCAGTAGGCACATTCAGCACACAGTAAATGTGAGCTCAAGGGAAGGGAGGGATGGGGAGAGAGAGGTTGTTCAGGAGGAAGTTTGGCAGTGGGAGAACTGTTACCAGCACAAAATGAGTTTTGCTGGAGTCATCAACTTTCTCTCCAGTTTAATTCAAATGCCCAACCAACACGATTTTCCACCTCCTGACACTTTACATTTCTTCATGTAGGTGTGCCTGGTTCTGTGAAAACTTCATATATGATGTTGTGAATATACCAAAAGAGAAATGAATGAGTGATGATTCACATTATTAAAGTGTTCAGTAGCCTGGCTCCTTTGGACAGCTACCCAAATGTGTGTATTTCAGTGAGCATTTTGTAGATGGTGATCATCTTGAAAAATTGGAAGAGGCAGGAAATCTTAATGTTGAGGGTTAGAAAGATAATGACAGCACAGGGAGATCAGCTCGGTGCTTTGCATCCACCTAGAGGGGTGGGATAGGGAGGGTGGGAGGGAGGGAGACGCAAGAGGGAAGAGATATGGGGATGTATGTATATGTATAGCTGATTCACTTTGTTATACAGCAGAAACTAACACACCATTGTAAAGCAATTATACTCCAATAAAGATGTTAAAAAAAGAAAGAAAGAAAGAAAGAAAGATAATAACAGCGGATTCATAGTTTGCTCATTCAGTCATTCAAGATAAAATTTGGGGGTGCTGGGGATAGAGCCGCGAATAAGACAAAGGCTCTTGAATCACAGAGCTGTCATTCTAGTGAGGGGAGAGGCAGAAAAGGAAATGGGCACCTCAGCACTTCATCCTGGGACTAAGATGGGGAAGGAAGTTCAGGCACTAGCTCTGGGTTTGAGGAGGTGGGTAGCAGTGGGTAGGAGGGAGTGGCCATTTGCACCTAGAAAGATGGGCAGCTTCATGGAGTCTTGCAGTGGGGCTGGGGGAAGAACTGGCAGAGGAGCAGCAAAGGTGGGGTAACAGGGCCCGTTAGGAGATCTGCCCACGGGGGTTGGAGGGCCTGGGCCGGAGGCTGGGGGTGGAGGCCAGATCTTATAAGCCTTGCTAAACGGTTCAAGCTTTTTTCTGCAAGCTATGTTTTTTATTTTAATTAAGAAAATTTATTATTAATTATATTAGTATATGATGCATTCTCCAGGAGAATGTAGTGACTTTCCCACTTTTACCCCAACGTTTTTCTCTGCTTCACAAATCACCAACTCTGCAGGCTATGTTGAACCATTAAAGGGGTTTAAACAAAGGAATACTGTGATCCAACTTACGTTTCATCGAAAATTTAACCATTCTGAATCAAATTAGCCATTGAAAAGGTGTTGGAAACAAACTAAGTGCAGATGGGCAGTTGATCTTTTCAAAATAAAATGTTCAGGCGAATTTAATCTCAGTCACAAGGAAGATGCAAGCAAGTATTTCTCTCTTTATTTCTCTGTTAAAGAAAAGCTCCTCACAGAAACAGAGCCCTCACTTTATTTTCCTCAGTAGTTTCGTGTGCAACTCTAAATGAGTAGTTTTCCATAATTCAGTGTATTGCTCCTGGAAAATGTAGACAATGGGGCAAATTTTCAGCCTATGCTGTCATTTTATGGATTAATTTCCATTAGCGCTGACCTTCTGGCTTGCAGTGCATAAATATGAGTAAAACATCTGTTCATGTCATTCCCCTGCTTAAAAACCTCTGCTGGCTGCCCATCGCCTACACTAGGGAACAGTCCAATCTCATGGCCTTGGCATCTGTGGTCCTCCGTAAACGTGCCTTTCCAGCTCTTCCCGGCCATTTCTCCTTATTCTGTGCATCCCCAGACTCCTTGAACACACGCTTTTCATCCTCGTCTATTACTTCCGCTCTCGTCTTTGCCTGCAATGCCTTTCTTCACCTTGCCTGCCATGGGCGTTTTTATTCAGTCCTTCAAGGCCCAGCGCACATGCTACCTCCTCTCTGAGCTTCCTTCACCCGTGGAATTAATCTGCATCCCCACAGCACTCTCTGAGTCCCCTGTCCCAGCTCTTATCCCATCGTGTAGCATCTTAGTTCCCCGACCAGGGATGGAACCGCGCCCCCTGCAGTGGAAGCTCGGAGCTTTAATCACTGGACCGCCAGGGAAGTCCCTATCCCATTGTATTTTAACTCTCTGTTGAGGGCGTCTGTCTTCCCTTCAAGCTCATGAGTTCCCGAACGGCAGCACGCACGTCTTGCCCACGTTTGTTTTCTCAGCTTTGTAGCGCACTGCCTCTGGCACATGGTCGATGCTCAGTGACCGTCAGAACTAAGCTGTGTGTTTTGTGTTTCTGTGTGTAAGAGCTCCAGAAGAGCCCTCAGGGAGCTACAGGGCAGCAAGCCTCACTTGTTCCAGGCCTGCCAGTGGAATCTCTGGCTACAGCCTGGCTACAGTGTAGGATCCCCACACGTTGACACCTAACCATTCTAGTGAGGGGCCTGGTGGTTGCTGTACGGGGAACTCTTCTTCCTAAATAGTGGAGGGGTTTTTTAGGTATAAGGAAGTGAAACTGGATAGGTTATTTTTTTCCCTAGCTTTCTTAATAGCTTTGTTGCGATGTAATTTGCATACCATACCACTCACCCATTTAAAGGGTCTGTGTCAGTGGTTTTTAATATATTCACAGATATGTGCAACCATCACATCGATTTTATAACATTTTAATCACCTCAAGGTTATTAACTTAAGAACTTCAAAAAACCTTTCATAGGGGTCAACCCCTAAGACTCTCCTGTCAAGTGGTATCTCTGATGATACAGGTTTGTCATAGGGAGGGAATTGGCTTAAAGAAGGAAACAAAGGCTATATACAGGCATTTTTTAAAGAAGAAGTTGTGTAGAAAAGCTGAATAGCCAAAGGATGGTTAAGCAAGGGATGCTGGTCTGACTTAACACCCTTTCCTAAGAGTTCAGAGAGGCCAGGCTCTAGGAGCTGTACCCCAGTGAGACCCCATGAGGCTGGATAATGTGGACAAGAGCTGGGGAGATAATTGAAACTTCTTAATAGGAGAGTAGGTTTTGAGCTTGATTATGCTCCGCTAGAGCAACATGGGAGTGATTGTAGACTGAACACTGAGCACGGTCTGCCCAGGATGCGTTAGGGCTGGAAGGACAGTAAAACGGATCATGGTCAGGAAGATCATCTATAGATTCCTGCCTCAAGTCATCAAAAGGCAGAGCCTTCTGGAAGAAGGTCTGCCTGTTTAATCACAAGTGGGTAGCTAGGATAAACATGGCTCAGGTCACCATCTACTGGAATATTATACCAAGACATAGGGCATCTCCTGATATTTTAAAGAGGTACACTTAAGAAAAATCAAAGGAGCTCTCTATTTATTTCAAATAGCTTTTAGACTGTATTATCTCATGAAGTGGTATAAACTGAAAATACTGGTAAGGTTCAAAAAAGGCAGAGAGAATTTCAATTAATGGTTAGATCCAATATGACCGATTATGGAAAATGAAAATATTTGTAGAAAAGTGCGTTTTTGCCCCTGTCAAGGTTGGTTTTCAAAATGGGGCCCATCAATTTTCTTTACTCCATTGTCAGGAGCAAATTAATGGGATGGGTAGACCAGTGGTTGGATCCAGTGTGGAAAATGATGTGTGGCTGGCTGATTTATAGATTACTGAGCTTTTGTAATGAAATAGGCTTGTCCTGCTGTTTTCAAATGACACAAACAGGACCTTTGGGTTTTTATGTTTTCATGGAATGTAAGTAATCTAGCCGGCTAAATCCACATACCTATAGAACATCAGTGCACTTTACATTTTGTTCTGCTTAAGAATGCAAGGTATGTTATGGTTCTGTTTGTCAAACTCAGGAAAAAGTCAACAAGATTTCTTTTTTTGTCATTACTGGAGTGGGAACGAAGATCCAAGGCAGGTTATAAATTAGTTGATGGGCACACAATCTAATTTCTCCTTGCTTGAATGAATTATCTGTAATAATTTTGTATGTCTATGTGAACTTGTTAAATTCTTTAATTTGTTAGAAAGAAAGCCATTATGTGTAACCAAGGTGCATTTTCTTTCTTTCTGTCAATAATGGCTTGCTAAAGAATAGAAACAGTGTTCTCTTCTAGTTTCAAAAAGCTACTTTGCCATTCTCTCAATTTATTCAATCCTTTCTTTTCATTTTTACCTCTTTTTGTCTTATCTTTGAGTCATTTAAATACTAACTAGCAGAAAGTGGACACAAAATGTAAGGAGTGATTGAATTTAAATCAGTTTTCCTACCTGTCAGCCAGCATATTGAGTAAACATATAATTATCAGTTAAAGTGAAGTTTGGGGGCATAGAGTTCATCGAAATTCTATTTATTCATTTGTAGATGATCTAGATTATTTGCGTAATATTTGAGTTGGCTGTAATGAAAAACACTTGTTAACCGAGTTTGATTTAATCATATAGTACATATTAGACTTGTTTATTTTGTGATTTAAAAAAATAATATAAATTCTTTGTAGGTTTTAAAAAATAGTTCTTGAGTTTATATAAATAACCGAATAGACTTAGAAAAGGGAAGTAATTTGGCATTTAAAAAGAATTCCTCCCTATGTGAAAACTCTAAACAGGGAAGAAAATGAGTTTTATTTTTCCTCAGTTAGATTTACATACCTTTAGAACCTCATTTTGCTGATTCCTTGGAATCAGAAATTAAATTCAAGCTGGGATCTGAAAATGAATTCTGAAAGCCTTAGCTAATCAATGACTTGTCCCTCTCTCCTTGTGTGCTGCCATTTTGGCTTGGAAGGCATACGTGTAGGATCAGTCTCTCTGTATTATTCAGCCGCTTATCCCTCATGCACCACAAAAGCTTCTGGCTTTGTAGTTCTCACGGCTGTCTTCTAGGTTCTGTCTGTGGAGGATACCGAGGTGAATTAGACACGGTCCCTTGATGATATCTTACTGTTGTTTTCTTGTAATCTGATTCTTACCCACTTGAAGTCAAATCTGCCAACTCCTTTCCCCAAAGTAAAAGACCTAAGGTGCTAATCCCTACTCATTGATGGCAAATGCTAAATTGGAAGCAACAGCTAAGAAATGTAAAACTCCTTATCCAATTACATTACAAGCTCTGTAAGCCAGTCATGCTCAGCATCGTCAGGGCCATGAGAAGGCAAGATCTCACTTTGGTAAAAATGATGGTGTAGTTCAAGTAAGCGCTAGCAAATCCTAAAATGTCAAGTCCATCCAAGGAAATTAAACATGGTAGGAGGGACTTCCCTGGTGGTGCAGTGGTTAGGAATCTGCCTGCCAATGCAGGAGATATGGGTTCGAGCCCTGGCCGGGAAGATCCCACATGCCACGGAGTAATTAAGCCCGTGTGCCACAACTACTGAGCCCGCGTGCCACAAGTACTGAAGCCCAAGCACCTAGAGCCTGTGCTCCGTAACAGGAGAAGCCACCGCAATGACAAGCCCGCGCACCGCAACGAAGAGTAGCCCCTGCTCTCCGCAACTAGAGAAAAGCCCGTGCGCAGCAATGAAGACCCAACACAGCCAAAAATAAAAACAAATAAATTTATAAAAAAAAAAAAAACGTGGTAGGAGTGAGGGTGGGGAAATATTTTGTTTTTGTTTATGTGTATTATGGTTAGGAGTACTGGCTCTGGAGTCCATCAGATATAGATTTGAATCCCAGCTCCACTAATGTGTGACATTGGACCTGCCTGAGCCTCAGTTTCCTCGTCTGAAAATGGGCATAATAAAAGAACCTCCCTTGCAGGGTTTTTGAAGGAATTAAGTGAGATCATAGAAAATGCTTAGCTTGGTGTATATTAATACTCAGTGTAAAGGACAGCGAATGTACAAGGCACTCTTTCCCCCTCCAGGTGTTTACAATCCCGCTAAGGAGACTAATATGCAAAGTACCCACAATACAATTACAGCTATATGTGAGAAAATGCCACAGTGGTTGGGAAGGACATTATGAGCTGTGGGTGAGAGAGGTTGGAGGTTGGGCTGTCACAGGAATGATGTGAGAGCCAAGGTGTAAATTAGGAATAAGCATGACCCAGTGGTCTCATGAAAAGTATGATTTTCCCTTTAGCTCTTAGCTTTAAGAAGGGTCAGTGTCTTGAATGTGATCTGTATGTGGGTTTTTGTGCCAACATTTGTCCTGAAAAACAATCTTTATTAAAATGTGTCTGTGTCGGGCTTCCCTGGTGGCGCAGTGGTTAAGAACCCTCCTGCCAACGCAGGGGACACAGGTTCGAGCCCTGGTCTGGGAAGATCCCACATGCCGCGGAGCAACTAAGCCCGTGTGCCACAACTACTGAGCCTGCGCCCTAGAGCCGGCGAGCCACAGCTACTGAGCCCGTGCACCTAGAGCTCGTGCTCCGCAATGAGACGCCACCGCGATGAGAAGCCTGCGCACCGCAACGAAGAGTAGCCCCCGCTCGCCGCAACTAAAGAAAGCCTGCAAGCAGCAACGAAGACCCAACACAGCCAAAAATAAAAATAAATACATTTATAAAATAAAGTAAAATAAAATATGTTCGTGTCTATTTTGCCAAGTCGGTTGTACTAACTGAAAAGATGGCCTTCCCTCCCCTAGCGTCATCATCAGATTATATTAATTCAAAGCTTCTTCGGTACTTGAGTTCCTTTTGGGAAAGAGGGAAGGAAATGAGCTGGTGAAAGGTAATCATATGATTGAGAAAAGACAAGGTCATAACAAAGTCAAATACTCTTGACGTGAACCTTATGAAAAAGTTCCTTACAGTTATGGTTCCTTTGTTGCCGTGCTGTGTAGGGTCCCCCTCTAGAGACCTCTAGTCTGCAGTGGTGACGTTTCTCATTTCTGCTAGTCACAGCCCAAATTTTGCTGCTCCTCATCGTCATACACCACTCTTGACAGTTACCTAGTCTCCGATCTTACAGAATTTATCAACTAAAGTAGAAGACAAGATGAAATGATCCGAGACCACATATACCCATACAGGGAAATTCTTCTGACTGATATAAATGTGAATAGATGGGCTTGCACACTTTAATGTGCAAGAACACTTGTGCAGTCGCTTTGTTGGAAGAAGATGTGGTATTAGAGGGCCTGACAGATGCATGGAAGCCAAGTGGTGCTTCAAGTTATAACAGCTTCTGTGATCAACTTAAACGTCTTAGGTTTATCCGCCTCCCGCTCTAGACCGTGAGCTTCTCAAGGGCTAGCACACAGCCTGGAACTTAGCAGGGACTTGATAAGCGTGCTCTACCACCAAACCCACTTTCTTTTCTACGTTGCCGGAAGCAGCATGTCCCCAGTGGCCATTTTGAGCGCAAAGTGTTATTTTGAGATCTCTGGAGAAAGCGCTCCAAACCCTGCTCCAAATGTCTGAAACAAAAGGGGAGCTAAATCCCTTAGGGGGTCTGGAGACATTCCCAAGGGAGGGAGGTGGGGGAAGGATGGGAAGGAGAGACTTGCAGAATAACCCTCTCTTTTTGAGTCTGTTCCTTCTTTTCTAAGATGGTTGTTATTTTTAATAAGATTATGATCAGATGCCATTCAAACAGTCTGATCACAATACTGCAAAAATCAGCTTCTAACTTTTGGGCTAAATCATTCTCCTTCTTAAACCAGTCGTTGCCGTGCTCCGTCTGGCACCAAAACTTAATGTGGAGAAGCGGGTGGCAGTGGGAGATTTTTGAACTGGCTCCGTGCCCCACTGCTAAGCCTTCTGCCTGCTCTGCTCTCCCTCCCAGTGTGATGCAGAAGGGATTCTGTGAAGCCAGTGTTCACTTCAGACTTGCAGAAGAGACATTCTTAGAATTCTTAAGGAGAACTAGTTTCTAAAAGTCGAAAATTTACCAGCAAACGAGTGACCTTTGGTGTAATATCTAAGCAAAAGTAACCCAGGCTGATTTTGCACTGTTGACACGGAAATATTACGCGATAATGATTGCTTTTTAAAAATGCAATTGAAATGATATGCTTAAGTTTCTAATGAGAGCATAAACCGGCTTACTGGTAATGTGCGCTTGTAAATACATGAGTGGTTGGAGGGTTGACTGTATACCTGCATATACATATTTACATATCACTTTAGGGTCGCAAGCTTGGTTTTACATTTATACATACATAGTTAAGATGATGAAAGATCAGTCATCCTGTACAGTGGATGTACAGGGGCCACCACAAAATCATAAAGTCTTAAGTGTTTGATGCTGTTAGTGACTCCCGGTAAGAATCCGTTGCTTCCTCTCTTTGTACCAAGAAGCAGACTGTAACCAAATCTGTACTGATGAGTTCCCTTTTTCAGTCTCGGTCCTTTCACTCTATGTTAGACATCAGAAAGTTATCTCCATTTGCGGAATTGTGCATTTCTTCACAATTTGAGGGTTTACACATGGAAGTCTATTTAGATTTGGTCTGAGTGGCCTAAGTCTGGAAGAGTGTACTGTGTCCTGAACCATGGCACAAAGGTTGACATTTAAAAGTTTATTTTTCTAGGGATTAGGAAAATATTGACTTATTTTCCTTTGGGGGGCTAATATAAAGCTGTTTCAATAAATGTATTTCAATGAAAAAGAGATTTGATTTGAAGAAAAATATGACATATATGATAGTGCAGAAGTTGTGGCAGAAATCTTGAAGATTGTACCATGAGTAAGTCGAGTTTGGGAGACACTTAAGCACAGAAAAAGGATCAGTAGTTGGAAGACTTGGATTTGAATCCTGATTCTACCGCTAGATGTAGACAGCTGATCTTAAGCCTCCGAGCCAGTTTCTTCATGTACAAAGTTGAAATGATAGTATTTTCCTTCCTTGTCTATTTGATGAGTTTTGGTTAAGAAACAGGTAGAATATATGTTGAAAGTGTTTTCTTAAGACTGCAGAGTCATCTTGGAGTGAAACAACCACCAAAAACCCTAATAATATGAGCAGCAAGTTATTTCAAGAGAGCTCAGGAATCAGTGAATGAGAACTTCCAAAGGCAAACCTTTTTTTTTTTTCCCCCTGCATGGTGAAAACTGAGTAGGTTCCAAATTTAGGCTGACGGTTTTCCTGTCACTACTTAGGAAGAGAAGACTGAAACATATGCTCGCTTCTCTCCAGATTATATAAATGCTTTTGCCTTTTACTTAACGCTGCTACAGAACTTACAGAAGGACGCAGTGGGACCTTGCTATTATTTGGGTGTTTATAAACTACTGATTATTATTTTTTTAAAAAATAAATTTATTTATTTATTTATTTTTGGCTGCATTGGGTCTTTGTTGCTGTGCATGGGCTTCCTCTAGTTGCGGCGAGCGGGGGCTACTCTTCGTTGTGGTGCACAGGCTTCTCGTTGTGGTGGCTTCTCTTGTTGTGGAGCACAGGCTCTAGGCACAGGGGCTTCAGTAGTTGTGGCACATGGGCTCAGTAGTTGTGGCTCGCGGGCTCTAGAGCGCAGGCTCAGTAGCTGTGGCTCGTGGGCTTAGTTGCTCCGTGGCATGTGGGATCTTCCTGCACCAGGGCTCGAACCCGTGTCTCCTGCATTGCCAGGCGGATTCTTAACCACTGTGCCACCAGGGAAGCCCTAAACTACTGATTATTATAACACAGTTTTCTTGCGTTAGGCAAAAGCACCTTTTCAGGCCAGTTAGTGCACGAACTGGCAGGAAGGCAGTGCCCAAACCTGAGAGAAAGACCCTTTTTGTGTGTGATGGAAGCTTTATTTCGGGTAACCCTGTAAGTCTGATAATCAAATGATAAAGCCGAATAGGAAAGTTAGATAAGGGTTATGTTCTAGACCGCCGGGCAGAGCTGCCATTAAATCATGGTAATTCTAAAAGTCAAAGGTTTTCCTTGTCTCTGATGCCAACAGAGTTACAGCTGAATCCTACTGACAGCTCGAATTGTGCTTTTAATTCCGGGGAGAGGGCTGGAGAAACACATGGGGATTGGAGGCAGCTGGGGGATGGGAGGGGGCCCTTAATCCTTCTCTTTTTCTTTTTGTAAAAATGAAGCCTGATTCACAGGCCTAGATCTTCTTCTAGGGGAAGGTTTGTGGGACCCAGAATAGCCACCCCAGCTTCTTCTGCAGTTGAGCTATCCCTGACAAAGGAGTAGGAGTGAAGACCGAGAATGCTTAGTTGAATCAGTTTTCTATGAAAAGTGAAACCTCGTTTTCTGTAACATGAATATGTGGCCTTTGAAACACAGGGAGAGCTGGAAGTGTCATTTTTAGAAGGCATATACTGTACATTTAAACAAGTGATTCATTTTGACGTACCCTTTAGCATAGTAATTTGACAACTAGGTTAGAAAGCTGAAGGAGGATTTTCTTTTTCAAAGTTACTTGGAGCAGGTACCTGTGAAATTATTGTGCAGAGAAGATTAACAGATGCTAATTCAACAGGTTAAACAATGAAATTGGAGGACTGTTTTTGCAATCTGTATTGGGAAGATAGTTGGCACCGAAAGCAAACCTTTGAAATTATTTTCAGTCTCTGAGGCTTGCCTCTTTTTTTTGTTTTTAATCAGGGTATAGTTGTTTTACAGCGTTGTTAGTTTCTACTGTACAGCAAAGTGAAGTAGAGTTCCCTGTGCTGTACAGCAGGTTCTCATTAGTTATCTATTTTATACCTAGTAGTGTATATATGTCAGTCCCAATCTCCCAAGGCTTGCCTTCTTAGATGGGGCTTTATTCACTTAACTTCTCTGAGAAATTGATCACAGACTCTAAGTGTTAGGGCTCAAGCTGCAGTCACAGTGTCCTTTCACTTGGGTCCACGAAACATGGTAGATATGGGACAAGGGGGTCAAATGTTCCTATCAGAAAAATCTCTGAGTTCACAAAATAGGAGTGTTTTTTTCTTTTATTTCAACTCGTTTTGCACGGGTATCCATAGACATGATAGGGATGATCTGCTTGATTTGATCTCATGGGTCAGTAAATCCAAATTTAAGACTTGAAATGAAATATATCTTTGTTAGGATCTTTTTTCCCCCAGATTTATTGAGATATAATTGAAAAATAAAAGTATATATTTAGAATGTACAGTGATTTAATATACATATACCTTGGGAAATGATTACCACAATCGAATTAATTAACACATCTATCACCTCACATGGTTACCTTTTTTTTGTGTGTGAGAATGCTTAAGATATACTCTCTTAGCAAATTTCAAGTATGTAATACAGTATTGTTAGCTGTAGTCACCATGCTGTATGTTCGATCCTCAGAACTCACTCAACTTATAACTGAAAGTTTGTACCCTTTGACCAACATCTCCCCGTTTTCCCTCATCCCCCTGCCCTTGGCAACCACCATTCTACTTTTTTTTAGATTCTACATATAAGTGATACCATACTGTATTTGTCTTTGTCTTTGTCTGGCTTATTTCACTTAGCATAATGCCTTCAAGATTTATTCATGTTGTCACAAGCAGCGGAATTCCTTCTTCTCTATGACTGAACAATATTTCATTGTATATATGTATACGTCACGTTTTTAAAATCCATTCCTCTCTTGATGGATACCTAGGTTGTTTCCATGTTTTGGCTATTGTAAATAATGCTGCAGTGAACATGGGAGTGCAGATATCTCTTTGAGATAATGATTTCTTTTCCTTCAGGTATGTACCCAGAAGTGGGATTGCTGGATCATATGGTAGTTCTATTTTTAACTTCTTGAGGCACCTCTATACTGTTTTTGTTAGGACCTTTTAGACTTGTTGAACACTGATTCTCATTCGTTAGAGTGGTTTACTCTCACCTAACTAATCTTACAGAGGAAACTCTGTGACAGCCTTCGGATATGGAACTGCGATATAGCCGTGACCGCGTATAAAAACGGTTCTCAAAGGATTGTCTGGATACAGTATACTGGAGACGGCCTCAAATACTATGTACACAAATACAAATATAACCCCTATTCCATTATGCTGTTAAGTTTTAATACATCTTAAATTCATCCATTATG
Source organism: Eschrichtius robustus (assembly GCF_028021215.1). NCBI lineage: Eukaryota > Metazoa > Chordata > Mammalia > Artiodactyla > Eschrichtiidae > Eschrichtius > Eschrichtius robustus. Next base: position 104,626,648 of record NC_090845.1, read on the forward strand.
ATATTAAGTTTTAATATATCTTAAATTCAAGTTTTCTTTATACAGTTTTCATTATAAAATTATTAAGAAAAATAATTTAAGTAAAACGTTATTACTAGAAATCACTAATATATACCCGCCTGGGTTTCCAATAGTGTGTTGAGACATGGCTCTGGTAGAATCTGAATATCTCCAAGTTCATTCAACACTAATGACTGGATGTCTACTGAGTGCCAGGTACTGTTCTAGGTGCTAGGGTTATAGTGGTGAACAGATGAAGGGAAATCCCTGCCCTTAAACAGGCAGAGAGGTAAAATAGACAGTGTATCAGATCAGGGTAAATTCAGTGAAGGAATAGATGATAGGAAGGTAGGTGATGGGATCCTATTCCAAGTTCAGTACCTTGAATTTTAGTATTTTCCTGTATTTCTCAGGGGAGGAAAGGCTGTATGAGGTGGAAAGAACAGAGCTTTGGAGTCACAGACTCAGGTTTGAATTCCAGCTCTGAAGGTGGGCAAGTTACTTAACCTGTTCTGAGTCCAGGATTTCTTCATCTGTAAAATGGGGACAAAGATTTAATCTATTTCATAGGGTTATTATGAGTCTCATGTGAAAAAATATAGAGAAAGCACTTGGCACGGTGCCTGGTATCTAGAAAAGGCTCGGTAAGTGCTCTTATTACTCTTATTAAATCAGTCACATCCTGGATTTGTCAGGGTCACTAACCCTGCTCCTTGTAACCTTGGCCTCGGGCTGTGGCCCTACTATCAATGGCCGGGTCACCTGGAAGTCCCACAGGGATCCCCTGACTTTGCCACCCAGAGCCTCATCCTCTCATGCCCTGCCCATTGGCTCAAGCATCTCCAGTACCCATGCCTGCCCCAGCTATTTGGAAACTTGAGACATCCTTTGGACAGCGTGCCTGGTACCAAGTAGGCACAGGAATGTTGATACTTTCTCCCCTTTAGTTACCCAGTGAATAGTGCATACTCAGTAAATATCAACTGACAGGCTTCCATATATGCCACTTTTTGTTTTGCCTTAAATTCAATAAATTGTTGGGAGGCACACGGATAAGCAGAGTACAGGGCTGTCTCTCCTGAACTCTTGTGTTTAGCAGAGAGATCTGTGTTTATATGTATGTATTCGGTGTGTGGGTCTAATTATGGAGAATATTTCTCTCATAAAAGTGTCTCCTTTAATTGCTGAGTATCAATAATCCCTTCTTTGGTGAAATAATGTATCTTTGACACATGACGAGGAGGAACTACTCTCGTGAGTTTGACGGTATTAACTTTCTTTTCGTCTCTCATTAAGGAAAAGACCAAAGTTGTTGAGCCCTTGGACTATGAGAATGTTATCACCCAAAGAAAAACCCAGATTTACAGCGACCCCCTCCGAGACCTGCTTATGTTTCCAATGGAAGATATATCTGTGAGTTCGCAAGCACTTCTTTAAAGAACAAAACTGCATTTTTCAAGGCGGTTCGTAGGGCAAGGATGTTCTTTGTCTTCTAGATCTCGGTGATAAGTCGTCAGCGCAGAACGGTGCAGTCCACTGTACCAGAGGATGGTGAGAAGAGGGCCCAGAGTTTGTTTGTCAAAGAGGTAAGAGGCTCAAAGGCCACAGAAGAAAATTCATCATTCATTCATTTTAAATATACTGTATTTAGGGGCTTCCCTGGCGGCACAGTGGTTGAGAATCTGCCTGCCAGTGCAGGGGACACGGGTTCGAGCCCTGGTCCGGGAAGATCCCACATGCCGCGGAGCAACTAAGCCCGTGCACCACAACTACTGAGCCTGCGCTCTAGAGCCCGTGAGCCACAACTATTGAGCCCACATGCCACAACTACTGAAGCCACGCGCCTAGAGCCAGTGCTCCACAGCGAAAGAAGCCACCGAAATGAGAAGCCCGTGCACTGCAATGAAGACCCAACACAGCCTAAAATAAATAAATAAATAAAAATTAAAAAAAATATATATATATATACTGTATTTAAAATGCTCTTTCTTGGGGATATCTGTATGTGTATGGCTGATTCATTTTGTTGTGCAGTGGAGGCTAACACAACATTGTAAAGCAACCATACTCCAATAAAATTAATTTAAAAATTTAAAAAAATAAAATGCTCTTTCTTTAGTGTAAATGGAAAATAAAATTACTAGAACTTAACTGACCTCCATAACAAGTCTATATGATGTGATATAGAGGATACAATTTAAATACTTTCACAAGTAGCTTGTATTCATAGTTTTTTTTTTTTTTTAGAAGGCAAAGGACATTGTTTACTTTTATTTATTTATTTATTTATTTATTTATTTATTTATTTATTTATGTGGCTGCGCCGGGTCTTGCTGGCATGCAGGACCTTTCTTGCGGCATGCGGGATCTGTAGTTGCAGCATGCGTGCTCTTAGTTGTGGCATGTGGGATCTAGTTCCCTGACCAGGGATCGAACCCAGGCCCCCTGCATTGGGAGCGTGAAGTCTTAACCACTGGACCACCAGGGAAGTCTTTTTTTTTATTTGAACACTCTTTGGACTTGGAGTCAGAGTGTCCAAGAGAACATATGAATTGGTATTTATTGCCACCAACTGGTTTAGGAAGACACGGTTAATCCCCAAAGGAAGATCCCAGTACCAACATTCCCCAAATGATTTTTAAAAGTCTTTCAGCCTATTACCAGACATAAAAAAAGCAGATATACATGTACTTTTCCTACATTTCAAATTAAAGATTCTTATTTTCTTTCAGTGTATTAAAACCTATAGCACAGATTGGCATGTGGTAAACTACAAGTATGAAGACTTCTCTGGGGACTTTCGAATGTTGCCATGGTAAGTTTAGAATTTAAGGGAAACTTTCAAGAGGAGAGTTATTAAACATTTTACCTTTTTTCAAACCATTTGTGAAGCTTCTCAATTATAACATATAATAAAGCAAAACCTCAAACAACCAGCATGTTTGGTAAATGTATTTTGGGTAATTGGATATATTTTAACTTTGCTCGTTGAAATTTTTTCCAAAATGGACGAGTTCACTTTTTGGCTTTGGTACATCTATATTGACCATAAAATCATCTTTCTTTGATTCTGGATAATGTAGTGAGCATTTTCTAGTGCTGTCAATGAAAAAGCTAGAAGACATTTGGCTCAGTTTGATGGCCCCAGACATCTCTTGACAAAAGTACATCTCTTTGAGTTGCGTTGAAGGGCAGCCGTGAGCACCCTGGCCCAAGATCCAGACTGTCAGGGTTCAAATCTTACTTCTACCACTTCCTAGCTGGATGACCTTGGGCTAGTCACTCAGTCGCTTGAGCCCTCACTTTTCTCCCCTTTCTCATCCGTAATACTATTAACCTCACAGGATATCATACGGGAGATGTTTTGAAGAAATAAGACTTGGTGTAGCCTTTTGTAGTTTTCAAGGCACTTTCTCAGACGAGAAAACTGAGTCTTAAAGATGTCCTGTAAAGCTGAGTCCTAAGATGATCAGTCCAGGGTCATACAGCAAACAGACGGAAGAGCCAGAATGACCTGCTGTTGCTTTTAGGCCTGGGAAAGATAAGGTCCCACCAACAGTGACAGCTCTGGCACACATTCCTTGCAATTTCTGCAGTTTGGGCTTAGTTACGTCTTTGCTGCTGGCTGCGCATGTGGGAGTCCTTTTACAAAAGGTAATGCAAGTTTAGTCAGAGGGGAGAATCTGACTTTGGAAAGGAGAAAACAGTTTCTCCTTCTTATGTCTTGGTGTTTCCTTGGTTGTGAAAGAGAGAAGTCTACTCATCTTGCTTTTTTTTTGTCTGTTCTGCTTAGTGTCTAAGACAGCTCTCTTGTATTTTCAGCAAATCTCTGCGACCAGAGAAGATTCCCAATCATGTGTTTGAGATTGATGAGGACTGTGAGAAGGATGAGGTAAAGATGGGGGCAACTGCACTGGTTTCTTCAAGATCACTTCTGCTGAGAGATTTCCCTGGGAAAAGATGAGGGAAAGAATTGTTTTCGAATGATCTGGGGCCAGCTTTCAAGCTGACGAGTGTCTTTAAGAATTTTTTTTTAATTGTTGCATTTCCAAATGGAGCTTAGGAAAAATCAAGTGAAATGGGCTGTGATGTGTGTATAAACATGTTTTCCCACCTGTGGGACACGCTTGTGGAGTTGCTTTTCCCGCACTGGGCATGTGGCATGGTGATTCATCTGGACTCTCCTGCCTGATAGATCCCTCTTGGGACAGATGGCCCGGATGTCTGTGACATTTTGAGGTGCAGTTTGACTGTTTATGTAATGCAGACTTTCCCAGAAGACAGTCCATACGATCCAGTAAATACTGAGTGCCTACTGTGTGCACGGCACAGAGCCTTTCATCCTGTAGTTAACAATTTCAAGTTTAATCAGGCATCGTCACGGTGGGGGGCGGGGGTAGGGGGAACTTTATGCTTTGGAAAGTCAGGCAGGGCCTAGTTCGTGCCCCCCAACTGTTTGATTAGATGCCAAGCCAGCTGCTGTTTTACTGATGGTTTTCGCTCTATTTCAGGATTCCTCATCGTTATGTTCTCAGAAGGGCGGTGTGATAAAACAAGGCTGGTTGCATAAAGCCAATGTAAATAGCACCATCACGGTTACCATGAAGGTAAGAAGTAGTTATTATATTATTTCATCATTTTAAGGATATTGCCATGACTAGCCTGTCTGGAAACAATATTTCTTTTTCAAAATTTCTTACAAGGAGCCCTAGCAAAAAAAAAAATCTTTAGTGAGAGGATTCTCACACATGTATGGAATTTAAGAACTCTGAAACCTCAGGATAAATTTAGAAGTACACCTTTTTAAAGAAATGTAATTATTATCTTCTGAATCAGGATGTTTAAAAAGGAGGCTGTCAGTTGAATGAAGAAAATAGCTTTGAAACAAAAAAGGCATCAAAGGTTCCTGTGTGGAAATGAATGTAAATGAGTAGAAAAATAGGGTACTCTATTTCCTTAGCAGGTATTAATTAGGTGCTTATTATACGCTGTTCACGGTGGGGAACATATGGCTCGCTAAGATGGGATCCCTGGCCTCCAAAAGCCTCCAGACTAGATAAGAAACATACCAAATTAACTACTATACCAAGCGGTACCTTAGTGCTGTCAGAACTAGAGACTTCTGTAGTCTGGCCAGAATAGCGAGTTTGTGTACGGGGTTTTTGTGCGTGGCTTTGAGTGCCTCGGACATGAGGTTGGCTTTTGTTCGGGAGGCTGTGGAGAGCCATTAAAATCCAAAGGTAAAACTAACAAGCTACTTGAAGATTCTGAGCAGAAAACCAAATGATTCCCTGATACCAGATATAACTGTCCTTTCAGATATTCAATAGAACATCATGTGGTTCGCCGAGGATGACTCACACTTGCATTAAGTATTAAAGGTCATTCTGTCTTTCACACAGCCTGCAAGCAGAAACCATGGTTGTCTACCAAGGGGAGACTCAAATTTTATCTTAATTTAATATTTTGCCTGCTGCTTTCCATTTAGTGGTCATGTCCTGTTCTCACTTTCATTTTCAAGCCCTGAAAATAACAAATCCAAGTGGTAGGATGCTTCCTATATGTCTCCTGCACCTAAGCCTGGGCCTCGGCACGTGGTGAGGATAAGAAAATCCACTTATTGATGACTTAATATGTGCCAGGCACCATGCTGAATGTTTCATATTCTGTATCTCTTTTAATCCTCATGGCAGCCCTAAGACACAGGTATTATTATTATTCTTGGTTGACAAATGTGGAAAGTGAGGCACGAAGAAATTCAGTGATTAACCCAAGGTCGTATAGCTTCGAGTTTTCAGAGGTGGGATTTGAACCGAGGAAGGCTGATGCCTGAGCCTGTGATCTTAATCAGCACACTGTTGATGCTTCCTAGCTGAGTAAGTGAGACTCAGGCGTTTATCGTATTACCTATCAGAGTTATCGGGTTCCAAGGTGCATGTGTGAAGGTGAAAATTCTGGGCAGTTTGTTAGAAAATGCTTCTGTGGTTTTTGACTGCACCCCCTTCCCCTAACCTTCTCAAAATATTAAAATGCTTTACCCATACTTAAGCTTTAGTTCAACATTAAGTAAATATAATGTATGGAAATCTGGATTCCTAAAACAAGACTTTAGGAAGTTAATATCTTTACAAGACAATTCACAGGATTCCTTTCAATAGTGAGTTATTCTAATGACTTTAAATTATAATTTGCTTTACATATAACTTTTTTAGGAGTTCATATATTATAAATCAAAATACAGTTGTCTGTAAAAAGTGCATGCTTTAAATTTTCTTTCATAATTTGTGAACTACAGATTGGTTAATATAGTAGGCAGAATAAAGACCCCCATGCAAAGGTGTCCATTCCTAATCCCTGGAATCTGTAAATGTTCCCTTACATGGCAAAGGGGAGTTAAAATCACTAATCAGCTGGTAGGGAGGTTAGCCTGGATTATCCAATGTAATCATCATGGTCCTTTTAAACTGGAAGACGGAAGCAGAAGAGGAGAGTTGGGGAAAGAGATGTGAGGGCAGAAGCAGGGTCAGAGAGAGATGCTGTGTTACTGGCTTTGAAGATGGAGAAAGGGCCAAGAAATGGAAGCTGGAAAAGGCAAGGAAGTGGATTCTCCCCTAGAGCCTCCGGGAAGGAACACAGCTCTGCTCTAACCTTGATTTTAGCCCAGTGAGATCCATGTCAGACTTCTAACCTCCAGAACTGTGAGATAATACATTTATGTTGTTTTCAGCCTCTAAGTTTGTGGTAATTTGTTACAACAGAAATAGAAAAGCAATTCAATCAGTTAGTCAAAGATTGATTGTTTAGCTTTTGTATTGTCTACCCCTGAGATTGCAAACTCCACTGCTTACAAAGGCCAGGCAGGAACCATAAATTCATGAAGCGGGGGTGGGGGGCGTGGGGGTGGGGGGTGGAGGGGGGGTGGGTCCGAGGCAACCTGGTGACCACGTGGCCTGGCTGAAGGGGACAGCTGCTGCTTGTTTCCAGCTAATTGTTGCTCTGCTGCTGCTGAGCTAGGCTCTTTGCTTTTCCTCTATTTTATCCCCAGCTGTTCATATTTTGGCTGCTTCTTTCTTCTTCTTTTTTTTTAAGTGACATATAATTCACATAAGATAAAAACACTTATTTCTTTTAAAACCTCTACCAAACAGTAGGCAGAGGAAGGAGAAGAAGAGTAAACCAATTTGGTCATATGTGCTACACAGTTCTTTAAAAAAAAATGTGTGAGGAATAATTTGAAATATAAAGGCCGTTAATGAGCTTTGGGAATTGTCTCTGGTTATGGATTTCATTTATCCCAGCTATTCTTTATTATGGATTGTGGCTCTCCATTTTGGTTTTCTGGGAGCTGAAAATACACCCTATGTTCTTCTGGTTTTACCTCCGGATAAAGGTCCAGCCAGATTCAGTTAAAGGTGTCAGGGATTTTGCCAAGATATTTTTTTCCTATAAGAACTATGTTTTAACTCTTATTTAGTTTAGCATCGTTGAAATTCGTGGAAACTTGCAGTGTTTACTGTGCTCTCTCTCCCTACATAAACAGAGGGCGTGTGAGTGTGGAGCAAGGCAGGGGGAGGATTGGGCATAGGTGGCAGTTTCATAGTTGTCAGGCTGGAGGTTGGAGTGAGGGCCAAAGCAGAAATCCAGGCCCGTGAACTGAGGTGCACTGGAGACCTCAGGCTTGTATCCCTAGGTGCCCTGTACAGGATGGGGGATCGTACACATTCTTCCTGCTTCAGGCCTGGATTGGCTCAGGCATAGACAGAAGAACTGCAGTAAAGGGCTGCAGAGTTCATGAGGCATTCTGAAAGGAAAAATTCTGCATATCTGTTTCTGCCATGTAAATCTTTGAAGTGAAGCATATTAATGCCTCTCCTAAGCAAATGGGAAGATGATTCACGTATGCTGTTGGCTGAGTCACTTTCCTGATCGTGGTGGCAGTTTTACCTTTGGTGCATCCAGAGTCCCCTGCCTGCAAGGAACTCCAGCCCACACTGATGACAAGCTTTGCTGGCTTCAGCAATGAGCACCACAGGGCTAGAGCTCGCAGAGTTGAGAGCAAAGAGCCATTTCTATTAGGAAATTCAAGTGTTGACAGCCCCTGCAAATACACAGCAGACTAACCGGGAAGCTACAGCAGAAGGATCTGGGTATTAATCATGACTCATTGGCAAGTAACAGCCTACGGGAGCCATGCGTCTTCCCTCCTGTTTTATCTGCACTTCTTTGATGCGCTGTGGTTTGACACCGGCCTGCAGATCCTTCTGGGGATGACAGGATTAAAGCAGGACAGCTTGGTGTCTTTTAGAGTGAGGTGTAAGTTTACAGATCTTTATTCACTTAAAAATTTATGGATTTTAAAAACTGTGTAGACTCAGTCCTTTGGAAAGTTTGAAATCATGCATGACCACTTTACACTGTTTTTTATCAACAAGTCTGAGTCCTTTTCCTGGCCCTTTTGACTCTCAGAAATAAGGCAATCTAATAGCCAGGAAGGAAGAGATAGAATCATGAGAGAAGGTTAGAAAGAAAAAGATGGAGGAAAGAGGGTTAGAAAAGACTCCGCAACGTCCAGTAGATAAAAGGAAATCAGAAGACTCCTACTTTATAAGTTCTTTTGAGAAAGCAACCACATGACCTGTGATGCAATGTGAATAATGTAACCAAAGTCATTTGTATATGGGCTGCTTTAGAAAGTTCAACCTCCCTAACTAGCTGCCAGACAGTTTTGCAAGAACATTCAAGTCGATGGTGACGGGCTCTAGGGAAAAGGGGCTGGTGAAGGAACTAAGCTGAGTTCTTCATATTGGAAGATTGGAAGACCCTGTATTTATGGAATAAACCTTTGTATTTTCCCCAGTATACACCTTTCCGCCAGCTAGGTCAGTTTAGATATAGTCTGCACCATTTTCTGCAGTTGTCATTGTTTTCCCAGAAGTGCTTGCTGAGCTTCCCCATTATTGGCTGAGAACTAGCCGCGAGGAACCCAGGCTACAGGAGAGCTGCTAATGATGTGTGTCACTCTCCAAGTCACAGTTCTCAGTGCCCGAGCATGTTCTTTCACGGAGGCGGCTGTTGGCCACACGCAGCTCTTGCAGAAGCTCTGTTGGTTGTCTGGGCACAGTGACCACCTTACTCAGCTCATAATTGCTTTGTTCTCGGTGTTCATGTTAAAACAAGGCAAGCCTTGTCATAGGTGATTAATTTCCCCAATTTGTACTTTCTAGATAATGAGAACACACCCCACTGCCACTCTTCATCTCCTGGGAAAATTTTGGAGAGAAGTTTTAGATAGCATAGAGAATAAATGATCCGTCAGGCAGAAACTCCAGTCCTAACAGAAGCCTCCATGCTCTCTTTCCCAAGTAGCTGCTAGAGACATCTGCTTTTCTCAGCTTCTCTCCATATCAGTGAAGGAATTTAGTGTGGACTAGATAGCTCTGATATTGGACATGACCTTCCCGTGGTATTTAGAACTGTTTTTCCTAAGGGGTATAATGATGTATGGAATAAGGAAGAATCTGATCTTGACGGTGGTTTTTCATTTTAAAAAAATCTGCTATAGATTCTTGGCCAACCCATTGGGACACCCACCTTTATGCATCTTCTTGGCTCAATTTGGTCACATTCCTCAAGCTCCCTCCTCCCCGTTCTTAGCAATTAAACATTGAAGTGTCTGGGTATGTTATCAGGTTTGCAAGTTCAACTGCTTGATGTATGACTCACTTCCGGTGCCCTCCTTTCCTTCCTCCCTCCCTCCCTTCCTCCCTCCCTCCCTTCCTTCCTCCTTCCCTCCTTCCTTCCTTCCTTTCTTTCTTTCCTTCTTTCTCTTTCTTTCTTCATTTTTCTTCTTTGCACAAAGCAGAGCCATTTGTTATATATCCAGAGTCTAAAAGTTCTCACTTATTCTTTGACTGTTACGGGAGGGTTTTTGGCCTTCTGCAGTGGGAGAACAACAAATCAAAAGAGGATTTTACCTAAGAAAACACAGATGATATTAAAATAATTGCTGGGAGGCCAAGGTCACTATGTTTACTGGAACAAAGAGAAGAGGAAATCTTTTCTTTTTGATACATTAATACACTGCATGCTCAAGTCTCCCAGTCCGTCTCTCACAGCTAACAAACGGATTACACTCATTTTACCGGGTAAGGGATTTCTCACTAATTTGTTTTTTTTATGTTTCCATTTCCCTCATTCATTGGTGACTGTTTAAAACCATTTATTAGGGGCTTCTTATGTGCCAGACAGTATTAGGAATCAATGAGTTCATCATCACCAAATATATCTTGAATACCTTATTAGTACAAGGTGTTGGCACTGTGGAGGGTAGAGAGAAAGAGAGGTGTAACATGTAGAGTTTAAACCTGTTTGGGGAGATGAGACACACAATAATAATGTATTGTTTCAAGGTGGTACAGAGACCCAGTGCTATATGAGTCCAGATCACTGTGATCTGGGGTCAGAGAAGGCTTCTTGAAGGAGGTGGGGCCTCCAAGGAAGGGAATCAGAAAGGAGGTGAGGGTGGCAGGCAGTGTGTACAGGACAACTGTGTTAGGTGAAGTTGAGTAGTCATGGGAGATGGAGTTGATTTGGTCCTTTGGTATTGCCCCGTGCCTCAGTTTCTCCTCTGTAACATGGAGATGATAACAGTACTTACCACACGAGGTCATTATGAGGATTCACTGATGTAATATGAGAAAAGCACTTAGCCAGAAACTGTAACGTAGTAAGCACTCCACAGATGTCACAGATTGTTATTATTTTATATTATTAGTAGGATTGTGAGAGCACCTTGAATACCAGATCAGGCATGGGAGCCTTACCATGTGGGTAACTGAGGGTCATTGGAAATTTGAGCAGGACCATGACATGCTCTAAGAAAGATAAATTAATTTGTCTCTAATGAGAAGGGTGGATTGTAGACCCCTCCTTTTAGACTTTGCTTCAAACTAAATAGTTAAAAAATCTCCAGTGCCTAGATATGACAGAATTATCAAAGAAAAGCTATTTGATTTTTAACCAGTCTCCCAGACAGTAGACCTATGTAATATATTAAAACTTGGTAGGGTTGTAAAATGATACAGTGGAGAGTGATGAGTGATATATTAGGTTGCCAACCTACTGGTAGGGGTATTCAGCAGGATGGTGTTCCTGACATTCTGTTATAATTAACTGCAGTTCAATTTTCTGATAAGTCGTGGGGTTTTCTTCCCCATTGTTTCTTTCATCTTTGCTTCGAACAGCTCTGAGACCCAGTGTGTCTCCTGCTCTCCTGCTTTCTCCTTTTCCTCGCTGCCTCTTTTTTCCTGTTCTGTCTGAGACATGAGTCAAGTAAGTTTCCCCCGCCCCATTTCTACATTGCTCCTGGCCCACCTACTTTGCCAAAGCCTTCAGACCATCCTTTCTCAGGGCTCCTGGTTCATAGAACTTAGCAGTAAATAATTACCCTCTAGGGAACACACGTAGGTAAACACCCTTGAGATTTGTTATATAAAATGATAAAAGGCTGTCCTCATTTTGAGGATGTTAGGTGCTCAAACTTTCTGGCCTTCCATCTTTGATTCAACCGAGTGACAAAAGGCCTTTGTTCCTGCTCCAGAAAGGGTCATATGGTAAATGTTCAAAAAGTTGTCATCCAGACACCTCAGGGCCTTCAGGAGACTTGGCAGGACCTGTTCCCAGAGAATTATCTCCTTTGGCTAACTCTCTATTTTATTCTTCTGGGTGGTCTGAGTGGGGCACTCATTAGGAACCATGCCTCTCACTGAGTACGGTGGGGAATTTTCAGCTGTGTTCACCATCTAGGAAAAATAATAAAGGTGCGGAGGAGGAAAAAGAATATGGGCGTTACAGAGAAACACCCTTCTATTCGATGAAACCGCTGGAGAATCTGTACTGGAGAATGAATTATTCATTCATTCCTCGTTCATTTTGCAAAATTTTATTGCTCTCCAGGCGCTGTTACAGGTACTGGGGCTACAGCAGTGGATGAGACTTGGACCTTAACAGTTTAAAAGAGACAGACAGCAAATAAATAGATAGATGAATAAGATATATTTGGATAGTGATCATTCTATGAAAAAGGTAAAATAAGGTGCCGCCATGAGGGCAGGTAGTCATAGAAGGCCTCTCGGAGGAGGTAAAATTCAAGTGAAGACCTGAAAGAAGCTGTGGATATGTGGGGCAAGAGGCTTTCAGGCCAAGGGGACATGAAGTGCAAAGGCTCGAAGAAGGCTTTTTTGTTTGAGGAACAGCAGGTAAGCCAGTATAGCTGGAGCAGCATAATTAGAAATAAAATCCAAGAGGTAATCCAAGGCCAGAGCCTGTACATCATCCCAGGCTATGGGGGAAGGATCTTGGGTCTTATTCTAACCTTGATGGGAAGCCATTGGAAGGTTTGGGCAAGATTCTCTTTGTCATTGTCCTATGATTCTGATTCCAGTTCTACCATCGACTTGTCTGTGTGAACTTGAGTGAGGTCTTGGTCTCTCAGTTTGCTGTTAGGTAAAATGTGGATAATAATGCTTATCCTCAAGTGACATTAAAAGAATTAGCTCTTGGTTACAAAGGACTTGAGGCCTTCAGATGAAAGGTATGATATAGGGTAATTACCACTGTTCTATATAGTCATTATTTTAACAGTTGTCTTCTTTTCAAAAATGGAAAAAAAACAACGTAGACCGGTACCCTAAATAGCAACATTAAAAAAAGTCCTGGGTCTTCCCTGGTGGCGCAGTGGTTGAGAATCTGCCTGCCAATGCAGGGGACACGGGTTCGAGCCCTGGTCTGGGAAGATCCCACATGCCGTGGAGCAACTGGGCCCGTGAGCCACAACTACTGAGCCTGCGCGTCTGGAGCCTGTGCTCCGCAGCAAGAGAGGCCGCGATAGTGGGAGGCCCGCGCACCGCGATGAAGAGTGGCCTCCGCTTGCCACAACTAGAGAAAGCCCTCGCACAGAAACGAAGACCCAACACAGCCATAAATAAATTAATTAAAAAAAAAAAGTGGGACTCCTGATATTCATCCCACTTAAAAAAAAAAAAAAAAGTCCTGTTTCTGACTTCCCTTTTTGGTTCCATATGAGATTTAGGATACTCCTTTCTTCTTTGAAAAGTACCTTAAAAGCTTCCCAGAAGTGGAAACCCAACATATATCATAGAATATTAGAATGAGAAGACGTCTTCGAGATCTTACAGATCTGTCGTTGGGGCAGAGTCTGCTGTCTCTAGAAATGATTTTTTTAAAAATGTCCTTACTATGCAAACTGAGTGCTTTAAGCCTGTAGGAAATCGCTTGGGGAGTGTGGCCCCCAGCTGGGAAGGCTGCTGTGTTATTTGTTCCTTTTCAATAAAATTATTTGTAGATCATGAAAAAAAAAAAAGGATCTTACAGATCATTTGATCTGATCCCATCATTTTACAAGTGAGGAAACAGAGAGAAATTGAGTCTTGAGGACAGTTTCACTGCTGGGGAGCAGGAGTGCTGGGTGAGAATCAAGATCGTATGACTTTCAGGCATCTGCTCTCTCCCCAGGTTCACGAGCTCCCTTACCTCAGTGTCACATTTAGACATAATTGCAATGTTACAGGAAGTGATTTACTGTAATTTCAGATCCCTTTCCACCTCTATTGTGATGATCGTGCTTTGCTAATATTGGAAATGGCGGCTGCCACAAAACATCTTTGCTTGGTGAGGGAGCTGTACATGAAGAAAATTTTGCAGGCTATAATTTGACTCTGTGCCACAGATGTTTTGCTCTGTGTTTTCCCTTCCTCTGTTGCTGGCTAAGGACTCTGCCAGTGGAGTCTACAGACTATACCACTGAATCTATGAACTTTGAGTTTTAGATTTGATCATGGTTCAGATTCTAATCTGGTTGTAATTTTTTATGTTAATTTTTGCCTGGAAAATGTATTTTAATTTTTGTCATACGTAAGTATTGTGATAACTTCTAAAAAGTGGTGTTTTGTTCATTTGAAATCAGCTCATTATGTCATTTTAGGTCTTCTGGTTCCATCAATTTAATAACAGATACGAACCACTGTCATGAAAATAAGCAAACATAAATATATATATATATATATACACATATATATATGATCACCGTTATGATTAACATTTTCCTTATATATGAATCTAGATTTCTTCATTATAGTAGCAGTAAACTTAAACGTGGGTAAAATGATATCTCGCACGCACACACACACACACACACACACACACACACACTTTCTGCGCCTCTGTATACTGATGCAGTAATATTTACTTGATTGGCATTGAAAAACAAAGTGGTATTTTCTTCTTGGACTTCTTTCTGTTGATACCATATAGCCCACAGGGCCCCTCCCTGAAATAGAAGCAGTACGCATTTACCAGTCTAACCTGTTAGGGTGTTCCTCACACTGGTATATTTTTGTCATTCATTCTAAAATCAGTGATATTTGAACAAGTCAAAAATACCTACAAGCGTATGATTTCTTTTTACTGGTTTTCCTTAAAAGAAATGCCCCTTAACCTATTTCTATATTTTGCTTACTCTCATGCCATGGAGAAATGAATTGTTGATATTTTAGATACTTTGCCAAGAGTTAAGTAGTTTTCAAGAATAATCTTGCCAAATAATACTCTTTCCATAATTAAAGTTCTTAAAATAATCAGAGATCATACTGGATTATCAGATGGGTGATTGAAAATGGCTAGCTTAGGTCTTAAAGCTGACTTCTGTGAGTAAGACAAGATGCATAGGAATGCATTTCTTCAATATGATCACCAAGAGGCTATTTCCTAGTCTGTCTTCCCATTCCCGCCCTGAAATGCTTTTAGATCTCTTAACCAGGGGAATTTTACTATAACAAATGCTGAACACAGCTTGCAGTCTGTGGCTTACTGAAAGAAGCATAGATTCATCAGAGAGCTCTGAATCCTAAGCCTAACCCTTTTTCCACCTCCTTCATCAGGTCCAAGAGTCTTTTAAGGGAGAGTAGAGGGGCAGAATAAATGAATCAGGCTGTCTTTTCCTCCTTTTCCCCATTCCTGTGGGCTTCGCTGTGAGTTGTAGCAGCAGGCTACTCCTTAACTGTTGTGAATCCCTAATTTCAAACGCGTGGCCCAATCACATTGGGCCTTTTGACTCAAATCTCAGCATACAGGGCGCTGAACAGCAACTGGTGGCAACTAATTGCTCTCAGTATTTCCCTGTGAGTGTGTTATAAGCTGGACTCTCGGGAGTGGGGACACTGGAGCAGCATAGGTGAGTGCAATAAGATGTGCAGGTGAGATGTAACTGTATGATAGAGGGTGTATGTGTGTGTGTGTGTGTGTATGTGTGTGTGTGTGTGTGTGTGTATACACCCTTGGATTTGTGGTGAGGTGAACGAAATTATAAGAATCCAGTCATGGTTTGCAATTAAACAGGAGAAGGATGCTGTAGCGAAATGGATAGTGATTCAGATACAGATATGCTTTATGAACTTTAAAGTGTTAAAACTTCTCCAGATATTTGACTGAGAGTAAACCACTTGACTTCAAGCTCTCCATCTTAAAACAAAATCAAGATAACGGTAATTCCTAATGACTTCCCCAAGTTGTCTGAAGATTGTCCAGATATAATGCGTGTGGCAAGCCCTTCAAGGTTTTTTGTTCAAATGCAATGTATACATAACAAATGTGTCACTGCTGGTTTTTCCCCCATAGGTGTTCAAGAGACGGTATTTTTACTTAACCCAGCTTCCTGATGGTTCGTATATTCTCAATTCCTATAAAGATGAGAAAAATTCAAAAGAATCTAAAGGTTGCATCTACTTGGACGCCTGCATTGATGTTGTTCAGGTAGGGTTATTGATCAACTATTAAGAACCTCAGTATTTTTCTGCCTTGGTTAATGACATCTGCATCCACCAAAACATTCGTACTAGCAATTCAGAATCCTCTTCAGAGTTCCCACTCACCCTCTGTGCCACTATTCAAGTGTCTACCCAGTCCTTTGGAGTCTGCTCCAGAGTGCCTCTTGAATCTCTTACCTTCTTTCCATTCTCACTGTCTTCCTCTGGTTCCCCCTTTCATCCTCTCTTGCCTAGAGTCTCACCTTCCTGCCTTCTGATGTGTCGTCCGGCTTCCTAAGACGTAGATGGGGTCCTTCACTTGTCTCTTCAAAACCTTTTGGCTCTTGATTTATTGTCTTGCCGAGTGAGCTCGAAATCTCTTACCAGGGCATTGCAGGCCCGCGGTGATTTGACCTTACTCTCCTTACTAACCCCATCCCCCCGGCATCCCCATACACATTCTGTGCTCTAGTCACACCAGGCTAAGCACTCCGCTGAGTTTCACGCCTATGTGCCTTTCTTACATTTGCTTCTCTGCTTGGCATATACTTCCCTTTCTGTTCCTGTTTGAATCTTATCTTTTAAGACTTGGCTCAAATGGGACTTGTGGCGTGAAACATTTTTTGTGTTCTTCTTCACCCTCATGGAATTAAGCTCCACCTCCCCTGTGCTACCACTGTACTTAGCTCTGCACGTTCCTTTTTGGATTACAGGGACCATGTCATATTCACGTCTGGGTCCCTTATAGTAATTAGCAGAGTTGTACGTACAGTAGGGGCTTAACAAATGTTTGCTGATTTGAGTTACTGAGGAGGCAGGGACATTAGGGTTAGCATGGATGGGGTGGGAAGCAGAGGGCAGAGAGATGATTAAATAGGAAGTTGATTGACCGTGGGATAGGAGCCATTACTACAGAGCCGGGGTGGCCTGGTCGACAGGAAGGGGCACTGCATTGAGTGGAAGGCAGGAGATGTTCGTTCAACACCCTCAACCTACCTGAATCTTAGTTTTCAGAACTGTAAAGTGGGATTAATAATATCTACTCGCTTTATCAAATGAGATTGTCATGAGGAGCAAGTGAAGAAACACTTTAAAACATAAAATATAAAAGATATAAAGATCTATGTGAATAGAAGTTGCCTTCTTTTATATATATATATATGTGACAGCTTTCTTATCTACTGAAAGGAAGAAGGCACATACAATTCCTAGATTTTCTCAATCAGCTCTAGTCCGGATTGACCTCCTTTTCTGGTGCTCCCAGACTCTGCTTTCCCCTCTATTTATGATTCCCTCCTCCCAAATATTTTCAAATATATAAATCTTTATGACTTGCTACAGCAGTTTAATTTCATACTTTACTATGCTTTGAAGATGAGAAGGAGGAACTTTTCTTGGTTCCTTCTTGAATGATGACCATGCGCTGGAAAATTATTGATTCATGAGCCTTTCTTGAAATTAATGCTGAGGTATTTGGGGGGGGGGGGAGAGTGTGTCATTTCTTTTGTCATGACAGAGAAGGTGGTAATATAAAAGAGGTGTCATCGTGTTTGAGGAAAGGAAGAGGCTTTTATTTTCCTTGTGTGCTAGTATTCAGCCTGGGCCATTTCCATCATTTTTATGGAGAGCCACAATCTAATATGACCCAACTACAGTCTTCTTTTATGCTACTGTGATGCATTTCATATTCTGCATGGCAGAGTGAATTAGATAGTGATATTGCATTTTATGGTGTGATATAAAGCAAGTACCAGGTTTATTTCAGGTCACATTTAAGCTTGTTTTTAAGGGCTGATTTTGAAAATCTATGAATATGCCAGGAAAACTTTAAGCAGGGTGGAAATAGTAAAACATTTGCTTATTTTTATGGCGGTAGTTTGATTATCCAAATGTGGAGGATGTCAGAAGGCCTTAAATGATAATACTCACTCAACGTGTAGTATTTTATGCCAACTTTGTGCGTGTACTGCTGTGCTCAGTACTGAGGGGAATAAATAAGATGTTTGACATGGTCATTCATCGTCTTGGAATTTCTATTCCTTGTTGAAAGAAGCAATTCTTTCATGAAAGTATTGACGTACATATGTGCTGAGCTGAGGTAAAAATAAATAAGCTAATGAAATCTAATATTAAAAGGGCAACTAAACTAACTGAACACGTCTTTTTTTTTTCCCCCTCCAGTGCCCCAAAATGCGCCGTCATGCTTTTGAACTCAAGATGTTAGATAAGTATAGCCATTATCTGGCTGCTGAAACTGAGCAGGAAATGGAGGAATGGTTGATAACTTTGAAAAAGATTATTCAGATCAATACCGACAGTTTAGTGCAAGAGAAAAAGGAGACGGTAGAGACAGCACAAGGTCAGAATTTTTAAATGATTCATTGAGGTAAAGCCCTTGTTTTTAATCCATGGGAATGTCCTTTGTGTAGAGTGAATATAGAACTCTTAATCTTGAAGGTTGACCTACTTCTTCATTAAAAGTGACTATGGAGGTTGATAGGGTTTTCTTTTCTTTCTTTCTTTTTTTTTTTTATGAGTTGATGCTACATGGGCTCTGACATATGAAATATAACCAGACTGAAACAGATAGGGAATTCATGGCAGATTTTCAAAAGTCCATTAGAGTTTTCCCTGTGCTTTCATAATCAAAATTCTTTGCAATAAATCTAGTAGGAGAGGTTGGGGTGGGAGAGAGAGATAGTTAGGATATTCCGCTTAGGTGATTAGTAATGGTCTGCATGGTTTAGAACATCTGCTTTTAATGAATTCGCAGATGATGAAACTAGCAGCCAAGGAAAAGCCGAGAACATCATGGCCAGTTTGGAACGGAGCATGCATCCGGAACTGATGAAGGTACATCTTTCTGATGGCGACTTGCCTTCAACTGAGACAATGCAGGATTAGCTATTAAAGTTTGAATGCTGGATTCCATGTGGCAATGTCGTTTCTAAGATAAAAACCACAACAAATGAGTGAAACAGGTACAGATGGTAAAAGAAAAGTTACACTCCTAAAGCTGGACCTGTAAGTGCCAACTAACAGTTTGGAAAATGTTATTTTTTTTCCCTAGATGCCAAGAAGTACTTCTAGACTTTTGTGACTTTATTAATTTTATCTGCTACTTCTTATTCAGTTCAGTTACTGTATGCCATTCATACACTAACTATTCTTCATTCAAGGGGCTCTTGATGAAGATTGAACATGATATTCAATCTAATGATTTGTATATGTTTTGTATGAAAATCATAGTCTTTCTATATGTGAATGCCTATGTATATGTATATGAATAATTTCATCAGATAAAGATTTTGGTTAACAGACAGCGTTTGTGTCAGTTACTCTGCTCTTTGGTGTTTGAAGTGAGCCAGTTTTGAAAGTGTAGAGGGGGATTATCATACCTATCTTAGTAGGTTATATATATTACTCTGTGGACTCTCTACTATAATAGATTAGAAGGTTATGACCCATTTCTTCATTTAAATTCTTGCCAAACCTATTTATATTTTTACTTTATTCCTCTTCCTGAACTAATAAGTTACACAGGTTTAGATGTTACTTTTTTCTAGTTTAAATTTACCGTTCTCTTAAGCTTCAAAGCTGTTTTCCAAAATTTAGGAACGCACTCATGATCCCCTGTAGATTTTAATGTATCCCTTCTGAGTCTTTGTCATTCCAGACCGTAGAGCCCATTATGTTTTTCCTAAAGTGATGGAATCAGAATTGTGTAGAATATTCCATGGATAGCACCATGGATATATAAAAGATAGTGTTTTCTCTCGTTTATTCTCTTTTACATCCAAAGTCTCTTGTATTTCTTTTTTTTGTACTATGGGTTGAACAGTATTCTTGGTATTATAAAAGGCATATAGAAAGTATAAGAAGCTGATCTGTAGCTTATTTATGGGTCATGGTGACTGTGACTCTCTGCCCAGCAAGCATTCTTTATCCACCTTAAGTGCTTGGAAATGGAGAATAGTATATTTTTGAAGCTGTGGCAGATCGCTAGTTTCACATAAACTAGATAATTAAATGGCATTTAATACTGTTTTGAAGGAAGTGAAGTAATGTTTTGTGTTTGTGTGTGTGTGTGTGTGTATATATATGTTTGTTTTAATTTTAGTATGGAAGAGAAACTGAACAGCTGAACAAACTCAGCAGAGGAGATGGAAGACAGAACCTCTTTTCTTTTGACTCGGAAGTTCAGGTATTAATGATATATTTCTTTAAATAATCCTAGAATAGTTGCTTATTCAGATAAACAATGTCTGAAATGTTGAAATCACTGATTTTTGCACTACTGGGCATATCTATTGCTTTATACTTGTCTTGCTTACTTTGAACAAGTAGCTTAACAGCTAACTTCACTAAGAGGACTAGCGTATATACGAATAGTTTGGGACAACATATATATATATATTTTTTTTTCTCTCAGTTCTTTGTATTCTTTTCACTTCATCTCACTCCTCAAAATGGATAAATTAAAGAGTCCTTAACAATGGTTTCAGTGCTTTTAACCCATTAAATACAATTGTGATCCAGTAGCAGTGAATATCTACAGTATAAGGAACGCCAAGTCATATGAGACATGTTTATTTTCCACTTTTGATGTAGGCCTGTAGAACTGGGATAATTTCACGTATCTCACTTTAAATGGAAAGCGGTGCAGGGAAGTGCGGGTTTATGTGCACATGCGTATTTTAATCTCTTTCATGAGAGTGAGGCACTTTTTGTACTAAGATATATAGGTAGTTAATATTTAATTCCATGATATTTTCTTTTTTTTACCTTTTTAAAATATTTTTATTTTATATTGGCGTATAATTGATTAATAATGTGTTAGTTTCAGGTGTATAGTGCAGTGATTCAGTTATACATATACATGTATCTATTCTTTTTCATATTCTTTTCCCATTTAGGTAATTCCATGATATTTTCTAATTAAATTGCTGATATTTTAAAATGGAAAAATTCTGCAGTGTATAAGTATTACAAATATTTTTCCTAATGGAAACTATTTCACAAGAAAATGAACTTATTTGAGGGAAGACGAATATTTTGGTTTTCTTTTCAATTTTTCTACATGAGATTTCTAATTAAAATCTGTGGAATTTTTTTAATAGAAAAGTATGCATTATATAAGCATTACAGTTTTTTCCTCAGGGAAAATGTCAATACAATATAAAATAATTTGGGGAAGACTGATTTTGTTTTCACTTCTTTTTGCTTTATACAGTTTTCTTTTTTTTTTTTTTTTTTTAAAGAGGAACCTCCTCTGATCTTTTTTTTAAAATAAATTTATTTACTTTATTTATTTATTTTTGGCTGCATTGGGTCTTCGTTGCTGCGCGAGGGCTTTCTCTAGTTGCAGCGAGCGGGGGCTACTCTTCGTTGTGGTGCACGGGCTTCTCATTGCGGTGGCTTCTCTTGTTGCGGAACACGGGCTCTAGGCGCGCGGGCTTCAGTAGTTGTGGCTCCCGGGCTCTAGAACGCAGGCTCGGTAGTTGTGTGCCACAGGCTTAGTTGCTCTGCGGCATGTGGGATCTTCCCAGACCAGGGCTCGAACCCGTGTCCCCTGCACTGGCAGCTGGATTCTTAACCACTGCGCCACCAGGGAAGCCCCCACTTCATACAGTTTTCTAACTAAAAGTTTTTAGTCTGAAATGGAAAAAGTATATAGTCTATAAATAATGCAAAAATTTTTCCTTAATAAAACACCACATGAGAAAATAAAATTATCTGGGGAAAATTTGTTTTAAATGTTTCCTCTCCCTTTTCCTCCATAGCACTATTATATTATTTGTGTAAGTTGTATGAATTAAAAAAAAAAAAAGGGTATAGCAGGCCTTGGGAATGTTAGTTCTAAGATATTCATTCAGAAATTTACTCATTCCAAGCATGTCTGAGCCTTTGATCCCACCCCTCACCATCATGATTGGGCTCTAATTGAACATGTCAGACTCTTTGATTGTATACAAAGAAGCCAATTGACTGTGGTTGAAACTCAATCTAGTGTCTTTAAAAAAATCTGTGGTGTAGTGTTTTTGTGGTCATGGAACTGAACTGATATTATGTTTGAGTTGTTTATCTGTGAGCTACAGTGAGAGAAAAATTCACAGTTGCAATGAAAGTTTGACAGAAAATTGAGTTCAGTGTTGGTTATGGAAGGCAGTTTCACTACAGAGAAATCCAGGTTGTGTGTGTCGAGTACTTTTCTAGGTAGTCAGTGTCATCCTATAATATCGGCTGTCACTTTTGGCCAGAGTTCAGTGTTTAGAGATGTGTTTTCTTCCACTGACCGTAGAGAATAAAGAAACACTGGGGAATTCCCTGGCGGTCCAGTGGTTAAGACTCCGTGCTTCCAATGCAGGGGGCACGGGTTCGATCCCTGGTTGGGGAGCTAAGATCCCACATTCCAAGTGGCGTGGCCAAAAAAATAAAAAATGTACATGCCTAATAAGCATCCCCCAAAGAAGAGGCAGACAAAAAATTTAAAAAAACACAAAAAACAAAAGAAAAGAAACACTGACTGAAGGGGGTGGCTCCGACTTTGAACTACTGAGGATGGCCATATGTCCCAACATTTGCACTCTTAGGCCTCAGGAGGGAAAGGATTTGGGGGCTGGGGTGGTTTAGTCCAGCTTCTCTTCACATTCCACTGTCTGAGTAAGCTAGAAAGGAGAGCAGATAAATGGGCGGAAATTAGAATTGATCTCCATGGCAATGACTTGCCTCCGCTGGCTCCACAGATAGATAAGTGTTCAAGAGGGAGCTGTCTAGTCCCACACATTTGTAGATAAATAGACTCTGGGGGGAAAATCGTGCTTTCAGGTACGAATATTATATTTTAGGCCCTTTTAAGGAGAATTTTGTCAGTGATGTAGGCAAGGTCAGAACAGCTATAATTATCCAAGACTCTGCAGGCACAATACCTGCTTTGGCTTGAAATACTCAGGCAGTTGAGAAAAATTCTTGTTTCTTGGCTTGAGTTTTCCATACTGGCAGTATATTCTGCTCGGATTCATCCAGTCATTTCCCATCTACCCTGTCTCTGGTCTTATCGAAAGTATAGTAAGTTGTCCCCCAGTCTATACTTTTCCTCCCATTTGTGCACAGAATGTGAGTCTGTTCAGACCATTGGAATGAACAGATGAACTCAGATCGCCTGAGCCGGGTGAGCTGAGGAGGAGGATTCTGTGAGAGGAATTCTTTGACTCCCAATATCTTTTTTTAAACTTTATTTTGAAATACCAATAATTTTTAAAAATATATCTCTGTGGCAGCCAGGGTTCATCTCCCAGCTCTGTTAGAAGCTGAGCTCAGGGATTTTCAGTTTCCTAAGCACATGCCTTTCCCTCTGTTCATCATTTCAATGTAGGTGGTCCCCAGAGGTCCGGCCTTGTCCTCCTCACCCTAGTTACCGCTGATTCCCAAATCCAGATCTCCAACCCACACCTCTCCTATTTTTCCAACCACTTACTTGCATCACCTCAAACTCAACACATCCCTAGCTGAACTCATCATCTCTTTTCACCCTCCCCCTATACCTGCTATTCATTTTTATTTCACATCTAAGTTTATAACATCACAGTCTACTGAATCTTCCAAGTTAGAGGCCATTGTGTTATTCTTGCCTTCCATATCCATTCATGTCAAATTTGTCTCCTGCACAGCTCATGAAAGAAACAAAATTCCTACCATCCTGGAACATAATATTTTGTGGGGAAGACAAACAATAAACAACCAAATAAATATTAAAAATAATGTTAGAAAACGAAATTAAAGAAAGGGAGTAGAGACTTTCAGAGAGTATATAGTTTTACATAGGGAATTAAGGAAGGCCTTTCTGTGGAAATGCCAATTGATTGGACACTTGAATGAAATGAAGGAATGAAATGAAGGAAGCCTTGCATTTATCTTGGGGGAAGAGGGTTCCTGACGGAACACCAAGTGCAAAGGTCCTGAGCTGGGAGTATACTTGGTGTGCTGGAGAAATAACCAAGGAGGCCAATGGGGCTGAACAGAGGTGGGGGGGAGGATAGGAGATGAAGTCAGAGGAGCGGGGTGGAGGGTGAGGTCGGGATTTCTCTCTATCTGTGTTCAAACCTTACTATAAGAGCTCTACAAAGGCTTGTTGAATAAAAAAATAAGAGTTCAAATGAAGAATGGATAGAGAACTGTTGGGTTTTGCAATTTTTATGCATAGATCTGTATTCATATGATATCTATTTTGGGGGGGAAATGATTCATATTATGTATTTTGTAGAGGTTGGACTTCTCAGGAATTGAACCTGATATAAAGCCATTTGAGGAAAAGTGCAATAAACGTTTCCTGGTAAATTGCCATGATTTAACGTTCAATATCTTGGGTCAAGTTGGAGACAATGCAAAAGGACCACCCACAAACGTATGTATGAATTTTCCTTCTACCTCCATTAAACCAGTGCATTAAGGAAGCTTCTTCTTCCTTTTTTTTTTTTAAGATTTTTAATTTTTTTCTGAGAACTAATTTACTGCATGCAAATTCCATTGCTACATGTTACGATAAATTTGACATGGAAGAATTTCATGCATGTCTTTCTTTTGCCAGAATAGGAAGGTGTTTTCATCTTGAGGAGGATTCATGAAAGTCTTATCTATTCAAAATAGCAGGTAGAGTAGGTAGGCTCTTTACATTCAAGAGGGACATGTCTCCAGAACCTGGAAAGTCCTCAAATTTGTAAATTCTACTAGAGAATATGACTTCTGTGAAATTGACTCATAGCCATGAGTAAGGAACACCAAAGCCATGGAGGAACGCAGATGCTGTGCAGTCAGCTCCGCCTCACGCACTATTCTCATAGGGTGAATTCATTCTGTTCTTCACAGAAAATTCTAATTATTAGCTGTCATGCATCATTTGAGCTGCTTAGGAATACTTGAAACTATGAATGTAAAATCGCCAAAGAGACTGCATTTTATGTTCATCTTTTTGGGGGTTCTAGTTTGTCTTTGAAAAATATCCACAGTGATGATTTATTCTCTTACAAAGTAGCTGAGATGCACTAGCAGACTTTCGGTGTGTAAAGGGTTAATCTTTATGCCATCTGGCATGAAATTTCTCTTTGTGACCAGCTTTCAAATGCCATCTGTAGAGAGGAATCATGTCTTCCAAAATTGCTGATGGGGCAAAGCTTTTGTCAAGTAATTTGATGTTGACTGTTATTAGCTCTTATTAAATGTATAATCCAGTAAGCTGTAACATAGCAAAAGGGAAGATTTATTTCTACTCTGTAATACCGGCATTATTTTTGGGTAATTTCAATAAGGCTATGGAGAATTAAAATTTACTCATAGAACAGTTGAAGTTCTTTAAATGTGGCTTCTGATTTCTACTCATCATTTTAAAAAATTTATAACTTGTGAAATTATACCTGACAGAAGTTAAAATTTGATAGTCTGTTATTTAGAATGCTCTTTCTTATATGCAGATGAGCCACAATGCAATTTTAGCTAAATGTTGAACTCAGAAAGGAACTGTAATCACAGAAACTTGAGGAATTAAAAAAAAATTATTTTGTAATTTGTGTCCCTCCCCCCACCCCACCTAAAATTAAAGTCATAGTTTAAAAACGTAATGGTTTTCATTCCCAGGTTGAACCCTTTTTTATCAATCTTGCCTTATTTGATGTGAAGAACAATTGTAAGATTTCAGCTGACTTCCACGTAGACCTGAATCCCGCATCTGTCCGTGAAATGCTGTGGAGCCCTTCAACCCAACTGGCTAGTGACGGAAACCCAAGAGGCTCTTCACCGGAGTCTTTCATTCATGGAATTGCTGAATCTCAGTTACGCTACATAAGGCAGGTAAGGAATGATCTTTTAGCCTTGGTAGCGCATTCAGAATAAGAAACAGAAACACCCTTGGGTTCCTTCATGGTTTCAGGCCAGTGTTCTCATGGGCATTCCATCTCTTATAGGGTCTGTGTATAGATGTTTTTCTGGTGACTGAAGTTGGAGGGGAAAAAAAGGAAACCAGCAAATATGCTAATAATACACTGGTGAAGTGGGACCGTGATGTGAATCTCAAAGGAAGTATTTTGTGAGATGGAATGCAGATGACACAGACACACCCCTGTACCCCTGCGCATACTTTTGAGCAAGGCAATAAGTACCTGTAAGACTCGTTTCTTTGAAGAAAAAGTTGACCCTACAATAACCTTCCCTCCCTAACTCCCATTCCCATTCTGAGTAGGTAGTTTTAATGGAGCATAAACTCTCTTTATTCAAGGAGTTCTCGTGTCACAGCTGTAATGCTATGCTCCCCTGTCCTATCTGAGGCAAAGAATGCCCTTTGGAAGGAACCTAACAGTCCCCTGGCATTTTGACCTCTGACCAGACTGGACGCCACAAGAGGTTAGGCAGAGCAGAATTGATGGTCTGCCTTCCAGACTTTTGCAACTGAAAGGAAACTAGAGTGTGGCAGAGAATTAAAGTGGGAAGAAGCAGAACAAAGCAGCTCACATTGTAAGGAGATTTATTTTACCCTAAATAAAAATGTTGTTCCTTTTTCTTCTGATTATAAAAATAAATACATTATCATGTAGAAAATTAGAACAGTACAAAAATAAAGAAGAAAGTAAAAATCACCACCCACAGACGATAACTATTAACATTTTGGCAAACATCTTTCTAGATGTCTCTGTTGTGTCTATATAAACACATACACATTATGTATACTCTTATACAGACTGTATCACAGTCATGCTGTTTTATACCTACTGTATTTATTCAGCATCATGTTTATCACCCTGTATCACTATCTGGATCAGTCACATTCTTATTAAAGGCTAATCTGTTATTCCACTGATTTAGCTCATTAGGATATTTCTAATTTGGGGATTTCATAAAGAACACTGCATTATTGCATCCTTGTGCTTACATGTTAGCTCACTTGTTGAATTATCTCCTTAGAATAAATTTCAAGCATTGGGGTTTTCAGGGTCAAAGATTATGCTCATTGATACAGATTGCCCAATGGTAGGGGACTTGACATGTGCTGTCACTCCCCTCCGTGGGCTGTGGATCTGTGGTCGTTTTTCCCCATGTTGCTCCTCATTCCCTTACATCCTCTTAGTTTGTTACTCAGACTGTGGTTGTCACATACTTGAACATTCGACGGCCTATGCTTCTAAAAGAGAGATTGAGCAAGACAGTATTACAAGTAGTTGAGAACCTGCTATTGAATTATATGTTTAAAATTTTCCACACAATGTCAAATAAGTCCTTCTAAGCCAATGATGTATTTGCTGCATTAGTTCAATGTGCTCAGCTGTCTGTTCAATACAGTAAGTTTAAATTGTGGTTTCAGGTGTCATCCCACTTATAACCTAGGTCAGGAAGAAAATCAGCATTTTTTGCATATCTCTTGTGTGCCAGAATTTTCCATTGGTGTCTCATGTAAACACCATTGTCTTGTGAAATAGGATAATTATTGCTGTTTTGCAGATGAGGAAACTGCTGATCAGGGAGGCTAAGTAAGCTGCCCATCATGACCTGGCTGGTAGTGGTGAAGCTGGGATTTGAGCCTAGGTCTGTTTGAAAGACCTCAGTCAACAACATTAGGCAGTATGTAATTAAGTGCTGACGTGTATAACACAATGCGAGTGGAGGAGTTTGGAATGTGAGGAGGGGTCAAGGGTCAGGAGTTGACTTAGAAGACTGCATAGAAGATGTGGGACGTGAGAGAGGCTTCAAAGGAATAGATGAGAGCTGCAGAGGTGAGAACGATCGGCAGCGGCCTCAAATGGCTTTATCATTTTGCACCCTTGTTCCAGATCAACTAAAGATACCAGGAAGCGGTCATTTGCTCCAATATTTGAACATTTTCTTTTGAAGAAGGCTTTTTCTTCATCTTCCTCCCGTTTAGGACTAGGATGCAGTACTGTGTAGGGAGAGACTGGGTGTTAGCAGATCTGAACGCTAATCTCAGCTCATCAATTTTTTTTCAGCAATTTTTTTTTCAGTATTTCTCTAGGTACTTTATCCGTATAAAGTCATTTAATTCTTACCACAGCCCCAGTAAAGTTAGGTAGGTCCTATTCCTATCCCCATTTTATAGATGAGGAAACTGAGGCACAGAGCAGTCGGGTGGCTTGCTCAAGGTCACAGAGCTACTAAGATGAGGAGCAGGACCTGAGCCTGGGTCTAGCAGGCTCCAAAGCCCAGCTTTCCCCCCTCTACTGTACTGCTTCCCTGTCACCCTAGAGACAGGGAAAGAGCCTGGTTCCCCAGCATTCCTGAAAAGGGCTGTCTGGCAACCCCGTCACCTCCACCAAGGCTGTTCAAGGGGCGGCGTGATCTATAGGAAGAGGCCACTCCAGGGCTCGGTGGACAGTGGGGGCTTGTGGGCCATTCTAGGCCCTCCCCATCTGCTCCTTGGAGCAACAGCGTGACCACAGGAAAGGGAGGAAGCTGGGTCCGTTGACACCAAACAGCCACTGTGACCAGTTACTTCACTCTCAGCTGCCTGGCAGTTCCTTCCCAGATGCCCTGACAGAGCTCAGTCCCCCGTGTCCCCCAAACTGACCTGTGGCTTGTGGGTTCCCCGCTGGGGGGCAGCAGGTGTTGGGCGCTAGTGAAAAGGGGGCACTGCCGTCACGTGCCCTGCCGTGCCCTGGGGGCTAAGTGCTGGGGACTGGGCTGGGGGGACCTGGCCCGTTCTTTAGAGGGAGGGGGCAGTGAAGTGGGTGAGAGTCACCCTCCGGCGGGGGCAGGCCCATCCATGCCTCCTTGGTGGGGCAGGAGGGAAGGGCCAGAGGCCTTGTCCTGAAGAGCCAGACTCCCAGCGCGCACAGGATTCCTGGGTTTTCTCTGGTTGCCCTTCTGTGTTCCGGGGACGGGGAGAGCTCGAAGCTGCTGGGGCAAAAGGCGAAGCAGCCCCAGAGAGTCTCCCCCTGGACCGGAATCCTGGTCAGTTGGTCAGTGAGCATCTCTGTGCCTCAGCATCGTCATCTGTAACGTGGAGGTAACCATAGCACCTGCATCCGGGGTGACCGTGAGGCTCAGACAACGTGTGCTGTCCCTAGAAAGCACTTGGCCCTGTACCAGGCCCGCCGAGTTGGCTCAGTAAGACGTGGCTGCTATTCAGAACAGTAGTAACCGTGATAACAGATAAACGAGTGAAAGCAGCTTCCTCTTATCAGTTGTCAAATCCTTTAAATGATAATATTCGTTGCTCGCATCAGTGTGGGGAAACGGCTGTGTGGGGAAACGGCTGGAGTACTGGGCACGGGGAACAATAGGCGCTCAGTGAATGTTAGCCATGGCAGTAATCGGTGTTACTGTTCTCACCAAGCTGTATCGCGTGAGATGTTGGAAGCCTAGGTCAAGAGGCTGAGAGGCTGTGTATCGTCTGGAAGCCCTGGCTGCAATCTTCACCCGCTTACTGCATGAACGTCTCTAAGCCTCAGTTTCTTAATCTGTAAAATGTGTATATCGTAGCGCCTGCGTTCAAGGGTTTTTTTGAAGACTGAGGGAGGTGGTGCACGAAAACTATCTAGCACAGTTATGTGACGATCAGAAAGCAAGAGATCGCACTCAAGGTGCACTGCTCAGCATACCTTCTGCGGGAGCCGCTCGAGCAGTCTGCCAGCTGCATGTCACAGCCCGGGCAACACGCTCCTGGCAGAACCAAAAATCAAGTTCTGTGATCTTGAGACGCTTTGGGTTACCCTGGCAATAACCAGGTACCCAATGTGCGTTACTGCATTTAATCCACTCAAGAAGATTACAGAAGCGCTCTTACTCTCATCATCCCCCGTTTCATAGATGGGAAATCTGAGATGTAGAGAGGATACGACTTGCCTAAACCCATAAATGGTGGGGTCAGCGTTTGAACCCAGGAAATTTGACTCCCCGAACAGTTTTTAACCACTTTCTTCCATGCTTGCTGCTTGGGAATTCAAAGCTAAATCAGCCATAATCCGGGACCCTTAGAAGCTGCTGGATTTGGGGGAATAACTTAGCGTCCTACACTCGGTTTTCTCTTCTTTCCTGTCTACCTCAGAGGGTTCTTTCTGGAACAGATGAGCTACCGTGTCTGAAATGCTTTGAAAACTGGAACACACTATCTTAACACAGTTGGTAATATACCAAGCAGAAAAATAAAACTTGGTAGAGTCCCAGTGATGGATTTTTACACTTGAATTCATTTGTGTGGTACTCCTTTAAGCAACGGACATAACCAACTAACAGGCTATTTGGGAGACATTATATTTGGAAGGAGCTGAACTGGAACAGGAGATGATATGGTTGTTCCACATGCCTTCAAAGAAAACTCATGGAACTTGGGTTGCATCTACATTGGTACCTGAGATAAAGTGTTTGGGAACTAAAGGAGTTTTGGATCCTCTGTCCTCTACCTTTACGTTGAGAGCACCAGAGCTCTTTAACTGCAACAAAGGAATGTTTTCTATAGGATGATTCAGTTTTTATGTTATACAGAGCAGTAAAGTATTTTCTTCCTTCTTAGCTACCATCAGTAGTAGTTAAGTGTGAGGGAATTGCCCTGGAGTTACAGGCAGTTACATTTAAAAATGCATATCCGGTTCCACTTCAGAAAGGCACGCTATTTTTGCACATGCCGCTTAAGCCAAACAATACACGCTGTACAGATAAGGCCTAAGGATGCACCTCGCAAACACCACCGAACACAAGAGACTAAGCAGCCAGGGTGGCACCTGTGCTTTGGGGACTAATACACATGAAATTGGTGACAAAATAGAAAATCCATTTTGAAAGGAACATTGGGAGCCTGGGAAACTGTATGAAAGGAAATGCTGTCTATTGCCAGGGCCCTGGACATGATACTATGTTGAATATCAACATTCTGTGCTAAACACACCACTAGGAATCACTAACCAAGCAACTGTATATATGAGGTTACATTCAAGAGAAGTCTAACGGAAGGAATTTTTTCCAGGGAATTTTCTCAGTGACGAATCCACATCCTGAAATTTTCCTGGTTGCGAGAATTGAAAAGGTGCTCCAGGGAAACATCACGCACTGTGCAGAACCCTACATCAAAAATTCCGACCCGGCAAAGGTATTTATAAAGATCGTTTGTGAGCATTTCAGCCTGATGTAGAATTTGCCTTTTATTGATATTTTAAATGGTATCATCAATGATTCCTCCCAAAAGAAAACAAAAAAACAAAAAAACCCCACAACGTTCTCTCAGCATGCAGTATTTTCTGAAAATGTTGTGTACTATGTGAGGATGCATGCTAAGGCTTGAACGTGACTTTTTCCCCTTTTCCTTTATGTCCTTTTTACATGACGATCTGATTTTTGCTTGTTTATCAAAGTAAGAGCTAAAGGCTTTTAGGCAACACCTGTTCATTGATACCGTATCCTTGGCAATAGCTACCCTTTCTTTACTCCCAGCCCTGCAATACAGGCTTAGAATGTCAGAGCTCGGAGGATAAAAATGACCCAGTCCTGCAGTTTCCAAATGCCAGTCTGTACTCAAATTTACTCCTATCTGTGATGAAATGAGAAAAGAAAGACAAGATAGGGAGCCATTCATGAAACTTCAGTGTATTTTATTCGAAGGGCTGTCCTTTATTCTGAGATTTTTGCCCTTCCTACTTTTTAAACATTATACCTGTCTGTCTTTCCTGAAATGTTGACATATGAAATGGCAGGGATTGTTTTTTACCATCCAGGGGCTTTAAATGGCAGCCTTCAAAGTCGGCAACCCATATAATCATCCAAATTTCTGGATCATGAATTCCAAACTTTTGGAAATTGTTGATCTAGTTCTCTCGTCTCATTTTATAAATGAGAAAAGTGAGGCCCAGAGAGGGAAAGCATTCGTGGCACAGTTCATTAGCGGCACTCCAGCTGCTGAGTATTTATAAGAGTCGATCTGTTATATGTAGCATTTAGCTGTGTGTGCAAATAGTGTTTATTAAGTGGGAGATGCTGAGGAGACCTATGACTAAGTTGTGGGAAAAGAAACTCTGAACAATATAGATAAAAGCCTCTAGCATTCTGTATCCCTAGGGGTGAGCATACAGCCAGCATTTTCACAGCCTGTTTAGACTCTATAGGCAGTTAATCTCCTTTGCCATCTTCCAGTGCCTGTGCAAACAGCAGTTCCTGCCCACACTAAACTAATTGCATTGATTCTTGGTCATTTGGCTTTTATCTTGGGAGTAAAAAGGTCAACGGTACCCAGAACAAACTTCTCCCAAGAATGATGAGTGTCTGCCTGCTCAGGTTGTGAAAGGAAATACACATTAAAACTGCTTAAATTTTCCCAGTAGTGGTCTTTGGTGCAAAACATGCCCTACATCTATTTTGTCTGTCTTCTGATATCTCGATGAGGGCTCTGTTGATGAGAAAACACAGAACCTTTAGGAAATACTTTCGTCTTGAAAAGTGGGTGGCTGATGTGTGTTGTGTTTTACTTGTAGCTACTTCTATATATTGTTTTCCTAGATTTTGATGTTTTATATCAGTAAGTTGGGGCAATTATTTTTCTGGGTGAGTCCCTGGTAGTTTGAACAAATATGATCCTATCTTCTTATTTCTGCCCTTAGACAGCCCAGAAGGTACACAGGACAGCTAAGCAAGTGTGTAGCCGCCTTGGACAATACAGAATGCCCTTTGCCTGGGCTGCCAGGTTTGTACAAATATAATCCTGACCCATCTATTCACACTCATATGTGAAGTTGAGGGCTGTCGTCTTTCCCAGTAGCATTTGGAAGTCTGTTTCTGACAAGCCAGTTACATCTTGGGACACTTGGGATGTGTCTCAGTCCATTCGGACTGCTATAATGAATTATTATAGACTGGGTGGCTTAAACAACGACATTTATTTCGTACCCAGAGGTTAGAAGTCCGAGATCAGGGTGCCAGCATGGTTGGGTTCTGGTGAGGACTCTCTTCCAGGTTTTAGACAACCAACTTCTTGTATCCTCACGTGGTGGAACGAGGGCGGGCTAGCTCTCTGGCCTCTTAGAAGGGCACTAATCCCATTTATGAGGTCTCCATCCTCATGACCAAATCACCTCCCAAAGGCCCTACCTCCAAATATCAACGTTGGGGGTTAGATTTCAACAAATGAACTTTGGCAGCATGGGGCCGGGGTGGGGGGAACGATACAAACATTCAGTCTGTAACAGGATATGAGAATTCTTTCTCTTAGAATTTGCTGTGCCTCAAAGACCTTTCATTTCTTCAAATGTCTTGCTTCAGGGAAATTTTCTTTGGCTTGGGTTACTGATCTGACTGACACCACTTAATTTTATTGCATTTTAAAGCAGAGCTTATTTGCTAAAGTGATGGAACTTTTTTCCAGAAAACCAGAAATTGTAGTGAATTATGTACAGTGTGCCCACTATTTCAGAGTTGGCTGGGTTTATGCTTTGAAAAGCCATCATAGAGTAATTCTGAAAAACATACTAAAAATGAGAAGGCAAAGAATGCTGTTGTTAAGTGCAAGTGTGTAATTACTTAATAGATTTTCTTGCTTTCTGATGACAAATTTGGCAACCCCTTCAGGGGTAGTCTATTAGGACGTGTATTATCTATACCACATATCTGATGGTGGGTTACATGTTTTTTCTCCAGATCTTGCAAGTCTACCTACAGTGATGACTTAAAACGTGCTTCTTGCTTATTCCCCCTTTGAAGTACAAGTTCACTGGCTTGTTTGTGGTATAGCCTGTACAGCTCACTGGAACTTCTGGGGAAAGGGCACCATGTTCTGAATAATTCAATCAGTTACGTTCAGTGGGTGCTGAGGAGTAGCATAAGGATAGGAGATTCTAAGTTAATTAACTCTTCTGTCACTATTTACAATCATTTCATTTGGGAGAAGGTCTCAAAATGCATTGTATGTTGGTAGATGAAAAGACACCTTGTCCTTGTTTTGCAGACTGGTAAGAATGATAGCCAAGGATAGGTCAAGGGCAAAGAGTAGTGGAGGGTGGTATATTTAGGCATTATAGAAGGTGAAATATAGCCTGTAAATATAAGCATACTTAGTGATGCTCCAGCTGCTGCTGCTGTTATTATTTATAGGAATTAAGTGCTCAGTGTATAAGGCAGAGGTCTAAGTGTTTAATGTATACTTCCTTAAGAGGTGGGTATTGGGACTTCCCTGGTGCTCCAGTGGCTAAGACTCTGCGCTCCCAATGCAGGGGGCCCGGGTTCGATCCCTGGTCAGGGAACTAGATCCCGCATGCCGCAACTTAAAAAAAAAAAAAAAAAAAAAGATCCTGAATGCGGCAACGAAGATCCTGCACACCGCAACTAAGACCCGGCGCAGCCAAACAAACAAACAAACAAATAAATAAATACCTACATACATACATACCCCCCCCCAAAAAAAGAGGTGGGTAGTATTCTCCCCCATCTTAGAGACGAGGAAATTGAGTCACTGAAGTAAAAAAAAAAAAAAATCCTTGCCCAAGTTCACACGGCATGTGTATGAATAGGGCCTAGCGCTCATGGCTTCTGAGTTCAGAGCCCACTCTGGACACCTGTGGCACACTGCCCCCCGCCCCCCTTCAGGCCATAGCAGTAGCTGCTTGATGCTGATTTGCCAGTAGAAAAATAAATTTTAAAATCTTCAAAGTTAGAAGCTTTGCTCCTCAGTTCTGATGTGGAATTATGCTGTTTTTTTCTTCCTGAATTATTTTGGTTGTCAGCAGTAGCAGGACCTCACTCTAAAGGCTTGGCTGGGGTATTTAAAAAATGTGTGATAAACCCCTGTTTACTGAAAATAAAGGAGGTATGCTTAGAAGTAGGAGCAATAGTTAATGCCTATAACCACATTTTCAGAGGTTCTGCCAGGGGGAATTGTGCTTCTGGCCATAGCTGCTTCCAGTGTGTTGGGTGCTTGTACATTACTTCCCGATTTAGCAGTAAAATAGCTGCTTGAAAAATGGAAGAAGGGGAGGGGGAGGGAATAATTCCAATTCATATTGGAAACTTTACGTATATATTGTAGACTCTATAAATTGATCTTAAATATCTGATTCAATTTTTATCAACTTTATTGAGAGAGAATTTACCTTTGATTAAAATTCACATTTTATATGTCCAACTTGGTGAATTTTCACAGATATTTACAGTCGTAAAACTACCACCCCAACCAAGATATAGAACATGTCTGTCACTCCAGAGAATTTCCTTATATTCCTGTCCAGTCAGCCATCCCACCCACACCCAGGCAACCACTGACCTTAGATGACTTTTACCTATTCTAGACTATCATATAAATGGAATCATGCAGTATGTATTCTTGCATTTGGTTTCTTTTTTTTTTTTTTTTTTTTTTTTTTGATGTGGACCATTTTTAAAGTCTTTATTGAATTTGTTACAGTATTGCTTCTGTTTCATGTTTTGGTTTTTTGGCCACG
The DNA here is from genome assembly GCF_028021215.1 of Eschrichtius robustus. NCBI lineage: Eukaryota > Metazoa > Chordata > Mammalia > Artiodactyla > Eschrichtiidae > Eschrichtius > Eschrichtius robustus. Next base: position 104,661,881 of record NC_090845.1, read on the forward strand.
AGACATGTGGGATCTTACCTCCCCGACCAGGGATGGAACCCGCACCCCCTGTATTGGAAGGAGAAGTGTTAACCACTGGACCACCAGGGAAGTCCCTTGCATTTGGTTTCTTATGCTCAATCTGTTTTTGAGTTTCATCCATAATGTTGTATCAGTTGTTCATTTTGAGTAGTATTCCATTGTAAGAATATACCACGATTTGTTTATTCACCTGTTGATGAATATCTGGGTGGTTGCCAGTTTGGGGCTATAACAAATAAATCTGCTGTGAACGTTCAAGTACCATGTGGAAATATGCCTAGGAGTGGAATTGCAGGATCAGAGGGTAGGTGTATGCTTAACTTCAGGAGACACTGCCAAATTATGTTCCAAAATAGTTTCACCATTTTATACTCCCACCACCGCTATTTTATCTTAATTTATCAATACTTTCGAGTTAAAAAACCCCTTCTGTTCCTGTTTTAGACCCATTTTCAAAGATATTCAAGGTTCTCTGGACCTGGATGGGAGATTTTCTCCTTTGTATAAACAAGACAGTAGCAAGCTTTCAAGTGAAGACATTCTCAAGTTGCTCTCGGAATACAAGAAGTAAGTGTTTTGGAGTTACTGCAGTAAATCAGTATAGTAGATGAATTATAATTTCTTCAAATTCTGAATGTGAGTCATATATGGGAAAAATCAAATGCTTCGGAGCATTTGGATTTGGAAGTTTGGATAAAGTGTAACCAATGCACTTCTTAATCATATTTTTAAGTATAAAATATTCTTGTTTTACACCTAGGCCAGAGAAGACCAAGTTGCAGATTATTCCTGGGCAGCTAAACATCACAGTAGAATGTGTTCCTGTGGACTTATCAAGTAAGAACTTACATATTGCAAATAAGCCTACAGAGTTATGCTTGAATCTCAGGTTTTTATCTTCTCAGTGTTTTTCTTGAGGTTTACATGGTATATTAGTTTCCTAGGGCTGCTGTAAGAAAGTATTACAAACTGGGTGGCTTAAAACGACAAATTTAAAAAAGAACGACAAATTTATTCTCTTGTGGTTCTGGAGGGTAGAAGTCAAAATCAGGGTGTCAGCAGGGCCATGCTCCCTCTGAATGCTGTAAGGAAGAACCATTCCTCGCCTCTTCCTAGCTTCTAGTGGCTGCTGACTATCCTTGGCATCCTTTGGCTTGTAGCTGCATCGCTCCAATCTCTGCCTCTGTCCTCACATGGCCTTCTATTAAGAGCACCAGTCATTGGATTTAGGGCCCACCTTAATCCATTATGATCTCATCCTAACTAAGTACATCTGCCAAGACCCTATTTCCAAATAAGGTCACATTCTGAGCTTCTAGTGGACATGAATTTTGGTGGGACACTGTTCAACCCAGGACACGTGGTAAATAGTTACAGATTAGGAAGTGAATTAAGTTGATTTTATCAGGTGCTGTTTCATGTATTATATATGATGTCACAGGAGTTTCTGCTCCTTTTGCCTTGGATAAGTTTCATCAACGAAGGGATCCAAAAGGAGGAGAGTCTCTTTTCTTGTCTAAAGAACCTATGATCTCAGGAGACACAAAAGACAATTTGCAGGAAATAAAATGACTTGTAAATAATTTTAAAATGTCCAATCTCAGTAATTATGCCACTAACACAAAGGTAAACGTTTAAGCATTGTGATGTTTTTGTTCATCTACCAGATTTACAAAAATGAAGTGGAACTGTCTAATGCTGGCTAGGTTTTGGCCAGGCACCGTCCCCCATCATGAGTAGGAATACAATTTGGCAGTAGATATCCATGAATGTCCGTAACTAAGGCATTCAATTTCTGAGATTCTATCTAGCCATTTATTCACCGAATAAGCATTTATTGAGTAAACTTTATTGAATACTTACCAGATGCTTTGAAAGTATGGAGATTACAGTCTAGAAGGAATGACAGACATTAAACAAGAAAACAAATAAATGAATAATTTCAGTCTGTGGTTGGGCAGGCTGCTTTAAAAAGGGTGGCCAATGAAGGCTCACCATGTGACCCAGCCAGCATGTGGTGATTGGGACTGTACATTCTGCTCTGAGGGTGTCACATATGTAAAGATCTTGAGGGTGGGAGCTAGCTTGGTTTGTATGAACAGAAACGGAGCCAATGTGGCTCTAGTGTAGTGTGTGACGGGCACAAGGGAGAGTAGGAGATGAAGTAGGAGAAGTAGGAAAAATCACGTCATGTAGAGAATTGTAAAGACCATGGTAACTCCTTAAAAGACTGAATTTCATTCCAAGTACCATGAGAAGTCACGAAAAGATTGAAGTAGGAGAGTGGCAATTGACATTTTAAAACATCTAAGAGTACAATGGATTATTTTTTTCCTAAAGAAATAATTTGAAGTGTAAACAGGAGTTTATGCATAAAGGTGTTCTTTGCAGTGTTGTTTATATGGGGCGGGGGGATTTGGAAACAACCAGAGCCCAGCACTGTCAGTGTGGTTAAGGCAATTATGGTATCCAGATACCATGAAACTTTATGCAGCTATGAAAAATAATGTTTACAAAAAATTCATGAAATAAGACATCAGATAAAACGCCAGATAAAACCAGGATAAAGTTCTGTATACAGTGGGATTTTTGTGTTGTTATATAAAACATGCATAAGAAGAAGACTAGAAGAAAATATGCCAAAATATTAGCAGTAGTTATCTCTGGGTAGTGAAGTGATCACTTGTTTCTTTGTACCTTTACTCTATACCGCCAGATATTCTGTTGTAAGTATCGCTATAATAGAAAACCAAACCGAACGAAAAATATTGTGTCCTCAGGTCTGGCTCTCCGGGGTCTTCCTTCTCCATCAGTATTGCTCTGCAGCAAGGACCAGCAGTCTTAGAGCCCCTTAAGTGTATGAATAACCTTTACTACAACGGGCTACCTCAATAACATGTGCTTCTACACCTCTCTGAGGCTTTGTGTTTTCCACTTTCGGGAGGATTGAATTTATCATTGGTAACACATCATAAGATTTGTAGTTTCAAAAGGCTGCCATTATTTCTTAAGTGAAAATTTGCACCTGCACCAAGTTAACTTTTTAAGAATGACTAGCCATGAGCTAATTGGCATAAATTTACTGTTATTTCCCTGATACCAATAGAAATTTGCAGTGAAAGCTAAATTGCAGTCACAGGAGGCAAAATGTAATGGATTTCTTTGCAGAGTTTAAATTTGTCAAAATTATGATGTGTTATATTTGGCAAATCACTCTACGTTGAGGATGAAATAGCAATCCACGTCTGGTTTGAAGGGTTTCACTAAAATCAGCATCAGGCTACTTACTCCTGCTTGTTCTTCTGGGTTCTTAAAGTGGTTGTATAACTTTTTGTCAATCACTAAGAATTCTATTTGTTAAACTGCTCTTTGAGAACACAAATCATGTATATTTTTATAAATGCAGGAATGTGTTAATGATTGTTATATCTTTGCCTGTTCTTTTTTCTGCTATAGACTGTATTACGTCTTCATATGTGCCCCTGAAGCCTTTTGAAAAGAATTGTCAAAATATTACTGTGGAAGTTGAAGAGTTTGTTCCAGAAATGACAAAATATTGTTATCCATTTACTATTTACAAAAACCATCTGTATGTATATCCCTTGCAGTTAAAGTACGATAGCCAGAAAACATTTGCCAAGGTACACAGTGTAAACTATATATTTTGGGGTGTAAAATGTTATTTATAATTTTGTTTTGTCACTCATTTTGAATGATGAATCATTTTAGGCAAGGAACATCGCAGTCTGTGTGGAATTCCGGGATTCGGATGAAAGTGATGCTAGCGCTCTAAAGGTTTGTTTGTGATATTGATAAGCATGCATTTTTAGTAGAGATAGAGATTTTGGTACTCGGTAGTTCCATATGCTAAGTTTAATGTGTTTAAAGGTCAAAGAAAATGTACTAATGTGACAAATGTTATATCGTCTTCTCTACTCCTACACATTAACTACAAGAATGCGTTAAATACTAAGCAATAACAAAATGAGTTAGGAGCATATATAGCTTTAAAAATGGGTAAGCTTCATATGCCGGATTTTTGCCTTTGCTCCACTTCGATTTTGCATTGTTCCAATGCCCAGTCACAAGGTCGTTTTCTCCTATGACCTGACAGCTTATAACGGTACCATCAGGGGAGTTTAAACTCCTTTCTCCTTGAAACCTGAACAGGCTTCGAGCTGACAGAAGCACAGCATAACTGCTTTGATCTGAGATATGACTTCTAGTCTCTGGCTGCCAAATGGTGCCTCCAAACTTGAATTAGTGATCTACGAAAAGCATCTCAGCATTATCTAATACCGCAATCCTTAAATACCTGTCACTTCACAGTGCCCTTACATTTTCACTCTTCATAGCCGCTTTTTACTTTTGGCTCTTTAGCCCATTAATCAGAGGCCTGAGAGAGAAGTCAGACCTTCTAGCCATCACACAGTGTTTATCTGGCTTCCCAACTTCTCTAGCTTGAGCCTAAATCAGACGGATGGCAAATCTTCCACTTAAACCACCTCGGGAAAGAGGCTGCAATAGCCCCGATTAAGTCATTGAATGTTTAATAGCTCTGACCTTTGAAAAGAGAGTTTTTTCACAGAGAAATCTAAGTTAAATTAAGAATTAGCTGGCTCAAATTAGGTGTATGTTCTCTGATTCTTCCTTCAGTGGAGATGAGAATAGCTTTTTCTTCACCCCCATGCGGTATCCTTTTGTATACTTAAAGATTCTTAGGTTACCTCTCCGCAGTGCCTGCAAATTGCCTTCATGACCATATTTAGGGAGAGCTGGCGTTGCACTCATGTGGAGTGTCACTTTCATTTCTTAGCTGGCCCGGAGGCTAGCTCTGAAGTACCCGAGTGAGGCAGTTAGGACCTTGGCACAGTGACTCCATATATTCATCCTTGAACTTATTAGGCCTATGGAAGTGAAAAACTCACACTAGAAATGAAATCGGATCTTTCCATGGAACCATAGAAAGCCTTCCATTAATTTTATTGGTGTAACAGCAAGCCGGTGACTCTTAAACTGTGGCTCATAAAGTGAGAGAACAGTAAGCTAGTCTGTAGCTTAATGGACATTCAATTTCTAATCCCTCGAGGCTAGGAATGGATCTGCTGTTGGTTCTGTTTTGTTAACTCCTCGCCTTACCCACTGCACAGCGAGCATTCAGCAAATGTTGCTGACCGACTGAGGGGGAGCTCCTCATATTAAGGAGTGCAAATAGCACGAGAGAAGTAAGCTTTCCAGGCCTGGTTGGAGAGTGTTTCCCTTCCGAATGATTAGAAGTGTTCAGCCTCTTACTGTCAGCTAGGTTGGAATTATATTGCTCAGATGGCCGGAAATTCAGAAGCATCCATGCAGCCAAGTAAGGCGATGTCTGGGGTGGTGTCTGGAGTGACTGTAAATGATTTGGAATTTACAGGTTCATGGTGAGAGCCCGGTGGGCTTGGCCGTGACCCTGGGCTCACAGATGCCTCTAACTGTATGTGGTTCCCTAACATCATGTTTAAAGAGTGGCATTGAGAGTGGTGACTCTGTTTCCTTCTTTTGCAGTGTATTTATGGAAAACCTGCGGGGCCTGTTTTTACCACAAACGCTTATGCTGTTGTCTCGCATCACAACCAAAATCCAGAGTTCTATGATGAGGTAAAACGCGTTATTTTGATGTTTACAAAACGCAGTGGTGGCTCTTCTTTTTCTCTTTGAATCATTTCCAATATTGTGTCTGCATTTTCACTCCCTGAATGTTTTGTCCCATGAAAATAGAAAATGTCACATCAGAACGAGGGGCCACTGCCTGCTTGGTGCCCTTTGGTGACAGTGGAAGATTGGCCCACAAATTGAAGGGGCTCTGGCGTGAGATAATGTAGGAAACAGACACCACACTGGAATGGGGATTCTAGCCCTTACCTTGACAACAACTGGCTCCGTGACCTTGAGCAAGTCACTTCCCCTTTCTGAGTCTCCATTTCCAAAGCTTTAAAATAAGAAATTTAGAAGGGATTTTCTGAAGGCGCTTTTAGCTCTTTCTTCCTGTGGTTCTGCGTGGGAGGGTGCAGCCTCCCTGTAAGTGAAATGCTCCGAGAGACACAGCGGCATGGCTGGGTCCCCAGAATCCCGTTGGCTGCACTAAATGCCGCAGCGCAATGTAGACAGAGGGGGCTGGCGCGGTCTCCCGGCCTCCGAGCGCCCTTCCTCAGTCTGCCTTTCTGACTCTGTCCCTGCCTCTCCTTCCTTCTTCCCACTTCTCTATCTCTATGTCTCTGTGTCCTTTCCAGTGTCTCTCTTAGTGTCTCTGTCACAGCCTCTTCTCGTCTGTGTGTAGCCAGCTTATCCAAATCCGCAGACTGCTTTTGATGGCTGCATGTCTCCATGGAACCTGGATGTGCATCCCAGGCCAGAAGCTCTGCTGTTTCTGCCTCTCAGGCTCCACGTCTCCATCCCTGGCTTGGTCTGAAACCATCCCCCCGTGCTGTCCTGATTTCCCCAGGCCCAGCTGCTGTTGTATGGAGGCCTTAAACCCCAGCCCGAGGCTCACTCATTCCTTCTCAGTCCAGTGCCCCTACTTTCTCCGGGGATGGAGAGGAGGGTAGTGGGACTTTGCATTTTGGCCACCCAGGGAGGGAGTATGTCCATACTGATGTGCAGCAGAGCATTAGATACCCAGATGGTCTGGATGCTGTGAATAGGCATATTCTGTGGTGAAATATACCTACAACAGAAATTAGTTATAACACCAAAACGATGCCTTGTGTGAATGATAATTAGGCCAGATGTCCCATCACCAAGCTGTTTAATACATCCCTCTCTATAACCAATGTCAGTCAGTAGAGAAAACTTGTTCATGTAGTAAGTAGTCCACATTATCTTTAGGGAGTCAGAAATGGACTTTTCAAGCATTCACTATATATTAACCAGGAAAGTGAGTGTGAGCGTGTGTGTATGTTTGCATGTGTTCCTGTATGTGTCCACGTATGTGTGTTAAATCAATTAAATCTGTAATCTGTCTCCCATATACTTCCCAGGAGGCATTACAAACAGGCAGTTGGGTTCTGACTGGAAAAGTACTTGCAATGCTTGTATTAAAGTATTAATTTTTAGTATTAAATTCGTGTGTCAGGATGATACTTTTTATTTATTCAAGAGTAAGGTTGTGTTTTTCTTCTAAAGAAATCTATATAAACTGTAATTTGTGGATCCCATAATAACACAATGACTTTTTGCATGTTTATTTGTAAAGGCTTAATTTTTTCTTCATGCAGAGGAGGGCAGTGATTTCGAAAAAAGCAGCCTTTCAAATTCAATGCACATTGTAGATGGATTGCATTCACTGACTCACACTGAGTTACAGAGTATCCCTGGGCTGTAAGGATGTGGTTTTGATCCAGTGTTTCAGAAAATCCTGCTGCAAAGTTGAATCCAGGAGAATCCACTGGACTCTCCAGCAAAAGTAATAAATCAGCCCTCACAACCCAAGAGAATATTGTTGTCAAACTGTGAAACTGACCAGAAAAGCATTTGGAGTATATTTAAATCATATCTATTATTTGACCACTTGGCCTGTGATTTAGAAAAGTATGTCACTGGAAAAGTATGATGAAACAGAGCTAAAGGTCTGACAGTCCAGCTTGACAATGAAAACAAAACAAAACGCTATGTGTAATTTTGCTTTCATTTCAGATTAAAATTGAGCTTCCCATTCACCTGCATCAAAAACATCATTTGCTTTTCACTTTTTATCATGTAAGTTGTGAAATTAACACAAAGGGAACAACCAAAAAGCAGGATACAGTTGAAACTCCAGGTACGTGTGCTCTTTAAATGTCTCTCTCTAGACCTATTTGAAATTGAGTCATCTTGGCTATATATAACCTCTTTTCATCGAGGTACAGACCACTTCCCCTCACCAAAAAGTACATTTCTGAGTTAAAAGTTCATTGGTGAAAGATGAATTATATGTTCGTTTTATCATTACTTCTACCCAACATCATGTCCAAATGCTTGCCAGTGTACTTAGACTACCATAGGCAACGTAAAGTAATATTGCCCCTCTCAGAGAGAAACCCATATTGTGATGCAGTGTTTTTGTTATTTCTTTCACATAGAATAGCCCAGCAACCAGAATTTTCCAGTTCTGCTCACTGAGAAGAGGGACGTGAGCCCAGAGCCATGGGCGTTTTTGAACCTGAGGGAGATTGGGGTTCTAGTGAGAGGAGGACAGGTCTAACAAACTTGAATAAGCTTTGGTAGTAAAGCTCCAGTCATGGTCTCGTTCAGCAAGGCTTTAGATAAGCCAGTGGGAAGCATCCTTAGGAGAATATAGAAGGCCCTAAGAACATGGCCCGTGCCACACCCACTGTATCAATATCAGCACGCCCTGGGATTCAGATCCAAGCTAGCCTGGACCAATCTTTATTTAATGTAATTAATTTATTTATTTTTTATTTTTTAAACATCTTTACTGGAGTATAATTGCTTTACAATGGTGTGTTAGTTTCTGCTTTATAACAAAGTGAATCAGTTATACATATACATATGTTCCCATATCTCTTCCCTCTTGCGTCTCCCTCCCTCCCACCCTCCCTATCCCACCCCTCTAGGTGGTCACAGAGCACGGAGCTGATCTCCCTGTGCTATGCGGCTGCTTCCCACTAGCTGTTTTACATTTGGTAGTGTATATATGTCCATGCCACTCTCTCACTTTGTCACAGCTTACAGTTCCCCCTCCCCGTATCTTCAAGTCCATTCTCTAGTAGGTCTGTGTCTTTATTCCCATCTTGCCCCTAGGTTCTTCATGACCTTTTTTTTTTTTTCCTTAGATTCCATATATATGTGTTAGCATACGGTATTTGTTTTTCTCTTTCTGACTTACTTCACTCTGTATGACAGACTCTAGGTCCATCCACCTCACTACAAATAACACAATTTTGTTTCTTTTTATGGCTGTGTAATATTCCATTGTATATATACATGCCACACCTTCTTTATCCATTCATCTGTTGATGGACACTTAGGTTGCTTACATGTCCTGGCTATTGTAAATAGAGCTGCAATGAACATTGTGGTACATGACACTTTTTGCATTATGGTTTTCTCAGGGTATATGCCCAGTAGTGGGATTGCTGGGTTATATGGTAGTTCTATTTTTAGTTTTTTAAGGAACCTCCATACTGTTCTCCATAGTGGCTATATCAATTTACATTCCCACCAACAGTGCAAGAGGGTTCCCTTTTCTCCACACCCTCTCCAGGATTTATTGTTTGCAGGTTTTTTGATGATGGCCATTCTGACTGGTGTGAGATAATATCTCATTGTAGTTTTGATTTGCATTTCTCTAATGATTAATGATATTGAGCATTCTTTCATGTGATTGTTGGCAATCTGTATATCTTCTTTGGAGAAATGTCTATTTAGGTCTTCTGCCCATTTTTGGATTGGGTTGTTTGTTTTTTTGATATTGAGCTGCATGAGCTGCTTGTAAATCTTGGAGATTAATCCTTTGTCAGTTGCTTCATTTGCAAATACTGTCTCCCATTCTGAGGGTTGTCTTTTCGTCTTGTTTATGGTTTCCTTTGCTGTGCAAAAGCTTTTAAGTTTCATTAGGTCCCATTTGTTTATTTTTGTTTTTATTTCCATTTCTCTAGGAGGTGGGTCAAAAAGGATCTTGCTGTGATTTAGGTCATAGAGTGTTCTGCCTATGTTTTCCTCTAAGAGTTTGATAGTGTCTGGCCTTACATTTAGGTCTTTAATCCATTTTGAGTTTATTTTTGTGTATGGTGTCAGGGAGTGTTCTAATTTCGTTCTTTTACATGTAGCTATCCAGTTTTCCCAGCACCACTTATTGAAGAGGCTGTCTTTTCTCCACTGTATATGCTTGCCTCCTTTATCAAAGATAAGGTGACCATATGTGCGTGGGTTTATCTCTGGGCTTTCTATCCTGTTTCATTGATCTATATTTCTGTTTTTGTGCCAGTACCATACTGTCTTGATTACTGTAGCTTTGTAGTATAGTCTGAAGTCCGGGAGCCTGATTCCTCCACTCCGTTTTTCGTTCTCAAGATTGCTTTGGCTTTTCGGGGTCTTTTGTGTTTCCATACAAATTGTGAAATTTTTTGTTCTAGTTCTGTGAAAAATGCCAGTGGTAGTTTGATAGGGATTGCATTGAATCTGTAGATTGCTTTGGGTAGTAGAGTCATTTTCACAATGTTGATTCTTCCAATACAAGAACATGGTATATCTCTGAATCTGTTTGTATCATCTTTAATTTCTTTCATCAGTGTCTTATAGTTTTCTGCATACAGGTCTTTTGTCTCCTTAGGTAGGTTTATTCCTAGATATTTTATTCTTTTTGTTGCAGTGGTAAATGGGAGTGTTTTCTTAATTTCATTTTCAGATTTTTCATCGTTAGTGTATAGGAATGCAAGAGATTTCTGTGCATTAATTTTGTATCCTGCTACTTTACCAAATTCATTGATTAGCTCTAGTAGTTTTCTGGTAGCATTTTTAGGATTCTCTATGTATAGTATCATGTCATCTGCAAACAGTGACAGCTTTACTTCTTCTTTTCCAATTTGGATTCCTTTTATTTCTTTTTCTTCTCTGATTGCTGTGGCTAAAACTTCCAAAACTATGTTGAATAATAGTGGTGAGAGTGGGCAACCTTGTCTTGTTCCTGATCTTAGTGGAAATGGTTTCAGTTTTTCACCACTGAGGATGATGTTGGCTGTGGGTTTGTCATATATGGCCTTTATTATGTTGAGGTAAGTTCCCTCTATGCCTACTTTCTGGAGGGTTTTTATCATAAATCGGTGTTGAATTTTGTCGAAAGCTTTCTCTGCATATATTGAGATGATCATATGGTTTTTCTCCTTCAACTTGTTAATATGGTGTATCACATTGATTGATTTGCGTATATTGAAGAATCCTTGCATTCCTGGGATAAACCCCACTTGATCATGGTGTATGATCCTTTTAATGTGCTGTCGGATTCTGTTTGCTAATACTCTGTTGAGGATTTTTGCATCTGTGTTCATCATTGATATTGGCCTGTAGTTTTCTTTCTTTGTGACATCTTTGTCTGGTTTTGGTATCAGGGTGATGGTGGCCTCGTAGAATGAGTTTGGGAGTGTTCCTCCCTCTGCTATATTTTGGAAGAGTTTGAGAAGGTTATGTGTTAGCTCTTCTCTAAATGTTTGATAGAATTCGCCTGTGAAGCCATCTGGTCCTGGGCTTTTGTTTGTTGGAAGATTTTTAATCACAGTTTGAATTTCAGTGCTTGTGATTGGTCTGTTCATATTTTCTATTTCTTCCTGGTTCAGTCTCGGCAGGTTGTGCATTTCTAAGAATTTGTGCATTTCTTCCAGGTTGTCCATTTTATTGGCATATAGTTGCTTGTAGTACTCTCTCATGATCCTTTGTATTTCTGCAGTGTCAGTTGTTACTTCTCCACTTTCATTTCTAATTCTATTGATTTGAGTCGTCTCCCTTTTTTTCTTGATGAGTCTGGCTAGTGGTTTATCAATTTTGTTTATCTTCTCAAAGAACCAGCTTTTAGTTTTCTTGATCTTTGCTATTGTTTCCTTCATTTCTTTTTCATTTATTTCTGATCTGATCTTTATGATTTCTTTCCTTCTGCTAACTTTGGGGTTTTTTTGTTCTTCTTTCTCTAATTGTTTTAGGTGTAAGGTTAGGTTGTTTGAGATGTTTCTTGTTTCTTAAGGTAAGATTGTATTGCTATGAAACTTCCCTCTTAGAACTGCTTTTGCTGCATCCCATAGGTTTTGGGTTGTCGTGTTTTCATTGTCATTTGTTTCTAGGTTTTTCTGATTTCCGCTTTGATTTCTTCAGTGATCTCTTGGTTATTAAGTAGTGTATTGTTTAGCCTCCCTGTGTTTGTATTTTTTACGGTTTTTTTCCTGTAATTGATATCTAGTCTCAGAGCATTGTGGTCGGAAAAGATACTTGATACGATTTCAGTTTTCTTAAATTTACCAAGGCTTGATTTGTGACCCAAGATATGATCTATCTTGGAGAATGTTCCATGAGCACTTGAGAAGAATGTGTATTCTGTTGTTTTTGGGTGGAATGTCCTATAAATATCAATTAAGTCCATCTTATTTAATGTATCATTTAAAGCTTGTGTTTCCTTATTTATTTTCATTTTGGATGATCTGTCCATTGGTGAAAGTGAGGTGTTAACGTCCCCTACTATGATTGTGTTACTGTCGATTTCCCCTTTTATGGCTGTTAGTATTTGCCTCATGTATCGAGGTGCTCCTATGTTGGGTGCATAAATATTTACAATTATTATATCTTCTTCTTGGATTGATCCCTTGATCATTATGTAGTGTCCTTCTTTGCCTCTTGTAATAGTCTTTGTTGTAAAGTCTATTTTTTTCTGATATGAGAATTGCTACTCCAGCTTTCTTTTGATTTCCATTTGCATGGAATATCTTTTTCCATCCCCTCACTTTCAGTCTCTATGTGTCCCTAGGTCTGAAGTGGGTCTCTTGTAGACAGCATGTATACGGGTCTTGTTTTTGTATCCATTCAGCCAGTCTATGTCTTGTGGTTGGAGCATTTAATCCATTTACATTTGAGGTAATTATCAATATGTATGTTCCTTTTCCCATTTTCTTAATTGTTTTGGGTTTGTTATTGTAGGTGTTTTCCTTCTCTTGTGTTTCTTGCCTAGAGAAGTTCCTTTAGCATTTGTTGTAGAGCTGGTTTGGTGGTGCTGAATTCTCTTAGCTTTTGCTTGTCTGTAAAGGTTTTAATTTCTCTGTCAAATCTGAATGAGATCCTTGGTGGGTAGAGTAATCTTGGTTGTAGGTTTTTCTCTTTCATCACTTTAAATATGTCCTGCCACTTCCTTCTGGCTTGTAGAGTTTCTGCTGAAAGATCAGATGTTAACCTTTTGGGGATTCCCTTGTGTGTTATTTGTTGTTTTTCCCTTGCTGCTTTTAATATATTCTTTTTTTTTTTTTTTTTTAAATTTTATTTATTTATTTATTTATGGCTGTGTTGGGTCTTCGTTTCTGTGCGAGGGCTTTCTCCAGTTGCGGCAAGTGGGGGCCACTCTTCATCGCGGTGCGCGGGCCTCTCACTGTCACGGCCTCTCCCGTTGCGGAGCGCAGGCTCCAGACGCGCAGGCTCAGTAGTTGTGGCTCACGGGCCTAGTCACTCCGCGGCATGTGGGATCTTCCCAGACCAGGGCTCGAACCCGTGTCCCCTGCATTGGCAGGCAGATTCTCAACCACTGCGCCACCAGGGAAGCCCTAATATATTCTTTATATTTAATTTTTGATAGTTTGATTAATATGTGTCTTGGCGTGTTTCTCCTTGGATTTATCCTGTATGGGACTCTCTGTGCTTCCTGGACTTGATTAACTATTTCCTTTCCCATATTAGGGAAGTTTTCAACTATAATCTCTTCAAATATTTTGTCAGTCACTTTCTTTTTCTCTTCTTCTTCTGGGACCCCTATAATTTGAATGTTGGTGCGTTTAATGTTGTCCCAGAGGTCTTTGAGACTGTCCTCAATTCTTTTCATTTTTTTCTCTTTATTCTGCTCTGCAGTAATTATTTCCACTATTTTATCTTCCAGGTCACTTATCCATTCTTCTGCCTCAGTTATTCTGTTATTGATCCCTTCTAGAGAATTTTTAATTTCATTTATTGTGTTGTTCATCACTGTTTGTTTGCTCTTTAGTTCTTGTAGGTCCTTGTTAAAAGGTCCTTGTATTTTCTCCCTTCTATTTCCAAGATTTTGCATCATCCTTACTATCAGTATTCTGAATTCTTTTTCAGGTAGACTGCCTATTTCCTCTTCATTTGTTAGGTCTGGTGGGTTTTTACCTTGCTCCTTCATCTGTTGTGTGTTTTTCTGTCTTCTCAGTTTGCTTAACTTACTGTGTTTGGGGGTCTCGCAGGCTGCAGGTTCATAGTTCCCGTTGTTTTTGGTGTCTGTCCCCAGTGGCTAAGGTTGGTTCAGTGGGTTGTGTAGGCTTCCTGGTGGAGGGGACTAGTGCCTGTGTTCTGGTGGATGAGGCTGGATCTTGTCTTTCTGGTGGGCACATCCACGTCTGGTGGTGTGTTTTGGGGTGTCTGTGGCCTTATTATGATTTTAGGCAGCCTCTGTGCTAATGGATGGGGTTGTGTTCCTTTCTTTCTAGTTGTTTGGCATAGGGTGTCCTGTACTGTAGCTTGCTGGTCGTTGAGTGGAGCTGGGTCTTGGTGTTGAGATGGAGATCTCTGGGAGGTTTTCGCCGTTTGGTATTACGTGGAGCTGGGAGGTCTCTTGTGGACCAGTGTCCTGAAGTTGGCTCTCCCACCTCAGAGGCACAGCCCTGACGCCTGGCTGGAGCACCAAGAGCCTGTCCTCCACACAGCTCAGAATAAAAGGGAGAAAAAAAAGAAAGAAAGCAAACAGAAGATAAAATAAAATAAAAGTTATTAAATAAAAGATAATTATTAAAAAAATATTAAGAAGTAATAAAAAAAAGAAAGAAAGAAGGGAGTAACCAAACCAAAAAACAAATCCACCAATGATAGCAAGCAATAAAAACTCTACTAAAAAAACCCAAAAAACCAAAAAAACGGACAGACAGAACCCTAGGACAAATGGTAAAAGCAAAGCTCTACAGACAAAATCACACACAGAAGCATACACATACACACTCACAAAAAGAGGAAAAGGGGAAAAATATATATATATCTTTGCTCCCAAAGTCCACTCCTCAATTTGGGATGATTTGTTGTCTATTCAGGTGTTCCACAGATGCAGGGTACATCAAGTTGACTGTGGAGCTTTAATCCTCTGCTCCTGAGGCTGCTGGGAGAGATTTCCCTTTCTCTTCTTTGTTCGCACAGCTCCCGGGGTTCAGCTTTTGATTTGGCCCCGCCCCTGCGTGTAGGTCGCCTGAGGGCGTGTGTTCTTTGCCCAGACAGGACGGGGTTAAAGGCGCAGCTGCTTCGGGGTTTCTGGCTCACTCAGGCCGGGGGGAGGAAGGGGCACGGATGAGGGACGAGCCTGCGGCGGCAGAGGCCGGCGTGACGTTGCAGCAGCCTGAGGCGTGCCGTGCATTCTCCCGGGGAAGTTGTCCCCGGATCACGGGACCCTGGCAGTGGCGGGCTGCACAGGCTCCCGGGAGGGCAGGTGTGGAGTGTGACCTGTGCTTGCACACAGGCTTCTTGGTGGCAGCAGCAGCAGCCTTAGCATCTCATGCCCGTCTCGGGGGTCCGCGCTGATAGCCGCGGCTCACGCCCATCTCTGGAGCTCCTTTAAGTGGCGCTCTTAATCCTGTCTCCTTGTGCAGCAGGAAACAAAGAGGCAAGAAAAAGTCTCTTGCCTCTTCGGCAGCTCCTGACTTTTTCCCCGGATTCCCTCCCGGCTAGCTGTGGTGCACTAACCCCTTCAGGCTGTGTTCACGGAGCCAACCCCAGTCCTCTCCCTGGGATCTGACCTCCGAAGCCCGAGCCTCAGCTCCCAGCCCCCGCCCGCCCTGGTGGGTGAGCAGACAAACCTCTCAGGCTGGTGAGTGCTGCTCGGCACCGATCCTCTGTGCGGGAATCTCTCCGCTTTGCCCTCCGCACCCCTGTGGCTGTGCTCTCCTCTGTGGCTCCGAAGCTTACCCCCTCCGCCACCCGCAGCCTCCGCCCGCGAAGGGCCTTCCTAGTGTGTGGAAACCTTTCCTCCTTCACAGCTCCCTCCCGCTGGTGCAGGTCCCGTCCCTGTTCTTTTGTCTCTGTTTTTTCTTTTTTCTTTTGCCCTACCCAAGTACGTGGGGAGTTTCTTGCCTTTTGGGAGGTCTGAGCTCTTCTGCCAGCGTTCAGTGGGTGTTCTATAGGAGCAGTTCCACATGTAGATGTATTTCTGATGTATTTGTGGGGAGGAAGGTGATCTGCACGTCTTACTCTTCCGCCATCTTGAAGCTCCTCTCTATTTATTTATTTTTGGCTGCATTGGGTCTTCGTTGCTGCACGCGGGCTTTCTCTAGTTGCAGCGAGCGGGGGCTACTCTTTGTTGCGGTGCACGGACTTCTCATTGCGGTGGCCTCTCTGGTTGTGGAGCACTGGCTCTAGGCGCGTGGGCTTCAGTAGTTGTGGCTCACGGGCTCTAGAGCCCAGGCTCAGTAGTTGTGGCACACGGGCTTAGTTGCTCCGCGGCATGTGGGATCTTCCTGGACCAGGGAGCAAACCCATGTCCCCTGCACTGGCAGGCGGATTCTTAACCTTTGCACCACCAGAGAAGTCCCTGGACCAATCTTAAATTTGTTCATTTGTTCATTCACTCAGCACATATGTCTGCATATGTATTATGTACAAGATATTATAGGAGGTACTATGGAGAATACAGTGGAGAACCAAACATAGATCTCATCTTCAGTGAGCACGTGATCTAGTAGGGGAAATGAGACCTATGTAGACATTTATAACACAAGATAGAAAGTAGTAGTTACCAAGAAAATGGCACTGTGTGATGTCAGAGAAGAGTGAGTTATTACTTCAGCTGGTGGAGGGACAAGTGGCTGGGAATTAGGTAAGGCTTCCAGGAGGAGATGGTGTTTGGGTGAGGCCTTAAAGGGCAGGGTAGAATTTGATAATGCAGTGATGGCAGGATGGTAGAGGATTTCAGGATGAAGGAACAGCTGGTACAGAGGCAGAGTATTGAGGGGTCTGGACAGGGAACCACAAGTAATTCAATAGGATCAAAGCACAGGGTACTGGAGAGGGAATCATAGGATGCCAGCTTGGAAAGGAAGCGTCAGATGGTGGAAAGCCCTGAATGCCAGGTTGTGGGTTTGATTTTATTCTGTTACCGATAAGGAAATACTGGAGGGTTGTAAACACCAGTAAGAGCTGTTTTGCAGGAAATCTAATCAGGCAGCAATATAATGGGTGAGGTGAGTTGGAGCAGGAAGAAGGAAGGAAGGAGGAAACACCAGTTAGGGGGCTATTTCTGAAGTTCAGGAGAGAAAGGGGGCCGCACTCTGGCTGTAACGGGGGGGGGTGGTGGTGGAGGAAAAGAGAATTGCAGAGGAATATACTGCACCTGGCAAGTGATTGGCTACTAGAGAGATAATTCAAAGTTAGCACTGAAGTTTCGAAACTGGAAAGAAGGTATTGCCAGGTAGCAGAATTGTGGGTAGGGATGGTAGGTTTTGACTGATGTTGAGTTTGAGGTGCTAGTGAGACATCTGAGTGATGCCCGGCACACAGCAGGACTGAATATTAGGAAGTTCCCTTTGTGGATAGGGTGGTCCTCTTCTAGATCCCCATAGAAATTGCAGTTCATTCAGGGTAGGGACCTTGCAGGTTGAGAAGAAATCTGGCAGAATGATGAGAACCTATGACAGCGCACCTCCTGAGCAACAAATGACTATTTCCTTATCCAAATCCTAGACAGATAGGGCAAGATGCTTAGTGGAGTGTGAGATGGTTGTTCTATGTGCCACTCATCACTTTAAAAAAAAATATTAAAATTTTTTTGAAGTATAGTTGATTTACAATGTTTCAGGTGTACAGCAAAGTGATTCAGTATATACACCTATATATATATATATATATATTCTTTTTCAGATTCTTTTCCATTATAGGTTATTACAAGATATTGAATATAGTTCCCTGTGCTATACAGCAGGTCCTAGTTGTTTATCTATTTTATATAGAGTAGTATGTATCTGTTAATCCCAAACTCCTAATTTATCCCTCCCTCCCCACCACTCATCACTTTTAACTGTCCATCCTTTAAGTGGCTTCACATCTTTGAGCTAGATGGCTTGTGCTTGACATTGTACCTTGATAGCTTCCAAGTGTGCTAGATGAGTTTTGACTGCAAGATACCCTTGGCCATGCTCTGATTGATTCACTGTGCAAAATGTTGCCCAAGCAATTCCATAGAGACAGAAAGGAGACCAGTGGTTGGCCGGGACTGGAAGAAGGGCAAATAGGGTGTGACTTCTAAGGGTATATGGAGTTCCTTTTTGGAGTGATGAAAAAGTTCTGGAATTAGATAGTGGCAATAGATGCACAGCTCTGTGAATATACTAAGAACCATTGAATTGTATACTTTAAATATTCAGTAGATGAATTGTATGGCATCTGAATTATATCTCAGTGAGAATTTCTATAAGGAAAAAAAAACGTTGCCTAAGAAGAAGAAATATATTTTCCTTTTCCTACTTTCTGGACTGGAAACCTTTTGTCATTTGTCTAATTTTCAGTTTAACTACTTTGACAGAGTCCTTTTGCATGGTTTTTCTGCTCGTGTTACTTTCCTCTGCTTTTTCTAAAAGAAGATCTCCGGGTAGAGCATTTCTGAAGTTGTACTAGTAAGATGCCCTTCAGGCATGTTTCAGCATCTGAGAAAGCCATTCAGTCTGCTTAGAGAAAGCAACATATTAGTCTCTTTAAGAATTAAAGCATTTGCCAAATTAAACACGTGAATGAAAACATTCTAACCAGATTTGTGTTGACTTAAGTGCTCACAGTGTAAACACATGCACGCGAGCACACACAGACACACACACACACGCACTTACGCAAAGTATTTCAAAGCATCAGAAAGCCACGGCTTTCAAAAGTACTCTCCAGCCAACACCCTCTCTCATATGCCAGAACTCAGTCCAGAGCAAGCTTTTTTACAGCTGAGTTATAAACACTTGAAGCCCAGAGTAATCTCTATAATGGAAATACTGACATCGCTTGACTTGAGCAACACAGATGGCTCTGGCTTTTTTAGCTAGAACATGATGAGTTTTCTAATAGGAAGCCAAGAGGCTCTTTGGGGTAGAACTGTTAAGAAATGTAGAGACTGGGAGGAAAATCTCTCAGTGGGTCGCAGTTGTAAGCACTGTGCCCTGGCTGCATTCTCCCACTACCCCTCTTCCTTCTGTAATCAGGAAAACTGCCCAGATAAATACTGCCTTGTATAAATATGGAATGTAACCTTGACTTGTGACCTTAATTTTCTGCAGTCCCTTGCTTACCCTAGGGTTGCTGGAAGCAACAATGGTGATTGTTGTCTCAGATATGAGACTCTGTAAGGATGGACGAGAGACATCTGAATCGTTTAAAAAATAAGTCTACCAAAAATTCTCCCCCAGTGTGTCAAAATAATGAAATTGATGCACTTTAAAAGTTTTTAAGTGTTTTGGTATATTAGCTCACTTTGGTCTCTCAATCACTCTGTTTGATAGAAGAGCTGTGTGTTGTTGTTCCCATCATTATAGTCAAGGAGGTAGCATGAATAACCTGTTAGTGGTCAGGCTAGGATTAGGAAGCAATCCAAACTCATTGTTCCTTCCCCAGTACTCGGATGCCCAACACCTGGACTCCCACATACAGACCTGCCCTGCTCCCCGGTGACCAGACATTGGTGTAGCTAACTGCATTTGCGATTTCATTTCTCATGGTTGTTTATTGTCTTGGCAGTTGGCTTTGCCTGGGTACCTTTGCTGAAGGATGGTAGAATCATCACATTTGAGCAGCAGCTGCCAGTTTCCGCTAATCTTCCCCCAGGCTACTTGAATCTGAATGATGCCGAATCAAGAAGGGTAGGAAAATATCTGTATTTGTTGAAGTAATCATGATGAAATGTTTTTTTCCCCTCTTTTTAAAAAACTGTATTGAAGTATAGTTGATTTACAGCGTTGTGTTAATTTCTGCTGTCCAGCAAAGTGATTCAGTTATACATATATGATGAAATGTTTAAAAAGTAGAATACCGTTGGCATAGTCGATAGTTTGGTCTGGTTGATAGCTACTCAGAGTGTGGTTTGAGGGCTGGCGCTGGTCCACGACAAAGATAAGTGTAGAAAATGAGTGTTGAGAAGCTTGTATAATAGTTTGACAAAGTAACCTCATGTCTGTTGATTCTAATAACGATTTTTTAAATGGGACTTCAATTTTGTGCATCATGAAAAGAATTCATTTCTTTAGTGATTTTTATTGTCATTTGGAAAAGTATCAGCCTGCAAAGGATTGGAAATTCAAAATGGTTTAGGATACATTTATTCTAAAGGCAGGTTATTTTCTCCAATAATTCCCTGTGTGCGAAACTAACACATTTGTTTCTGAAAGAAAATGTTGAAATGCATAAAGGTGTTATATGTTGCTCATCTATCCACTGCTATGGTACAGAAACTCATGTGTGTATTTTCTCTTCACAGCAGTCTAATGTGGATATTAAGTGGGTAGATGGTGCAAAGCCTTTGTTGAAGATTAAAAGTCACTTGGAGTCTACCATTTATACTCAAGTAAGTTGCATCACCTGAACTTTGTCAATTTTAATACTTGAGTGTATTTCTGGATTAACACAGACTATATTCGATTCTACAGCCTTAGAGAAGTTGTGGCCTGAAAGACTTTCTCATTAGTAATAACATCATTCTTAATAATAGCTCAAATTTAAAAATTCTTCTCAAATTACCAAATCCTTTTACCTATTAATGCCCTTTTTCTGTTTCAGGATTCTATCCAGTATAGCGTGTTACATTTAGTTGTCATGTCTCCTTAGGCTCTTCTTGGCGGTGACAAGTTCCGAGACTTTCCTTGTTTTTGGTCACCTTGTCAGTTTTCAGGACTACTGGTATTTTGTAGGATGCCCCTCTGTTGGGATTTGTCTGACATTTTTCTCATGGTTAGACTAGAGTTGAACACAGAAATTTGCAGTCAGTGGATCATGGCTGGCTACTACAGTTTGCTCTTAGCCTCGACATCCATGAAATTAGGATCAAATATCTGTGAGACGCCTCAAGCACAGTTTGAAAAATCACGGGTGGAGAAGGTGAAGTCCACGCTCTTTGGTGTGGCCTACAAGGTCCCTCTCAATTCCCCCTGCCCACTTCATCATTTTAGAGGAAAAGAAACCGAGGCTCGCTCGGGTTAGATGATTTACCCGAGGTCACACAGGTAATAATTAGAGGAAGCAGGTCAAAATCCGAATTTCATGATTCTGGTTCCTGATACAGTCCATGCCGTCCACAAATTCAATATCTGTAGATTCCATACAGGACAGCTGGACACTGGCCGGTGCAGGGCCAGGGTACCTTGGGCACTGAATGCCTGAGACTTATTCTGGTGACTCCTTGTTGCTACGTTTTCTTCACCTGTCAATTCAGACCTCTCTTCCTGCTCGTTTCATTAAAATATAGAAACAGCCCAACTTCAGAGGCTACACTAGCCAAAAAAGAGATTAAACAAATGTGTGACTACTTGGGCATAAATGGTGACCTACCCAGTGTGCTTAGGTACATGCTGAATGCGCCTGGTTTTGCTGCTTTGTGTGATGGTCGAGAGGACTATGGGACTCATTTAGGAACATGCATGTTGGTAGCTGCAGATGCCGAGTCTGGCCATTAGAAGACCCAGGGAAACAGGTTTCCAAGATTCCGGGGTGGCGGGGTGTGGTGCAGGGGTGGAGCCTGTGCTTTGCAGGTGGGAGGGAGGGAGACGCAAGAGGGAGGAGATATGGGGATGTATGTATACGTGCAGCTGATTCACTTTGTTGTACAGCAGAAACTAACACACCATTGTAGAGCAATTATACTCCAATAAAGATGTTAAAAAATAAAAAAAAATTTTTTTAAAAATGAATCAAATTTCATATGCTGTGTCCATCTGTTTTTCAGGATCTACATGTGCACAAATTCTTCCATCATTGCCAGCTTATTCAGTCAGGCTCGAAAGAAGTTCCAGGGGAGCTCATTAAATATTTAAAGGTAAATGAACAGTAGCTTTCTGTGAAAGGTTTGTTTTTCATGTCATTCGGTTGCCACATTTTTTGACGTGGGGGAAAAAAATCAAACGAACCCTTTAAAAATACTTTTGGCTGTGTATCCTCAAGAGAACACTTTCTATTATGTGCTTTTCCATCAAGGGGCTGTTTAGAAGCAGACCGCAGAATTGCTACATTAGGAAGAAAATGTTTTAGCCAGAATTCGTCGACATATTTTTGAAAATCTCATGAAAATGTTTATTTCAGTTCCATAAATTGATTTTTCCAGACCTTTTCTCATCTTGCCAATGGCCTGGTAAAGGTGGAGAAAGCTTGGGGAAAAGGGCCAGGAGAAATGGAGTCACTTTTGCTTGGAATGAAATGTGAAATGATTCCTGTGTTCATAGGTGAAAGATTATCAGAAGGGTCAGCTAAAAAAAGAGAACCTAGTTTCTGCATGTTGCATAGGAGGGAGTCATAAGTAACGCCATATTTTATCAAATGTATTGAGAATCCAAGACTCCATTTATTCCCTAATGTGGTGGGACAGGGCACACGTCATGGGACCCAGCTAACAGTGACTTTTCTTTTGTCTGCTCCTTCAGTAGATCAGCCATGGCCAGTCTGAGGCATTTTTATTTTAAATGAAGCCTCTACAGGATTTCCTTTTAGGCATATGTTAATAGTGAATGATATTCTCAGGAAATGAAAAGGTTCATTTCTTTCAGAGAGGTAGTAAGACATGAGGTAATACACGTATGGGTTCTGGAATCACAAACTGAGTTTGTGTCCCAGGTCTGTCACTTATTAGCTCTGTGATTGACCTTGACCAACTTACTTAACTTCTCCAAGCCCTTGTTCCTTCTTCTCTCACATAAAGATAAAAACCTACTTGTAGTCATGAGAGAAATGCAAATCAAAACTACAATGAGGTATCACCTCACACCAGTCAGAATGGCCATCATCAAAAACTCTACAAACAATAAATGCTGGAGAGGGTGTGGAGAAAAGGGAACCCTCTTGCACTGTTGGTGGGAATGTAAATTGATACAGCCACTATGGAGAACAGTATGGAGGTTCCTTAAAAAACTAAAAATAGAACTACCATACGACCCAGCAATCCCACTACTGGGCATATGCCCTGAGAAAACCATAATTCAAAAAGAGTCATGGACCACAATGTTCATTGCAGCTCTATTTACAATAGCCAGGACATGGAAGCAACCTAAATGTCCATCGACAGATGAATGGATAAAGAAGATGTGGCACATATATACAGTGGAATATTACTCAGCCATAAAAAGAAACGAAATTGTGTTATGTGTGGTGAGGTGGATGGACCTAGAGTCTGTCATACAGAGTGAAGTAAGTCAGAAAGAGAAAAACAAATACCGTATGCTAACACATATATATGGAATCTAAAAAAAAAAAGAAAAAATGGTCATGAAGAACCTAGGGGCAAGACGGGAATAAACACGCAGACCTACTAGAGAATGGACTTGAGGACATGGGGAGGGGGAAGGGTAAGCTGGGACGAAGTGAGAGAGTGGCATGGACATACATACACTACCAAATGTGAAATAGATGGCTAGTGGGAAGCAGCTGCATAGCACAGGAAGATCAGCTCGGTGCTTTGTGACCACCTAGAGGGGTGGGATAGGGAGGGTGGGAGGGAGGGAGACGCAAGAGGGAAGAGATATGGGAACATATGTATATGTATAGCTGATTCACTTTGTTATAACGCAGAAACCAACACACCATTGTAAAGCAATTATACTCCAATAAAGATGTTAAAAAACAAAACCAAAAAAACAACCCACTTGTAGGGTGGTTACAAGGCCTCAGTGAGATAAGGCATCTGCTATATAGTATTCATTCATTCCACACTTTTTTCTTGAGTACATTCTATGGGCCAGGCTTCATTCTAAACATTGGGAGGATAAATGAAAAAAACAAACAGTATCCCTGTTTTCAAGGAGCTTACTTTGTTGTGGAGACAGATGGACAATAAACACATAAACGAATAAATGCATGCACACACCCACACACACACACACACATATACACATACAGTGGTCCCTCTGTATCCTCGGGGGACTGGTTCCAGGACCCTCCACAGATACCAAAGTCCAAGGATGCTCAAGTCCCTTGCAGTCAGCTCTCCGTATCCACAGATGCGGAACGTGTGGATACGGAGGGCCGACTGTGTATGTCATGTCAGGTGGTAATAAGTGCTATAAAGAAAACCAAAACATAGTGAAGGGGAATAGGAGTAATAAGGAGTCCCTCTTTTAGATAAAGTGTCAGAGAAGAGCTCTCCAGTAAAGTGATGTTTGACAGAGACCTAAAGGAAAGGAGGGTGCCAGCTATGTGGAATTCTGGGGGAGAGCTGGGAATAGCAAGGGCAAAGGCCCTGAGGAGCTTGCTTGGTGTGATCAAGGAGCAGCCGGAGTTCCAGTGTGGCTGGCACACAGAGTGCTAGGCCCTCACACTGGAAAGGTAGCTGGGTTGCTGGTCAGGTCCGGCCTCATAAGCCATGATGAGGAGTTGGAATTGTACACTGAATGAGATGGAAAGCCTTGAACTGAGGAGTGACATGATGTGACTTTGGTTTTAAAGTATCATTCTGCCTACCATACAGAAAATATATTGTTGGAAGGGTAGAATCAGGGAGGTAGCCGATAAATGGTGGCTACGATTCTTAATTATCATTAAGAAGTATAGTAGTCATCTAACTTCAAATCCTTTTCTTGGGTAATGTCTAGAACTCCCGCTCTACGTATGAATGCATTGTCTGTTGAGATCATTGTCTTTTTCTTCCAGTGGGAAGCTTTGTAAAAGTTTTAACAGAATTGAACAGAACACGATGTTCCTATACTGGTGTTCTTAGAATGGAGGGGAAAAAAAGTACTCATATTTGCGTTTTTAAGGGTGTGGAATTTCTGATATTTATGTGACCTATGCTTGCCCTCTAGTGGCAGTGAATGAAATGCCATGTGATCATAGAAAGAGCCAAACTCCTGTATGGAATGTTAGCGCTGAAAGGGATCTTTAGCAATTTTGTTTTACAGATGAGGAAACTGAGGCCCGAGGAGAGTGATTTGCCTGTGGTCATTCTGGTTACTAGCAGAGCTGAGCCAAGCCTGTCTCTTGATGTGTCTTTTGACTCCTAGTCCTGTTTTCTTTCTATCAAACCTTGCTACCTGTTGTCCTTGTAAATGACAGTGTTTCATCACTTCATTTAACCATCTACATGTTGAGGTCTTATTATGTGTTCAGTATTTTCCTAGATGCTGTGGGGCTTGCAAAGAAGAATAACTTAGGCTCATTGTCCGTAGGGATCTTACAACCAGTCAGAGAGACAGGATCCACTTTAGTCAAATGACAATATAAGTCAGTAGTACAAATGATAGTCCAAAGCAATATATAGTTAAATGTCAAATGTGTGATACAGGGTATAAATGCTAAGAGTTCACAAAACCGAGGAACCACTGAGACTAGAGGGTTCCCATCTTTATCCCTTTGGTTCCTTATTTTATTCATTTATTCAGTCATCCTGCAAATATTTATTGAGCACCTACTATGGGTCACATATTGTACTGGATGCTGGGACTATAATGGGAACAGTTTAGACAACATACCTACTCTAGTTGGGGTAGAGAGATTATAAATAAGTAAGTCACATTACATAGGGATGAGTGCTATGAAGAAAATAGAACAGGTTATTGGGCTCTAGGATGACCAGGAGTGCAGTCAAGACGGACTTGTCAGGGAAGACCTGTCTAGGAGATGACACCATTTTAAGCTGAAAAGAAGCTGATGCGAGGAAGACAGCCATAGGTGATAAAGCTGTGTAAAAGGATGACAGAATATTGCCGCAGGTGTAAACACTTTGCAGTGGGATGTGTGGAAAGAAAAAAAGCAAAGACAACGTAGCTAGAGCACATTGAGCAGCAAAGCAGGAGGATGGCCTCAGATGAGTGGGGAGCGATAGGCAGGGTACATGTAGGATGGGGAGCCCTTCACAACTTTTTGTTCGTGGTGGTTGGTTTTGATTGTAACAGAGGGAAATGACATTGTGGAATTTGCCTTTCAAAAAGAACCCTCTGGCTGCTGTGTGGAGAATAAATTCTAGAGGAACAGTACTGGTGCAGGGAGATCACTTCTGCATGGAAGGTCCGTCTCTCTTTTCTACCTGATGTGATCCTACTTACGATCCTTGAACCTTCCTCCTTTCTGAAGCCTCATACGACATTCCCTCCTCACTGGCAGACTCGGTTTCTTCTTCCTCTGTACGTTTTGTATATACCACGGTTGTACTGTTTAGTGTTTGTATCACAGTGATTTAGTTCCATGTGTTTTCCCCCCATAGTCTGTGAACTGCTTGATGGTAGGAACCATGTTTTTTTGATGTGCTTGGCAATTGAAAGTTCATTCAGTATGCCTTTGTTGAATGAGTGATTGAATGGCTTCACTGAACTGGGGGTTGGAACTTGACTGGGAAGGGTGGCGAGGATTTGGCTACAAAGTGTGAACGAAGGTAGCAGTGCATTGATATATTCAAGGAGCAGTCAAGACACCAGTGTGGCCTCGTGAAGAGTGATGAGTGTTAAGGTTAAGAGTGTAAGCTGGGTCTTAAGTAACTTAGACTTAATACCTGGGTCAGAGTTTCTCAAACTTGGCACTATTGACACTTGGGGCAGGATAAGTCTTTGTTGTAAAGGGCCGTCCTGTTCACTGGAGGGTGTTTAGAAGCATCTCTGGCCTATCCACTAGATGTCGGTAGCACCCCCCAATTGTGACAGCTCAAAAAGTCTCCGGACATTGGGGTAGAGGAGTGGCACAGGGTCTCTGGTTGAGAACCGCTGCCCTAGGTCATGGGGAAGCATCAGAAGAATCTTCTTGGTGGCACGGGGTGGCCTGATGTAACCCCTATTTGAGGAGGATTAAGTTTTGGAAATGAGAGACATTGGGAGTGAGGAGAAAGTGTACATAGACCTACTAGAAAATTATTAGACTATTTTGGCTATAGGTTAGAGTTCTGAAAAAGGGCGACGGCTGTAAGGATAGAAGAGAGAGGGCAAAAGGAAGGAAAAACCTGAAGGATAGACCATGGGTTCCCTGAGCTCAGTTTCTTGCCTTATGCATCCGATTGAAGAGAGGCTGCCCGGAAATCTAAGAGGTCACTGTTGAGATGATTCAAATATAGATGAGAGAAGCCTGAAAAGGGATGGTGAGAGTAAGGATGGCAACATAGAGCAAGAGTAAGGGAGGCTATGAAAGATAAATGCTGAGTTCCTTAGTACAGACACTTGTTTTCCCCGTGTCTGTATTTCCCAGGGCACTAAATATTGAATTGGTGTAGAAGGTGCTCAGTGAGGTTATTTTGGTTGGCCAGTTGACTAAATGAGTGAGTGAATGAATGAGTGAATAAATGAATGCGGAGAGAAGGGAAGTAAGAAGGAAGACATTTTACATATTTAGCTGCTTGTATCATTTCTATGTATACACGGACATATTTCTTCTTTTTGATGTCAAGATACTGATCAGTAGAGACAGAGTGTTAGCACTTTGAAGAAACGTATTGTGAGATGTTAGAATGCAGAACTGCCTCAGCTTGTGGATGGTGCTAGTGTAAAGCCAATTATATATAGAAACACACCTTATTGAATCCCACGTAACTTCTCACCACAAAGTAATGGCCCACTTTCCCCTGTAAAACACACGAACTTGGGGGCTGGTAGGCCCGTCTCCATCACCTCCAAGCATGCCTGCTCCTCGCCCCGACTGAGTGTTGGTTTACCAAGAGTCTGTTGTCTTTATTCCAAAACCTGTTGATCCCGGTTATACTTATCTTCAATAGAGCATTTAATATTAAATGAACTAACAGAATCTGAGTGCCAAAATAAGAGATGTGGCTAAAGTAACTGACAAAGTCCCCTATCCCCTGAAGCTCGTGTTTAAAGTGAGCTTATAATCTAGTGAATGTAGTTTTCATTACTTAATTTTTTGTTGTTTCACCTTTGCAAGTTATATCATATTTTGGTTTATTTTCATAACTAATAATGACTTATTTTAGTGTTTGCATGCCATGGAGATCCAAGTCATGATACAGTTTCTACCTGTAATTCTTATGCAACTCTTCCGAGTTCTCACAAATATGACCCATGAAGATGACGTGCCTATCAACTGCACCATGTGAGTTTCAGTGTTATAATACCAAGAAGCAACTTTTGTTTCCTTTTGCATTTCTTCATTTGAAACATAAATTTATCTTCCAAATGAGAACCCCAAAGTCAGAAATCTAATATCAGTTTTCTCTAGTTTCATACTTCTCAGACCAGGGGACTTATATCCCCAGGGATAGGTGTTACCAGAAACCATAGGATGAACTTCCTCAACCAGAGGTTCTAAAACTGCTGCATGTTAGAAGCTTTTAAAAATGGCTGTTCCCGGACCATACTTCACACCAGTTAAACCAGAATCTCTGAAGGTGGAACTCAGCATCAGTATTTTTTTTTTAAGTTTCCCTGATGAGTCCCTAATGCAAGGGAGTTTGAGAACCATTGCCCTTGACCAGTCTTGTCCAGTAGAACTTTCTCCAGTCGTGGAAATGTTCTATACCTGTGCTTTCCAATATGGTGGCCATTAGCCACATTTAGCTGTTGAGCACTTGAAATGTGGCTAGTGTAACTGAGGAACTGAAGTTTTAATCGTAGTTAATTTTAATTCATTTTAATTCATTTAATCGCCACTTGTGACTAGTGGCTCTCACATTGGACAGAGTGGCCCTAGGCCATCAAATTGTACTCGAAAGAATGATGGAGTGTTCTTTTTATATGAAAACAAACAAGGATATATTGTAGAGTAGGATGCAAAATGCACCTGAATTTTGAAGTTAAAACAGGAGTTTTCCAAAAAATTGTGAGCTCAGTGCTGGCTGTTTCTGGCTTTGCTGCTTCTGCTGTTGCCACTTCTGTTGAGCCTCTCCGGAGCCTCAGGGCTGAAGCTCCACACACCTTCATACTGTTTGCTCTTCTCTGCTGTTGGGCATAGTCTGGTTGCAAATTTAAAAAGCATTATTCTAGTCCAGTGGTTCTCAAAATGTGGTTCCCAGACCAGCAGCATCAGTATCACCTAGGAGCTTATTAAAAATGCTAATCATTGAACTTCACCCCAGACCTAAAAAATCAGAAACTCTGGGAGAGGAGTGTGCAGTCTACCCTCCAGGGGTTTCTGAGGCACGCTAAGGTTGGAGAACCACTGCTGGTCTCATAATTTTAAAACTTTCTATGAATCTTAGGTTTACTTCCAATTTTAGTTCATATCATTATACCTGCTCTGTCTCTCCCTTCCCTTTTCCCCCATCTGTTGTCATGCTTAACATCTTTTTTCTATTCTTTTCCTTTTATTCTCACTAGAGGGGATTTCAATATTTACCTTACTGAAGGGTTTTTTTTTTTTTTTTTTTTTACACTATATGGCAGTTATTACCATACTTCAAATGTGGTTTAGAAAGGAGATGAAATATCTGGGTTGCCAAAATAAAATATCCTTCTTTTGAACCAGGAAACATATTTTACAAGACCCTGAGCATGTTAGATGCTGAAATCTCTGTTAGACCCAAACTAAGATGACATTTAATGCAGTCATCTCACCTTTAATTATTTAGGCAGTATTAGGTATCTTTAGGGTTAAGTATGATGGTTTTATCTAACAATCAAACTGTAGTGGTTAATTGTAGCCTGACGTGCTGACTTTTGTGAATGTTGTTTCAGGGTTCTCTTACATATCGTATCGAAGTGCCATGAAGAAGGCTTGGATAATTATTTAAGATCCTTCATAAAGGTTTGTGGAGTAAAGCTTTCTTTCTGAGCAGTTTGTCTTATGAGAGAATTTTGTTTTACAGCTCGTTTTCTTTGATTGTAGTATAGCTTCCGACCTGAAAAACCCAGTGTTCCTCAGGCCCAGCTGATACATGAAACTCTGGCTACTACGATGATAGCGGTATTGAAACAGTCTGCAGACTTTTTAGCAATAAACAAACTGCTAAAGGTAAGGACACAGGACACGGCAGGCAAGGAAAGCAGCCAGAGATATGCTTGTTTGATACCCTCCCATTTCACTTCTAGTCTTTCATCATTTCCTCATGTGACTTTCCTTTTCCTCACCACTTTACCTACACATCCTTTTCCCCCAAGTTCTCCACAGAACCTCCTTCATTCCCCTCACCCTCCCCACCCCATCCTGCCCACAGTCGAATGTGTAATGGAAAGAATTTTGGAGGAGATAGACCTGGGCTGGAATCCTCTATTCACTGCATAGTAGTTCTGTGTCCTGGAGCCCGTTATTTAGCAATCCTGAGCCTCCACTTCCTCATTTCTAAAATATAAGCAAAGCATTTAACATGTTTCTGGCACACAGTAGGCACTCAAATGGTGGCTCTTATTATTGTCATGTTTTTACTATTCCTGTTAATAATGGTAGAATTTCAATTTTGGGTATTTTAGGATGTATCTGCTTGAGGCTTCTCTGTACCCTTCAAATTACACTTAACACAAACACCTCTGCTACTTGGGCTGGCCCCAGTGTTGTACCAAGGGCAGGGTTGGGTCCCCCACTGGGTGCAGGCCATAATACGATTCATTGTCTATAGAGAATTTAAAAGCAGTGCTAAAATAAACTAAAAGTTGGTTTGCTCTTATCACCACACGTAGGCAAATCAAAGCAGTGTCAGTGATAAAATACCCTTCCCCACTGAGTTAAACATTCCCACCAAACAGCCTTTGTACATCACCAGCCAGCCCTAAGGTACACTACTACCTTTTTGCCAACACAATTTGAAGGTATCCTGTGGGACCTGGACAATTGCGATCACTTTAAAATGTTACTAAAGTTCAGAGACAAAATCCATAGTGATTCGTCAACCTCTGCTAAGCTTCAAGGATTTGGGTAACTATTAAAGATTGATTTGTATTTATTTGTTTATTTTAGTACTCATGGTTTTTCTTTGAAATTATTGCAAAGTCTATGGCCACATACTTGTTGGAAGAGAATAAAATTAAGGTAAGTAGGCTCAAGAATAATATTTAACATAGACAAAGAAGGCTAATCTTATTCACAGGTAGCCGTGACATGCAAATCCTCTTTTATATTTTAAGGGCTCTTAGCCCTTAGCTTTTTCAATTTTGCTTAAAACAAGCAAACAAACAATGGATGTATTGCAAAAATCTGACAGTTCATATGTTTTCGAAGTCTAATCGTCAGAGACTCTTCCACATAGATTGTTCCTGTGAGGTGTTTGCCATGTTAAATGCATTATCTTTGAAGCTTTCGCTTTGTCTTGTGGTTTTAAAATGTCTGTGTCAGAACATTCATTTGGAAGAAGAACAAGTACCAAATAAGAAAGAACCATTCTCTTAGAAAGGTCGAAGGCATGTACAAAGTTAAAAACACTTTATGTAATAATACATGTGTTCCTGGCATGTGCTGTATACATTTAGTTATATTTTTAAACTCTTTCGAAAGTACAAAGAAATTTTCTTAGCTATAGGAATTGAAAGCTAAGATTTGTGAAGTAAGAAATATTCACCTCATACTTATCATTTTTATCAGAATCTTCACAGAGCAGGTTTACTGAAATTGAGATGCATGGATACATGTATACTTTGTGTGTCAGGAAAAACATGGAATGAAAAAATGGATGTGTCTGTATCTCAGGGACACAATTCCAAAGTTGGGTCAAAATGACCTACTCTCGTTCATGATTTCAGTCAGTTATGGTATTAGAGGTCCAGATAGTTCCTATAATGATCTAAAGTATACACTGAACTAGCCATGTCATTTTTAAGTTGGGAGAAAAATTAAACTCCAGTTTAAAACACATTTTTATACAGAATGTATCTGAAAATAAAAACAGCAGTTGATTTAGATCTTTTGCAACTCTTTTTTCTATGCCTATTTAATTTAAGCTTCCCAGAGGCCAGAGATTTTCTGAGGCATATCATCATGTCTTACATTCATTGCTTCTTGCAATAATTCCTCACGTGACTATTCGCTATGCAGAGATTCCTGATGAGTCCAGAAACGTCAATTATAGTTTGGCTAGCTTCCTGAAGGTGAGTTAAAGGCAGCCAGAACATGGTAAGGAATTATTCTTCACCAATATGGTCTTTAAAGCCAAAGAAAAAAAATTACCCACTTTCTAGAGACTCAGCTAGGCTGCTGGAGAAACTTTTGACTGAATTAATCCATCAATTCAGTTAAACAGCCATGTTTGATCCCCCACCCCCAGTGGTTAATTAATTAAATCAGAGGTCCCACATAGGTGGCTTAACCGGAAGGCACGTCTTGCTGGTTTTACATGGTGTTTCTCAAAAATATTAATTTGAATGCCTTTAGGTGGGGCATGTACTTTCTAGGTTGCCACCAACCCCACCACTCCTTAATATACCCCGACACTCTTTATACATTTAAATAGCTTCTCTGACCCTGTCAGCCTCTGAGTTTGTAACTCTTGAACTAAAGCACAGTCTACACATTGCTAATATAATCACCATCTACTTGTGGCTAATACATGTAAATGAAAACTGTTGATTTTGGTCAGGGAGACTATTTTGAGAGATATCAGAAACTCCTATATTTATGAAAGATAGCACATTTCTCGTTGTTGTATTTTGTTATTCTCCATATGTAAGGGGCAATGCTGGAATGCGATTGTTCTAGAAAGTGGGTAATAATAATATTTGATTTGTTGCAGAGAAGGGGCATGGATTTGTAATGCACTTAGTTTTTACTTCTTTCCACTCCCCATCTTCTCACAGCCTTTCATCATGTCTCAACCTTATCTTAAGAACCTCATAGTCAATAATCCACCCAAGCAGTTTTAGTATCTCACATACCCTTGTTTTCTTATTAAAAATTCACAACTAGGTTTCAGATCTCCAGAGCATGATTTTCTGATGTAAGACCTCTCTTTATCAGAATTAAAATAAAGTTTTAACACTATTACATGAGCCCGTATTAAAAACCAAACATCCACATATCTTTTTAAAGTAAAGATGAGATTATTTGAAATATAAAATCTCCGTTTCTTCCATGGAGTTTAAACTTAACGTTTGCTATGTAAACGGAATAGAACATAGTCGATTTAATAGCAGTATTTACCTCATTCAAGTCAACAAACATTTGTCTGTCTTCTCTGTGAGAATCCAAAGATGTGAGAGGCTACCTCTGTAATTATATTCAAATACATGTACAAGATCAAGTGTGATGACTGCTATACTGAAAATACAAACAAAATACAATAGGAAAACAAGTAAGGGAGGGGTTAGGACCAGGTAGTATGAACAGAGACTAGAAGAATAGTTCCCCAAGACAGGGTTGAGGGTGTTTCAGGTAGAGGATTCATGAGCAAAGATGAGATACATGCGTTCAAGAATTGTTCAGGGAGGAGCAAGAAAGTCATTGTGCAGAGTTTAGGATGTGTGGAGGTAGAGCTGGAAAGACCATCTGATGCCAGATGATGAAAGGCCTTGAATGTCAGGCTAAGGGATTTAGATTCTGAGCTATATGCCATGGAGCTATATACCAAAGATTTTGGAAGAGGTGAGGAAAAAGCCAGAGTCAAGGCAACCAGTTAGAAGACCAGTCGTTCCCCCTTGTCTGCCTGGCAGAGTCCATTCATCTTTTAGGCTCAGCTCTTTCCTAACCTTCCCACACAGGGCTGATCACCCCTTCTGTTGTCTACCCGTCCTTTACATACTTCTATAACTTTTTAGTGTGCTTTATTTTAATTATTTGTTTATTTGTCCTTACCATTGGACAAGACTAAAGACCATATCTTATTCACCTTTGTATTTCTCTAGAATGTAATGCATTGTTTCAAACACAGTAGATCCTCAAAATGTTTTTGGATGAACAGATAAATATAAGCCTACCTCATTAGTCCAGGTGAGAGGTGATGAGGCAGTGGAAGTTGAAAGGAGAGATGAGAAGTGAGATGCAAGTGGCTGATGAATCAAATATTGAGTTCCTTCTATTTCACAGGGTTACTGTAGGTACCATGGAGAGCATAAGAAAAAGAGATCGTTCCTATTGTCCTCTCTAGAGGAAAACAGGAAAATAATAAGGAAAATACAAGCTAGTGTAAAGTGTTTAAAGGGCCCTGTAGACCAAGGTGGTTAATGAAAATGGGCTTCATCATTGAAGAGTGGGCAGGATTATGTAGAAGCAGTGATAGAATTGCTAGCTAGACCTGGCATGAGCAGAGACCCGGAGGTGGGAATGCACAGTGCATCTTGAGTGGGTAATAAGTAGATGAGCTGTATTGGGAGATAAAACTGGAAAAGTAGGTTGGGACAAGATTGTGAGTGTCCTTGAATGCCAAGCTAAGGAGTTTGAAATTATATTAGAGGCAATAGGGAACTGTTGAAAGCTTTTGGGAAGAAAGGTGACATGATTAGGGCTAGGACTTAGAGATTAATCTGGAAGCAGTTGGATGGAAAGATTAGTGGCAGGAAGACAGGTTTGGAGGATAACTGCAGTTGTGCAGTTGCAAGGTAATGAAAGCATTAACCAGGAGAGTGATGGCAAGAAAATATGAGCAACTAGTAGGGTTGTCACAGAGGAAGAATGTTTTGTAGGCCAAGACTTCACAGGACCCAAAGAAAAACTTCACTTTTGGCCTGAAATGTTCACATAGGCAAGCCCCACTAACCACCCTCCAATTCACTTTGAGCTTTGAGAGTTAACCAAAATGAGGCAGTATAGCTAATAGATTACATATCAATATATATGCGTATATATGTTTATATACATATATGTGTATATATATGTATACATGTGTTTGTGTGTGTATATATATGTGTATATATATCTTAGCTTGAAAATTATACAGTTGAGTCCCAATTCCAATGATAAGTCATTTGCCCTTTATCTCTCTCTTTTTTTAAAAAATAAATTTATTTATTTTATTTATTTATTTTTGGCTGCATTGGGTCTTCATTGCTGTGCTCAGGCTCTCTCTAGTTGCGGTGTGCATGCTTCTCATTGCGGTGGCTTCTCGCTGTAGAGCACGGGCTCTAGGCGCGCAGGCTTCAGTAGTTGTGGCACGTGGGCTCAGTAATTGTGACTCGCGGGCTCTAGAGCGCAGGCTCAGTAGTCGTGGCACACGGGCTTAGTTGCTCCGCGGCATGTGGGATCTTCCCGGACCAGGGATCGAACCCGTGTCCCCTGCATTGGCAGGCAGATTCTTAACCATTGTGCCACCAGGGAAGTCCCCCTTTATCTCTTTAAGGTCACCTAAATCTCTGAAAGTTTTTCTATTATCTGTAAAAGTGAGAATGTCATCCCCTTAATGTGGAAAAAATTTAAAAATTTTGGAATTTTAAAAACTTGACAGACCTTTAGAATTATGTAACTAACTGTTCATTTTGATTTGGTTTCTATAGCGCTGTCTGACACTAATGGATAGAGGATTTGTTTTCAATTTGATAAATGACTATATATCTGGATTCAGCCCCAAAGATCCTAAGGTAAGTTATAAGGACATAACTGCAGTGGGTGTCAGACATTAGAGTGTGAGAACAGTGGTGACATTTATTCTCCTCTGGAGGATTTGGAACTGCTGTTTTCATTTAGGTGCTTTGACTAGAGTTATACCTCAAAGCAGGGAATAATGGATAGTGTTTTGGGGGTCCCCGATACTACCCCGTGTTTGATGGTTCACTAGAATGACTCACAGGACGTACTCATGGCTAAGATTCATTACAGTGACACAAAAAGGATGCTCAGTTGGATCAATAAGGGGAAAAGACATCAAGTGGAGTCCTTGGCAATCTACGTGCAGGCTTCCTGAGTGCCCTCCCTCCTGTGAAGGGTCACATAGAGCACATCCTCTCTCCAGCAGTGAAAATTGAGCCACATGTGTGCAATATTTCTCTTTAGGGAAGCCCATTTGAGACTCAGGGCTTAGAGGTTTTGTTGGGGGCTAGTTATGTATTTGAGGCTGGTCAAAATTTCCAGAGTCTTGGAAAGGACAGGAAAGCAGATGTTCACCATAAATCACGTGGTTTGCACAGTGCTGAACGGGCTGGCACAGAAGGCACAGCCTTATCATGTAGGAAATGTTTGTTTCAAGATCTAATTTCCCACACCACAAAACAGAAAATCACAGGCCAATATCTTTGATGAACATAGACGCAAAATTCCTCAACAAAATATTAGCAAACTGAATTCAACAATACATTAAAAGTATCATACAACATGATCAAGTGGGATTTATTCCAGGGATACAAGGATGGGTCAACATCCACAAATCAGTCAACCCGATTCATCACATTAATAAAATGAAGGATAAAAATCATATGGTCATCTCAATAGATACAGAAGAAGCATTTGCTAAAATTCGACATCCATTTATGATAAAAACTCTCAACAGTGGGTATAGAGGGAACATACCTTAACATAATAAAGTCCATATATGACAAACCCATAGCTAACATCATACTCAACAGTGAAAAACTGAAAGCTTTTCCTCTTAAGATCAGGAACAAGGGGCTTCCCTGGTGGCACAGTAGTTAAGAATCTGCCTGCCAATGCAGGGGACATGGGTTCGATCCCTGGCCCAGGAAGATCCCACATGCCATGGAGCAACTAAGCCCATGCACCACGACTACTGAGCCTGCACTCTAGAGCCTGTGAGCCACAACTACTGAGCCCACGTGCCACAACTACTGAAGCCTGTGCTCCACAACAAGAGAAGCCACTGCAGTGAGAAGCCCGTGCACCACAACGAAGAGTAGCGCCTGCTCGCTGCAACTAGAGAAAGCCCGCACACAGCAACAAAGATCCAACGCAGCAAAAAAAAAAAAAAAAAAAAAAAAAAGATCAGGAACAAGACAAGGATGCCCACAGAAATTAGGCAAGAAAAAGAAATAAAAGGCATCCAAATTGGAAAGGAAGAAGTAAAACTCTCGCTGTTTGCAGATGACATGATAATACATACAGAAAACCCTAAAGACTACACCAAAACTCTGTTAGAACTAATAAATGAATTCAGTAATGCTGTATGATACAAAATCAACATACAGAAATCTGTGGTATTTCTATACACTAATAACAAACTATCAGCGAAATTAAGAAAACAATCCCATTTACAATTGCATCAAAAAGAATAAAATACCTAGGAATAAATTTAACCAAGGAGGTGAAAGATTTGTACACTGAAAACTATAAGACACTGATGAAAGAAACTGAAGAAGCCACAAATAAATGGAAATATTCCATAATCATGGATTGGAAGAATTAATATTGTTAAAATGTTCATACAACCCAAAGCAATCTACAGATTCAGTGTATTCCCTATCAAAATTCCAGTGGTATATTTCACAGAACTAGAACAAATAATTCTAAAATTTGTATGAAACCACAAAAGATCCTGAATAGCCAAAACAATCTGAGAAAGAACAGAACTGGAGGTGTCATGCCCCCTGATTTCAAACTATACTACAAAAGCTATCATAATCAAAACAGTACGGGACTGGCATAAAAACAGATACACAGATCAGCAGAACAAAACTGAGAGCCCAGAAATAAACCCATACATATATGAACAATTAAGTTACAACAAAGGAGCAAAGCACATACAATGGAGAAAAGACAGTCTCTTCGATAAAAGGTGTTGGGAAAGCTGGACAGCCACATGTAAAAGAATGAAACTAGACCGCTATCTTACATCATAACACAAAAATTAACTCAAAATGGAGTAAAGACTTGAATGTAAGACCTGAAATCATAAAATTCCTAGAAGAAAACGTAGGCAGTAACCTTATTGACATCCATCTTAGTGATGTTTTTGTGGATCTGACTCCAAAGGCAAAGGAAACAAAAGCAAAAATAAGCAAATGGGACTGCATCAAACTAAAAAGCTTTTACACAGTGATGGAAACCATCATCAAAATGAAAAGGCAGCCTACTGAATGGGAGAAGATATTTGCAAATCATATATCCATCAAGGGGTTAATATCCAAACTATATAATGAACTAATACAATCCAACAACAACAAAAACAATCTGATTTAAAAATGGGCAGAGGATCTGAATAGACATTTTTCTAAAGAAGACATACAGATGGCCAACAGCACGTGGAAAGATGTTCAGCATCACTAACTATTGGGAAACGCAGATCAAAACCACAATGAGACATCACCTCATAATCTGTTAGAATGGCTATTATCGAAAAGACAAGAAATAACAAATGTTAGAGAGGATGTGGAGAAATGGGAACCCTCGTACAGTGTTTGTGGGACTGTGAATTGGTGTAGCCACTGTGGAAAACAGTATGGAGGTTCCTCAAAAAATTAAGAGTAGAACTACCATAATATGACCCAACTTTTCCACTTCTGGGTATCTATCCATAGAACATTAAAACGCTAATTCAAAATGATATGCACCCCTATGTTCACTGTGGCATCATTTACAGTAGCCAAGATATGGAAATAACCTAAATGTCCATCGATGGATGAATGGATAAAGAAGATGTGGTATATATGTGTGTAAGTGTGTGTGTGTCTTTGTATGTGTATATATATAAAATGGAATACTACTCAAACAAAAAAAGAATGAAATCTTGCCATTTTACAACATGGATGGACCTTAAAAGTATTATGCTAAGTGAAATAAGTCAGATGGAAAGACAAATACCATATGATTTCACTCACATGTGGAATCTAAAAAGAGAAATGAACAAAAAAACCCCAAAACAAACTCATAGATACAGAGAACAGATTAGTGATTACCAGCGGGGAAGAGGTTGGGGGGTGGGCAGAATGGTGAAGGGGGTGTAAACTGTATGCTGATGGATGGCAACTAGACTTGTGATGATGATCACTTTGTAGTGTATACAGATGTCAAATTATAATGTTGTATACCTGAAACTTATATAATTAAAAAAAAATCCACACTGCAAAGTAAAGGAGCTGTTACAGTGGAGGATTACTGGACTGAATGTCAATATTATGACATAGTATGAGTGTGTTTCATGTTTGGTAATTGCAATCATTGTTGCTTTTGTTGTGGTCATCCATGTACAATGCTTGGTGTCAGTCTATTTATCCCTTGTAAAAATAAAATACAGTGTGTGTGTGTGAAAAAAAAAAAAAAAATCCAATTTCCCAAATGCCAGCTAATGACCAACCGTGCAAGCAGGCCTTTTTAAGGCGAGCAGTCTTGGACCTGCTATGTTAGCTCTTTACTGCACAGGTCACATTTTAAGGTATGCCTGAAATACTAAACACTTCTGTTTTGAAAATTAATGCACTGTATTTAATTATTAAAATAGTAAATGACTACTAAATAGGAGTTTTTGTTTAATTTCTTTGTGTTTAGGTCCTGGCTGAATACAAGTTTGAATTCCTGCAAACAGTTTGCAATCACGAACATTACATTCCTCTGAATTTGCCAATGGCATTTGCAAAACCTAAACTTCAGCGAGTTCAAGGTATGTATTCGTGTTTTCCATCATTAGGGATTGTGTTTTCCTTTTTTTGGCTAGCGCTAGTATAGTATAACGTTTTCTAGTTAAACCAGTCAATCTAAAGGTAATGTCAGAATTGTTACTATCTGAAGATAGGTTCGTTAATGGTACTCGGCATTTCCTTCATAGTGTCAGTGGTAGTATTCATAGTATGAAGAAATTAGGTGTGTTACATAGATTGCTGCTTAAACACAGATGTCAGATACCAGTTAAATTGCTCTCTGTAGTACTGTTTGGACTCTTATGTGAGACTGAATTAAGAAAAAACCATATAAATACATTTCTGCTGAATGGAACATCAAAAGAGAAGTATAAAGGCAGAGTAAAATAGTGATATGTATGTATTAAATTGATGAAATGCCTTCAGTTATCTCCATTGCTAGTTTTATTGAATGCTTTGTTGTGTAGCACTATTCTTATGTTACTATGTTTTTTATTTGTCCCTTTTCTTTTCATATATTAATTAGATTTTTTTTCATTTGCGGTGGACCGTTTGACTTCAGTAGGTAGGTTTAACTCGGTTCACTCTAAAGTAGTTTGCTGTCTTTAAAAACAATTGATTTCATGAATGGCTAAGATGGATGGGGGCTTTGTTTGCTTTTTAAATCCTCCCTAGCCAAGATGAAGCTTTAGTTAATGTACCCAGAAAACCTAGGAGGTGGTGTATTTGTTAACTCTTAAAATCAGCTTGAGCGTTGATTGCTAGAAGGATCAACTTTAAAACACCGTCCTCAGAAAACAAGTTTTGGCTCAAGCCAGCATGGGGGCTAGAGTGTAGCTGTTCTTTAAGTGTGTCTCATCTCTGCCAGGCTTGCCTCCCTCCTCTCTGACCCTGCTTAATGACTGCTTGGCCACAGTTTTGGAGGTTGGCTGAAACTACCTGATTGGATTTATTCAAACCCCTGAAGTAAAAAAGCTTACTACCATTGTAAATTTGACCCAGATAAGGCCACCTGGGTTAGTCCGTACTGGTTCCTGTGCATAGAAAGTGGTTGGGGTTCACAAAAGAGCATGACCAATGGCAGAAAGAATATTAGCTACCTTGGTCTCTAGGAGGGTAGCTGCTGAGCACCAGTTTCAGTGCTTGAATGCCAGCCAGTGAAAACGGAGAAAAAAATATTTAAAAACCCAAGCACCCCTATTCAACCGCTCCCTTATTAGATTCTGAGCATGTATAGCTCCGATATTTCCCCCAGTATTTATTGATGGCTTGAGGAATTCAGGGAAAAGAAGGGATGAGGATTTAGGGTTAAATCTGATTTAGCATTTATTAAGTCCTAACTGAATATATAGCATTATATTAAGTGTTGAAGAGACCAGAAAAGAAAAGGAAAACATATCCTTCAGCTTTATGGCCTAACTAAAATTAAAGGGTACGGGAGAGGAAATAAAGGTAGTAGAAATTTACCATAGAAAGTACTAAACTTGGTCACGGTCTCTTCTGATTGTGACCCAATCAGTTTATAAGGCAAGTCCCAACCAGGATATTAGCAGCTGGGATTTAAAATGGACTGAGGATCTAAAAGGAAGTGAAAGAAATAGTTCAAAGCGGTAATTTTATGAAATAAAAGATTTGTATTCGTGTGATGAATTTGAGTGAGAGGCTGCTTTTCTTATTGTTCTTGTGCCCCATCGTATTGGGGCCAATATATAACGTTTACTAAAACAGTCAATAGTTAATACTGTTACGGTGATTCAGTTGTCTAGTGTCTCTTCCTTTTCCTACTTTACAAATATAAACAGATAAGTGCATCAAGTATTGCTGTAGAGAATTACTCCAATCTGTAGTTGTAACTAAATCTCTTCAGATATGAAGAAATGTGTTAAAACATTGCCAAATACAGTATTCTTTCATTCTAGGTTTTATCCTAAGATTTCTAAGATTTGAAAAGCATCTCGAAAAACAAAGAATTCTAGGGACTGTTTTACCGACTGAAATTGTCATTAAGGCTATCATCTAGCCCCAATGATGAGTGCTCGTATCTTGTAAAATTTTGCATGCTTATTCTATATGACAAAAGAATTGTTCATATTTGTTAATAATAACAGTATAGTTCTTGCTAGCATGGTCACATATGACTAAGGAATAAATATAGTGCTTTAATGTTAAAGTAATTTTTGAGTATTTTTATAAATGGATTTTAAATTTCATTATGCTGCAGATTCAAATCTTGAATACAGTTTATCAGATGAGTATTGCAAGCATCACTTCTTGGTTGGTCTACTTCTGAGGGAAACCTCCATCGCTCTTCAAGACAATTATGAGATCAGATATACAGCTATCTCTGTCATAAAGAATCTTTTGATAAAACATGCATTTGACACTAGATACCAGCACAAGGTAAGGATGTTCGTATCATCATCAGTATCACATTAGTTAGTTTCTAAGAAGATTTTATGTTCAAGGTGAAGTTTTCAGTAAGGAACATAACGGGGGGATTGATGAATTTATTTTTACAAATACGTTTTGTTTCCGTTTCAAATGATTAGGTTTTAAAAATACTGTTCAGATAACTGTTGAAGAAGAACACTGGTTTTTCAAATCATGTCTAAAGAACAGCACAACTGCTTCATGATTTGTTACATAAACTAGAATTTTTTTTAAAAATCATATACGATTATAGCCATGTGCACTCTTTCAAATACACACCTTAATATATATCCTTAAATATATCTCCCTAAATAAATGCTATTATTGATTATTAAGTGATTAATAATGACACATTAAGTATGTCCAATATAAAATATGTAATATGAAGTTTTTCTTCTTACTGAAAAAATGTAGGTGTGGCTGTAAACCTTACATACATTACACACTGTCCGTGTGTGAAGGCCACAGCTGCAGTTGCTTTTTGCCGCACCTTTAACTTAATATATGGGGATGGAGGGTATATTCAAATCTTACTAACATTATACCCTATGGGCTTCAAAAAGTAGATGCCAAACTGTATGGATTTAGAATAACCTAACTTACTTACCTGGCTCAATGTAACATATTGTTTCATAATTAAGAATTTGTCCCTTTGTTTTACATTCAAATTTAAATAAAATTGTCATGTCATTTATTAATATAATTACTTTGGAAAGCTGACTTGGAGATGGATTTTATTCTTTTTCTACAGTATTCCCATTTGTCCTTAAAAAACAGAAAATGCCTGCCAGCTACATCATCCAATTATATTTCTTTAATTATGAAGATTTGTTTTACTTACAAATTTTGCTAGTTTTCTTCATATAATTCTATCCTAAAGTAGATTTAAACTCTTTAGCTTTCAGATGTTATTACTTACTGCAGTTTGCATTGTTTTTTCCACATTATAATTATAATAACATACTCCCATTTAGTGTGGTTTGCTTTATTATGTGCCACTTTGTGTGTGTGTGTGAATGTTGATACTGACTTAACGTAAGTTAACTGGTATAATATATCTAAATGAAAAGATATCTTAAAGTCGTCCATTCCAACCAAGCTTGCCAAAGCTTTAAAAATGCCAGTTACCACTGGGCTCTGTTTGTACCTAGTAGTAGCAGAGGAAAATGTCTTTAGC
Organism: Eschrichtius robustus; assembly: GCF_028021215.1. Lineage (NCBI taxonomy): Eukaryota > Metazoa > Chordata > Mammalia > Artiodactyla > Eschrichtiidae > Eschrichtius > Eschrichtius robustus. The sequence goes on from NC_090845.1 coordinate 104,704,694, forward strand.
CATGATTTCAGAGAATTTGTGGGAAAAGTACAAAATGAAGTTCTTGTTCTTAAAGCAGGAAGTTGTATTTTTTTCCCTGCCTCCTCAGATGAAAGTGAAGGAATATCGGATTTCACTAGTGTCTTACCTAGAGGTAGAATTTTAAATATTTTATATCACATATTTGCACATTATTTACTTTTTAAAATTCTGAGAGCAGTATATGTCCTCACACGCACACACACACATCACTGTTGTTGTCTGTAAATAACACTCTGCCTCTTTGAGTGTTTGAGGTTTTAGACTATGGGAAAGATTGAGATGCCAGCCTCATTACCCTTTCAGTAATTTCTAAAGCCCTTTCTTTGTTCAAAATCTTCTGACAGGTTTTAAGTGTGTATAGGATTCTCCCCAGTAAAACTTTGCTTCATGAACCTGCTTCATTCCCTTTCTCTGTTTGGTCCAAAGACTTCACAGGTGGCCTAAGAGGTCATTTGTCAAATATTGATACATTCACTTAAAACATGTTCACCATTAATGATGATGCCAAGGTGGGGGCAGAGAGGGGAGCTTTAAGCCCCTATAATTTCCATTGGGTCCCCCGAAGTGACCCCAAATAAAAATACAGTCAAGAAAAAAATTCTTCCTGTGGAAAGGCTGCTTTGAGACTCGATCTCCTAGTCACCGCCACCCCCCATTCCAGCCATGTTGCCCTCCGCAGCCTCTCCTCTAATGAAATTATGGAGATGTCACTGGTCCCTATTATGTGCTACTCAAAAACTGCTTTGGGAGCCCTCCTAATACCATGAGACATCTTTCCTACTCAGAACAAGAATATCCAACATCTAACATTTATTCTGGGGTCTGTATTAGTTCCTGTACCCACTGCAAGTGATGTTGACACCTAAGAATTGCAATTTCTGCTTGGACTGTGGGCAGATTTTTTTTTCCTTTTTTTTTTTTTTTTTTTTACAGTAATCTTACACACATGGTAAAAAAAAGAATCAAAATGCCTCTCTCCCATTCCTTACCTCCATGCCTCAATTCATCTCTCCAGAAGCAACTACTGTTAATCAGTTTCTTATATAAACTTCTATTTTATGCATGCACAAGCCAATATGCTATATATATGTATATATATAAATATATAGTAGAAACCGTTATGCGTTTTTCTTTTGTCACTTAACAATATAGCCTGAAGATTTGATCTACTGTATTTTTTTTTTAAATCTGCATAGTATTCCATCATATGGATATACCTTATTCTATTTATCTAAACTGTCTTCTGTTAATAGATCCTTAGATGGTTTTCTGTCTTTTGTGCAGACAAAACTTTTAATATATTTGCCCTGACTGCATGCTTGCCTGTGTTCCTGTTCACCTGAGAAAGGTGTAGTATCTCCTTCCCTAGTGATCACTCACTATCAGAGCTAAAATGAATTCCCATCGAGAAGCTATAATATTAATAATAGTAGCTAAAATTTATTGAGGACTCACTATATGCCAGGCACTGTATTAAACATTAGCTTACATGAATTAATGTCACTATTATTATCCCCATCTTACTAAAGAGAAAACTGTGGTTAAGTGACTTGATCACAATCAAGTAACTAGTAACAGGAGAGCTGGAATTTATGTGTCTAAAATTCAAAATCTGTGCTCTTAACCACTAGACTATACTACTGCCTCTCAAATCTTAAGTGGGACCCTGGAAAATTAGAGAACTGCCGAGAAAGGGTGATGATGATGGTGGAAACTGTTGAAATCAAAGCCATGTGAAGAATAAAGAAAAGTAGTAACAGCTATTTAGCCTTGTGAAGAGTGAATTAAGACAATTTGTGGTAATTGTCTCCAAATATTTAAAGGGTTGCCATGTAAAGTGGAAGTGGACTATATACCTAGCAGGTAGAACTTATACCTAGCAGGTAGAACTTACAAACTGCTAAAGGATTTTTCTAACAGAACCTCTGAAAGGGCTGGAGTGTTTAAGAAGTTTAAAAACTAACCATCTGTCAAGGATGCAGGTAAGGGCTGTTCCTGCCTTGAGCAGGAAATTGAACTAGATCAGTGGTTCTCAAACCTCAGTGCACATCAGCACCATCTGGGGCAGATTCCTGGGACCCAGCCCAGACCTACTGAACCAGAATCTCCTAGTGATAGAGACTATTACTGATTAGGGTTGTGTATTAGAAGTAGGTCTGTTAAGAGTTCCTGAAACTCATAAAAGAGGAAGTACAAATGGACAATTAACATATGAAAAATTGTTCAATTTCAAGAATAAATGCAACTATGAGACACTATTGATCTGTATTCTATAGGTTAACCATTGTACCCTAGAGGCCTTATCTAAGTCTACAGACAAACCTCCCAAAGTCCTAAAATATGGAGGGCAACTCTTGTGCCATCACAACCACTGGTTTGGCTGATTTGAATGTATGTACATATCTGGTGAGGAATGTCTATAGCTGAGAAAAGCAATAAATTTGTATAAGAGGTACCACATTCATTAAGATGACCAGTGGCCAGCTTCACTTGCATATTTACAAATATATCAGTCTCCCAAGTTGTATAATTGATTTAGGGGGCCAAGATTACATTATTTTAATTGCAGCTTTACTCAAAGCAAAGACATATTTCTTGAATGAATACAGTAATTCACCATGTTTTTTACTTCTTCCATCTATTCATTCATTCAGCTAATGTATATTGACCATATCCTATGTGCCCAGGCACTGGGGATAAAGCTGTGAACAAGACAGACAGGATCCCTGCTCTCATCAAACCCAACCCTCGCTGGAGTTAAAGAGCAGGACTAACATGATCTGCTATTAAAAAAAATAAACTTTTGCCTATTATGTAGTGATGTTTGAGGGATGTGCTTCGACTCTGTAGTGTATATAAATTCAAATACCAACAAAGTGGTGTGGCAGCTAGTTTTGAGACTATGGGTATAAATAGACTCATGCTTCACTAATTTGTTATGGATATTAGCTTGCTTTTAGTGTTTAAACGGATAGATGGAGCCGACTTTATTTGTAATATAGGCATATTATATATCTATTAAGCTTTTGATAATTATTTTTCAGAACCAACAAGCCAAAATAGCACAATTGTACCTCCCGTTTGTTGGACTGCTTTTGGAAAATATACAGCGATTAGCGGGTCAAGATACCTTGTATTCTTGTGCAGCCATGCCTAATTCTGTAAGTAGTAATGTGTTTCTATTGTCATTTTATCCTGTTTTATTGACTGTATTGGGAATTAGGGTCATACGCTGTATGGTCTCAATAGTGCACCTTTTACAACATTTTAAATTTATACTTTTTCCTGGAGCAGTGCTTCTCAAATCTTAATGTGCATATGGATCACCTGGGGAATGAAGACAGAGATTCTAAGGTAGTAGCCCTGGGGTGGAGCTTGAGATTATGCGTTTCAAACAGGCTCTTGGCTTTTTCTCGTCTAAGGACCACACTTTGAGTAACGAGGTCCAAGAGAACACCAAGAATCCTCTGTGCTCAGTGTTTTCTTTTTAAGATTTGCTGCTGTTACATGCCTTCATATATTTATTCAACCAGAAAACTGAACAAAACATTCACTTTGCAGAATGTTAGGCACCAGGGATTAAACTGTATTCCTTTGCTTCTGCCTCTCTTTGACAGCCTCCTCTCAGCACTTCCTGGTGAGTGGCTTTTAACTCATCACAGTCGGTCTGTGCTTTTTTCTCCCCTTAGAATCTTAGAGTTGAAAGGAACTTTGGAGGTGATCAGTCTCCCACTTGGCAAAACAACCTTTTGCCATAGTAGTAATTAAAACTTTCCTTCTCACATTAGATCTACAAGATTTTCTATCCACTGGTCCTAGTTTTGCCTTCTAGTGATACATAGAACACATCCATTTCTACCTCCACGTGATACCCCTTCACACATGTCCCTTCTAAATTTTTCTCCAGACCAGATATCTCCACTTCATCATTTGTTGTTTCAAACCCTTTACATTTCTTGGTTGGAGTCTTCTGGACATGCTCCATTTTACCGATTGCCATTTTAAAATGTGGTGTATACTTTGCAGTCTGTCCAGTGGGACTAATAACTCCTGCCCCACCCCCACTCCACGTTCTGTCTGGCCCAAGATCACCTTCACATGTTCAGTAGCCAAGTCACATTGTTGGGTGGCAGGTGAAACTGTGTCCTTTACAGCTTCCTTTGGAAATTCCCCATAATAAATGTCCGTAGATTTGTCAAGCCTACCCTGGGTTCCTGAGAAAGCTGCTCTTAAGCCTCGCTTGATTGCCTGTAGCTCCCAATTATGTAAATCAGCTAAATGTGGACGCTATATCAGCTACCTGGGTGTCAAGCAAGCCTTTCTTCACAAACACAGTTACTCATGCTTATGCACACTCCACAACATTTGACAGTGATATTTGGAAATATTTTACTTATCTATTCTTTCTTTTGCAACTCAAGATCATGTAGGGCCTCTGGTCACACCTCTCCTTCTAGTATTGCCCTTGCTTCAAGGAGGAGAATGGAACCATGTTTAGATCACACCAGTTGCAGCTTTTACCAGCCACCTAGAGTTGTGTCACTTTGCCAGAGGTCATGGTTGTAACAGCGTACCAGGATCCATTTTTAAAAGAGATGTCCCCTAAATACCAATACTGATATGTGACTTAGACTTTCACAGTGAGCTTTGTTTAAAATTAGGGTACCATCTCATTGTTAATTCCGATTTCTTATCCTAGTGTACAAATGTATTTAAATGACAGAGGTATCACACTGTGTTACAGGCATCCAGAGATGAGTTTGCATGTGGCTTCGCTTCACCTACAAGTAGAGGGAGTCTGAGCACTGACAAAGACACCGGTAATTAAAAGTCCTTTAAAGATTATACGTGGCATGGCTGTTTAGAAATGTACCCTATACTTCTCTGTAGTTTTGAAATATTTCATAATAAAAACTATACATAGCATGATCTCTACTAAAGTTTAATTAAAATCTGACACACACTTGCAGCCACATTTCTTTGCTTAGGTTTCCTCGTCTCAGCTTGTGTAAAATTTAGCTTAGTATACTAAGAAAATAAAGGATAATGAGAAAAACACTAGTTTCCAATCCTCTGTCTCCAGTCCTGGACAAGACACTTCCTTTTTCTGGGCCAAACTTTCCTTATCTATAAAATTATCTAATTGTTTGCCTTTATTTTATGACTTGCAAGGAATTTCTTGTAGTTTCATACATGTTAAAGTGTTTCAAGGAAAAAAAATTGTTTACCCTTTATTTGGCTTCTTATGGTGTTTTAATGTAATATATAAACTTCACATTTTAGATGACCAAGATCTATTTCCTAAAATATGTCTTTACTTAAATTAACCTAGTGCTTAGTTTTAAAAATATTTTTGACAGTTCCTCCTGTTGCTAACAAGGACTTGGCTTTTTTCCAGCTTATGGGTCTTTTCAAAATGGACATGGAATTAAGAGGGAAGATTCGAGAGGTTCGCTCATCCCAGAAGGAGCAACAGGATTTCCAGATCAGGGCAGCACTGGTGAAAATGTAAGAACCTAAATATATAGGATAACCCTAGTGATGTGTTAAGCTACAGCAGTCTTTCTTTTTATGCAAATAGGGGTCTCTCTACTCTCCTGTAGTCTGTACTGGACCTGTAAAAAGCATCCCATAATTCTTGGATGTTGTAGCAGTTCCTTCCTATCCTGGCAGCTGCTACTTGGATATTTTAAAACTGTTTATAGAGGATAAGGCATTCATCTTTAAGAGTTCCAACTTTGAATACCTCCTTTAACCCTAACACTCTGTAAACCTGTTCTAGAGAGGGAAGGTTCAAGTTTAAAATGCCTAATGTACCTTGTCACTTAAATCACTCCCTGGCAGGATTCAGCTTTTTATTCTTTTGTAATAGAGTAATGACATTAACATGGGAGAAGAAAAATTAGGTCCCCAAATTGATGATCTCAGCATCCCAGAATCACTTAATCACAATATATTCTCTAACTCTTCCATCAAATTATTTCAAGCCTAACATTAAAGTTTGGGATATGTCTGCCTTGAGACAGAAACCTCACTTTAGACCAGTAAAGCCTTGTCACGCTGCTACGTAGAATCAGAGAATCATATAAAATTAGAGTTAGAAGGGTCCATAAAAATAATAAATTCCAACTCTCAATTTACAAATTAAAACTGGGATTGTGACTTAGGACAACCACACAACTATGGCAGGGCCAGGCCTGAACCCAGGTTTTCTAATTCCGGCACTTCTTCTCCTAGATCATGGCATTCTTAGGGTGCATCTGGGGGACTTTATAAAAATGGATAGCTGAGCCTCATGCCCAGAATTTGTTTCCGTCAGTCTGGGGGCTTGCTCACGTGTGTTTCTAAGCTCCCAGGTGATGCTGATGCCGCTGGTTGGGAACCACCCCTTGAGAACCACTGGACTATATACTCCATTGAGTCTTTGCATAGTTAGTAATTTAATCATAAAGGTTCTCATTTCACACCATTTCGAATTAAGACAACAGACACTGTCATAGGTAAGGCACATAAAGGACAAAGAGGTTAAATGACTTGCTAGTAGTCACACAGCTAGCAAGCGTTCAGAACCTAGATGTTTTGCTCCAAGTAGAAGTTCTTGGTGAATCCTACATTAGTAAATATATATCCCCAGCCCAGGTTAGCTCAGCTGAAAGTATTGGTTTCTAACAAGGGTACATTCGTTAGGAGATTGTCATTGCTGTATTCATACAAATCCCCAAATAAGTCAGATCTTGTCATGCTTAACTGCTATTTTAACAAAAGTCACTAAATAATAGGAACATCACTACTTTGTAGAGGCTCTAATTTTGAAGTATTACTGGGTCCTCCTTAGTAAAATTATCTTGTAATGTCATTAAGCCCTTTAAGATAGATTTTCCGACCTATTATTTAGACGTTGGATTTTAATAAACTCTAAGGAGAGACTGAAGTTAAAGAGTTTAAAATGTTTCTTATGCTTCGATGTACCTTAGTTAAGTTTCTCCTTGACGTAAAAGCTATTTTTCCTGGAATAGCCACATATGATTGTTCAAAATGTTTTCTTACTAAAACACAGGACCTATGGGAATGAAACATACACGGTATATTCATGGCTATATCTTGATGAAGACTGCAGGGTAATTTCCAGTGATATTATTAGGTACAGTAGCAAAGAAGAGTCAGCCCATTTACCTTCCAAATGTGATATAAAATTTGGATTTATGCTTAGAATTTTCCCAAACAGGGGACTAATGGTTAAAACAGTTATTGAGTTAAAGGCTATGGGAAGCTACAGTACCAATATTGTTTCACAAAAGTCCTATCTTTGTATTACAGACTCGGCAGAGTTCTGCAAGGAGTAGTGTATCTCAGTATAACCGATTGGATCAGTATGAAATCAGAAGCCTCTTGATGTGCTATTTGTATATAGTAAAAATGATTTCTGAAGGTGAGTTACCAGCATATTAATCGTGGACTGTACTCCACCCTCACAGGTTTACAAGTTCATGCAACAAATATTTGACCATCATCTGCATGTAGAACACATGCACATTAGAAACAGAACTTTGAAGACTCTGACCTTAGAATGTTCCTATATTTTAACTAAAAATAGGTTCATTTCGGTCATACAGGTTTGATTCTTTGAAATAACTTTTTTTTTTAATTTAAAAATTAGTTTCTAAAGTGAGGCAATAGTTTTAGAAGTGCTAAACATTTTTTTCATGCAGAGCATATAATGCATTAAATGACCAACGTAAACAGAAGAAAATAACAATAACCAGTGTCATAGTTAACACTTTAGCTTTTATTTGACCCAGGATTTGGAAAATCAAAAGCAAACAAAAAGACAGGAAGGGTTCTTTGAGGGTAAGGAATGTCATTGTTATCTTTGCAGTACCATTATACAGTTTTGCATGGTGTCAGGTTCTTTTCCAGGCTCTGTTCTCTTTTCCTTGGTGTATAATTGTATTATTTCCTAGTATTACCATTTCTTCTTTACCCTATATGATAGAATATAACCATTTTCATAAACTGCATGTCCTCTGGAAGTAAAATCAGAAGGTTATCTTATCCCCAATACCACATTTGTTTACACAGTTCCCTCCCCTTTCTTCCTTTTCTGTTTTTGTTCAAAAAAAAAAAAAAAAAAAAAGTAAGCAGGAATGAAGAACATAAAAGCACCTGGGTTCTGATCATCATAATACAGTAGTTAAATTTTACTTTTTTTCTATTTTTTTTATTTCATTTTTAGTAAATATTAAATCTTTTTTTTGTAATAATGCAGCATATAAAAACATAAAATAAGTTGATAGTTAACTCACTAGAAACATTGAAACAAATCAAAAGCTAGATATGAATGGTTAATTCTAAAGTATATTAATAAAACAGGTTTAAATAACCAGAATCTTCAAGTTCTAAGAATGTATGATTTAGAGTAAACGTCAAAGATTATTGAGGCTATGTGATAAGCCTCCATGTTTGGGTAAAGAAAACAGTAAAGGGAAACCATTTTCAACCCTGGTGGTATTTCATTCCAAGAGATAATGGATCAGTTAATAATTCACAGCTCACTGTTTTTGTCTCCCCACAATGCTGTTATCTTTGCAGTACCATTATACAGTTTTGCATGGTGTCAGGTTCTTTTCCAGGCTCTGTTCTTTTTTCCTTGGTGTATAATTGTATTATTAACTAGTATTACCATTTCCTCTTTACCTTATATGATAAACTATAACCAAAGGATTTTCATAAACTGCATGTCCTCTGGAAGTAAAATCAGAAGGTTATCTTATCCTCAATACCACATTTGTTTACACAATTCCCTCCCCTTTCTTCCTTTTCTGTTTTTGCTCAAAAAAAAAAAAAAAAAAAAAAAAAGTAAGCGGGAATGAGGAACATAAAAGCACCTGGGTTCTGATCATCATAATACAGTAGTTAAATTTTACTTTTTTTCTATTTTTCTATTTCGTTTTTAGTAAATATTAAATCTTTTTTTTGTAATAATGCAGCATATAAAAACATAAAATAAGTTGATAGTTAACTCACTAGAAACATTGAAACAAATCAAAAGCTAGATATGAATGGTTAATTCTAAAGTATACTAATAAAACAGGTTTAAATAACTAGAATCTTCAAGTTCTAAGAATGTATGATTTAGAGTAAACGTCAAAGATTATTGAGGCTATGTGATAAGCCTCCATGTTTGGGGAAAGAAAACAGTAAAGGGAAACCATTTTCAACCCTGGTGGTATTTCATTCCAGGAGATAATGGATCAGTTAATAACTACAGCCACAGCTCACTGTTTTTGTCTCCCCACAAGGTGAAAAGTGGGGGAGTGTAGAAAGTGACTGCTAATATGTATGGGTTTTTTTTTTAGGGTGATGAAAATATTCTAAAACTGTGGTGGTTTTATAAGTTTTTACATGTACCATAAACTACTGTATTGGGCACTATTTAAATGGATGAGTTTTATGGCACATGAATTCACTTAATAAATTTGTCTTTTTTTTTTTTTAAGGCCCAAGAGGCAACATGGAAAAAAAAAAACTGGAAAGAAAAAGAAAAAAGTAGTTGAATACCACCACAGCCCAGGGAAAGTAAGAAGGAGGGTGGTAGGGGGAGAGAGAGAAGGAAGGAGGAGAGGGAGATGGATGCATCGTTGACTAGTTCTCCTCTCCTCCACCCCAGAACACATGTGCACACACGCCCACATACCACATACAGTGTTAACCAGTGACAAGCCGCTGGCTGCTTTTTTCATGTCATGGGTAAAACCATAACTGCTTTGTTTCTTGAGAACTTCATAGTTCCCCCTCGTCTTGTAAATGTTGACCTTGCTTGCTAAATATTTGATCTTTGTTGGTTAGGTTTTTCCTTCTTCTGTTCTTGCTTTTTGATTTTTAAAAGCAAATTTTTAATGACTAGCATACAGTCACATCTCCTCTTTATCTTCTGTAAATGTAAAGTCATGCTCTATGGTATCTGTAAAGTCATATTCATTTTATTCCGAAAAAATATCTGCTTCTTGGTCCTTCTCAATGAATGTATTCTAGTTACCTTGTCAAGTCCAGTAAATATTTCACTTTCGTTACTCTATAAGCATTTAAATGTTGAACTCTTACAGTCCACGCCCTTTAGGTCTTCTCTTGGCTTTCAGTTTTTTGGGCTTTTTATTGACTCATAAACAGTAGCAACTTAATTTCAGCAAAAAGATGGTAGACCCTACACTTTCATATGGAAGTACAGGGATTCTGAAGAATGAGTTTCCTTCTCTGTAGCTGAAATTTATTAACTGGCAATAATTCACTGTTTCAAAGTCTTAGTCATTTGCCCAACTTTTGTGTAGGTCTTATTGCTTTGTATATTATATTCTGAGAAGTGTATCAGAGTCAGGGGTTATCAGTTACACAGTCTGAATTGACAGCAAGACTGTCCTCTTGGAAAAGAAAAGCAGTCTCCTTAAGAGAGAGGAAGAGGGAAAGCTACTTCCTTCCTTCTGACCATACCCTGGCTTTTCTCTTTATTGCAGACCCCAAAATGAAACTCTGGGTCTCACATTGTGCAGCATGCGCTGCACCTGGAGATTCAGTAGTATTCTTCCTCACAGTCAACTCTTCATTGGAAGGTGTCTGGCTACAGCTGTCTCTCACCGAAAATCCAGTTTTGTAATGAGCAACACCAGTCACTGATCTTCTTTTCCCACTAGAAGTACAGTCAAAAGGAAATACATTTAAAGGGGGCTTTTCCTTTCTCTGTGTAAAAGGAGGAAATGAGCTAGTATGACCAGGCATATCTTCCTCTGAGGTTTCAGATACTAATGGAGTAGGTCGGCTTTCTCTCCCAGAAATACTGGAAGGGCTCCAAGAGAAGTACATCTGAGCTCTACGCTTTTGTGTGGAGGTCTTCTGTGTGAAAATCAGTTCCTTTTGTGTACTGCCAAGCCTGTCTTCAGGAAGGCTGAAGTCACCTTGAAATCCATACCCGCTCTGAGCGCCAGGTGTAGATGTTAAAGGAAAACTTACAGATGACTTCCAGTTGGCACTCCTTACTGCGGCAGGCTTACTGCTGTTAGAGGAACTCTCCAGAGGGGTCTCTGGCACCTCAGAGATGCTCTCACCATAAAGTGGACCTGGAAACGTGGGACTCTGTTGCTGTTCCTTTTTGCCTCCAGATTTCATCTCTTCAGTATTTGACTGCTTTACCAGTCTGACAGGCAGATGCATGTGAGATCTGGGTGCAGGCTCCCTGACTGAAAAAACTAGCCTGCTATTTTGAGTGCAAGGAAGGAAGTCGTCATCACTATCAGAACTAGAAAGATGAAGCTGTTGCTCCTTCAGTTTTAGTCTTGCAGAAAGCTGTTTATTTTCTTCTCTTAATTTATTCCTTTCTGCCATGAGCGAAGCAATAAACTTCATATTTTTTTGTTGGATATGGTAAAATTCTTTCTGTAGCGTCTTTCTGTACATTTCGTTCACTGAACAGCGGTCACATATTTTAGAGCTTAACTTATCTCGCAGGTCATGGATGGTGACAGTCAGGATTTTCTGTTGCTCCATCAACTCTTCAATTTTGGCTTTGGAGCCCGTCCGCCTTCTGTCTGCGAATCGCTCTTTCCTCAGACTGGTCAGTTTCCTCTGGAGACGGAGTACCTCCCTGTCATGCAGCTCTTTTAGGATTAGCCAGGTTTTTTTAAAAGCGTCAGAAGACAAATCACAGACGCTAACCTGCTTTTTATCTCTTGCGAGAGATCTCCGGCCACTTCTCTTGTCTCCTCCACCCACGTTCCCCTCCTGCATCTCGTCTCCCTGACTGGGACTGGGAAACAGTGGAGACAAACCGCCGCCGGCAAAATGGCGGAAGGGCTGCTGACTAGAGCTGGGCCGCGAACGGGACGAGAGTTTCACCCCTTCTACAGACCTGCGAAGAGGCTTCAGAGCACAAGGCGGGTGCGAGGATGGCTCGGAGGTGGACAGAAGGGCCCGGTTTGGCGGCGGAAAGGAGACCCGAGCCTCCTTTTGGCGGGAAAAGCCAGTGCGCAGAAAGAAGATGGCGCCTTCAAGCCGGCCCGTAACGAGAGGCTGGAGAGACCGGAAACGCAGTGACTTCTGGGAGAGCCACGCTGCGCTGAGCCGGAAGGGCTCCCGAAGGCGGGGGGGGGGGGACCGGAAGTCAGCGCTCACTTTATTTTTGAAACAAATCTAATTTGACCTTATGTTAGCATCTTTATTCCTGATGATCAGTATTTTATAAACATTGAAAACTGTCAGTACTCATGGTCTTGAGTAAATTGGGGAAATAAAGTGAAAACCCACTCACTCTTCCCTCCCTGTCACCCCTCCGTTTAGCCAACATTACCTAGTCGTCCATCCCTATCTTCAGAGGCTCTCGCGGGGCAGGCCATTACGTCATTGCCTACTTTTGCGATCCCTACCAGGTTTTTAAATTTAGAAGTGGACCTGCTGACACCATTAGCTATATCTGAACAGGATAAAAAAGGAATGGAAGGTTAAGTGAGGGCAATATTTTTCTTTTTAAAAAAGTCTCCGTGAGTGTGTTGGAAGTAAAAAAAAAAAAAAAGGGAACAGCTCAAAAGAGAAGTATATGTGATAGGTTTAAGGGACTTTTATATCTGAAATAGTAGTTCCATTAATGTGTGTGTATGTTTGTATATTGCCAGGACTTCAGGGTTGATAATCCAAAGGCAAAGAGGAAAAAGAAAGTTATCAGTCTCTTCCTCTAAAGTTTAAAGTTCTCAGACTGTTTGGTTCGCAGAGCCCTTTGAGTAGCAGGCGAAGGTGCTTGACCCTACCTTCGGAAAAATGTACTTAAACGCACCATCTTGCATAAAATTTTAGGAAGCTTATTAAAAACCCCAGGTCTACTTCCCTTCCTCTGTCTTCAGGGATGATAAGCCATCCAAAAGAACATTTATAAACTACATAAAAATAATTGTTGAAGTTGAAATAATTACAGATTAAAAGGTATATTTAGAATTAATTCAAAAGAATACAGTGTGGGTATTGGGCAGTGAGATGAGATAGGAGGGGAGGATATAGATGAGACAGAATTGGCTGTGAGTTAATGGTTGTTGAAACTAAGTTATTGGTACATTGGAGTTCACTGTGCTATTCGCTGTAAGATCTATGCTATCTCAAGATGTAACACTTTATTCATTCCATTTTCAGATACACTCTTAACTTACTGGAATAAAGTATCTCCCCAGGAGCTCATAAACATTCTTATACTTCTAGAGTAAGTTATATTAACTTATTTTCATAAAATTTCCTCTTATTTTTGGGAGCTTAATTTTTATACATAATAAAATATTACCCCTTTTCTGTTTTCAACAGCATATTTGTTAATAATGTAGGAAATGATAAACTATTTTGATAGTTTAGAGGCTGACATACAGGTTCTTCACACATAGACAGAAGAAAAACATGGAGATGAAATACTTGTGATATTATAGAAAACTCTAGCTAATAATAGTGCATCCTTGCAGACCATCAGGAGTCTTTCTGTGATCTGGAAAACTGGAAGTGGCATCAGCTGTGCTAAATCATTCATTTAGAGCAGATGCTGGCTTAATGGAGCAGCTTAAATGTTGGAATTTAGAATTTGTACTCTTATGTAGAGCTGAGTAATTCTACCTACTTCAGAAATGCATATATATATATTTCCATATATATATATATCTCTATTGCAAGGTCCTTAGGGAAAAAAATCTAGCCTTTTTCCTAGGTGGAGGTTGGAAATTGTCCTGTATTGTATGCTGAGCTATTTTTACATCATTATTGAAAGCTAAAAGAAAAATTAGAATGAAATGTAAGAAATTTCTAAATAAATAGTACACATATATGATATCGTGTGTGTGTGTCTACCAAAACACAAAGAGGGTAATCTATGCATAAGAACTTAGTAAAGTCTTTCAAAATTTTGCAGAAAATGTCAGCAAATAAAAATTACGATTAAAAAAAACTACTCTAATTATATTGAAATGTTTACTAATGAAAATATATGATGTTGGGGATTTACTTTAAAAAAATAAAGGCAGTAGGGAGTGTGGAGGGAGAGCATGGGACCTGTTTGGGGTAGAAGTTAAGAATGGCCATGAGCTGATAATTGTTGAAGCTGGTGGGTGCTGGGTATGTGGGATTTAGTTTGCTGTCCTCTCTACTTTTGTATGTGTTTGAGATTTTCCATACTAGAAAGTGTTTTAATGCCATTATAAAAAATATAGCAATTGCCCCAATTTTTAGGGCTTAAGAACCTTTTTAGGTGTTACTGTGCTAGAGACCTTTGCTGTGACACACACTATAAAGCACAAGGGATGATTTGCATTGACGGTTTTTTAAAAAATATGTCATTAGAATTGTATATGAAGACATGGAGCTTTTTGGTGCTGATGTAATTGTAGCAAATAAATGTAGAAAGATATAATATGGCAAGTAGTTATTTGTATATTTATTTTTGTATACCAAAACATATTATTGTAATATGATTTTAAATGGGTCATTCTTTGTGACACATGAATTTTCAAATATTACTTGTTAAAATGCAAAGTATGGTAATATCTTACTAACATGCTCTTGTTTTTCTTTCTAGAGTATGTTTGTTTCACTTTAGATATATGGGGAAAAGAAACATAGCAAGGTAATTCCCATAGCACTGCAATTTCCACTTTTTTTCTTCTCTTCCAACAGAGGGCAGTCTTAATTATGCCATGTATAACCTAGATGATTCATTTTGAGTTGACATTAAGATACCCATGATTTATTTAATGCGTCTCAACTCAAAGTTGAAGTTAATCTGATGTGAGCATTTTTTAAGTTTTCCAGAGGGTAGTAGTTAGACTGATATGCAGAGTTTCTGTTCTACTCCTAGAACAGATGCTTGTCTCTTCTGAAGGATGTGAGAAAGGGCTAGATCAAGGGGAAGGCAGGAAATCGTAAAGTGAGGACAACTGTAAGATCTGTACTTTTATCTACGACCTGTCAATACTCACCTCAGTTACTAACGTGAATAGAAATCCCCAACAGCAATTGGGACGTGCACTATATATTATTTATTTCTTCTTTTTGCTGTGTAAGTCTTAGTGAAATAAATACTTAATGAGGAACTGTAAGGAAAAGATTACTTGCTTATTTCAATAAGATATATTTCAGGGGTAGAGTTAGTCATTAAAGGAACTCAAATAGAATTCTTTTTTTAAGTAAATTCCATGGCACTTCCAAAAACTAAAGAGGCTGTTTGGATGAGGTTTACTGCTGAGTCTCTGGAACATCCTAATAATTCAGGGGATGATTTCCACTGTCTTCCCAGCACTGGGAACTGGTTTAGAACTGGTATGGTAACTACCACCATGAACCTTAACCTCTAAGATTCTGCTGACCCACCCTCTATGTTTATTAGAGGATAGACAAACTCTTTTTCTTCCTTAGTTCCTGTATTACCCGGTTGTAATTTTTTTTAATGGAACCTTAAAATTAAAGGAAAACAAAGAAAAATGTGCAAATAGACATGTTTATAGAGTAAAAATTTCTGCTCCAAGTTTAACTCAGGTCCAGAAACAGATTAGATAGGCACTCATTCTTAAACATCTAACTCCAGGAATTCTTCCACCTCACGTCAACTCCGAGTATCCCTCTTACTGTTTTCTCTGACTCTTGCCTTTCCTTACCTCCTGAGAAAAGACTGGATCTTATTGGAGTGTTGTCCACTTTACTCTGATATTTTTGAGGAGAAGAAGGGAAGTAAGAAACTCTCTAAATTCCTTACTTGTATTCGTATAGTATAAGCTATTTTAAATATACATTAAGCTTCATACAATTTCCAGTGATGCCTCATTTAAGCCAAGTAAATACTGAGCATAACACAGTGCTTATGTGGAAACCTAGTCATTTATTAGTTTAAAAAATCTAACGTTGAGATGTATTCTCAGAGTGCTCCATTTCCTAACTTTAACATTTATTTTAGGGTGCATGATGCCTGGATGTCAAAACACTTTGGAATAGACCGAAAATCGCAAACCATGCCAGCTCTTCGAAACAGATCAGGAATAATGCAGGCCCGGCTTCAACATCTTAGTAGCCTGGAAAGTTCATTTACACTTAATCACAGTAAGTGAAAAATGTGTGTAGGGTACCCATTTGAAACAGATATTTATACTATTTAATCTTAAAGAAGTACTGGCTTAAATCTCCAATACAATTGGTAATCATCTTCCATACATACATACAATTGCATATCTCTGTTTATGAACAGTCATTTCATCATATGTGAATATATGATAAAATATGCATGGATTTTTCAGCAATTTTAGGTAATGATGGGTTTTTTTTCTTAGTTCAATATCAAGGAAGTTAATTTTCCCTTTGAATTATTGTTCTTATATTATTTTACATTTGATATCCTTTATTCCTACTTTAATGCAAATAACGGCATCTTAATATAATAGTATGTATAATATTTGTTTAGAGTTGCTATTGTTCATTCAGTGATCTTAAGGGATTGTCCATGCTGAGCTGACCACAGAAATCAAAGAACTGTAAATAGTACTTTGACAAAGATGTATTTCACATAGGTTGAAGTATTGACAAGTCGAATAGGACAAGGAGGAAGCTACAGGGTTATATAAATGGAAGCTATCCTCTGAAAAACAAATATTAATAAAAAAGTCAAAGAGTGAGATAAACGTTCATTTCCACGCAGTCCTTTGGAGGTTGCATAAAAGGAAGCCAGCAGAACTGGCTTTGTGATAAGGGCTGATAATAAAAACAAATGTCTTGAGCAGATGGACCTGAGCTAATAGAGTCAAGACCTTTAAAAAAAATGCAAGTCTTACAGCCTTCAGCTTTGCTCTTTGTCACTTGTAAAAATATCAATATAATAAACCTGTGTATTTCAGTTGGCCCAGATGCTTTGTTTTCCTTCTGATTTAGAAACATCTCATACCATTGGCATCATTGAAAACATCTGGCCATAGGGCACCACTGTATGTAATGTAGCTGCATTTCTATGAGTTTCTCATTTTTGCACACATAATTAACAGCACAGCCTAAAATGCCTCCTGCGTTATTTCCTGGTTACATCACCATAGTTCATCACTGAAATCTTGTCTCCAAAGAAGTGGGCACCTAATTATTTGTTGCAGAGCTGTTGATACAGAGCTGAAGTAAAAATCAGTGGAATTGATTAACCCAGACCATATTTGATTAAGGAGTAAACACAGTGAAACTCATTAAGTCTGCAGGTATTGAAAGCCTGCTTTCTTTGTGTTTGTCTCTCTCTGAGTCTTTGGGGGAGAAAATCATTCAAAACTGTTATGTGAATCTCTGTGTTGGGCAGTTTTAATTTTCTTTTTTTTTAAATCCCAGGTTCTGCAACAACTGAAGCAGACATTTTCCATCAGGCACTTCTTGAAGGCAATACTGCTACTGAAGTTTCCCTAACAGTACTAGATACCATATCATTTTTCACCCAGTGCTTCAAGGTAAACATGAAGAGTTAGAACTCAGTTGGTATCATTGCAAAGAAAATATTATGCAAAAACTAATTAGTCAGACGAAGCTTAGTATAGTATAAAAGCCCCCGGTGAGCAGTCAGGAAACTTGGATGGCAGACCTAGTTTGGCTCCTGTGTGACCTTGGGAAATCACTGAGACTCGTGTGCCACATCCATAAAATGAGAGGATTGGACTAATTTGCCCTGAATTTCCCTTCTCTTTCATTTTCCTGTTTAAAAACAGTTTTCTTTCACACTTTTATGAAAATATCCAGTACTTTTTAGCCCAAATTATGATTGAGTCAGTTTATCCAAACACCCGTTGTGATGAGGTATCTTGTCAAGCCAGATGATGTCCAGGCAGGCTGGCCGGCTGGCTTCCCTCATCAGGTGCCTAGTGGTTTTTCTCAGATGCTTGCCTCTCGATACAAATCATCATTGCTAGGATTAAAAAAAAAGAAGAAGAAGAAATTAAAAGCAATTATCTTGCAGGGTTGTTGAAGGTGTAAAATGAGATAATGGACGTGAGAGTGCTTTGAAAAGTAAAGACTGTATAACTATAATGAAGGGTAACAGTACTGGGAGAACTCAAAAGTGAAAACTCTTGCTGGCTTTTCATCTGAGTTATACAGATTTTTTTTCTTTTCTTCCCCCCTTCTCTAAGTAATTCAGTTAATTGCTTCAGCCCTCCGGATTTACTATGGAAACCTGGCCTGTGCTTTTCCAAGAGGCTTATCAGGGAAAACTGAATTAGATACTAATAAGAAATAGGCTGCAAAATCCCTTTATGAAGTATTAAGTTTGTTCTGATTAAAATGCAACCCAAATTCATTTTTTATTGTGCCAGTAAGTAAGACATTTGGTCTCAAGGTTTGCATTGTATTCCTTCCTCCTATTCAAATACTTCTTATTTGTTTAACATACATCTCTTGGTAGATGTCAGGCACTATCCTAAGTGCTTTAGAAACATTAACTCACTTTTTTGTTGTGGGTCTGGAGGTGGAAAAGAGGACTGCAAATGGGCACCAAGGATCTTTTTGAGATGATGGGAATGATTGGGTTGTAATGGTTGCAGAACTCTGGAAATTTACCAAAACTAATTGAATCATGTACTTAAAATAGGTAAATTTTGTGGTATGTAAATTATACCTTAGTAAACTTAAAAGTACAAATGTGGACTCACCTTTAATCCTCACACTAGCTTCGTGATATAGATACTGTTATTTTTCCCATTTTAAAATGAGGAAACTGAGGCTCACAGGGAAGTTAATGTCACATAGGTGGTTAGTTAGCAGAATCAGGATTCTGATCTAGGCCAGTTATCACAAGAGTCCATGCTTCTAACCACTACCCCATGCTTGTTAGAAGTAGACTAACAGAAAGATCAAACACCATTCAGGGATCCTGGCTATCAAGGTTACTATTAAATCTGTTACAGGTTTGCATATTGTTTTGGTTCGTTGTTGTTACTTTTGGCCAAGTTGTAACCCGGTAATTAGTTTCTTGAGGGATAGGAGAGCAGGGCTGGAGGTGTTAACCAATGCCTTTTTTTTAAAGGTTCACAAACCAATAGATATTTCTCTACAATTTGTTGTTTCTCTTATATCTCTATTTGCAAGGAACATTTAAACAATTTACGTAGTCTGTTCAGTTGTGATCCCTGTTATTATCTCTACTCATAGAGGGTTTAATTTGTCACCAGTGGCTAAAGATATCTTATGCTAAACATACATTTAAAAGCAAATTAGATACTAGACTTTTAAAATGGAATTGATGTTTTCCTTAATTCTTACATTACTTTGTCAGAGAAATACAAAGGCTGGTTACCTTGTATCCATTTTTAATTTACTGATTTCTGAATTGAGGAGCAATATGGTTAGGTTAATAGAAAATACTCTTCCCATACTAGTTCTGTATTTGCTGTGTTATACTGGAAAAAGATTTTTTTTCATCTATTTAAAATTGTGGAATTAAGTATAGATGTAGTTTATATAGTATTTTGAGATTTCCAAGTTGAAAGATGGCACAGATGATTTTAGATTATGTTAAACTTTTTATTGTTACTTTTCAAGCAGTGGTTTGATAAACAGGTTGTTGGTAAAGCGTGTTCTCTCATTCTAGGGGGAGCAGCATAAACTATTTCTGCAAATTTTTTTTTCATGTTTTGTAGAGCCAACTTTTAAATAATGATGGCCACAACCCGTTAATGAAAAAAGTATTTGACATTCATCTTGCTTTTCTTAAAAATGGGCAATCTGAAGTGTCGCTGAAACATGTCTTTGCCTCACTGCGAGCTTTCATTAGTAAGGTAAGAGCAGAGCTTTGTGGCTGCGAGTGGCCTTGCTTCATAGCAAGAAGGAAAGGGGAACAGGGATCATTGCGAAGACCTCTCCAAACCTCAGATAAGGAAGCCATTAAATCCTGCTTTTGTAAATATTAGAACAGCAAAATACGTAAAGAGAGCCTGACCAGGCATTCCCTAAAATCAGCACGTGCTTTTTATTTTGTCCTGTCATTCCTTTCTGAAGAGTATCATTTTAAAATTACCAACTGCCAGTTTTTCTTCTCTTTTGCTTCTTTTGAAAGTATTGTCATGCTGAAGATATATAAGCTGTGAGGGTACTCATGTATAAGCACTTTGAAAGCAGGGACCAAGTCTTATAACCCCAGGGCCTTGTATGATATCTTGCAAATCGTAGGCACTCAATACACGTTCAGATGAATGAATCCTTCTTTTCAGTGCGAATTGTATCTGTGGGCTCTAAATTTTCAGGCCATTTACCTCATCTAAACTAAAACTTCAGACTAGGCTTTTAGGAATAAATATGACTGAAACAGATAGCAAAGATTTATTTCTGGTCTGGTTTTGATAGCTTTTAAACATAATTAAAAGCATCAGGAACCAAGATGGAGTTAAAATTATGGAAAGGCACAGTCTAGGCCTCCACTCTGGTATGTGTAACTCCAACAAGACAAATTCAGTTAACCAATTTGTGTAATAGGATAGCTGAGTGTGGAAAACTTCTTTGTCATTATTTGTATGGCAACTTACGGGGTTTAACTGATATAGAAATTAGGTGATCTTGAAGGTTTATTTTTAAATTGCCATTCTTTTTTTTTTTTAATTTTTTTATTTTTGGCTGCGTTGGGCCTTTGTTGCTGCACGCGGGCTTTCTCTAGTTGCGGTGAGCGGGGGCTACTCTTCATTGCGGTGCGCGGGCTTCTCATTGCGGTGGCTTCTCTTGTTGCGGAACATGGGCTCCAGGCGTGCGGGCTTCAGTAGTTGTCGCACGTGGGCTCAGTAGTTGTGGCTCGCAGGCTCTGTAGTTGTGGTGCAGGGGCTTAGTTGCTCCGCGGCATGTGGGATCTTCCCGGACCAGGGCTTGAACCCGTGTCCCCTGCATTGGCAGGCAGATTCTTAACCGCTACGCCACCAGGGAAGCCCTAAATTGCCATTATTTAATACAATTTTTTGAATAAAGAAGTAAATGGAAAACTGAGTTCAGTGCAAGCATGTTACGAGAAACTAAGGGAAAGAGATTCAGAAATAATTCATTTAACAAACAGTTACTGGGTAGGTACTTACTGGTGTCAGACATTGTGTCAGGGATACAGTCTGAGGACTTACTGTCCAGTAGAGGGAAACACACACACATTGATGCACATCCACAAATACCATTAGGCTAAAAGAAGTCTATACAGAGAACTGAGGATGAACAGGAGAAGGACGGGAAACACTAATTTAGCAAAAGTTTCTCTGCAGCACTGGAGTTAGGATTTAGTATGGACTCAGCAAGAGATGAGACTGAAGAGGTCGGTGGGGACCGGATGATTATGTCCTCATCTTAGGAGTTAGACTTCATCTTTTAGGCATCAGGGAGCATGAAGGCACCATAATTAGATTTTTATTAAGAAAACTGTTGTGGGAGGGGGAGAATCTCTTTAAAAAGTAGCCTGGAAGCCTAGTCTCTGCCCTCATGAAGCTTTCAGTGGGCAAGGAGGGTGGGGCAGAAAATAAACAAGTAAATAAAACAGTAATTGTCACAAGTTCTAGGAAGGAACCAAGGCGTTGAGATAGAGAATAATGATTTGTGGGAGTTACCTTACTTTAGATAGGTTTGTCACTTTTAAAATGAGACCTGAAATAGGAAAAGGCGCCAGCTGTTTGAAAAGCGTAAGGAAGAACATTCTAGGGAGAAGGACAAGCATATGCAAAGGCCTGGAGTTGGGACAGAGCTTGAAATTCTGGGAACTGCAAGGCCCAGTTTAGCTGGAATGTAGAGAGAAAAACAACATAGAAGGGGATGGAAGAGGAATCTATAGAGGAGATGAGAGGGAGCAGTCACAGAAGTAGGAAGAAAGGCAGGAGAGAAGGATATCATGGAAGCCAAAGGAGAAAAGAGTTTCAGCATTATTATGCAGTACAGAGTGGTCTAATAAGATAAGGTGGAAAGGGAGTCCATTGGAATTGGCAATTACAAGGTCATTGATGATTTTGGTCATTGCCCACTCAGAGAAGTGATGTAGGTAGAAGACTTCTTTTTTTTTTTTTTTTAAGTCAGGAGATGTCACATTAAAGTCTCCTTTTTTTAAAAAAAAATTTATTATTTATTTAATTTATTTTTGGCTGCGTCAGGTCTTAGTTGCAGCACACGGACTCTCTAGTTGAGGCACGTGAACTCAGTAGTTGTGGTGCGTGGGCTTAGTTGCCCTGCAGCGTGTGGAATCCTAGTTCCCTGACCAGGGATCAAACCCACATCCCCTGCCTTGGAAGGCGGATTCTTTACCACTGGACCACCAGGGAAGTTCCGGTAGAAGACTTCTTATAGCGGATTAACTACACTACAGCTATGCTTTCCCTTCCTTTATTTTCGTACTAGAGTATCTTGCCCAACAAGATTTGGTTTAATCCGGTGAGACTATTGATGAGCTCTTTCAACCGCCAACTAGAAAACATTTATTAAACTTTCATAGCATTGCACTTGGTGTTAAGGTGATAAAAAGAAGATAGGTTCCTATGATATGGGTTTAAATTCAATATTCCCAAGAAATAATTTTGAAAGGGTGGCCCTCTAGCTTCACACTCCCTGAAAAACATCCATTGTGTACCCTGGAGCAGCTTACTACTTGCTTGCCTAGACATGTAAGCATGGAAGATTGTAATAAGCCTATGTTACATGTATAGTTTGTTTTCCACGAAACAGAGTGAATACGTTCTCAAAGTAGCAGCCACTTGCCTGTTTTGAGAATTAGTCACTTTTTTTACTCTTTTTCTATGCCAACATGTATTTTGATCAACAGTTTATGAATAGAGGATGCACATGTTTATGTTTGTGTGTGTACACTTCATCTATACCCCATTTTGTTTAAAGATCAACTTTATTTGCTGAATAGATTCCTGGTATAATTTTCTCAGCATTTGGAAGTTCATAATATAAGGAACTGTTTAAATATAAAGCAAAAGAGTAAGTAATGCAGATTGTCCTAACCATTTTTAAGGCCCAAATTGAGACCCATCAATCATTCATCATTTCAGTCATTCATTAATTTAATACATATTACTGAGAACCTAATTATCTTCTTTTCCAGACCATTATGAGCTCTTCTTAGATCCGTAGCACTTATAGTCAGCACCTCACATTTTTGTAGAGACTTGTATACTGACTTGCATTGTTCTGTCATTAATACATGCTGGTCTTTATGTTTTTAACTAGTTTGGGTTCTCCAGAGCGGAGCCCTAGCCTTATGTTGATTTTGTATCCTCAAAGCACCCAGCATCGTTTTAGGTTAGAATATAGTAGGCACTTGATAGTTGATTGACTTTTATGATTGGGTTTTCAGATACTTATTTATGTTTTTCCTGTTCTTTAGTTTCCCTCAGCCTTTTTCAAAGGAAGGGTAAACATGTGTGCTGCATTTTGCTATGAGGTTTTAAAGTGCTGCACATCAAAGATTAGCTCAACCAGGAATGAAGCCTCTGCACTTTTGTATCTTCTGATGAGAAACAACTTTGAGTATACCAAAAGGAAAACCTTTTTGAGGACACATCTGCAGGTCAGTGAAAACCAAAGCTCCTCTTCTTTCTTCTATTCAATCTTTAGCCTCTATGTCAAGATCTAGAGCTACCCAATCCAATACAATAGCTATTAGCCACAGGTGGCCATTTAGCACTTGAAATGTAGCTAGTCTGAATTCAGATCTCCTGTAAATATAGAATACACATTGGCTTTTGAAGACTAAGTACAAAGAAGTAAAATATCTCAATTGTTTTATATTGACTATATGTTGAAGTGATATTTTGGATATATTGGGGTAAGTAAAATAAATTAAAATTCACTTGTGTCTTTTTACTTTTTAATGTGGCTACTGGACAATTTAAAATTACACATGTGACTCAGATCATATTTCTGTTGGACAGCACTACTCTACAGCATAGGTGTTAAGAGCATAGATTCCAGATTCCAGATTCCAGGACTATCACACACTGTGTGACCTTAGCAAGGGCTTCCTTAGTCTCTCAGTGCCTCAGTTGCCTCATATGTAAAATAGTGGTAAATATCCCTACCTACCTCGTACGGTTGTGGTGAGGATTAAATGAGATGATTAAGTAACAAACAAAGCACTTGTGTTTTTCATGTGCCAGCATGCCCAGTTAGTAAAAAAAAATGAGAGAAGTCTCAAGGTTTAGTAGAAAGCATAGACTTTGGAATTGGACCTACCTGGGCTTAAATCATAGCTCAGCTACTTACTTATGTGACCCTAGGCAAGTTACTCAATTTGTCTTAACTATTTGCCTCATCTGTAAAATGAGACCAAGTATGTTTCACCTTGCAGGGTTATCATGAGGGTTAAAAATAAAGTGTGTGTGGTGCCAGGCACAAAATACCTGGCACATGATAGACACTGAGTACGTGGCAGTTGTTTTTCAACGTCTCCACGTTTTTTAGCTTATCTGATGAAACAACTCTGAATTAAACAACAATTGGGACTTCTTGGCTCAGTAGCCCTCTTCGTAATATGGGAAATGCTTGGTCATATTTCTGTCTTCACTGCCATGGTCTGTCCCGTTGCAGTTGTTTATTGGAGACTGGGTTATAAATGAGGAAACAGCCATAAGCAGCTTTTTAGAAACGTCATCAGTGATTTGGAAATCTGATAGAAGTATATGCTTCCTGTAAAAATCTTCTATATAGTTACTTTTGGATACTAGGGCCAGCATTATATGTTAGGGTGTCTAATATTTGCTTTCATAGAGGTGTCACTTGTGTACCACCTTCCCCCAAAACATTTCTGCAAGTAGTGTTCTGGTGTATCTGAAATTCCCCAGTAGGGTCCATTCTTCTGGGTTAAAACATCAATTTTTCTCAAGTCCTTTATTCAAATATAAATGAATTAATAAATGTGCAGACTTAGAACCAGGTTCTAAGTGGTCAATAAAGTGGGTAAGTAGTAGTATTATGATTATGATCTCTTTAATCCTCCTAACAGCTCTATGAAGTAGATATTGTTATCATCCCCATGTTGCAAATAAGGAAAGTGAGGCACAGGAGGGGTAGTTAACTTTCTCAAACCTACTCAGTGAATAATGGATAAGGTCAAGATTTGAATCTAGGGCAGTTTCACTCAAGAGCCTGCACTCAGCTCCTACGGTATCTTGCTTCTCCGGATCAGGGGTAAAGCTTCCAGCCACTAACACCTTAGCCTGAATCATTTACACATTCAACCAAAGGAGCCTGAGAAATTAAAAAGCACCATTATGTTACATTATACTTGCTATCATTATGTAATGTATATGCCGTAACATATATTGCTATCTAAACTAGACAGGCCCTAGTCAGAAACAAAGAAGGGAGCTGAGGCGCTGGAGTTGGAAGTCCAGCACACTGAAATAGACTAGTGAAAAGAAAGGAGAAACCATCAAGAAAAAGGTCATTTCTTCCCAACTTTGCCATAGCTACTACGTAGCAGGCGTATTGAAAGTAGAGACCTGACCACCATTGTACTAGTTCACTAATTATGAAAACAGTTTTAGATCTAGCTGTGCCATGAGTTTGGAAGGTTTTTCACATCTAACCAAGAAAAGTCCCAATAAAATTTGTAATTAGGAACCTCTGAAGTTGCTATTTCAATAGAAGAGTTTAAACCCCTCATGTATGAAGAAAATAGATTTTGATGGAACTATGTAGGATCTTCAAAAGAATTTCATATGAGTGCTTATGGGTTTGTACAATGATGAAAATAAGCAGCATTTATTCAAAAGACATTTGAAAAAATGGTGTTTGCTTCTTCCCACAGATTATCATTGCTGTAAGCCAGCTGATAGCTGATGTAGCACTAAGCGGAGGATCGAGATTTCAGGAGTCTTTATCCATTATCAGTAATTTTGCAAATAGTGACAGACCTATGAAGGTATGCTCTCACTTCAAGTAAAAAATTAGAACTGCGTTCACTGTCAGGGAAGTTTACACTCCTCAAGTTAAACTGTGTGTTGGAGTCACAATTTTTATATAGTATAGAGTTTATAGAATGTGAGCTTCACAAGTCAAAGCTTTGTCTTGTACACCACTGCACCTCTAGCACCTAGAACACTGCCTGGTACACAGCGGATATTCAATATTATTTGAATGGATGGGTCAATGGCTATAGTGTGTATACATAGTTATGATAGGATTCAAATTTTTTCTGGGCTTGATTTTTAAACTTGCTCAGAAAAGAAATGGGTCCTTTCTTAACAGTTGTTACCATTTATAAGATTGGTTAATTAAGCATTGAGTTTGAAATGTCACAAAGCCTCACTTATTAGATTAGCTAACAGCTGCCTGATCCTTTGCCAACAGATAAGGAGTGGCACAGAAGGGATTCATTATTTGATGATTTTCTGAGTTTAAAGAATCATCTGTTAACTGGGGCTTACCAGAGATACTTATTGGCAAATCCAAGTCCAAGGCTGTCATTCTTAGGCACCAGCTGGCTGAGGCCAAACCCAAGACCCTGACCACCATTCCTCTTTCCGAGCTATATGCTTAAAACCTATAACATTGTGAAAATTCATTTTTTGTTTTGTTTCATGGAGAGCAGGTTCTGATCTTCAGTGATGCATGCGTACAAGGGAAGAAGAATCATTTGCCAATAGAGAACTTTTCCTCCCCGAGGAATCATCCCCATTCTTGGGAAAAGTCATCTTTCAGCATAATTTGACAATTTGTGTCATATCTGGAAAAAAAAAAAAAGCTCACAGTCACAGCATACTTAATGTTTGGGATGTGTCGGATCTTTGTACCAAAAAATATTCCCATAGGAATGTTGCTGAAACTGAAAAAAACACTGAGTAGTGCCAGCCATTGTCAGGCTGGGAAAGTTTGCTTTTCAGCCAGTTCTGGTTCCTCGGGAGATCAGTATATGCTTCAACTAATCCCATGAGCACAGAAAAAGCTTATGTCATTTAGGATTTTTTTACTCATACCCTAAGAGTTTATTTTTACCAGTTTTTACCATCCTTAATTCCATGTTATGTAAAAGTTGGGTTAGCAGCTTTTTCAAAGTAAATGGGGTCTGTTTTAGCCCTCCTTGATAGGAAATCTTTTTCATGACTCATTTCTGAAATGACTTAGTTTTATTCTGGTAGGGAAGTCATTACCAATAAACTCTAGTATAACAAAGTATAGCTTTCTCCCAGTAAATGGAATCTCTATTAATGTATAAGAAGAGACTTTACATATATAATTATTTTTAAAAGTCATCTTTAAAGAAGGCACTTTTAAAAATCATTTTCTCCACATTTGGTTATATTCACATTGAAAGGCTCCCAAAGCCCTGTACCTGTCCCTTACTCATCTTCTCTGAATCCTACAAATAATTGTGATTACTCCAGTGGGGTTAATAGGAAGCGATAGGACTTCCTTAATAGTGCCCAGGATAAAGAGGAAACTCGAACTTCGTGTTTTTGGGAACAGACACTTTGAGAGAAGTTAATGATCTCTTTAAACTCTTCAGAGTGTTCTGTGATTCCTCAACTCTTATTTGCATAATTGGAAATTTTTGCAGTATGGTTTTCACCTTAGTGTATATGGTAGTTGGTAGATGGGATAAGTATGCTTGTCAATGTGGAAGAGTGACTAAGATCACTAGCTCTGGAGCCAAACTGCCTGGGTGTAAATCCTGTCTCTACCGCTTACCAACTGCAAGACTTTGGCCAAACTACTTAACTGCTGTATACCTCGGTTTTCCATTGGTAAAATGAATTATAATAGTACTTAATTCATAAGGTTGTTATAAAATTTAAAATATGTAAAGCACCTAGGCCACTGCCTGGTGCATAGTAAGCTGTCAATTTTTAGTTACTGTTGTAACTAAAATTACACAATAAAAGTGAATGTGCATTACACTCATAGCTGTAGAATTCACGGTGGAGGAGCTGGGGTTCAAAGCCAGGCAGTCTGGCTCCGAAGTCCGTGCTTTTATGTATTATGAATATACTGCCCTCAAACTCATTGCCTTTGAAGCCTGAGCTAGTGGGATATATTTTAAAGAATTAATTTAAAACTCTTTAGGCATGCCACATGCCAAGAACCAAGAACCAAATACCAAGATCTCTAACAAGGGGTAAAAGTTGTGTGTTATTCCCAGGATTGGATGCCTAGGCTTAGAGCACATTGGTAATATTGATAAACATGTCCTTTTTGTTTGTTTTGATATTAGGCAACTGCTTTTCCCACAGAAGTTAAAGACTTGACCAAGAGAATCCGTACTGTTCTTATGGCCACTGCTCAAATGAAGGAGCATGAGAAAGACCCCGAAATGCTAATTGATCTCCAGTATAGCTTAGCCAAGTCCTATGCAAGTACCCCAGAGCTCAGGAAAACCTGGCTTGATAGCATGGCGAAGATTCATATAAAAAATGGAGATTTTTCAGAGGTGACTACTTATGGCTTTGTTCTAAACACAACCCTGCAAAACCCCTGGAGCGCAATCTGACAGTTCTTTCTTTGTCATCCTTTTTCAGGCAGCAATGTGTTATGTCCATGTAGCAGGTTTGGTTGCAGAGTTTCTTCATCGAAAAAGTAAGATATTTCTGTTCTTAGAGATGGGGAGAACTTCAGTTAGCACAAGAATTTTTATCTTTGTAGCTTGCAACTGTGAATGTGGTATGATTGAGCTCTGAAAAGTATGTTCACCTTTAGCCTTATTCACTGTTAAACAGAAGTTGTTATAAAAGAAAACTGGATTGTTCATTTGCCTTCTGCTTTCATTAAGAGTACAAGAATAAGCTGAATAGTACAGGGCCAGGCCTGATGCCCAGTGTTTATTCTCCAAGACTGTCTCCCTGGAAGACTGCCACAAATTAAATTCTTCTCAGGGCTTATGAGAAGCCCTGGATAATACACACCACTTATTTTCCCCTATCTGCCTCAACTTTACCAACAACTGCCCACAAATTATATCTCTACAGCCACTTTAGTGCAACAATATCTTGGTATTAAAAGGGAGTTGGCACATCAGCAAGATGGCCCTATAAGATGTCCCTCATTTGTATACCCATCTCAACAGCAATTTGGCACCCATACATGGACGAAAGTGCCTTTGTGGGAGCTGTGGGATCCAGCACCACATGCCAAGGGACCTGGGAGGAATTTTACCCACCTATGCATCAGGTAATAGGCAGACAGATCTGTGTCCTGTCTGTGGACCCTGCAGTGGCCTATGAGCTGGCTCCAGCCCCTCTCAGCTGCAGTCCGGGATCCCCTGGAGAACACTGTCTTTAGATAATCTCCCACAGATGAGAGAGCCTTGGGGGAAGTCCAGAAGTCCAGTGGAGAAGTTCCAGCATGCTGTTGGAGCAAAAATTATACAAGTTTGAATGCATTGGAGAGGATAAGAGGAACAGTTTGATTTTACTCGTGTCACCCTTTCCCCAAGGTGGCACAGCTCAGTGCCAAGAGAGACTTTCTCACCGTGATTTCTTCTGCAGGGAAAAGTGAGGGCATGTGAGTGGGTACTGCCTTTCCCAGCAGTGCAGATGTTGCCAAAGAGGCTCATTTCTCTCTTGCCCCATCGAGAGTACTGAGTCATGAACTGAATGAGTGGGGGGCAGGAAGAGGCTGGGAGAGCAGCAGATAGGACTTAGAGGGCATTACAGGGACACAGATCCTACTAATCACATCACAGACTCCATCAAAAAGCCCACCAACAAATTGCTAGAGATATTTAGCCTGTGGATCCCCCCCAGCTGGCCCACAGGAACCCCTGGTGCTCCATGTGCCTCAACCACATACTGTAGCTGGATCTCTGTGCATGCTCCTGAAGGCAGATGGCTAGTGAGCATGTGCAGAAAACCAGCCAAAATCAGTGGGCCAGGGAGAGACCACAAGCTTGAACTTTAGAATCACCCTTGGGTGATCAAATGGGAGGCTGTTAGCACCTGGCCTGGTGTATTGCATGATGGAGAAAAGACATACACGCTTAAGAATTCTGTCATAAGAGGGAGCAAGAACTGTAGAGCAGGTGTATCCATAGCAGGTCTGTGAAAGCCTCAGAATCCCTAGCAGGACAGATGGAAAGTTGTTCTCTCCTAAAATCAGTCAGTAAAGTTGGTTGGAGGTAACTGCTACTTCACATGTGAAGATAGCAATGGAAGACTTACAGGAACATGAAAAATGAAGGAAACGTGACACCACCAAAGGATCACAATAATCTTGTAGTAACCAAACTCAAAGACATGGAGGTCTGCAATTTATCTAATAAAGAGTTCAAAATAGCTGTTCTAAGGAAGCTCAGTGAGCCACAATAAAACAGAAAATTCAACAAAATCAGGAAAATACACGAACAAAATGAGAAGTTAAACAGAGATAGAAACCTCACAAAAAAGGACCAAACATATTCTGGAGCTGAAGAATACAATGAATGAAGTGAAAAACCACAGTAGAGAGTATTAACAACAGAATGGATCAAGCAGAAGAAATAATCTGAATTAGAAGACTGGACCTTTGAAATTATCCAGTCAGAGGAGAAAAAAGAAAAATGAAAAAGAGTGAAGAAAGCCTATGTGATCTGTGGGATACTATCAGCAGAAACCTTACAGGCCAGGAGAGAGTGGGATGATATTTTCAAAGTGCTGAAAGAAAAAAAAAACTGCCAACCAAGAACACTCCATCCAGCAAAGTTGTCCTTCAGAAATGGACAGATGAAGACTTCCCCAGGCAAAAGCTGAGGGAGTCCATCACCACTAGACCTGTCTTCCAAGAAAGGCTGAAAAAAGTTCTTCAAGCTGAAATGAAAGGATGCTAATTAGTAACATGAAAACATATGAAATGTATCCATATGAATGGATAAAGAAGACATGGCACATATAATCAATGGAAAGAAGGAAATCCTGCCATTTGTGACAAAAGGGATGGAGCTTGAGGGCATTATGTTAAGTGAATTAAGTCAGAGAAAGACAAATACTGTATGATCTCACTTATACGTGGAATCTTCGAAAGCCAAATTTGTAGAAACAGAAAGTAGAATGGTGGTAGCCAGGGGTAGCGGAAATGGGGTAATTTGGGTCAAAGGGTACAAACTTCCGCTTAAAAGATGAATAAGTTCTGGATATCTAATGTACACAGTGATTATAGTTAACAGTACTGTGGTATATACTTGAAAGTTGCTAAGAGTATAGATCTGAAATGTTCTCACTCCCCCCAAAATGGTAATTATGTGTGGTGATAAACACTACTGTGGTAATCATTTCACAATATATACATGTATCAAATCAACACATACACCTTAAACTTACGCAGTGTGAGATCTCAATTATGTCTCAGCAGAGCTGGGGCTGGTTGCAGGGGTGGAAGGGGGCCACAAAAAGGAGTCATGGTCTTGAAGGGCTCAGGATCCAGCAAGTCTAATTCAGGAATCTGCCTGAAAGCTTCCCTTTCCAAAATTAGTATTGTTGACTGTTGTAACAACTACTTAAATAGTAAAACAGTTGAGTTAGGTTTAAAAAGTGATTGGCAATGGACATTGCAAAGAAATCTCCCACTATCTATCATAATTGCCAAGCTATTTCCTTGAAGGCAGTCAAATGAGTAACATTTGGGCAAAATGAAACCATCTTGTGGGAGTCACATCGCTGCAGTTTTGGCTCTGAGAACACAACCATGTTTCGTTTTGTTTTTTAATTCCAGAATTCCTACAGTTAACTATATATCTTTCTTCCCAGACAGCATGACTAAAATGTAGATTCATTTTACTTATATTTTAAATTTAACACTTTCTGTTTGATACTGAATTTCTTTTGAACAATCCATATTTTGAAATTGGTATACTCTAGTATTCTCTTTTTAGTACACATGTGGTTTTAAAATGGAGAATGGGATTAATTATCAAAAGAAGGCCTTGTTTGAGGGTTTTTTTTCCTACATCACTGGTATGCCTGAGAAATTGCAGTAAAAACACATATTGAAATTGCACACCTGCAGTTGCAAAAAACTAACAAATATGAGAACCCTAAACATGGTACTAAATAAAGTTCTAGGTGTGTCTTTCAGGTATATCAGGTTAATATTATCTCATCTTTTTCATTAGTAGAAATCTGAAATAAGAGTTTTTTGTCTACTGAGTATAAACGTATACCCTTTATATATTGAAAATAGTTAAATA
Source organism: Eschrichtius robustus (assembly GCF_028021215.1). Classification (NCBI taxonomy): domain Eukaryota; kingdom Metazoa; phylum Chordata; class Mammalia; order Artiodactyla; family Eschrichtiidae; genus Eschrichtius; species Eschrichtius robustus. Next base: position 104,736,837 of record NC_090845.1, read on the forward strand.
TATTAAAATATTTCCTTAGAATTTTTTTTCACAAGTGCAAAGACCTTAAAACTAAGCAAAAATCAAGAATTATTAATCTCCATTATCAGTTCTTAAGCTTTAGAATTATAACTATAGTATTGGAGAAAATAGCAACTAAAATATTTAAATATTGCTGTGGGTTTTTTTGGACATTAGCTTGAGGCAGCTAGCCTGAACACCAAACAGTGTGACATGTTTCAACAAGTGGAAACAGTGCTTTTAACTAGTCATTTAAGTATTTATTTCATAATACCTTCAAGGTTTTTTAGAATTTATCCTTCACAGAAATCAAAGAGCCCTTCTCTGAGTAGGAAGAAAATGATGTTTTGCATTTTAAACAAAAAATAATGTTAAATATAGGAGAGGTTTACATATTTATTTATAGGTGCCATCTATTTTTAAGCCTGGAAAATTCTACTCAAACTAGAAAATCGTATTCTAAAATGGTGGCAGTAGTAAAATCCTCAGGATTTCCCCCCTTAGCTTCAATCATGCCAATGATCGAAAACACCTGATTTTGCTAATTAGCCGATTCAGCTATGATAGTTATACCCAGGTAGACCACTAATGTTAAAACAGAAGTTAAAAACTTAATCTGTTAACCTGTCATTCAGTCTGAGAAATCCATGATCTAGATAAGACCTGGATATTCACAGAGTAAATAAAAGTACGTTTGAGTGCAGGACTGAAAAAAAAAGTTTTATTTATACTTAAGACACACTTATTTAACAAAAATAATTGAGCAATTGTAGAACCCTGTGTTTTCTATCAAGTGTCCTTGATAATGAAGACAAAATCTCTGACGTATCAATTGCCAAAATTTTTCTGTTTTCTCAAAGTCCTATGCCATTTCTGTTGGAGTCATTATAAAGCTTTCTTTTTCATCAAGATGGAATGAAATGCTACAGCTGACGCATTGGAGACACATGTTTTCCTATTTAGAGTTGTTAAGAAAAAAAAATAGTTTGTCTCATTGGGTGGTTGCCTAAGCGAGCAAGGACTTGGGCCCCTGGCCTCCAGAGGTGACCACAGAACACCAGTGAGGGCCCATTTCTAGATCCTTTTTTTCATCTTTCAGGCCCTGAACTGAAAGGGGAAGGGGAAGGAGGTGTGCAGTTCTCCCTGCACCGCCACCCTCAAACGTCTTTCAGGCAGCCAGGGCTCCTGCTCTTTGTACCAGAGATCTTAAGGGTCACCATTCTCTTCCCTTTCCCTAAGTTACCTCTAAGTGGTGATGCTAGGTGTTAGTTACTCCCACTCCCAAAAATATGTAATAAAAAACAGATCTAAATTTCCTTATTTTTATTTTGTCTGAAAACCTCAAAATGTTCTAGATCTCATTCTCTGGAGACTAGACTTATGTACCTCTTCCTCCTCTCTTCCGGAGAGATTGCACAACTGTTTTCCCCCAGGGAAGACAAGAATCAAGTCTGCATTCTTACACCACCACATAGCATCCGAGGTTCAGCAAAGCTTCAGGCCTGTAGAGCTCCTCCAGCACCCCCAGGAAAAGGAATTTCCTTTCCCATAGAGTCTGTTCTTTTCATGCCTTATAGGATAACGTTCCCTTTGCCAAGTCTTTATACCCAGGTTCTGATAGCTTAAGTTCTGCAAAGCTTTTTCTTTACCCACTTCCTTCCCAATTACAGCTTTTTCCCTTTTTGCCCTCCGCTCTTACCTCCTATCCCTCTTCTGACCAGCAGTCGTATTTTATCAAGGGTTCAACTGCTTTCCCATCCTCCAAACTCCTCCCTACTTTTTTCATGGTACTATTTGTGCTCAAGGTAGTGGTCTCTACTTGGACAGTTTGCATCTTGCTTTCCCTTGGACAGCAATCAGGAATACAGAAGCTACAGCTATGAAGGGCAAAATCAGGAATCCAGGTCACATACCAGAAAGATTCAAAGCAGACCCTCCAAGACCACGTTATATAATGCTACACAGGGCTACGGGAGAGCCCTCACACACGTGCCTCCCGCTGTTGGGACATATACACTGGCCTAGATTCAGCAACTTGTTTCATCTGAAACAAGACTAAACAAGACTAAAGGGAATCAGAATTTTCCCCAAGCATTTTAAAGACCCTAACAAACAAAAGAGTCCTCTTATCATTGGATAGTTTGGTGGGTGTTGATAACTTAAGCAAACAAGGGGATATATAGGCTTTTCTAGCTAGAGATAACGTCATCAGGCATAGGACTCAAGATAATACACTTAGCAAGAATAGTAGACTCTGAAGCTGAAAATCCATAATAGTAGTCTTTACACCAGATGATACACACAACAAAGTCCAAAAGAAGGTATTAACCTGTTTGTTTCTGACAAGAACCATAATTTACCCTCCTTCTACTTAAGGTACACACCGGAAGACTCTTTCCCAAGGTGCTTTAGTCTCATCTGATCTCAGGCATAGGAGTGTGCCCCTTTTTGTCCTCCCCTAAATCACGGCCTACTAGAGAAACCCTAGATTTGGGAATCACTTAAAGTAATAATATCCTCAGAGTAGACAGGATTTTTCCCCCAGTCATGGACCTAGCTGCCTGAGGCCTTCAGGGATTGACCCTTTTCTTTGTTAAGGACCACACTATCTCTTCAAGTCAAGTTTTGGGGCCCTCTTCCTTAACTGCCTAGCTCTTGACTTCATAAAGGTAATCAAGTGGGACATTTTCTCCTAAATTTCAAAAAGTTCTCCTAATGCACCTGCTACTCAAAGAGTGTCCCATGGACGCAACTGCCAGTCTGAGAACTGTTTCTTACTGGTCCACGACATGATAAGGAATATTAACCCGAATGTAAATCAACTATGTCACTGAGCATGATGGTTAGTTCAGCTGAATTTTTTATTTTTTATAGAAAGACTTTGTTGAAGAAGGAAGTGATGAATTGATTTACATTCTGGTACAGCTCCTTATCGTGTTGTGATCCAGCACTTTGAATAGAATTCCCCTAGAAGTCTATATAACAGACCATTTTAGGCATGCTTATCCTCAGAAATGAAACATGCCATGCTCTATCTTCAGTGCCTTTTATTACCTAATTTCTTTGAACAAAAATGGCCCTAAAGTCCATTGGGTCAAAGTAAATCTTATTTTCATTTCTGCCTCTCCTTTTTCTCTAACAGAAATCCACTGACTACTCCCTATGTGTTTCTCCATTTTTGAAAAAGTGCTTCAGAATAACCCCATCTTCTCTTACCAGAATCCCATCTTTCTCTCTCATAGAAGTGTGATGCTGACTTGATAACTCATTTTCTGTTAAGCGTCTTACCAGAAGATGTATGTCTAGTTAGCATTCACTTAGACAAGAAGAGTTGGCAAAATCCAAGCCATGATACATGACCCTTTTTTCCATCAGAATGCTGAGAAATCTCCTCAATGTGAGGTTTGGCTTTCTTAAACCTTCCTTCTTCCTTCCCCAACCTCTAACACCAGGAAGCTTACCAAATATTTAGTCGTGAGTAGGTCATCATTTCTAAGCATCACTATTAGAGAGGTTGTAGAACAATAGATTGCAAAAGCTGTCCCCTTTGTGCCCAGCCATTTTCCACTGCCTAGCAGATTCGGTTATAAGGAAGCTGAATTTTCCTTAACTCTAAAATGACAGCCCCCTTAGATAGCGGTAAACGCAGCCAGAGCGGGAGTGTTTGGACATGTTCCTATGTCCAGAATCTGCAGGGCAACCACGTGGCCTTCTATACCCAGACTCTTGCTTGACAGTAACAATTTGGTCCACAGTCCTACAGCAGCTGTTCTCAGCTTGAGCTCACTTCCTACTTCCCAGGGGTCCAGCTGCAGAGTCACTTACTATACGAGCTGCTAGCAATTATTTTATCTTGAGAAAGCTAGTTTATTTATTGGTAGCTTTGTTTGGTAATAATAATGCATTGCACACTTGTTATATGTTAGGTTCTGTTCTAAACACTTTACATTTCATTGAATTCTTATAAGGTAGCTGCTGTTTCTATTTTACAGATGATGGAACTTTTTACAGTCCTAGAGAGAGAAACATGTCTAAAATCACACAGTTAATGATAGAGCTGGGTCTATCTTAACTCCAAAAGCTCTGGTTCTTCCAGTGCCCCATCCTGTTTCTCTAAGGATGCTTCATCCCTGGCATCTGTTTTATTTTCTGCCTCTCTTTACGAGTCCTAGGCTAGGCTAACAACCCACTTTTCCAATTCTCCAGTGAAATGAGGAGCTAGAGATGACTACAAAAGCTCATTCGATGTTTATCTGAAAAGTACATGCTCTCTTTGTTTAGGTGACAGACTATAAACATACACAGGATCAAAGTGTTAATAACAATTTTTAGATCACATTAGGAAAACATTTACTATAGTAGCCATTGAAGTCAGAGAATGAAACTTATTTGTAAGTAACTTGAGCTCACCATTTGGTAAAAAGACTGGTAGGATGTATAGTAGATAGAAATAATTTGTAAAATTCTCTTTTTGTAACTGCAAATTGCGCTTATGACTTTGATCCTTACAAAAATATGTGTTTATTTTTAAGGGTAACTAATCCCTGTAAGGCTATCTGTTATTTACAAAACACTTTTTAAAAATAAATTTACTTCACTGGTTTTTATTCACGCAGAATTATTCCCTAATGGATGTTCAGCCTTCAAGAAAATTACTCCCAATATAGATGAAGAAGGAGCAATGAAAGAAGATGCTGGAATGATGGACGTCCATTATAGTGAAGTAAGACTCCAGGGCCTGCATTGCCAGTTATATAAATTTAACTTCTTAAAATTTATTTACATTAAAAAATTATTACAGCTAACTTAATTTGGAAGGTAACTAAGGGTTGATGAACTGTAAGCATTAAAACTGCCCAGGGAAAAGATGTGCCTGTGTGGAATGTGGAGCCCTATCTCTGGAACTGTTCTTATTGTCTGGTTTTAGAAATGTACCGTGTATCTTCCTCAGATCACCTTCCCAGTAACCAGATCACGGTCAACATACTTTGGAGAAATCTCCGTAAAAAAATAGAGCTAACAATGTAACAGCTAAGGAGAGGATGCTTACGAGTATTTTAAAGATGGAAAATTTCTGCTTCAAGCTTCATATGGGTAGCAAACAGCTTCAGTTGCTAATCACTCAACAAATATTTGTTGAGCACTGACTTATGAGCAAGGCTTTGGACTTGGTGATATAGAAGCTATAAAATAATTAGATATGGCTGATCCCTGACCTCTTATGTCTACCTAAAGAGATAATACACCTGCTCGAAATGGAGAAAAGCAAGACAGTGCCATTTGAATAATACAGACAGTATGTTCCATGCAGAGTTGAAGGTGAGAGATGCCTTTGAGCTGAGGTAGAACAGAGGACAGTTAGGGTTAGAGAGAGATTTGAAGCGTGAAGACACCCTGAAGGCATTTTAGCAGAGGGAGGAGGATAACGGGGACAAAAGTTAAGAGGTGGGAAAGTATAAGGCATCTTTGGGGGCACAGTGAATGGATCATTTTGGCTAAGCCATTGGGTTCACATAGAGAAGAGTAGTAGTTGAGGTCAGATTTTGGGAAACTTTGAATGTCTGGACCTCACTGATTAGAATGTTGAATTGCTGTCAAAGGTTTTTGAGCAGGATAATGACAAGATGAAAGCAAGGAAGAGGAAAGGTTAATTTGGCGGTTATGTGGGAAATGTATTAGAGGTAGATGGATAGGGGCTGGAGGCAGAGTCTGGAGGGCGGGCTGCCCTAAGAGTCCAGATGTGAAGCAGCCAGGCCTAAACCCAGGTAGTGACAGGTTCAGGAAACACTGTGAAGAAAAGAGGAAGACTTGCTGGCTGTGGGAGGAGAAGAGTCAAAGATAGTGCTGAGATTTCAGGTTTGGATATTATAGAAAAATGATGGATGGATGATTTTACAGGGAAGATGATGAAATCAGTTTTTGATGGGTGTTGAATTTGAAGTAGAAGGTTATTGAAATGGAAATAACATCAGGCCATTAGAAATTCAGAACTGAATCTAAAGAGAGAGATCAGGGTTGGAGAGCCACATCTGGAAGTCGTAGCTGTGTGAGAACCAAAGCACACTGACGATGGGAGGTAATACAGCAAGCGAAGACCAGAGAACCAAGGACTGAGGCACATTGATGTTCACAATTAAGGAATGTGAAGACCAAAGAAAGAAAGAAACAACAAAAGCGGAGAGATTTAAGGGGTTGCAGTCCCATAGAAATAAATTTTTTTAACATTGTATTAAGAAACATAAGAAGCAGCCAGGTTAAAGTGGCAGAGACACATTTTATACTTTATGAATTGTTTTTTTTAATATTTTTACTTAATTTTTAAAATTTATTTATTTTATTTATTTATTTTTGGCTGCTTTGGGTCTTCGTTGCTGCGTGTGGGGTTTCTCTAGTTGCGGCGAGCGAGGGCTACTCTTCGTTGGAGTATGCAGGCTTCTCATTGCAGTGGCTTCTCTTGTTGCAGAGCACGGGCTCTAGGTGTGCGAGCTTCAGTAGTTGTGGCTCATGGGCTCTAGAGCGCAGGCTCAGTAGTTGTGGCGCACGGGCTTAGTTGCTCTGCGTTATGTGGGATCTTCCCGGACCAGGGCTTGAACCTGTGTCCCCTGCATTGGCAGGTGGATTCTTAACCACTGCGCCACCAGGGAAGTCCTGTTTTTTTAAAAATATAAGCAATCTCAAGGTAGCTCTAGTTCGTTTAGCTAAGATGATATATGCCTAGAAGCTTTACCTACTACTTCTATATGGGTCTCTCTCCTCATCAATAAAATAAAGGTGATAATACTATCCTGGTCACTTCACAACAAATGTGAAGGCTCTTTATAAGTCATTAGGTGCTACATAAATGTCAGACTTTATCACTGACCAACTTGATAGTAAGGTTTCCTTTTACCTCCAGAACCTAGAAGAGTAGATACTTAAAACATCCTTGCTGAATTAATTAATCATAACAGAGAATCGAGATACTTGAATTTTAATCCCAGTTCATTGCTTAACTGTGAAGCCTTGGGTAGGTTAATTCACTTTTCGGGTTTTTAGTTAGACTTCAATGATTTTCATCTAAGACCTCCAGTTTGTGCGGGCTAGCAACAGAAAGATTCACGGGAGTTTGTGGGAGATAAATGGTTTAACACAACTGAAGTTACGTCCTTTTTTCCAAACAGCAGCTTCAACTTAGTCATAAAAATGGCCTTGCGCCTGACCCTTTTTTATACTCTCAAGGAGAGCGGTAATATTTCTTATTAGTCAAGAACTGTAATCAGTTTTCTATGTAAACACATTTGTTGGAACTCTTTTGTGTTCTACAGTAATAATTTATACATGCTTTTCATTTGATGTATACAGATAGAATCATGTTCTCCATAGTGCCATTTTATGTTTCAGTTTATATAATAGGGCTTCTTCCTCGTGCTCTAGCCAGTGGAAAATAACTGCCACCGACTTACAAGTTTTATTGAAATGAAAAATACAAATTGTTGTTCACTTAGTGCCTTATTTAAATAGGTTAGTTTAACCAATAATAATTTAATTTGTTTTTAAAACTGCATTTCTGACTTTTGATTTGCAATAGTTTTTAAAGATATAATTAACATACAGTAAAATTCACACATCTTAAGTGGACAGCTTGATGAATTTCCACAGTTGTATACACCCGTATAAATTACCACCAGAAACAAGAAATAGAACGTGTCCATTCCCCCAGAAAGTTCCATTGTGCCCATTTCCAGTTAGTCTCCCCACCCCCACTATCTGATTTCTATCATTGTAGATTAGTTTTGCCATATTTTGGTGTCATAAAATGGAATCATTCAGTATGTACCCTTTTGTATCTGCCTTCTTTTGCTTAACATAATGTTTTTGAGATACACCCATATTGCTGAGTATATCAAAAGTTCTTTTTCATTGCTAAATACTCCATTATATCAATGTAAGATTTTTAAATCCATTCTCCTGTTGATGGATTTTAGATTGTTTCCAGTTTGGGATTGTTACGAATATACGGCTGCTTTAAGCATTCTTATCTATGACCTTTTGTGGACATATGCTTTCATTTTTCTTGGGTAAATACCTAGGAGCGAAACTGCTGGATCCTGGGGAAGTTATATATTTAACTTCATAAAAAATTGCCAGAGTTTTTCCAAGTGGTTGGACCATTTTATATTCCTACCAGCAATGAATAAGAGTTTCAGCTGCTCCACTTCCTCACCAACATTTGATGTTGCTAATCTTTTTTTATATTTTTACCATTCTGTTAGACATGAATTGGTACCTCGTTGTGTTTTTCACTTGTATTTCCCTAATGACTAATGGTATTGAGCACTTTTTATGTGCTCCTTTGTCTTTCATATATCTTCTTTTGTGGAATGTTTGTTCAAGTCTTTTGCCCGTTTTTAGAAATTGCATTATTTTTTTTGTTGACTTAGGGGAGTTCTTTCTCTATTCTGGATATAAGTCCATTGTCAAATATATTTGCTGCAGATTTATTTACCAGTCTTTGATTTGTTTATTTATTTTCTTAATTGAGTCTTTTATTGAGCAGAAAGTTTTGGTTTTAATGAAGTTCAATTTACCGTTTTTTTGATGGTTTGTTTTTGTGTGTGTGTTTGGTCTGAGAAATCTTTGCTTACCTCAAGACTGTGAAGATACCGCCTTATATTTTCTTCTATAACCTTTGTTTCTGAGTTTTATGTTTAGGCTGATAATCTATCTAGAATTCATTTTTGAGCATGGAATGAGAGGTCAAGGTTCATTTTTTTCTGTTTTTTAAAAATTAATTAATTTATTTATTTTTGGCTTTGTTGGGTCTTTGTTGCTGCGCGCGGGCTTTCTCTAGTTGTGGCGAGTGGGGGCTACTCTTCATTGTGGTGCACGGGCTTCTCATTGCGGTGGCTTCTCCTGTTGCGGAGCAGGGGCTCTAGGCATGCGGGCTTCAGTAGTTGTGGCACGTGGTCTCAGTAGTTGTGGCTCGCGGGCTCTAGAGCGCAGGCTCAGTAGTTGTGGCACACAGGCTTAGTTGCTCCACGGCATGTGGGATCTTCCTGGACCAGGGATCGAACCCGTGTCCCCTGCATTGGCTGGTGGATTCTTAACCACTGAGCCACCAGAGAAGTCCCAAGGTTCATTTTTTTCTAAACAGTTATTTTACATGGTCCACACCATCTGGGGAAAAATAAAACTTTTACCCCCACTGAATTGCTTTGGCACCTTAGTCAAATTTCTGTTCTTTATATGTCTGTGGTCTATTTCTAGACTCTGTTTTGTTCCATTGATCTATTTGTCCATCTTGATACCAATATCACACTGTCTTGATTACTATAACTTTATAAGTCTTGGAATCAGGTAGTGTTAGCCCTCCAACTGTATTCTTTTTCAAAGTTGTTTTGGCTATTCTGTATCCTTTGAATTTCCATGCAGAATTTTGAATCATTGTTTCTATTTCCTCAAAATAGCCTGCGGGAAGCTTTGTAGAGATTTTGTTACATTTATATATCACTATATGGGGAATGGAGAGCTTAACAATACTGAGTCTTTCAGTCAGGTCTTATTTAGGTTGTCTTTAATTTCTCCCAGCAATATTTTGTGATTTTTCAGGATAGAAGTCTTTTCCTGGGTATATATTGTTAGATAATGGATGTTCTGATGCTACTGGAAATAGTATTGCTTGATTTTTTAATCTTAGTTTTCAATTTGTTGTTGCTAGTATATAGAAATACAGTGATTTTGTATGATGATCTTATAATCTGCAACCTTGCTAAATCTGCTTATTAGTTTTAGTAGTTTGTATATTCCTTAGGGTTTTCTACATACACAATCATGTCATCTGCACAGAAAGACAGTTTTACGTTTGCCAGTCTCTGCGCTCGCTCTCTCTCTCTCTCTCTCTCTCTCTCTCCCTCCCTGTCTCACCTTATTACACTGGCTAGGACCTTCAGCATAATGTTGAATAGAAGTGGTAAGAGCAGACATTCTTGACTTGTTCCCACATTTAGGAGAAGAGTGTTCAGCCTGTAGGTTTTTGGGTTTTAGTAGAAGCTCTTTATCAGATTGAGAAAGGTCTTCTATTCCCTGTTTTCTGGGGATTCTTTTCTAACATCATGAAGGGGTGTTGAGTTTTTTCAAATGCTTTTTCTGCATCTATTGCTTGAGATCGCATTTTTCTCTTTTATTCCGTTTACATGGTTCATTCTGTTTACACTGGATTTATTCCTAATTGTAAACCAACTTTACATTCCTGGGGCAAACATTGCTAGTTTGTAATAGATTTTTAACTCCCCCAAAGTTCCTCCTTCCCACTGTTGATAGAAATTTTAATTTGGCTATTAAATGTTAATATATAGATTATTTTTTCAAGTAGCAGCATTTAATGAACATCTACTATGTACTGCCGCCATACTAGTGACTGAAGAAACCAATATAATATATTGTCCCTACTCTTGAAGAGTCACAGCCTATTTGGAAAGTCAGATACATAGATAACGGACAAGTATAGTGATAAATATCCACCCAATGAATTATCAGAGTAAGAAAAAAAGGTGTCTTGTGTCTTGCTACTCTTTGTTAATCAGAAGAAGAATCCTGGAAGAGGTGATACCTAAGCTTTCTTAAAGGGTTAACTAAGTGAAAGGGATTAAAGGACAAGAGGGTACAGAATGGACAAAGGCACAAAGTTAAGGCAACACCATGGTGCTTCAGAGGAACTACCAGTAGCTCATCATTGTTTGAGCATCAAGTACCAGGCTGAGCATGATGAATGATGATATTATAAAAGTATCAGCCAGATCACTGCAAGGCTTGTGTGCCAAATGAAAGAGCTTGTCCTTAGTTCTGCGAATGATGGGAGCCATCATGAGATTTTAAGAAGGGAAGAAGGATGTGGTCTGGTTTGCATTTTAATCAGAACCCTATGGCAGATTTGTGGAGGATAGATTTGAAAGTGCCAAGGCTGGAAGATCAGTTAGAAAACAATAATGAGGTCTTGAACCTTAACAATGAGAGCAGAAATGGAGAAGAAGGGTCAGATTTGAGAAATATTTAGGAAGTAAAACTGGCAGAACTTGCTGATGGACTGATTAGAGGATGAGTAAAGAAAGAGAGTGTATTAGTTTCCTAGGGTTGCCATAAGAACGTACACAAACTGGATGGTTTAAAACAACAGAATTTTATTGTCTCACAGTTCTAGAGTCCAGAAGTCTGAAATCAAGGTGTCAGCAGGGCCATGTTCCCTCTGAGACTCTGGGTAGGAGCCTTCCTTGCCTCTTCCTAGCTTCTGGTGGTAGCTGTCGATCTTTGGTGTTCCCTGGCTCGTAGCTCCGTTACTCCAGTCTCTGCCTCTGTAGTCACATGGTGTTCTCCCTGCATATCTCTGTCATGTTGGAGTAAGGGCTCACCCTACTCCAATATGACTTCACCTCCACTATTCATATCTGCAATGACCCTATTTCCAAATAAGGTCACATTCTGAGGTACTGGGAGTTAGGGCTTCAACTTATCTTTTTGAGGGACACAGTTCAACCCATAACAAAGGGGAAAGTCAAAACTGCTGTTAATTTTCTAGCTAAGAGTTTATAGGGTATGACCACTGGCTAGGTAGGAAACACAAGTGAAAGAGCTAGTTTAGGAAGAAGATGAATTCAAAATTGTCTAGAGGACATACAGGAAGAGCCGCTTTAGCAGTCAGTTTTATAGGTCTGAAGTTCATCTCTTTAAGATAGAAACAAACTGTTAAGACTTATGGGAGAGGAGAAGATGGCAGAAGAGTAAGACGCGGAGATCACCTTCCTCCCCATAGATACATCAGAAATACATCTACACGTGGAACTGTTCCTATAGAACACCCACTGAACGCTGGCAGAAGAACTCAGACCTCCCAAAAGGCAAGAAACTCCCCACGTACCTGGGTAGGGCAAAAGAAAAAAGAAAAAACAGAGACAAAAGAATAGGGACAGGACCTGCACCAGTGGGAGGGAGCTGTGAAGGAGGAAAGGTTTCCACACACTAGGAAGCCCCTTCGCGGGTGGAGACTGCAGGTGGCAGAGGGGGGAAGCTTCGGAGCCACGGAGGACAGCGCAGCCACAGGGGTGCGGAGGGCAAAGCGGAGAGACTCCCGCACAGAGGATCGGTGCCGACCAGCACTCGCCAGCCCGAGAGGCTTGTCTGCTCACCCGCCGGGACGGGCGGGGGCTGGGAGCTGAGGCTCGGGCTTCGGAGGTCGGATCCCAGGGAGAGGACTGGGGTTGGCTGCGTGAACACAGCCTGAAAGGGTTAGTGCACCACAGCTGGCCGGGAGGGAGTCCAGGAAAGGCTGGAGCTTCCGAAGAGGCAAGAGACTCTTTCTTGCCTCTTTGTTTCCTGGTGCCCGAGGAGAGGGGATTAAGAGCGCCGCTTAAAGGAGCTCCAGAGACGGGCGCTAGCCGTGGCTAACAGCGGGGACCCCAGAGACGGGCATGAGACGCTAAAGCTGCTGCTTTAGCCACCAAGAAGCCTGTGAGCAAGCACAGGTCACTATCCACACCTCCCCTCCCGGGAGCCTGTGCAGCCCACCACTGCCAGGGTCCCGTGATCCGGGGACAACTTCCCCGGGAGAACGCACGGCGCGCCTCAGGCTGCTGCAACGTCACGCTGGCCTCTGCCGCCGCAGGCTCGCCCCGCATCCGTACCCCTCCCTCCCCGGCCTGAGTGAGCCAGAGCCCCCGAATCAGCTGCTCCTTTAACCCCGTCCTGTCTGAGCGAAGAACAGACGCCCTCAGGCGACCTACGCGCGGAGGCGGGTTCAAATCCAAAGCTGAACCCCAGGAGCTGTGCGAACAAAGAAGAGAAAGGGAAGTCTCTCCCAGCAGCCCCAGAAGCAGCGGATTAAATCTCCACAGTCAACTTGATGCACCCTGCATCTGTGGAATACCTGAATAGACAACGAATCATCCCAAATTGAGGAGGTGGACTTTGGGAGCAAGATATATTATTTTTTCCCATTTTCCTCTTTTTCTGACTGTGTATGTGTATGCTTCTGTGTGAGATTTTGTCTGTATAGCTTTGCTCTCACCATTTGTCCTAGGGTTCTGTCCATCCGTTTCTTTTTTTTTTTTTTTTTTTTACTTAAATTTTTTTTCTTAATAATTATTTTTTATTTTTTTTACTTTTTTATTTTAATAACTTTATTTTATTCTATCTTACTTTATTTTATTTTATCCTCTTTCTTTCTTTCTATTTCTTCTCCCTTTTATTCTGAGCCGTGTGGATGAAAGACTCTTGGTGCTCCAGCCAGGCATCAGGGCTGTGCCTCTGAGGTGGGAGAGCCAACTTCAGGACAGTGGTCCACAAGAGACCTCCCAGCTGCACATAATACCAAACGGCGAAAATCTCCCAGAGATCTCCATCTCAACACCAAGACCCAGCTTCACTCAACGACCAGCAAGCTACAGTGCTGGACACCCTATGCCAAACAGCAAACAAGACAGGAACACAGCCCCATCCATTAGCAGACAGTCTGCCTATAATCATAATAAGGTCACAGACACCCCAAAACACACCACCAGACGTGGACCTGCCCACCAGAAAGACAAGATCCAGCCTTATCCACCAGAACACAGGCACTAGTCCCCTCCACCAGGAAGCCTACACAACCCACTGACCCAACCTTAGCCACTGGGGACAGACACCAAAAACAACGGGAACTACGAACCTGTAGCCTACGAAAAGGAAACCCCAAACACAGTAAGTTAAGCAAAATGAGAAGACAGAGAAACACACAGCAGATGAAGGAGCAAGGCAAAAACCCACCAGACCTAACAAATGAAGTGGAAATAGGCAGTCTACATAAAAAAGAATTCAGAATAATAATAGTAAAGATGATCCAAAATCTTGGAAATAGAATAGAGAAAATGCAAGAAACATTTAACAAGGACCTAGAAGAACTAAAGAGGAAACAAGCAACGATGAAAAACACAATAAATGAAATTAAAAATTCTCTAGAAGGGATCAATAGCAGAATAACTGAGGCAGAAGAACGGGTAAGTGACCTGGAAGATAAAATAGTGGAAATTACTACTGCAGAGCAGAATAAAGAAAAAAGAATGAAAAGAACTGAGGACAGTCTCAGAGACCTCTGGGACAACATTAAACGCACCAACATTAGAATTATAGGGGTCCCAGAAGACGAAGAGAAAAAGAAAGGCACTGGGAAAATATTTGAAGAGATTATAGTTGAAAACTTCCCTAATATGGGAAAGGAAATAGTTAATCAAGTCCTGGAAGCACAGAGAGTCCCATACAGGATAAATCCAAGGAGAAACACGCCAAGACACATATTAATCAAACTATCACAAATTAAATATAAAGAAAACATATTAAAAGCAGCAAGGGAAAAACAACAAATAACACACAAGGGAATCCCCATAAGGTTAACAGCTGATCTTTCAGCAGAAACTCTGTAAGCCAGAAGGGAGTGGCAGGACATATTTAAAGTCATGAAGGAGAAAAACCTACAACCAAGATTACTCTACCCAGCAAGGATCTCATTCAGATTTGATGGAGAAATTGAAACCTTTACGGACAAGCAAAAGCTGAGAGAGTTCAGCACCACCAAACCAGCTTTACAACAAATGCTAAAGGAACTTCTCTAGGCAAGAAACACAAGAGAAGGAAAACACCTACAATAACAAACCCAAAACATTTAAGAAAATGGGAATAGGAACATACATATCGATAATTACCTTAAATGTAAATGGATTAAATGCTCCCACCAAAAGACACAGACTGGCTGAATGGATACAAAAATAAGACCCGTATATATGCTGTCTACAAGAGACCCACTTCAGACCTAGGGATACATACAGACTGAAAGTGAGGGGATGGAAAAAGATATTCCATGCAAATGGAAATCAAAAGAAACCTGGAGTAGCAATTCTCATATCAGACAAAATAGACTTTAAAATAAAGACTATTACAAGAGACAAAGAAGGACACTACATAATGATCAAGGGATCAATCCAAGAGGAAGGTATAACAATTGTAAATATTTATGCACCCAACATAGGAGCACCTCAATACATAAGGCAAATACTAACAGCCATAAAAGGGGAAATCAACAGTAACACAGTCATAGTAGGGGACTTTAACACCCCACTTACACCGATGGAAAGATCATCCAAACAGAAAATAAATAAGGAAACACAAGCTTAAAATGATACATTAAACAAGATGGACTTAATTGATATTTATAGGACATTCCACCCAAAAAAACCAGAATACCCATTTTTCTCAAGTGCTCATGGAACATTCTCCAGGATAGATCATATCTTGGGTCACAAATCAAGCCTTGGTAAATTTAAGAAAATTGAAATCGTATCAAGTATCTTTTCCGACCACAACACTATGAGACTAGATATCAATTACAGGGAAAGATCTGTAAAAAATACAAACACATGGAGGCTACACAATACACTACTTAATAACGAAGTGATGACTGAAGAAATCAAAGGGGAAATCAAAAAATACCTAGAAACAAATGACAGTGGAGACACGATGACCCAAAACCTATGGGATGCAGCAAAAGCAGTTCTAAGAGGGAAGTTTATAGAAATACAAGCCTACCTCAAGAAACAGGAAACATCTCGAATAAACAACCTAACCTTGCACCTAAAGCAATTAGAGAAAGAAGAACAAAAACACCCCAAAGTTAGCAGAAGGAAAAAAATCATAAAGATCAGAGCAGAAATAAATGAAAAACAAATGAAGGAAACAATAGCAAAGATCAGTAAAACTAAAAGCTGGTTCTTTGAGAAGATAAACAAAATTGATAAACCATTAGCCAGACTCATCAAGAAAAAAAGGGAGAAGACTCAAATCAATAGAATTAGAAATGGAAAAGGAGAAGTAACCACTGACCCTGCAGAAATACAAAGGATCATGAGAGATTACTACAAGCCATTCTATGCCAATAAAATGGGCAACCTGGAAGAAATGGACAAATTCTTAGAAATGCACAACCTGCCGAGACTGAACCAGGAAGAAATAGAAAATATGAACAGACCAATCACAAGCACTGAAATTGAACCTGTGATTAAAAATCTTCCAACAAACAAAAGCCCAGGACCAGGTGGCTTCACAGGCAAATTCTATCAAACATTTAGAGAAGAGCTAACACCTATCCTTCTCAAACTCTTCCAAAATATTGCAGAGGGAGGAACACTCCCCAACTCATTCTACGGGGCCACCATCACCCTGATACCAAAACCAGAGAAAGATGTCACAAAGAAAGAAAACTACAGGCCAATATCACTGATGAACATAGATGCAAAAATCCTCAACAAAATACTAGCAAACAGAATCCAACAGCACATTAAAAGGATCATACACCATCATCAAGTGGGGTTTATTCCAGGAATGCAAGGATTCTTCAGTATACGCAAATCAATCAATGTGATACACCATGTTAACAAACTGAAGGAGAAAAACCATATGATCATCTCAATACATGCAGAAAAAGCTTTCAACAAAATTCAACACCCATTTATGATAAAAGCCCTGCAGAAAGTAGGCATAGAGGGAACTTTCCTCAACATAATAAAGGCCATATATGACAAACCCACAGCCAACATCGTCCTCAATGGTGAAAAACTGAAACCATTTCCACTAAGATCAGGAACAAGACAAGGTTGCCCACTCTCACCACTATTATTCAACATAGTTTTGGAAGTTTTAGCCACAGCAGTCAGAGAAGAAAAAGAAATAAAAGAATCCAAATCGGAAAAGAAGAAGTAAAGCTGTCACTGTTTGCAGATGACATGATACTATACATAGAGAATCCTAAAGATGCTACCAGAAAACTACTAGAGCTAATCAATGAATTTGGTAAAGTTGCAGGATACAAAATTAATGCACAGAAATCTCTTGCATTCCTATACACTAATGATGAAATATCTGAAAGAGAAATTAAGAAAACACTCCCATTTACCACTGCAACAAAAAGAATAAAATATCTAGGAATAAACCTACCTAAGGAGACAAAAGACCTGTATGCAGAAAATTATAAGACACTGATGAAAGAAATTAAAGATGATACAAACAGATTCAGAGATATACCATGTTCTTGTATTGGAAGAATCAACATTGTGAAAATGACACTACTACCCAAAGCAATCTACAGATTCAATGCAATCTCTATCAAACTGCCACTGGCATTTTTCACAGAACTAGAACAAAAAGTTTCACAATTTGTGTGGAAACACAAAAGACCCCGAATAGCCAAAGCAATCTTGAGAACGAAAAACGGAGTGGAGGAATCAGGCTCCCTGACTTAAGGCTATACTACAAAGCTACAGTAATCAAGACAGTATGGTACTGGCACAAAAAGAGAAATATAGATCAACGAAACAGGATAGAAAGCCCAGAGATAAACCCACGCACATATGGTCACCTTATCTTTGATAAAGGAGGCTAGCATAAACAGTGGAGAAAAGACAGCCTCTTCAATAAGTGGTGCTGGGAAAACTGGACAGGTACATGTAAAAGTACGAAATTAGAACACTCCCTAACACCATACACAAAAATAAACTCAAAATGGATTAAAGACCTAAATGTAAGGCCAGACACTATCAAATTCTTAGAGGAAAACATAGGCAGAACACTCTATGACATAAATCACAGCAAGATCCTTTTTGACCCAGCTCCTAGAGAAATGGAAATAAAAACAAAAATAAACAAATGGGACCTAATGAAACTTAAAAGCTTTTGCACAGCAAAGGAAACCGTAACCAAGACCAAAAGACAACCCTCAGAATGGGAGAAAATGTTTGCAAATGAAGCAACGGACAAAGGATTAATCTCCAAAATTTACAAGCAGCTCATACAGCTCAATAACGAAAAAACAAACAACCCAATCCAAAAATGGGCAGAAGACCTAAATGGACATTTCTCCAAAGAAGATATACAGATTGCCAGCAAACACATGAAAGAATGCTCAACATCATTAATCATTAGAGAAATGCAAATCAAAACTACAATGAGATATCACCTCACACCAGTCAGAATGGCCATCATCAAAAAATCTAGAAACAATAAATGCTGGAGAGGGTGTGGAGAAAAGGGAACCCTCTTGCACTGTTGGTGGGAATGTAAATTGATACAGCCACTATGGAGAAGAGTATGGAGGTTCCTTAAAAACTAAAAATAGAACTACCATACGACCCAGCAATCCCACTACTGGGCATATACCCTGAGAAAACCATAATTCAAAAAGAGTCATGTACCAGAATGTTCACTGCAGCTCTATTTACAATAGCCAGGACATTGGAGCAACCTAAGTGTCCATCATCGGATGAATGGATAAAGAAGAGGTGGCACATATATACAATGGAATATTACTCAGCCATAAAAAGAAACGAAATTGAGTTATTTGTAGTGAGGTGGATGGAGTTAGAGTCTGTCATACAGAGTGAAGTAAGTCAGAAAGAGAAAAACAAATACCGTATGCTAACACATATATATGGAATCTAAGGGAAAAAAAAAAGTCATGAAGAACCTAGTGGCAAGACGGGAATAAAGAGACAGACCTACTAGAGGATGGACTTAAGGATATGGGGAGGGGGAAGGGTAAACTGTGACAAAGTGAGAGAGTGGCATGGACATATATACACTACCAAACGTAAAATAGAGAGCTAGTGGGAAGCAGCCGTATAGCACAGGGAGATCAGCTCCGTGCTTTGTGACCACCTAGAGGGGTGGCATAGGGAGGGTGGGAGGGAGGGAGATGCAAGAGGGAAGAGATATGGGAACATATGTATATGTATAACTGATTCACTTTGTTATAAAGTAGAAACTAACACACCATTGTAAAGCAATTATACTCCAATAAAGATGTTTAAAAAATAAATAAATAAATTTAAAAAAAAAGACTTATGGATAGCATGAGTAGTTGGCTTCATCTTTTTATTGTTGAGAACATGACATGATGGTTGTTTTATAGCAGCTCTTATCATTATAGCAAGGTCAGAGATCTCTATCTTGAGGTATTATACTGTCATTCCCACTAATTTTAGAACCAACAGTGAGGAAGGAAGCATTGTTGACCAAAATCACGTCATTTTAATAAACACCTTTGTCACTGATGCAACAGCTTGAAAACTGCCAAATTATCTTAAGACTCTATTAGTTGTGTTTAAATATAATTTCAGTACAAAGGAAAAATAATGGACATTTATAGACTTAGTGGAATTTACCCTGTTAGACATTTAAACATCCTCAGTTTAGAACAATGTATCCCCTTTTAAAAATACTTCTTCTCAATGTGTTACCATTTGTAAGTACAGTTAACATCTTCATTATGTGATAAACAAAGTAAATAGTAGTTTAGTATTGTCAATATTAATTTCATACTTTTAAGAATGGTTTCAATTTCAAATATTTCAAGTATGTGATTTAGAAAAATATAGTCACACAACTATACTCCTGTGCATTTCATTAAATTTAGTACATTCTATTCTTTATTAACTTGAAATGGTTCAAAATATATTTGCCCAGAGCTCTAAAACTATCTCAAATTCCTGATTGCATTTTTCTCTCAATGCAGGAAGTTTTGCTGGAGTTGCTAGAGCAATGTGTGGATGGCTTATGGAAAGCAGAACGTTATGAAGTAATTTCTGAAATTTCCAAGTTGATCATTCCAATTTATGAGAAACGTCGAGAATTCGAGGTAGGTAATTTAAACATTTGCATCATTGGCCTATGTGTTTTATTTTGGTCTTAAGTTACTATCCTTAAAAAATGCTAGGAGGTCCTAAAATTACAATCCTACCTCATATTCATATAAATATTCCAAATAAAATTAAGGACCAAACATTTAAGATATAAATTGAAATTTACATTATACCAGTGGTTCACAAAACATTTTTATCTAGCAATCTCTCCTCCTCCACTCATGGCAGAAAACAGTCAACGTTGTCTTCACTAAACCTTCACTAAAAAAAGCTATTGGATTTCCATGTTGCCCGGGGAGGGTGATAGGCATGATTCTATTCTTTGCAATTTGACGGTGAGACTAAAGGTCCTGGCAGATGACAGTAGGGGAGATAATGTCACTAGTAATAACCCTATTGTGAGGAGTTTTTCCAATTTATTCTGCCAGATAAAGCTGTTGATAAAGGGTAGTTAATAAAGAATAGTATTATAATGAGCAGCTGTTGCCACCAGCACCGATCAGGAATTTTTTATATTCAAGTCTCTAAGTCCATATCATAATTTTCTACCCTTACTATGCTGGGAAGGGATGATTTAGGATTCAAGCCATTTTTTTTAAAAAGCAAAGCAGTTTATCCTTAAATATAGCAAGTAGTCTTTCATTGTTGAAGAAGTTTCCAAGAGTGAAAACATACATTTAATATCATCTGTGGAGTGTTCTAATCTCTGTTCCAAACTGGCTCTGATCAAACTCACTTTTTCTTCCTAGGTTCTGGGTCTTTCTCTCTTTGCCATGCTTTTGGTGTATATGGGGCATGCCTGGAAAATCATAGAGGAGTTCAAGTGATTATATTAAATGGCATTGAGCTTTCTATCAAAGCATTACATCCTAAGAACCTTTGTAAAAGTTTCAAAATACCCACTCTCTTACTCTTAGGTTGAAGATCAGGATATTAGAAACCCAGGGAACATTTTGCTACTCAATTGACTAATAGGGAAAAAAGAAAAATATATCTTCCCTACACATTAAAGGAAACAATACGTTCTATAGGGGAGCTACTCCTATTCCCTTGTAGGGGTGCAAGGGTCTGTATAGATCCCCTAGTGTTCTGAATGAGATGAAGTAATTTTTCAGTGTATCTTTATGGGATAGGCTGAAAAGTGTCAGAGGTGGCAGCCATAAAGGTAAGGAAAACTTCCCTCAAATTGAGCTCAACTGCAGAAAATAATATGGGAAGAATTTTAGAGAAAGGATGTCTGCTTCTGTGCTCCCCTTTTTTTATTGAAGTGAAATTCACTAACATACAATTGACCATATTCTGGTGTGCAGTTCAGTGGCATTTAGTGCATTCTTAACGTTATGCTCTCACCACCTCTCTCTAGTTTCAAAACATTTTTATCACCGCAGAAAAAAACTCCATATCCTTTAGTAATCACTCTCCACCCTATGCCCCACCCTCTGGAAACCATTAACCTGCTTTCTGTCTATGGATTTGCCTATTCTGGATGTGTCATAAAAAAAAAATTAATACAAGATGTGACCTTTTGTTTCTGGCTTCTTTCACTTAGCATAATATTTAGAGATTCATCCAGGTTGTAGCATGTATCAGAACTTCATTCCTTTTTATGGTGGAATGATATTTCATGGTATGGATATACCACAATTTGTTTATCCATTTGGGTTGTTTCCCCATTTTGGCTATTACGAATAGTGCTGTTGTAAACAGTTATGTATAAGTTTCTGTATGGGTATGTTTTCTTTTTTTATATATAAATTTATTTATTTTATTTATTTTTTTTGGCTGCGTTGGGTCTTTGTTGCTGTGCGTGGGCTTTCTCTAGTTGTGGCAAGCAGGGGCTACTCTTCGTTGCGGTGCACAGGCTTCTCATTGCCGTGGCTTCTCTTGTTGCGGAGCATGGGCTCTAGGCGCGCGGGCTTCAGTAGTTGTGGCACATGGGCTCAGCAGTTGTGGCTCGCGGGCTCTAGAGCACAGGCTCAGTAGTTGTGGCACATGGACTTAGTTGCTTCGTGGCATGTGGGATCTTCCCGGACCAGGGCACGAACCCGTGTCCTCTGCATTGGCAGGCGGATTCTTAACCACTACGCCACCAGGGAAGCCCTGGGTGTGTTTTCATTTATCTTGGATATATACCTAACAGGGGAATTGCTGGATCATAGGGCAACTCCATGTATAACTTTTGAGTAACCACCAGATTGTTTTCCCTCTTACACTCCCACCAGCAGTGTACACATTCCACATCCTGATCAACACTTATTTTTGGTTTCTTATTACAGCCATCCTAGTGGATGTGAAGTGGGGTCACATTGTGGTTTTGATTTGTATTTCCTAATGAGCAGTGATTTTGAACATCTTTTCATGTCCTTGTTGGCCGTTTATATATATTCTTTGGAGAAATGTCTATTCAAGTCCTTTGCTCACTTTTAAATTAGGTTATTTGTCTTTTTGTTGTTGGATTGTGGGAGTTCTTTATATTTTCTGGATATGAAAACTTATCAGATCTGTGGTTTACAAATATTTTCCCTTGTTCTGTAGGTTGTCTTTTCACATTCTTGATAATGTTCTTAGCACAGCGTGCTCCCTTTTTCTGGATGTGTAGAAGAATATATTCTTTGAAAATGTCTGTGAACCTGTATAAAAGGAGTCCTCAGTCAGGTTTATACTATTATTTTTGTGTCTGAATTTTGTTTTCTTCTCCAAAATTGTTCGCATGGATTGTTTATTCTCATCTCTCCACCTAAGAGCTCAAGCAAAGCATTTTGCTTATCTTTCAGTTAAAATAATTCAGACATAAGAAAAAAGTAGTCAATAACACAGTATTTTTAAATTATACACTACCATTGAGATATGAATGAAATGAAACATGATATTTAGAAATACAGTGTTATTTGACCATTTTAAGCTCTACCCTACGACCTAAAGTTGTTAAGGAGTTTTGTCTAATAATGACCATGGGGGAGGGGAGTGTGAATGACCCCACCAAAACCATTTTGAAAAGGAAATAGTGTTGCTTTTTTTTTTTCCTGTGCATTTATCTTAGACATTTAGTAACTAACCAAAAAACAAAGCTATTTTGTTTATTCTCATTTTTTCAGAAACTTACTCAAGTTTATAGAACTCTTCATGGAGCTTACACAAAAATTTTGGAGGTTATGCACACAAAAAAAAGACTTTTAGGCACTTTCTTCAGAGTTGCCTTTTATGGCCAAGTAAGTATACTTTAGTTCATAAAGTTGTTTTCCTTTTTAAACATTCACCTTTGAATGATTACTGTAGCAGCAGTTATTGGTTCTAGGATTCTGTCTAGATAGAGCACCTGTCACAACAGCAGGAAGCCTCGTTTGTAAGTATAAAGTTCACTTTGGTTCCCATATCTAAATCCACTAGGTCAGAGTACAACATATAAGATTTGAATGTTTCCTTCAGTTTCATTTTTTGTTAAGCTTCTTAAATGTATATTTAATATCTAGCACTGAAAGATTTGCAATAAAAATCAGGTAAGTATGCAGGCGATGAAAAAATCGAGTGTGGAAATCTTCAGGCCAATAATATGCTCATATGACTGTGAGTTTGAAAATTCTCATTTATTTCAGTTAAAATATATGCATGTGACTTTTAGTACTATTATTTAAAATCTATTTCAAATACATTATTGCTAATTATTTAGTAGATTTTCTGTAAATGCTTTGTTTGCTCATATTATTTATAAATTATTGTATGTTTAACTTTATAATAGTCTTTTTTTGAAGAAGAGGATGGAAAGGAGTACATCTATAAAGAGCCAAAGCTCACTGGCCTCTCGGAGATTTCCCTGAGACTTGTTAAACTTTATGGTGAAAAATTTGGTACAGAGAATGTCAAAATAATTCAGGATTCAGACAAGGTAACATATTTATTGGTTCCAGGCATGGTACGTTGCTTCTGACTTTTTCCTTTTTTAGCTAGTGGAGGAGAGGCATGGGAAATAGAGCCTTTCCAGATTGTGAAAGAAAGGACAGGGGCTTTGGAATCAGAAAGAAGGATTCAAATCTCCATTCTCTGCCACTTGCTAGCTGTGTGACCATGGGGAAGTTACTTAACCTCTCTGTGCCTCATTGTTCTCATTAGTAAAATGAAGTTAATAATAGTGCCTTCTTCATGGAGTTGTTGTACAAATTAAATGAGTTAATATATGGAAAGTGATTAGAGTTCCTGGTATGTAAAAAAGCATTCACTAATAATAATAGAAGCTGGCACGCTCAATAAAGGTTAGCTATTATTGTGAATGCTGTTGTGCATCATGATTGTCAATTTCATACTTTATGATTAAAATCATCTTAGGACACACATTTTACTCTAAGATATCCTTAGTTCACTAGTTACATTCGCAGTGATGTAGGTTTAGGAGAGATGCCTTGGGCCTTGATCTAAAGATTATCCATCCCACTAGCCCTGCCAAGGCAAGGATGAGAAAGGTTCCAGCAAGAGAGGCTCTCCTAGAAATGCATAGTTCCCTATAGACAGAATTGCGGGAAGGCGCAATAGGAATGCCTGACTGTCCTTAGTTACCATGGGTATGTACAGGATGAGAGCTGATTTTTCAGGTAGGAAGGACCTATACAGTGCAGGATCTGTAGGCCCCAGAAATATTTACTGCGTGACTATGATTGCATGGTGCTACGCAAAGCACTTAATAGCTAACAAGCAGCATTGCCGGAGTGAAAAGCCCGTGGCAATAGTAAAGACACTTCATTTTCTACTGTGAAAATGATCTCTTCACTTTGTACTTACCTATATCTCATGGAGATGATTTTATCTTAAGCATATGCCTTCGACATTTAAAAATAGATGTGCTGATAGGTTCAAAATTCATGAATATTTGGCAGAACCTCTCTACTTCTGATCCGTTTCACTATTTTGCCTTGTTTTATTGAATTAAGACAACAGAAAATTTTATCTCCTTGTAGCCAGAAAGTTTTAGGCTTGCTGCCATACTACTGATACTATAAATGGAAAGTTAATAGAAAGCCAGGCTTGCAGAACAACATGCGGTTTTCTACTTTCTTCTGCCTCTGAAAACCTGGCCAACAAGCACTAATGACAAACCACCATCAGGCAGCTGGACTCCTGACATTATTTTTATGCACAATATTTTAGTCATTCTTCATAGGCAACAGATATAATAAGCAGTTGCTACTTTTAAAATCCTTATTTCTTTCTTAATATGTGAAATTAAAAATTAAAAACACTCTTTTACTTGCCAAAGAACAAAATCTGCTTAAGGGCACAAACAATGTGAAAAACAGTTGGGCAATATTTTCCAGTATTTTAAATGTATCTTTCCTTGGACCCAGTAACTTCACATTTATCATTTTATCTTGTAGATAGATATATACACATAAACATGTATGTTTAAAGGTGTTTATTGCTGCAAAGTTTATATAACAAAAACCTGGAAACAATCTAATATCCATATGGTTAAGGAAGTGGCACTACCCCCATATAATGGATATAGTATCCTAAGCATTAAAAAACTGATAAGTATTGATATACCTATCAAGATATATTATTGAGAGAAAAAAGGTGAGGCACAGAACATTATGGATAGGATCATTACATTTGTGAAAATTGATATTCACATATACTCACTTGTTTATGCTTAGGAAATTTCTGGAATGATACATACAAAATTGTTAACCATGGTTATCCCTGAGGAGAGAGACTAGAGTCTTATGTGGGAAGAAAGACTTTTTTTTACTTTTCATATATACCCTCATGTACTGTTTGAATGTTTACCATATACATAGTTTATTTTATAAGGTCAAAATCAGTCTTGACCTCTTTTTTTATTTTCCTTCTATGTCTTGTCTTAGCCAGATAATTAACCTCACCTGAGTTTCTCTGGAGAAATCTAGCTTTTTAATGGGAAAGAAAAGAAAGGATTTCTAGATTTAGGCTTTTAGATTTTTATGTAATAACAAGTAGAATGGGTTTGGAGAAGTTTCAAAAGTTGCTAAGAAACTTTCCCTTGTCTATGCTCCTGTATATGTGGAGGAGAAAAAAAGGATGTAGGGACTGTTTCTTGGGAGGTTTTTGTTGTTTTTTTGGTTTGTTTCATTTTTTCCTATGCTAAACACAAAAAGGCCTGACTATGATAAATTGCAAGGATATTGACAGTGTCACCAACACCCAAGGCACAAGTCAAATTTAGTTGGGAGAACACTGAAAGAAGAGGGTCCTGGGAGTCATCTGGAGTTAATGGAGAGACTGCAGCATAGCTTCTTAACGTGGAATTTAGACTCTTTATGTAATGGTCTGTAACTATTATAATTTTATGTCTCTGAAATAGAACGATTCTGCTTTCCTGTGGTCCCCTTCCTCCATAGAATAGGCTTAATGCAATCAAGAGTACCCACTCTTACAATGTCAAATACTGCTTGTGGATGTACGAATTGTAATCTTTTCTATAGGGTAGTTGGGTAGTATGTATCAAAATTCCTAAAACCATGTAAATCTTTTAACTAAGCAACTTCTCATCTAAAAATTTTTCCTAAGGAATAAATCAGAAAAAAATGTACACAGTTTTAAATACAAGGATGTTCATTGGAGCATTATTTATAATAGCAAAATGTTGGAAAACAACCTGAGTCTATTAATGAGGGACTGATCTAATAAATCATGCTTATCCATATCCATCCATTAAAAGTCATGTCAATGACTATAATATAGAACTGTGATAACTATCTTTTTTTATTGTGGTAAAATACACATAACATAACATTTATATGTTAACCATTTTTAAGTGTACAATTCAGTGGTGCTTCCAACACCGTGTTGGGTAGAAGTGGTGAAATGGGCATCCTTGCCTTGTTTCTCATCTTAGAGGAAAAGCTTTCAGCCTTTCACCATTGAATGTAATGTTTGCTATAGGTTTTTCACAGTGGCCCTTGATCAGATTGTAGACATTTCCTTCTATTCCTACTTTATTGAGTGTTTTTATTATGAAAGGGTGTTGAATTTTGTCAAATGCTTTTTCTGCATCGATTGAGATGATCATGTGGTTTTTTTCCCCTTCATTCTGTTAATGCAGTGTATCAATATTACATTGATCAATTTTCATATGTTGAACCATCCTTGCATTCCAGGAATAAATCCCACTTGGTCATCATGTACAATCCTTTTAATATGCTGCTAAATTCAGTTTGCTAGTATTCTGTTGAGAACTTTTGCATCAGTGTTCATAAGGGATATCGGTCTGTAGTTTTCTTGTGCTGTCTTTGTCTGGCTTTGGTAATCAGAGTATTGCTGACCTCATAGAATAAGTTAGGGAGTGTTTCTTTCTCTTCACTTTTTTGGAAAATTTGGAGAACACTTGGTGTTAGTTCTCCTTTAAATATTTGGGAGACTTCACCAGTGACGATACCAAGTCCAGAGCTTCTCTCTGTCAGGATATTTTTTATTACTGATTCAGTTTCCTTACTGAAGATCTATTCAGATTTCCCTGTTCCTTCATGGTTTAGTCTTGGTAGGCTTTGTGTTTCTAGTAATTTGTTCATTTCACATTTCATCTAGGTTTTCTAATTTGTTGGCATATACTTGCTCATAGTACTCTCTTATAATCCTTTTTATTTCTGTAGGATTGGTAGTAATGTCCTCGTTTTCATTTCTGATTTTAGTAATTTGAGTGTTCTCTCTTTCTTTCTGGTCTGTTTAGTTAAAGGGTTGTCAATCTTGTTGATCTTTTCGAAGAGCCAACTTTTGGTTTCATCGATTTTCTCTGTTATTTTTCTATTCTCTATTTCATTTATCTGTACTCTAATCTTTATTATTTCCTTCCTTCTGCTAGCTTTGAGTTTAGTTGTTCTTCTCTTTCTAGTTCCTTAAGTTGTAAAATCAGGTTGTTGATTTGAGACCTTTCCTGTTTTTTAATGTTAAATGTTATAGCTATAAATTCCACCCCCCACCCCGTAGCACTGCTTTTGCTGTGTCCCATAAGTTTTGGTATGTTGTGATTTCATTTTCATTAATACCTAAGTATTTTCTAATTTCCCTTGTGATTTCTTCTTTGATCCATTGATTTCTTTAAAGAATATGTTGTTTAATTTCCACCAATTTGTGAAGTTTCCAATTTTACTTCTGTTACTGATTTCGAACTTCATCCCACTGTGGTCAGAGAAGATACTTTGTATGATATCTGTCTTTATAAACCTATTGAGACTTATTTGTGGCTTAACATATAGTCTATCCTGGAAAATGTCCCATGTGCACTTGAGAAGAATGTGTATTCTGTTGTTGGGTAGAGTTTTCTATATATGTCTGTTAGGTCTAGGTAAATTATTGTGTTATTCAAGTCATCTATTTCCTTACTTACCTTCTGCATGGTTGTTCTATCCAGTATTAAGATTGAGGTATTAAAGTCACCAACTATTATTGTAGAACTATTTATTATTTCTCCCTTCAGTTCTATCGATTTTTGCTTCATATATTTTGATGATCTGTTATTAGGTGTGTAGATGTTTATAATTGTTTTATCTTCTTGCTGTATTGAACCTTTTATCAATATATAATGTCCTCCTTTGTCGCTTGTAACCTTTTTAAATTTAAAGTCTATTTTGTCCAATATTAGTATCTTTACCCCTGCTCTCTTTTGATTACTATTTGGATGGTATATCTTTTTCCATTCTTTCACATTCAGCCTTTGTGTGTCTTTGGAGCTAAAGTGAGTCTCTTATAGACGGCATATAGTTGGATCATGTTTGTTTTTTTTTAATCCATTCTCCCAATCTCTGTCTTTTGTTTACAGAATTTAACCCATTTATATTTAAATTAATTACTAATTAATAAGGAGGGACTTTACTTCTGTCATTCTGCTATGTTTTCTGTGTGCCTTATAGCTTTTTTGTCTCTCATTTCCTGCATTACTATCTTCTTTTGTATTCAGTTGATTTTTTTGGCAGTGGTTTTTTTTTTTTTAATCACATTCTCTATTTTTTAATTTTATTTATTTTCGGCTGCATTGGGTCTTCATTGCTGTACACGGGCTTTTCTGTAGTTGCGGCGAGCGGGGCCTACTCTTCATTGCAGTGTGCGGGCTTTTCCTTGCGGTGGCTTCTCTTATTGCGGAGTGTGGACTCTAGGCACACGGGCTTCAGTAGTTGCAGCACGCGGGCTCAGTATTTGTGGCATGTGGGCTGTAGGGCACATGGGCTTCAGTAGTTGTGGCGCGCGGGCTCTAGAGCGCAGGCTCAGTAGTTGTGGTGCACAGGCTTAGTTGCTCCACAGCATGTGGGATCTTCCTGGACCAGGGCTCGAACCCGTGTCCCCTGCATTGGCAGGTGGATTCTTAACCACTGCACAACCAGGGAAGTTGTCCCTCTCCCTCACTTTTAAGGACAGTTTTGCCAGATATAGGATTCTTGGTTGATAGATTTTTTTTTCTTTAGCACTTTGAATATATCAGTCCACTGCCTTCTGGCCTCCAAAGTTTCTGATGAGAAATTTGATAATCTTATTGAGGATCCCTCGTGTGTGACAAGTCGTTTATCTCTTGCTTCTTTCAAAATTCTCTTTGTCTTTGGCTTTTGACATTCTGATTTTAATATGTCTCAGTGTGGGTCTCTTTGAGTTACCCTGCTTGGAGTTTGTTGAGCTTCCTGTCTTTCATCAGATTTGGGAAGTTTTCACCCATTATTTCTTCAAATATTCTCTCTGTCCTTTTCTCTCTCTTTTCTCCTTCAAGGACTCCCACAATGGGTATGTTCGTCTGCTGGATGATGTTCAACAGGTTCCTTAAGGATGATGTTCAACAGGTTCCTTAAGGCTCACTCTTCTTCAGTTTTTTTTTTCCTTTGTGTTACTCTGATTGATAATTTCCATTGTCCTGTCTTCAAGTTTACTGACTATTACTTCTGGCTGCTGAAATTTGCCTTTGAATCCCTCTGGTGAATTTTCATTTCAGTTATTATATTTTTCAGCTCTGAAAAAATTTTTTGGTTTCTTTTTAGATTTTTTACCTCTTTATTGATATTGACATTTTGTTCATACATCATTTTCTTGACTTTTTCCATAACTTCCTTTAGTTCTTTTAGCATCGAGACTGTTGTTTTAAAGTCTTTTTCTAGGAGATCTGCTGTCAGGTCTTCTTCAGGGACAGTTTCTATTGGTTTATTTTTCTCGTTTGAATGGGCCATACTTTCCTGTTTCTTTGTATGCCTTGTGATTCTTTTTTTGTTGAAAACTGGACATTTGAATTTAATAACATGATCACTCTGGAAATCAGATTCTCTCTCTCTCTGTCCCAGAGTTTGCTGGGTTTTGTTTTTGTTTTTAATTGTTGTAAGCTGTCTCTGTGCCAGGGATAAACCTGAGGTGTAAACTTGGGGACTTATCAGGTCTTTCCTTAGCCTGTGCCTTCCCCTGAGCATGTGCAGTGACTTTCTAGTTTCCTTCATATATGCAGTCGCTTTTGAACGCCCTAGTCGCCAGTGTCTGGCTCCCAAGAGGGGAAAGAGAGGAAAATGAAGGGAGGGGGGGAGAAAAGGTACCGGTCCTTTAAATCCCCTGGGAGTCACTTCAGCCAGAGGGGGAGGGCCTTGCAACAATGGGAAGAGGTGCTACAGTAATGGCCACGGCCTCTTTGACTGCCCCCCTGTGATCAGAAGCAGCAATCAGCAGTCGTAGCACAGATCCCCAATATTTGGAAGACAGGGTCCTTCTTGTTCATCCTGGCTCCCGCAAGCTGTTCCAAGAACATGTGCACCACTGTCTGCCATGGTACTTGAGGGGTGAGGTACAGATAGCGGCCATTGTGCCAAGAGCTAAAATTGACCAAAATCAAAATTAAGGTAATTTCCTGCCCAGGTCCTCCCCTGGAAGTTGCAAGTCTTCAATAGACTGCAGAGTTCCAAAATAGTTACATCAGGTAGATTCTGCCAGTGTAACTGTTGTCTCTGTAGGAAGATAGATTTCTGGTGCTCTGCCATCTTCTCAGAATCCTCTCTATAATATATATTTTATTGAGGTGGAATTCAAGTGTGCAGTGGAGCCACTTTAATATATTTTTAGGAAATCAGATTATAAAACAATGTTCAGCATGATCTCAGGTTTGTAAATACATGTGCATAGAGAAGAGGTTGGAAGGAAATATATGAAAATGTGAATAATGGTCATTGCTGAGTGGTAGCATTACAGTTTTTATTTTCTGCCTACATTTCTGTAATCTCCAAATAGGTTTCTGTAACTTCTTAATAATCAGAAGGAAACGATCCTTGAAAAAAGAGCAAAGACCTCTTCCAGGTGTGTATTCAACTCACAGTGTATTCAGCGACAGTGGTCCTCAATTGATTTCAGAGGAGTTAGTAGCTTACCTGTACCCCCTTTTCCCATATATTGAATAAAAAACAAAACTTTCTTACCTTACAGGTAAATGTCAAAGAGCTTGATCCCAAATATGCTCATATCCAAGTCACTTATGTGAAGCCCTACTTTGATGACAAAGAACTCACAGAAAGAAAAACTGAGTTTGAAAGAAACCATAATATCAACAGATTTGTTTTTGAGGCTCCTTATACATTATCAGGCAAAAAGCAAGGCTGTATAGAAGAACAGTGCAAACGCCGTACGATCTTGACTAGTAAGTGGGACTTGGCATAACTTCTTTGTTTGACATGGTCATTTTTTTTTAATTAATTAATTAATTAATTTATTTTTGGCTGTGTTGGGTCTTCGTTTCTGTGCAAGGGCTTTCTGTAGTTGCGGCAAGCGGGGGCCACTCTTCATCGCGGTGCGCGGGCCTCTCATTATCACGGCCTCTCTTGTTGCGGAACACAGGCTCCAGACGCGCAGGCTCAGTAGTTGTGGCTCACGGGCCCAGTTGCTCCGCGGCATGTGGGATCTTCCCAGACCAGGGCTCGAACCCGCGTCCCCTGCATTGGCAGGCAGATTCTCAACCACTGCGCCACCAGGGAAGCCCCTGACATGGTCATTTTTTGATACACACAAGCAGCAGCTGGTCAGCAGGAAAATGTAACTGAAACTTTAATCATTCATTGTTCTGCTGTTCAGTCACTAGCTGGCACAAACATGGCTATGTTATAAACCATTGGTTTCCCGTATGTAATTCATGATTGCTCTGAGTTGTCTCATAAAGAGAATTTCTCCCTCAATCCTGAAGTAATAAGGTGCCAATCTGGTCCCTAAGGTATTTTCCAGACAAAGCATGGGGAGAATTAAGCACAATAGATTTTTTTCTTTAATTTGCCTGTTTGATTTACTGTCTTAAAAACTCATTTGTTCAATCTTAACATTTAATAGCTTCAAACTCATTTCCATATGTGAAGAAGAGGATCCCTATAAACTATGAACAGCAGATTAATTTAAAGCCAATTGATGTTGCTACTGATGAAATAAAAGATAAAACTGCAGAGCTGCAGAAGCTTTGCTCTTCTGCTGACGTGGACATGATTCAGCTCCAACTTAAATTGCAGGGCTGTGTTTCAGTGCAGGTATGTTGGTTGCTAAACATGTATTAAATGTTTCTTGACGTTCCTCTTGCTTTCATAAGGGCACAGAGCAAGCATTAATTGTAATTGTCTGTTATACTCTTACTGAGTGCAAAAACCTGTACATTTTTGATCAAGTTAATAAAGAAATTATGTTCAATTTCTATAAATTTTGTGTTATGTCAGAGGACTTTAACATAAATCCCTCTGACTATAGCCAAGCCCTATATTTACATATCAGAAATCATTAACTAACCTATTAGAATATCATCTTTGCAGATGATTTGCTTTAGTTAATCTTTTTCAAATAAATTTATAGTAAGAATAGTAAATATGTTTCTCAGATGTGGATTTTTAACATATTGGTTTTCTTTAAAAAGAGAATTGCAAAAATTACTTTTTGGTTGTATTCTAACAACTCTCGTTTTTCTCCTTTTGTAATTTAGGTAAATGCAGGTCCGTTAGCATATGCAAGGGCTTTCTTAAATGACAGTCAAGCTAGCAAGTATCCACCTAAGAAAGTAAATGAGTTGAAAGACATGTTTAGGTAAGTGCTTTGTAGTTTTCAGATTATTCCTCTATTCTTTTACTCCATTTTCTTCTTAAAAGAAGCCAAAATATTCACCAAATAATGTCCCTCCAAAAAAGGACATTCTCTGTTCTCTTTCACAACGTTTAAGTGACCTTCTGATGGTACTTTAAGTAGTAAGGAAATGTGTGATTTCTATCTTGCTGCAGGACTTTAACAATGTCCTAGCGACCCAAGACATTAAATATGACAACTTACTTTATTGCTTTGGATATTGTGACACAAACACAAGCCTACTTTCATTGTGTGATGCCCTCCTTTGCCTGACTGACCTTATGTTACAGCTTTTCAGACCATTTAGGGTAGGAAGGGCTGGATAGGCTTGCTTCTATCCACATCCTTAGTTCCACTTGGATTCTTCCAGTCTAGGGCATGTGATATCTTGTCTGGACTGAGCATCCCTCTAAGCTAGGGCAGGTCTGAATGGTCTTGCATTGGAAAAAATCTGTTTCACATATAAAAAGAGTTTACATTCAGAATAAGAGAGACAGCTGAGTAAAATAGACTAAGGAGAAAGATGATAACTTATCCACTCATTTGCTTCAGACTTATTTCATTTACTTTTCCTGTCTCTGTGTTATCAGCTGTTTCACGTTACAGAGTAACCAGTAGTCATTCATTCAATATTTATTAATGCCTGGCATGTATAAAAAGATTCTACTAGTTGCTATGACAGGGATACAAAACAAGTGGGCAGTGAGGTACTTTGTCCCCTAAGACCTACAGTCTAATTATGGACATTAAACATAAACACATGAAATGATGGAAAAATGCTTTTATGATAGCTCATCAACTCTCTGTCCCAACTCCTACCAGCCCAGGGCAGATACTTAATGCCTATAGCACCCAGCACTGTACTGGGTGCATAGTTAGTACCAAATAAATTATTTTTGAATAAATGACATTATCTACAGATGTAAATTAATGTTAGCACAACTTTAGCTGATATCATATCAAGTAAATGACTGAGCAAGTAGGCTTCCTAGAGGGTATATGTTTTGAGCCGGATTTTGAAGGAGGTAAGAAACCAGAAGAGAAAGATGGAAAAGAAAGAAAAAGATATTTCAGACTTAGGAGGTGGCATTAGCAAAAGCCCAGTGAGAAAATATAGGATTCTAATCTTCCTTGTAGGCAAGCCATGGTTAAAGTAAATATTAAATTGTCAGTGAGACTTTCGAGGAATAAACAACAAAAACTTTATCTTTGATCTTCATCCACAGGAAGTTCATCCAAGCATGCAGCATTGCACTGGAACTAAACGAGCGGCTAATTAAAGAGGATCAGATTGAGTACCATGAAGGGCTAAAGTCAAATTTCAGAGACATGGTAAAAGAATTGTCTGACATTATTCACGAGCAGGCAAGTATTAGGGTGGTTGAAAACGAAAACGTGATCTGGGGTCCGTAAAGAGTTACTTAACAAATCTATTAGTTTGAAATGTGTTACCTTGAAATTAGTATGTTATTTTAAAATTTGCTCATATTTTCTTTAATCATTTAAATGATGTAACACAAATGAAATTTGAAGCGATTACTTTAGCAATTGCTTCAGATAATAAATCATTTGGTTCTTTGTGCCACAGAGCCATTAGAAGCGAGTAGCTGAGCAAGTCTGAGTTGATCTACTATGAACATGGATAAGAATCTCTCAAGAAGGGTCCTAGAGAAGTGAAATGGCTCAGTAGCCGAATCCCTAAATGACTATTCCTGTCTTAGCTGTAAGAAACTAGATACAGGTGGCCCTCCCTGTCTGCAGGTTACACATTCACGGATTCAACCAACTGCAGATCGAAAATATTTGAAAAAAAATTCCAGAAAGTTCCAAAAAGCAAAACTTGAATTTGCTGCACATAGGCAACTATTTACATAGCATTTACACTGTATTAGGTATTATAAACAATCTAAAGATGATTTAAGGTATCGGGGAGGATGTGCATAGGTTATATGCAAATACTATGCCGTTTTATGTAAGGGACTTGAGCATCCTCAGATTTTAATATCCGTGGGGGGGGAGGGTGCGAGAGGCAGTGGTCCTGGCACTAATCCTCCAAGGATACCAAGGGACAACTATACCATCATTTAGGTGAGTTCCAAAATTTGGGAATCGTCTTAATACCCATACAGCTAGTTTTATTTTCATAAAACCTAGCATTTTAATTTATGACTGAGTGTTAATGACAATTACAGCTAACTTAGTAGAACACAATCTGAAAAATATAGAAGCAAAGATCTGCTCACCACTTACAGCCAAGTTATGTCATAATTAAATAGTTATGACTTTCCTATCCCTACTTACCTAAAACCAGAGTACTCCTGAATTGTCCTGGTAAATGTCATTCCTATATTGGGGTCCTGAAATCTGTGTTTACAACCACTCTAGACATGGATTGTCACTCAAGTATTTTAATATCTTCAACACAGTTGTAAAAGTCACAGCATGATGGTCTGGTCCCTCAGTGCGTGAGCCTATTAAGCTTATCATTAAAGTCTCCTTAATTTCCTTACTAAGGAACACAGCCAATAAGATAAATATTTGCTTCAGAAACTCTTCAAACTCTCAATTTTTTAAAGAAATTAAGGCTCCTTAAAAGAAACAAGGATAACTACAACCCTTTAGAGAACCCATTCTTAACACTGGTTCCAGAAAGGAGAACCTCATCTGTCCTGGTATCTGCATTTCATTGATTGCTTGGCACTCCCCTGCGTGAGACCATCTCTCAAAGGGTGGACTTACAAATAGTGGTTAGTTCCCAAAGATCTGCAGTGTAATGATGGGTGAAAGAAGAGGCGTTTCGAGGAAAACAAAAGCTAGTTGACTCCAGGCTCCACCTCTCTGAATTTAGCATGTATGCTTTCTCTTAGAAAGGACTACGGGAAATTTAGTTACCATTAGCCCAAGGTCGCACTGAGTGACTAGGAGTCTAATTTTCTAACCATGGTCATCTTCTCAGTATGGAGAAGCCAGTCAGCCAGACGTTCATCATCCCATCTGTTCAATGAGACGAGTCACCCCAGTCTCCTACTCTCCCGTTCTCATGGCTGGGAATTTTGTTGGCCTGAGGAGTCTGGAATCAGTGATCTATTTCTTCTTTTTGCCATCTTTACTTCTGTTAGCCCACTTAGGAGTGAGTGCAAACTGTTCCAAGGCATACCTTTGCTGCTCAGTTTTCAGAGGCCCTTTTTGGCCTCCTTCCCAAAGCAGCCAGGTGATCAGGACTAGGAAGATAGGGAATCATTCCACTTCCTTTATTGTCTGTATCTCAAGCTCAGCCCCTGAGTACAGTGGGGACTTCACCATCACTGCTCTGGGGTATACTTGAATCAAATAAGACCACATAATTTATTCCTAGAACCTGTCCAGTTTATGGGGTTTTGTTCTCCATAGTCCATAGGAAAAAACAGCAAAAACTCCTCCTTCACAAAAGATATAAAACAATTACATCATTTTAAGCCAATGTGTATTATATTACAGTTATATAATTTGCATGCAACCGTATGACCTAGCATTGAGCTCTAATTTATTCAAAATGAAAGCAAATCATTCAATTTACTGCTATTACTGTGATCAAGATATTTAGAGTAGTGGTTTTATAAAGTTCTTTTTTCCCGTGTTTAAAAAAAACAAAGTTCAACTGAGTAAATTTTAAAGATCTTGGCTTTATTCGGTGATTCATGAGTCAGGCAGCATACCATCTAGCAGACAGAAAGGAGCTCCGAAGAGTTTTACAAAATGGAAGACTTTTACAGGTAGAACGAGGCAGGACAAGGAAGTTACTCTAGAAAAGAGCTGATTCTCTCAGGCAAGGTCACCTTCCTACGGGGCACAGTAAGGGTCTGTCAGATGGAGTACCTCACTAGTGCCGACCAGGTAATTCCAGACTGAAAGTAATGCACACACTTTTTTTTTTTTAAACATCTTTATTGAAGTATAATTGCTTTACAATGGTGTGTTAGTTTCTGCTTTATAACAAAGTGAATCAGTTATACATATACATATGTTCCCAAATCTCTTCCCTCTTGCATCTCCCTCCCTCCCACCCTCCCCATCCCACCCCTCTAGGTGGTCACAAAGCACGGAGCTGATCTCCCTGTGCTATGCGGCTGCTTCCCACTAGCTATCTATTTTACATTTGGTAGTATACACACTTTTTTCACTGCTTAAGATTACCTGCCTAGAAAAGGCTGAAACTGCAATTAGGTTAGGTATTAAGTCTCAGGTGACATGGGCTTAGTGCAAGTGACTCCATTTTGGGCCTCTCATCTCTTTTTTAACACCCTCAAGTATGGATTTTACAAATCTGCTGTCTTATATCCCACCTGTCTCTCTCATTTAATTTCCATGAACCATGGCTATTTTGTTTAGTTCTAGGGACCAATATTTTAGACCTTTGATATTATATATTGATAGCTAACCAAGAAAGATCTTAGTTTCTATTGGTTTATATTTACGCACGCTGTACTGTCATAATGCATCATATTCAGGTGTGCCTTACTTTGGGCAAATGTTGACTTTATAGTGAATTTTTGTAAATCAGTATTTCCTATTAGATTCTCATATAAAAGAGAGCCTTTTTTTAGTCGTACACTTTGAGACATATTATTTCCCAAAGGAAAACATAATAATACAAAATAAGATAAAATATAGCTGTGCATTGCAATGTGAATTATCTGTGAGCTCCATAAATGATTACTTGACAAAAAGATACGGCCTGGATATCCTTGGCCCTTTTCAATGTAATCTGTTACACTATACTAAAATATAAAGTCCTTTTAAAAACTTCTTCAGGGCTTCCCTGGTGGCGCAGTGGTTGAGAATCTGCCTGCCAATGCAGGGTACATGGGTTCGAGCCCTAGTCTGGGAAGATCCCACATGCCACGGAGCAACTAGGCCCGTGAGCCACAATTACTGAGCCTGCGCGTCTGGAGCCTGTGCTCCGCAACAAGAGAGGCCGCGATAGTGAGAGGCCCGCCCATCGCGATGAAGAGTGGCCCCCGCTTGCCGCAATTAGAGAAAGCCCTCGCACAGAAACGAAGACCCAACACAGCCATAAATTAATTAATTAATTAATTAATTAATTAAAATAGCTTTACAAAAAAAAAAGCAAAATCATTTAAAAAAAACTTCTTCAAGCTTTTGACTTTTTAAAAGGGATTTATATCACCTTAAAACTATTAATTGCAGGTCTTAATTAGATAGAGTTGGTGGTGGCCATTGTAGTGTCTTTTTGGTCTGTTTTGTTCATGATGAATGCTCTATTTTCTCGTCACATCTGACAGTTGTGGATAATCAATCATCCCTTAAACCTCTCCTGTGCTTTCAGATTAGTGTCATGAGTTATGATTTTTGTAAGAGGAAATTTCTCTATTATGGACTTTATATAAGACATGATTTGTAGCAACACAAATGATATGACGCATTACTGCCACCGTAAACCAATTTGCAGGCTTAATACTGAAGTTTCAGAGCTAACTTGAGAACCCAGTATTGAAAGCTTGAGACCTAAATTGGGACAGTATAGTAAAGAGGTTGGATGTGATGTGTACGCTCTTCTTTTCTTCTATATAATCCATGCATGAGATCTCTGTTGCTTTTGAGCACACAAAATAGTTAATTTTGGGGACTTCCCTGGCGGTCCAGGGGTTAAGACTTCACCTTCCAATGCAGGGGGTGAGGGTTTGATCCCTGGTCGGGGAGCTAAGATCCCACATGCCTCGCGGCCAAAAAAACAAAACACAAAACAGAAGCAACACTGTAACAAATTCAATGAAGACTTTAAAAATGGTCCATATCAAAAAAAAATCTTTAAAAAAAGTGGATAATTTTTAAAACATCTATACTAATATGAATATGTATGTTTACATGTTTATGGGATATAAAATTTATATTTATGAAGTTTATTTCCAAGAAAAGTCTTCTGTATTAATTAGCTTATATAATTATAGTATGTATTTAGAAATGTTCACTTATTTTCTCTTCACTTAATATTATTTCCCAAGTCTCCAGGGAAGGAGCATGGGTATCTGCATGTTTGAAAAGTCCCACAGTGATCCTGAGAACCACTCTTAGAAGATGATCTATAAACTTGTATCAAAGAGTCCACTGTTTAGGACTCTTGTTATGACCATCTGTTAAAAAAATTGTTTTAAAGATTGTATTACCTCTCGCTTTCTGTTGAATTTTGCATTTTACAGCCTTTTGTTTTTCTTAATGAGTAACCAGATCTTTTCTGCTTTTTTGATATGCTGCCTTTGTAATACAGCTTTGAAGACTTGAGTCGGTAATGTTTCTCTTTGCTCTTTCTGCTTTATGTCATTTTAAATAGCTAAGTGTCAGTGATAAATTGAAATATGCCTGTGATTTCATATACACATACTTTTTTTGGCAGTGGCTATTTTACTTCATGATAAACATGCAGACTTCTTTCGTTTTAGATATTACAAGAAGACACAATGCATTCTCCCTGGATGAGCAACACGTTACATGTATTTTGTGCAATTAGTGGCACGTCGAGTGACAGAGGTTATGGTTCCCCAAGATACGCTGCTGAAATATGAGGACATACAGATGTAAAGTGATAACAAGAATGAACCTTCTCAGGAATATTTTGAGCTGTGCAAATGTTAAAATTTAAGGATTTGATATACATGGAGTGTTTTCTTCCTGACACCAAAATTTTCATGCGTTCAAACAGGGTGCTTACATATTTGTAAATATTTAAGCAACTTGAAAGTGCCTGGAAAATTGCACCACTGTGCTTGGTTTGTACTTTTTTAGGTAAATCTATATACTGAGAAGTAGAGCTCAAAAACATTAATTCGATTTGCTTAATTGTTGCTTAAAATAATAATGGTACTGTGTAAAATTGTATAATGGAACACAATAAAAGGTAAAACTTATTTGTAATTAGAAGTGAAGGAAATACTTTGAACTTAGCATTTTTCTTGACAGGAAGCTAAATTTATTATCATACTAATCCTTGGAGGAAAAAAATTGATAAAATTTCCATAAAACATGGATACTTCCAATTGGGGAGATGACTTGAAATCTTGCCTACCAGTGGTCAAGACTGGGCTAAAGGAAACAAAAACATTATTTAAAAAGGAAAATTTCACAAAGAAAGGATATATATAGAAATACCAGGGTTACCGATCCTTCAAGTTTTGATCCAGTGATGCTAGGTTCTCCACTTGGTCTCTCTGACGTACAAGACGAGGGATTCCTTTGTGGCGTAGGTTTGCCTAGCAAGCAGCGTTTGTTGCCAGAGCCTCATCAGCTGAGGCTATATAGCTATAAAGCTAAACAAAACATCTCTGAGATTTGCAGTCAGTACATACTATGCAACTCCAAAGCTTTAGCAGCAGATTCTGAGGGTAGGGATTTTGTAATGATGATTTTCTTCAGTTTACAAGTTTGACAAGCATTTTGATAGAACTTGATGGTTGCAGCGTTTCTTGGGTCGGTATACATAACCACCACAGATTTAGCAACTGCTAGCTAAGGATTACATCTCTAACTATGAAGAAGCCTCAGACTACTTAAATAATTCAGGAGAAACCAAGATGCGAAGAACTTTTTTAGCTTGCATTATCCGTATAATTTTGGCTGCCTTTCATGTAAACTTTAAGTCCTAGACTTATTTTTCTTATGTAGTTTAGCTTATTTTACAGACAAAAAAAAAAAGGGGGGGGGGAAACAGACACTGAAATATAAATGGATCGCATGGAGCCTTGGCTTTTTAAATACTTTGTGATCAAGTAAATCTTAGAGATTATGCACCTGGCTTGGCCATTTTTCTTTACATGTCATTTTTAAGCTTTCAGGGGAGCATGAAATTATTTATGAAATGTTAATTTTGTATTTAATAGGGGATTCAGAAATTTCAGAGGCAGTTTGTAATTCCTTAATATCTTGGAGTAACTGGAGAGTTAGTTTCACCTTTAAAGTGATTATATTTGGCATGTATATGTAAAGAACCGTCACCTAGAGAGAGTGCTGCCTTCTGAGAATGAGGCATCTTGGGGAAACTTCAGTGCTCCTTTGTCAATGACTAGTCCCTATCATGTCCCCCAGCACAGTATTGTGCCCTGTGGATAATTTTTTAAAGTATAACAAATGACCCCTGCCCTCAAGGAACTTGCAATCTAGTTGAGGAGGCAATATAGACACAAAATTAAATAAAACAAGAATTAACAATATAAGACAAGAAAAGTTGTATATGAACATTGACAAATGAAAGACATTGCCCATAGCTCATATCACATTCAAGGAATGAGAGGCCGCTGTGAGTTGTAATGTTCAGGGATGGTTTCATGGACAAAAGTAAGCCTTGAACAGGCTTTCAAAGGTGAGAGGGTATTCTAGGCAGGAGGAACATCATGAGCAAAGGTGCAAAGAGAATTTGCAGAAGTTCAGGGGATGGTGAGGAGACCAGTTTTGTTCAAGGGAGTAGTGGAAAGAAAATTCAGACCTAGATTTTGGAAGGCCTTGAATACCAGGCTAATAGTATTTGGACTTTAGTCAGTAAATATGGGGGAGCCAGTCAAGGTTTTTGAACAGAGAGATTACTTGATTAAATGTTATTTTTAGTTATGAGTCCATAAACCCATAGATGTGAATAAGAATGGAGAAGAAAGGACAAGTGCAAGAGATACTATGTGGAAAGACTGGACATGACTTATTGATGGCTAAGGAGAAAAGAGGAAAAGTTAAAGATAATTTTGTGCCCTGTGGCCAGTGAGTTCTCTGGGTCATAGCACAATTTCACTAGATTTTTTTTCACCAACTTTCAGACTGAGGTCAGAAAGCTATATACAGAAAACACGGTGGGCTAGACTAGAGAAAGCCAGCGAAATGTGTTTTGAAACACTGCGTATATTAGGTATTACTGTTTATATAGTTTAATGATTTCATGAAGTGATTTGGCCTCTACAGATTAATTCACATCAAAGAGTACATTTCTGCTATACTGATTATTTTGCAGTTAAGCTTGAGTCCAATTTCCCCTGGAAGCTCTTGTTTTGATAGTCTTCGACCATATTGTAAAATGTGAATAAAGTCACCATTAGTAGTGTTAGTTTATCACTACAGGGATAACCCGCAGAGAAAGTAAGCAATTCCATGCAGGTTTTCCAAGTAACCGGTGCACCAATGGCATCGTGTCTATAGATGGGATTGTTATTGTTACCATATGACTTGGCTGCCTATAATACATACTGTAAACATCTTTTTAAAAATGAAACAAAGAGCAGCAGTGGTAACAACAGCCTTGGAACCTTGACCAGCGTATCATAGAACTAGAGATGACTCACTGGTTAATTAACAAACTAAATAGGTCAGCATAATAAAAACCTAAGCCTTTGATTATAAATACTGGTTTATCTGAAATGCAGAACCTGAGCAATGTATTGGAATAATAGGAAATTTCCAAACTCTTGAAAATATTAATAATCAGACACATATTTCAGGCTTCAGACACATATTTCATATTTCAGGTAGCCCACAAAATGGTGGGCTACCTTCACTCTTGTTCTAACAGTATACTACTTCAGCTATCAAAACACAGGGGGGAAAAAAAAAACACAAGGGAAAGGAGTAGCGTAAAAGGGATGGGGATGGGGAGCGGGTTTGTGTAGCAAGGCTATTCCCCTATCCTGGGATTTGGCCAATAAGAGTGCTTTGTTCATCTGGTTCCAGTTACAATAATGCTTTTTTTCTAGTCCCAAACCACGTAATGGTTACTTGAAGAAAAGTGTATATGTATGTTTATCCAACTCCTGACTGAACTTGTGACTAAATCCTTCAAAGATTTTGCCTCTGTGTATGGCATCTTAAAACTTTTTCCAACATGCTTTTTTCTCTTCTATTTTCCTCTTTATTGAGCTGTAATTCACACACCGTACAATTCACCCATTTGAAATGCACAATTCAAGGGTTTTTAGTATATTCAGAGTTGTGCAACCATCACCACAATTAATTTTAGAAATTTTCATCACTCCAAAAAGAAACCCCATACACATTAGCAGTCACTCCCCATTGCCCACCAACCAGCCCCCAGCCCCTGACAATCAGTAATCAACTTTCTGTATCTATAGACTTGTATTCTGGACATTTCATATAAATAGAATCACACAATATGTGTGGCCTTTTGTGACTAGCTTCTTTCATTTAGCATAATGTTTTCAACGTTCATCCATGTTGTAGCATGTATCAGAATTTCACTCCTTTTTATAGCTGAATAATATTCCTTTTGTATGGATACACCACATTTAATCTGTTCATCAGTTGATGGACATTTGGGTTATTTTTGCTTTGGGGCTATTATTGATAATGTTGCTATGAACACTCATGTACAAGTTTTGGTGTGGATATGTTTTCATGTGTCTTGGGCATATACCTAGGAGTTGAATTACTGGGTCATATGGTAACTCTACATTTAGCCTTTTGAAGGACTGCCAGACTGTTGTCCACAGCAGCTGC
The DNA here is from genome assembly GCF_028021215.1 of Eschrichtius robustus. Lineage (NCBI taxonomy): Eukaryota > Metazoa > Chordata > Mammalia > Artiodactyla > Eschrichtiidae > Eschrichtius > Eschrichtius robustus. Next base: position 104,780,069 of record NC_090845.1, read on the forward strand.
ACCACTTTACAGTCCCAGCAGCAATAAATAAGGATTCCAATTTCTCAATATTCTCAGCAACACTTGTTATTATCTGCCTCTTTGATTATCACCTTCCTAGTGGGTGTGAAGTGGTATCTCATTGGGGTTTTTGTTTGCATTTCCCAAATGGCTAATGAAGTTGAGCATTCTTTCATGTGTTTGTTGACTATTTTTATATGTTCTTTGGAGATATATCTATTCAGATTCTTTACCCATTTTTAAACATTGGTTTGTCTTTTTATTGTTGAGTTGCAAGAGTTCTTTATATGTTCTAGATGCAAGTTCCTTAGCAGATATATGATTTCCGTATATTTCTGTGGGTTGCCTTTTCACTTTTGTAATGGCGTCCTTTGAAACAAAAGTTTTTAATTTTGATGAAGTCCAATTTATCTATGTTTTCTTTTGTCGCTTGTGCTTTGATATTGTACCTAAGAAGACATTGCCTAATCCAAGGTCATGGAGATTTATACCTACATTTTCTTCAGGTTTGGGAGTTTTAACTCTTACTTTTAGGTCTTTGATCCATTTCAAGCTGGTTTTTGTATATGGTGTGAGATAGGGGTTCAAATTCATTCTTTTGCATGTGGATATCCAGTTGTCTTTGTACCATTTGTTGAAAAGACTATTCTCCCCCATTGAATTGTCTTGGCACCCTTTTCAAAAATCTGTTGACCATAAATGTACAGGTTTATTCTGGGCTCTCAGTTCTATTCCATTGATCTATATGTCTGTCCCTATGCCAGTACTGCATTGTCTTGATTACTGTAGCTTTGTAGTAAGTTTTTAAGTTGGGAAGTGCAAGTCCTCCAACTTCATTCTTTTTCAAGACTGTTTTGGATATTCTGGGTCCCTTGCATTTCCATATGAATTTTAGACTCAGATTGTCAATTTTTGCAAAAATAAAACAAAGTAGCTGGGATTTTGGTAGAATTTGCTGTGAATCTGTAATTTAATTTGGGGAATATTGCCACCTTAACAATATTAAGTGTCCCAATCCATGAACGTAGGATGTTTTTCTATTTGCTTTGGTTGTCTTTCTTTCAAAAGTATTTTGTGGTTTTCGATTTAGAAGTCTTACACTTCTTTTGTTAAAGTTATTCCTTAGTATTTTATTCTTTTCAATGCTATTGTAAAGGGAGTTGTTTTTTTTAAATTTCATTTTCCGATTGTTCATTGCTAGTTTATAGAAATACAACTGACTTTTGTATATTGACCTTGTATCCCGAAACCTTGCTGAATGCATTTATTAGCTTTAATAGTTTTTTATGGATTCTTTAGTGTTTTCTATATAAGATCATGTCATCTGAAAATAGATAGTTTTACTTCTTCCTTTCCAATCTTGATTCTTTTTATTTCATGTTCTTACTTGGCACTTGGCTAGAACTTCCAGTAGAATGTTAAATAGCAGTGGTGAGAGCAAGACATCCTTGTCTTATTACTGATCTTTGGGAGAAAGCTTTCACTCTTTCACCTCTAAGTATGGCATTAGCTGTGGGTTTTTCGTAGATGCTTTTTATCAGGTTGAGGAAGTTCCCTCCAACATGACTTGCATCTGTTTTCCAATTCAGTTTCCCCTGGTAATCATATGATCCGTGTATGACATATAGGGAAATAGATGAGAAATGGTTAAGAAATGTACTCAAGATACACATCAAATTAGAGGTGAAACCAAGGCATCCTAACTCGCAGTCCACAGTGTTTTCAACTATTATATACTATTTCCTATAGTCTCCTGCTGCAACTTCCTGCAGCTTTCTACAGAGACCAAAAAAGTTTCCTCTCTTCCTTTTTACTAAGAAGGTAAGCTCCATAAAGGTAGAGTCTGTGTCTAATTTTTCACCTCTGTTTCCCTGAAATCTAAAAGTGCCTGCCACAGAATAAGTACTTGAGCAGTCTCTAGGAAATAAAGCCAGTTTAGATAAGCAGATACTTCCAGGGCTTTTATTATGAGCAAGGTAATGTAGACAATATCCCAGCCCTCAGAGACAGTGTGGTTGAGAAAGTAAGACATAGTCACATAAGGTATGAAGAGGTCTGATAATAGCAAATCAGTGGTAATGGCAGGTGCTTGAATAGGCAGAGCTTTTCTAGATGTAGAACAAAAAAGCCTTCGTGGAGGAGCACAGCCTTGAAGGATGATGGGTAGGAACTAGCGTGTGTGTATTAAGGAAGTACCTTAGGCAGGGTTTTTAACAAGAAGTTAAAAAATTAACTTCATTTTAATTATTATGTGAACTCTGTTAAAACCAATCACTATCACAAGGGACATGCAAAGGAAAAATAATAATAGAGTGCATGTAAGATCAGGTAACATTCTCTATCTTGTTTTTCTGACTCCCTTATCCTTTCGTCTTAGATTCAAACTGAGTAAATCAGCCTTTTCTTTTTGTCTAGAAAATTTATGCTCTAGTTGCTTCATTCCCATGTTAGAAAACTTTTTCAGCCTACCTCAGTCAAGTTCTGACCAACAAGTCTTGTTCTTTGTGTATTGTAGCATTTTGTAATAATCACTGCTTCGGTAGATCTCCTACTTGAGAGTCTTAAAAAGCTCTGGACCCCGCATCCTGCATGCCGAGTGTGTGCCTCTGATAGGAAACCAATGGAAGCTATCATATGAGCAGTTCAGGGCTGCAATCCGCGAATTGTAGACCATTCGTCACAATTTTTTGATCTTCCATTTTGAGCCAGGTATATGAATGATCAAGGCAGTATTCGGTGGGCAGATATGCAGATGAGAGATTATAATTATAATCTAGTAGTTATTCCAAAGGTAGTCTTTTTCTGTCAATAACTGGACTGGGTCTTCTGAATTCTGTATCCCTGAAGAGAAACATCTTATGTCTCTTTTGAGGGATATGAATAATAGTGCCTGGCACTGATATATTTGAACACTTAATATTAAGAAGCAAAAGCAGACCTAAAATAGATGTGGAGTTCTGTTCAATGCAAAGATGATCAGATCCTATAGTGCTCATGCAGTGAATTATTTCAGAATTCTTCTTTGCCATAGTCAGGATTTGAGATGCTTCCAGAACCACTGTAAATCGTGATAATAGTACTATGCCCTCCCTCCACATCCCAAACTAAATCTAGACACACAAACACACACAAAATGAAAGAGGTCGAGTGAGGGAAAAGGGCTGAGTTGACAAAATTATCCCTATCAGAACAAGTACAGTGAAAATGAAAGACTTCTGGAAGGAAACCTTGGCTGCACTTTGTTCCACTGCAACCCCAAGTAGGTACAAGGTCAGCTGAAGACAATTCAGGTCACATGTAAGAGAAATTATGTTCAGGGAAGTAATTTGGGGTATTTATGCAGAAAATAAGGTAACCCCACCACCACTACCGCCACCTCCTCCTCCTGTGTTACGGAAACAAAAAGTTCTAGCCCTGGAAGGAGAATCTTCAGGAGGGAAAATTCCAACTCTATCCCCATTGGTTTAACCATCTTGTGATTATTCTGCTTTCTCTTTGAACTGCCACCACTGTGATGGCCCCCAGGGGTGTTTCATGATAACCCTGTGCTTCTAGATGAGCCTTTGGCAGGGGATGGACTAGTTAGGGGTCCTCCTAGCCTACCCAGGGGCTTTGTCTGCCCTCTGATGATTATTCTCATTTTGAGAGTTTTGGCATTCGTTCTATATAGCATATGCTGGTTAAGTGCACAGACTCTGAAAGCCAACTGGCTGGGTCAGAATCCCAGCTCTGTCATTTACCAAGCTGTGGGACCTTGGGCATGTTACTTGATCCCTCTATGCCTTAATTTTCTCATCTGTAAAATGGAGGTATTAATTTTACCTACCTCCTAACATTATTGTGAAAATTCAATGAAGTAAGGTATGTAAAGCCCAGACAGTGATACCTGACACATCTATTTGATTGTTACATCTATATGTGTGTTAGCTAAGAACTGTGATCTTTACCCCAAAGCATAGCAGAATTTTGCCAGCCACCACACCCTCTATGTCTCTGGACCCATCTCTCCCAGGTGGAAGTGGGGTAGGGACAATGGGTGGGTCAAGGTCAGGCCATTTTTACCACTTGATATTCCACAGTTCACCGCTGGCCTCACTAGATCTCGCCATGTGATGGAGAACTGTGCCCCGTGCAAGGACGTTATTTCCTGTGTGGTATGGGCGCCGACAAACATACACAGATGCTGGCTGTTAGCAGCAAACACTGCCATACTGGTGCATCCTGGCTGAATATCAGCCCTGCCCTTGTGTCTATCTTCCTGAACAGAAGCCGGTTATTTATCTTTATAGCTTCCACACACATCTGAGCATTGACAAGCTGTCCCTTAGGCCCCGGAACTCTAGGACCTCTCTGCTTACCTCCTCTGGCTTCCTTCCGCTCTCAGAATTACACAGAAGTGGTTTTGGATTTGCGACTGAACTGGTGGGATTTACTCCCTCAGTATTCCCTCTATAGAGAGTCTCTAAATACACAGCCTCCTTCAACTGAGTTTAATTTACATTTCTCATTTGGATTTCCGCTGTCAATGTTCACAGATACCCAGCTCTCATGAAAAAGATCAGAAAAGTTTTCAGAGTTTCCCTTCCCCATTTCCTACCCATTTCTTTGTAGCTATAGAAATCCTTTAGGGGCAAATCTGCCCAACCAATCTTGTTTAAAGACATTTCATCCTCACTTTAGGTGATGGGGCTTGGAGTTGAGGTCTACTGTCCCCGTGCATTGCAGTGAAGCGCCAGCCCCTCCCTCCCAATCCCCTCCTAGACCCTGTCCTCTTCCTCCTTCATCTAAGAGCTCGCCACACTCCTATGCTGTGCGCTCTCCTCACACTAGCTTCTCAGCGATCACTGTCCGAATCAATCAGTTTCCACAACCATGACCCATAACTCCAGCTCATCTCACCTAAGGGCATTTCAGCAAGTTTCTGCAGCCACTGCAACTTGGAGAAACTGACATTTAGTCAGGATCTGACAAGCCTGCACTAGGGAAATGTCTTGAGGTGGAACTGGCTATAATTTCCCTCTCTCCACCCCAAATCTGAAACTTTCCTCATGGATGGATACCTCTCTACTGTCATTCTCCCCCCCTGCCAGGTATTCCCCAGCAAGGATTTCTTCCTTCAGTTGGCCGTGAGCAAACCAGTCCCTGCCCCTACTTTGCTTCCTCCCCCTGCTCTGATGTTGGGGCATCCGTAGGAAGTCAGCTACCTGCACCATCACACCCCGTCTACCAGGATGTGGCAGAGTGTGGGTGGTTATCTTGCACTTCCCATTTCTAGGAGGCCAACCGGCCAAGACTGAATTGCCTAGACCCTAAACTTCACCACCAGCACCCTGCTGGCTGACCTCACATGCTCACTTCTTTGGTTATTCCTTTGCTCTCTGGTCCCTTAGATCTCAGAATGGTGGTTCTTAATTGGGAGTGATGCCCCCTGCCGCCCCCGCCAAAGACATATGGCAACGTCTGGAGACATTTTGGAAGGTGGGGTAGCTACTGGAATCTAGCGCTACAACAAAACTACCTGGCCCCTAATGTCAGGAGGGCACAAGGTGCACTGCTGCCTACCTCACTGGACTCCGTGAAGGCTACTCCACCAGCTGGTTTGTCCTCAAGGACCCTTTTACTGGCCATCCTACCAATAGTCCACTGGGAGATCTCTCTTCCCAACTAATGACGGTTTTTTACCCTCAACTGCAACTATCTGCCCGCTTGCGTGCCTGCATACACGAGCAGGAGGGGTCCACCTGACCTTCATTTCTAACTCGGCCCTTGGTCTGCAGATGGGCTATGCTCAAGAACCTGAGGATGCTCAAGGTCTACTTCACCATCTCCGTAGCTGTCCCTTCCACTTTCTGGTGAAGTCTTTCTCACTACTAGTGACACTCCCAACTTGCTAACTTGGCCAAACAATTCCAATTTCTATTGCTGCTGCCACCTATAAAGCAGTTTCATTCCTCTAATAAGACAAAACCCAAGACTTCTACGATATTAGCCGTGAAAGAAAAAAGCATTAGGTCGAGAAGACTATCTACTGAACGACATAAAAATAAAGTCCTGAATCAATGGCGTTGCATACCTTGTCACAATTATAAAGATGTGACTTCTCTGCTAAATATCTAAATTCAATGCCATCCTAATCAAAATCCCTAAAGGATATTTTTAACTTGAAAAAATGATTTTCAAGTTTATCAGAGAGAATAAAGATGAAAAAAGAGCGAAGAGAATACCCCAAATAGAGCAATAAGAAACAAAGGCTTGCCCTAGCAGACCTTAAAATGAATAATATACCTAATTAAAACTGGGCATCTACAGAAGAACAAAATTGGGAGGACTAATTACCTGACTTCCAGACTTACTGTGAAGCTACAATAATCAAGGCAGTGTGGTATTAGCAAAAGAATAGACAAAGGGATCAATGGGACAGAATAGAGATTCCAGAAATAGACCCCCATAAATATAGTCAATTGATCTTTGACAAAGGAGCAAAGGCAATGCAATGGAGCAAATATAGTCTTTTCAACACATGATACTGGAAGAAGTGGACATCCACAGGCAAAAAAACAAATCTAGACAGAGACCTTACACCCTTAACAAAAATTAACTGAAAATGGATCACAGATCTAAATGTAAAATGCAAAACTATAAAGCTCCCAGAAGATAACATAACAGAAAAGCTAGATGACCTTGGGTATAGCGATGCCTTTTTAGATACAACACCAAAGACAGGTCCATGAAAGAACTAATTAATAAGCTGGACTTCATTAAAATCAAAAACTTGTTCTCTGTGAGAGACAATGTCAAGAGAATGAGAAGACAAGCCACAAACTGGGAGAACATATTTGCGAAAAAGAAGTATTTACAAAAATGTTCCACATTATATCTCATCAAGAAAATGCAAATTAAAACAACAATGAGATACCACTACACATCTATTAGACTGGGCTAAAATCTAGAACACTGACAACACCAAATGCTGGCAAGGATATGGAGCAGCAGGAACTCCATTCGTTGCTAATGGGGATGCAAAATGGTACAGTCACTCTGGAAGACAGATTTCTACAAACTAGAAATACTCTTACCACATGATCCAGCTATTTACCCAAAGGAAATGATAACATGTCCACACAAAAACCTGCACAGGAATATTTATAGCAGCTTTATTCACCATTGCCAAAACTTGGAAGCAACCAAGATGTCCTTCTTGGTAGCTGAGTGGATAAATAAACTGAGGTACGTCCAGACAACGGAATATTATTCAGCCCTAAAAAGACATGGAGGAACGCTAAATGCATATTACTAAGTGAAAGAAGCCAGTCTGAAAACGCTACATACTGTATGACTCCAACTATATGACATTCTAGAAAAGGCAAAACTATGGAAAGACTTCCCTGGCGGTCCAGTGGTTAAGACCCCGTGCTTCCACTCCAGGGGGCACAGGTTCAATCCCTGGTCGAGGAACTAGGATCCCGCATGAGGCAAAGTGCATCCCAAAAATAAATAAATAAATTCTGAAAAAAACCAGAGTGGACATCCTTGTTAAAAAAAAAAAAAAAGACAAAACTATGGAGACAATAAAAACATCAGTGATTGCTGTTTAGAAAGTGGGTGGAGGGAGATGAATAGGCAGAGCACAGAGGATTTTTAGGGCAGAGAGAATACTCTGTATGATATTATAATGATGGGTACATATCACTATAGATTTGCCCAAACCCACAGAATGTACACCACCAAGAGTGAACCCTAAGGTAAACTACAGACTTTGGGTGATTGAGATGTGTCAGTGTAGCTTCATCCTTGGTAACAAATGCACCCGTCTTGTGGGGGCTGTGGGTAATGGGGGAGGCCGCGCACGTGTGGGGAAGGGGTACGTGGGAAATCTCTGCACCTTCCTCTCAATTTTGCTGTGAACCTAAAACTGCTCCAAAAAAAAAAGTCTTAATAATTTTTTAAAAACCGGGAACTTACTAATATGGAAATAGGCAGGCAGAGGGATGTAACAGAATAATATATGTAAAAATCCATATGACAAAGCTTTAATTTCAAAAAATAAATCAATAAATCATGTTGGGATTATTCAATAAATAGTATTGTTGTAATCAGCTAAGTATCTGCACAAAAGTTAAGGGATCCCTACCTTACTATTTACACAAAAATCAATTTCAAATTGCTCATAGATTTAAATGTTAAAAAAAACAAGACCCTTAAAGAGCTAGAATTGAACATGTATTACTATGTGTACAGTCTTGAGGTTGGGAAGGTCTTTCCAACGAAGACTCAGAATTCAGAAGACGAAAAGGATAAGCAACTGATAAATTCGATCCCCCAAGTTGTATTTTTTTTTATTTTTTATTTTATCTTTAATTTTAGTTTTCTTGGCCGTGCCGCACAGTGTGCGGGATCTTACTTCCCCGACCAGGGGTCGGACCCGTGCTCCCTGCAGTGGAAGTGCGGAGTCTTAACCGCTGGGCTGCCAGGGAAGTCCCCCCAGAATTTTAAATTAAAAACATTGTAAGTAAAGTCAAAAGAAAAATAACTGAGTAAAATATTTGCAGCTCTATGATAGATTATAAATATCCTTAATATAAAAAGCATTCTTGGGCTTCCCTGGTGGCGCAGTGGTTGAGAATCTGCCTGCCAATGCAGGGGACACGGGTTCGAGCCCTGGTCTGGGAAGATCCCACATGCCGCGGAGCAACTAGGTCCGTGAGCCACAACTACTGAGCCTGCGCGTCTGGAGCCTGTGCTCCGCAACAGGAGAGGCCGCGACAGTGAGAGGCCCACGCACCGCAATTAAGAGTGGCCCCCGCTCGCCACAACTAGAGAAAGCCCTCGCACAGAAACGAAGACCCAACACAGCCAAAAATAAATAAATAAATAAATAAATTTAAAAAGCATTCTTACAAATCAATAAGATGAATTTTCTAATAGGAAAATGGGTAAAGAACATGAATAGGCAACTTGCAGGAGGGAAAACACAAATGGTTGATAAATATAAGAACAAATGTTCAACTTTCTTATTAAAGAAATGTAAATTAAAACAATGACAGTCAAAGGAGGAAGAAAGGACATCTTTATTAAACTCTAAGGAGGAACAAAAAGGAAGTAAACATCTGAGACATCTTGCCTTAAAAAAGACTGGCACAACTTCAGAGACACCTTAACCTGGGGTCCTCGCTTTTTCTCCCTGCTTCTCACCACCCACAGCCTACTTCTCAGCCCAGGAGGTCCCTCCTAGACACTGTGACATCTTCCTCGTGAAGCTGGAGAGTCAGTGTCCCAATAGATATGCCAATGAACATTCTCCTGCCTAGTGCAAGTCGGTTGTTTGTTTTTGGTTTGAGAGACAGGCATCTTACCAAGGTGACCGACACCTGGAATTGACTGATTCAGGTGAGGGTTCACCTCTGTGAGGTTCCACATTGAAGAAAAACACAACAACCACAGCACTCACGAAAGGAAACTCAAGCCTAGGCAGTAATCCAAGTGGGATCATTGCAGGACAGTAAACAATGAGGAAAGGAGAAAAAAGGATGTGGAAGGGAATGATGACATTAATAATAACTCAGACAGTACTTAAATATGTGCCTGGCACTGTTATAAGTGCTTTGCATACAAGAATTCATTTCATTCTCACTACAAATTTGTGAGGCAATTAGTAATATTACCCACCGTCTTATGACTGGGGAAACTGAGGCACAGTGAAGCTAGATAAGTTGTTTGAGATCACACAATAAGTGGCAGAGCTGGAGTTTGAACCCAGGGAATCTGGTGTAAAAATTCACACTCTGAGCCACCACACTGAGATGAATCGAGGGAAAAAGAAGAGAGATGCTGGAGCATAAAAAGATGAGGAAGGAAGGAAGGAGGAGGAAAGCCTCAGTTTCCTGACGTTGGAAGGCAGTTGCTAGATATATACATATATCCACTCTTTTTTAGATTCTTTTCCCATGTAGGTCATTACAGAGTACTGAGTAGAGTTCCCTGTGCTATACAGTAGGTCCTTTTCAGTGATCTATTTTATATATAGTAGTGTGTATATGTCAATCCCAATCTTCCAATTTATCCCCCTCCTCCCTTTTCCCCCCTGGTAACCATAAGTTTGTTTCTACATCTGTGACTCTATTTCTGTCTTGTAAATAAGTTCATTTGTACCATTTTTTTAGATTCCACGTATAAGCGATATCATATTTGTCTTTCTCTGACTGACTTCACTTAGTATGATAATCTCTAGTTGCATCCATGTTGCTGCAAATGGCATTATTCCATTCTTTTTTATGGCTGAGTCATATTCTAATGTTATTTTTATATTGTGAGAAACAATTGTTTTCAGAAGGAACCCATGTGAATTCAGGGATACCAAAATGCTGCCTTTTGGTTTTGTTTTTCTCCCCTCTGCCGAAGCACAACCTAGAGCAGCAAAATCAAAAGATCTACCTATGCCCCCTCCCACCTCACCATTTAGCTGTAATTTAAACAAGAAAAGGCCTTACATCCTAGGAAGACTGGAGACTAAACTGAAGATAATTCCGATTCTCAAATAAATTCTTAAAAGCCCTCTAGTCTTCACCTGCACCACGCCACATCTTTAGGGTTCTAAAAGAAATTACAGCTCTATGGCTAAAGCAAACACTGAAATTGAGGAAAAACTTGGAACTCTAAGGTCCCTACCAAAATAGTGGGAAGAGACTGTGGGATTTGGGGCATTTACTTCTGGAGAAGGGGAAGGGCGCCAGTATTCACCAGCTCGGTGTCCAGCCCCGGCCTCTCTCCCAAGTTCTAGAGCCTTATACGCAGCTGCTTGCTGGGCTTCTCACCTTGGGGGCCCATGGGCACCTCAGGATCACCGTGCCCCCACCTGACCTCCTCCTCTTCCCTAGAAGCCTGCTCGTCTTCCTGTGTTCCCCGCCTCAGTGATGACAATATCTCCCATCCAGTCACCCAGGCCACAAGCCCACAAGTCATCTAGGTCGGCGTCCTTTTTCCATGAAGGGCCAAATAAGAAATATTTGAGGCTTTGCAGGCCATATGGTCTCTGTCACAACTACTCAACCCTGCCATTGCAGAATGAAAGCAGCCGTAGACAGCATCTAGCAAATGGGTGGGGCTGAGTTCCAATAAATCTGCAGTTAGGTGCACTGAAAAATTTTCACATAATTTTCATATGTTACAAAATAGTCTTCTTTTGATTTTTGCCAACTATTTAAAAATGTGAAATCCATTCTTAGGTCATGGGTCGTACAAGTGGGTCATGGGTCGAAGTAAGTGGGCTGGATTTTGTTGCTCTAGAATCCTCGCTCTCCTTCCTTCGCACATCTAATCTGGCACGTCCTACAGAACTCACTTCCTCAATACTTCTCGAATCTGTCCCACCTCTTCATCCATATCTACACCGTTTTAATTCAGGTACTCGTCCATATTGCTTTCTGACATGGACAGTTAAAGTTGAAGACTGCAAAGAAAAATCCTCTATACCTATGGTAGGTGGAAGCACATGTCCCTTCCCAGGTTTTTTAAGTTCCTCATAGTGTGAAGCATAAGCTACAGATTAGTTTGCCTCTTCCTTCATCTGGCACTGGAGAAACAACCTATTAATGTATGCCACTGTTTCATGAGGCGGCCTGGGAGGAGAGGGTAAATGATTCTCTGTAGTCTAGTCCCGGTGGAAGGGACTACGAGGCAGAGAATGGGAGCGAGCACTTGAGTGCGTGCTGGCTCCGTCTAACCTCAGGGGCCGGCTGGACTAGGTCTGGCCCTTTTCTCCACTGGTCTCCAGACTGGACATTCAGACCTGCTTTAGCTTGGGGCCAAACCGTCTGCTGGTGGCTAGGACTCAGCTAATTTACCCAAGACATCTGAGGCATTGGTCCTCAGTTTCTAGTCCTTTGCCCTCTGTTTTCAGTGTGGCACTGGACAGCAGCAGTGTTCTTCTCTGGAAACGAGACCAGTGGCCAAACATCAAGGGAGTTCACCCTGCCTATATGATGACAGTCACCAAGTCTTGGTGGGAGCAAGAGACATTAGGCAAATCACTCTCTGATGTCACACCTCCCACGTAAATAAAGGGGAAAGCCAATTTAATTTCTATTTTATTCACTTGCTGGAATTTAAGAAACATTTTAGATTTTTAAAAAAATTTTATTGAAGTATAGTTGATTTACAGTGTTGGGTTAATTTCTGCTGTACAGCAAAGTGATTCAGTTATACATACATACATATTTTTTTTCATATTCTTTTCCACTGTGGTTTATCACAGGATACTGAAAATAGTTCCTTGTGCTATAGAGTAGGACCTTCTTGTTTATCCATCCTACATGTAATAGTTTGCATCTGCTAATCCCAAACTCCCACTCCATCCCTCTCCCACCCTCCTCCCCCTTGGCAACCACAACTCTGTTCTCTATGTCTGTGAGTCTGTAAGAAACATTTTAGATTTTTGATTGTTTCTTTTTTCTATGTTGTCTAATATGTCAGTTTCTTAAGGAAAGCATCTTTTGTCTTATTTTGGATAGGATGATTGTAAGTACCTACATGTCTTTTCATTTAAAATGACCTTTTTCCCTCATCATAAAAGTGAGCTACAACAGCAGACTGCTCATTGGATGACGCAAAAATCCCTCCCACAACGAACACCTAGAAATGTTTTACAAAATATAACATCACAAGTAGATATTTCAGGATTTCCCTGGTGGCACAGTGGTTAAGAATCTGCCTGCCAGTGCAGGGGACATGGGTTTGAGCCCTGGTCCAGGAAGATCCCACATGCCATGGAGCAACTAAGCCCGTGCACCACAACTACTGAGCCCCAGAGCCACAACTACTGAGCCTGCACGCCTAGAGCCTGTGCTCCACAACAAAGAGAAGCCACCGCAATGAGAGGCCCACACACCACAATGAAGAGCAGCCCCTGCTCACCACAACTAGAGAAAGCCCGCGCACAGCAACAAAGACCCAACGCAGCCAAAAATAAACAAATAAAAAAATTTATTAAAAAAGAAAGCAGCATCTTCACTGTCTGTTCCTTGATTCTACCTTATAATCCTACTTTGCATAATGTTGCATAATATACTATATTTTTTTGAAAGTAGATATTTCACACCATCTCCCCTCTCCTCAAACCTCCAGTTTTCTCTCTACTATGTTACTGTTAGCAAATGATTTTTCTACTGATTTCACTGAAAAAAAAGGAATAAGAAGAGAATGTTCTGGGCTTCCCTGGTAGCACAGTGGTTAAGAATCCACCTGCCAATGCAGGGGACACAGGTTCAAGGCCTGGTCCGGGAAGATCCCACATGCCACGGAGCAACTAAGCCCGTGCGCCACAACTACTGAGCCTGCACTCTAGAGCCCGTGAGCCACAACTACTGAGCCCGCGTGCCACAACTACTGAAGCCTGTGCACCTAGAGCCCATGCTGCACAACAAGAGAAGCCACCGCAATGAGAAGCCCGCGCACCACCAACGAAGAGCAGCCCCCGCTCGCCGCGACTAGAGAAAGCCCGCGCGCAGCAATGAAGACCCACCGCAGCCAAAAATAAATGAATAAATAAAAATTTTTTTTTAATTAAATTATATTTTTTAAAAAACCTTCCAATGGCTTCTCTTCTCACTCCAATAAAAGCAAAATTCTACGAAGCTCTGGCTGATCTGGCACTTTGGAACCTCTGGTGTACCGCTGCTCTCTCTCTCTCCACTTTCCAGCCATGCTCCAGTCACACAGGCCTCCTTGCTGTTCCTTGAACATACCATGTCCACTTCCACCTCAGGGCATTTGCACTGGCTCTTACCTCTGCCTGAAATGCTCTCACCCAAAATAACGTCGTTAACTTTCTTCCTCATTTCATTTAGGTTTCTACCCAAATGTCGGCTTTCCCTGAAACAATAACTGCTCACTCCACTCCCAGCACTCCCCATCCCCTTAGTAAACATGCTTTACTTTTCTCCATCCCAATTCATACCCTCTGACATTATAGTATTGCATTTTCTGGTTTGCCTCCCTCAATTAGAATGTAAGCTTCATGAGGGCGGGGCTTTTGCCTTGTTCACTGGTGTAACTCCTGCTCTGAAAACAGTTCCTGGTTCCATAGTAGATGCTCAATAAATATTTATTGAATGACTGTCTGAAAGGCACAGTTGAGAGTCCAAGAAAATAAGGTGTCAGAAAGGATAAGAGAACTGAAAACTATAGTGGTATATGGGTAACTTGTCATCTAATGACTTGAGATTTGACCACTGTGGCTAAGACTCTTATCCCCCAATATCCATTCTCCTCTGTATCTATAGCAGAACTCCTAATTTTTAGTTGGACACAGTCACACAGAATAAAGACTACCATGACTAAGTTCTGACCAATGGGATATAAAAGAAAATGTTATTTGGAAGCTACTGAGAATCTCCTTAAAAGACAACTGCCATGTCCCTTCTTCTTGACCTCTTACTCTTTTCTGCTGGCTGGAATGTACAAGCGAAGGCTAGAGCTGGAGCAGCCGTCTTGGACCATGAGGTGACCTGAGATACAGAGACCACATGGACTGGAACAACAAGATAGAAAGAGCCTGGGTACCTGAGAACATGGTAGGGACAAACACTCCATGCCGGCGTGGACTGCCTTACTCTGGACTGTTATATGAGACAATTTTTCTCTCACTTATGCCTCTATTATTTGGGAGCTCTGTTGCTCTCAGCTGAACCTACTACTAATCAGCACAATGCACATGCAGAGAGAGGAGCCAAGGCTTTGGAACCAAGAACCTCATATTAGTGTTGGACCATCAATTAGTTATCCCCTCAGTGAAATGGCGAATTAGGAAAAAACCTGTCCACTGGCAGAGGAGACTAAATGAAAGATTGCCTACCTAGGCCTGGGTTCTGGGCAGAAAAATAGAGTTCTTTTGAGAATTCATAACCACTAATAGGGTAAGATTTTTTAAACAATAAAAAGCACAACCCAAAGGGGGAAATGATAAATCTGAGTATATTAAAATAAAAAAATATAATTCTGAATGACAAAAGACACCATAAATGAAGTTAAAGACAGGCCACAGAATACATAAACAACAAAGGATTAGTGCAAGAAAATATAAAGACTTCTATACATCAATAAGAAAAAGACAACCTAGTAGAAGAACAATGGGGAAGGGACATGAAGAGGTACTTCACAGAGGGGGAAACTTTTTTTTTAACATCTTTATTGGAGTATAATTGCTTTACAATGGTGTGTTAGTTTCTGCTGTGTAACAAAGTGAATCAGCTATATGTATACATATACCCCCATATCTCCTCCCTCTTGCATCTCCCTCCCACCCTCCCTATCCCACCCCTCTAGGTGGTCACAAAGCACTTAGCTGATCTCCCTGTGCTATGCGGCTGCTTCCCACTAGCTATCTATTTTACATTTGGTAGAGTATATATGTCCATGCCACTCTCTCACTTCGTCCCAGCTTACCCTTCCCCCTCCCCGTGTCCTCAAGTCCATTCTCTATGTCTGCGTCTTTATTCCTGTCCTGCCCCTAGGTTCTTTAGAACCTTTTTTTTTTTTTTAAGATTCCATATATATGTGTTAGCATACAGTATTTGTTTTTCAGAAGAGGAAACTTTTAATGACCAGCAACCAAATGAAAAGGTGCCCAACCCATATTGATTATGGAAATGGTAATTAAAATAATAACTCATCCTTACCGAGACCCTACTATGTGCCAGGCAACATTCTGAAGGCTTTACATAAGACACCATTTCATATCCATCAAACTGGCAAAACTTTTAAAAGCACAACAAATAACAACTTTTGGCGAGGATGTGAAGCAATGGAAACTTCCAGGCACGGCTGGTGAGAGTACAAGTACTTTACAAGGCAATTTGGCAATATCTGGTCAAGTGGAAGATGCAAATATCACTTCTAGATGGACATTTAGAGAAATCTGTATATATGCCCAAGAATTTTCAGAGCAACCCCATTTGTAACAGCGAAAAAATGGAAACGATATAAATGTCCTCCTTCAGGAGAATGGATAAGCAAACATACACACTCTGGAGCTCTCTACAACAAGGAAAATGAATGAACTAGAGCTACATGTATCAACATGAATGAGTCTCACAAAGTACTGAATGAAAAAGTTTGTTTCAGAATGATACATGTACAGATTACCATTTGTATAGAGTTTTAAAGTATGCAAAAACCCCTATATTATTTATGAATACCCTCATTGTAGTAGTGTAAAAATATTCAAGATAATGGCGCTTCTAGGGAGAGATGGTGTTGGAGAGACAGGGAAAGGTGCATACAGGGTGTCAACTCTGTCTGTATTGTTTTAATTCTTAAAGGAATTAAACTCAGGTAACTCAGTTACTCAGGTAAATAGGGCATGGGGTTACAGTTTAATAAAGCTAAGTAATGGGTATACGTGCATTCACCATGTTGGTCTCTATACATTTCTGTAGGCTTGAAATACTAACAATAAAAATATATAAGCAAATAAAAGTAATCCAGTCATTTTGAGAAAAAATAAGAAACTGGCTTAAAAATTACATAACTGTATCATCCAAAAATGTTAACATTTTAATCTAAATTTTTTCATTGAGTTCTAATACTTACTGAGCCCCTGCTTTGTGCCCAATTAGGATACTGGACATTCTAGATACCTGGGGCCAATAAGACTGTGACATTCCTGAATGACACCCTGCCATATGTGCTGCCAAAATCTCCAGCAAAAGGGTTACAGCTCTGTTAAGAAGTGTCTTTAAAATGTATGTTTAAGGTTTTTCACTGGACAAATATTCAATATTCATCAAAGGGATTACCCACAGTTTTCTGGAAATAACAGTAACTGATACTTTCATTGAGCATTTACTATGTGCCAGGATCTGTTCTGAGCACTTTACATGTATTAACACATCTAATCCTCACAACAACTCTCTGAAGTAGGTGCCATTATTATCATGATCATCCCCATTTTCAACAGGAGGACGCTGAGGCACAGAGAAGTTAAGTAACTTGCACAATGTCACACAGCTAGTAAACGATGGAGCCAGGATTCAGACCAGACAGTCTGGCTCCAGAGCCCTCGCTCTTAACCATGGTGAAATCTTATTTTCAGCATCACTAATTTTACAATAATAATGCTTTAGGTTAGTTGTGTGTGGCAAGTGGACATGAGTCGATAATTGAACTCCAACATGGCATTGCCTTAATTAATCTCATTTCATGTGTGTATGGCTTGTCTCCTTAATCAGAGAGCAAGCTTCTGAAAGGCAGACACTGTGGTTTAAGACAATACTTTTTGTTGTTGATCACTATGTACCTTCAATAGTGTTATTTGCCCACAGAAAATTTTCAATTAATACTTACTGAATGACTGAAGGGAAATACAAGAAAACCCATGAACATTTCCACATGGAGGCATAAGAGTTTAATTTCCTAGGTCAATCGGGAAAGATATTCCTCAAGAGTCTTTTCTACGATTTTAGTTTTCATTAACCTTTTTGTTAACGAAAGCTTTATTGAGATATGACTCACTCATTTAAAGTCAATTTAGTGATTTTCAGTATAACCATTGAGTTGTATGACCATAACCACAATCAATTTAAAACATGATCATCTTTCTGCCTCAAAAAACCCTGTGTCCATTAACACCATTAGCAGCCTTTCCTCTTTTCATCCCATGCCTCCTCCTAGCCCTAGGCAGCCACTAAACCAGTTTCTGTCTCTATGGACTTGCCTCTTCCAGACCTCTCACAGAAATGAATCCTACAATATGTGGTCTTCTGTGACTGGCTTCTCTCACTTAGCATAATGTTTTCAAGGTGGTATATCCCTACAATGAACTATTATTTGGCAATAAAAAGGAATGATTCATTAACTTTTTTTTTTTTTAAAGATCTCCTGACTAATTTATTTATTTATATATTTATTTTCATTTATTTTTTTTTTTGCTGTGTTAGGTCTTCGTTTCTATGCGAGGGCTTTCTCTAGTTGCGGCGAGCGGGGGCCACTCTTCATCGTGGTGCTCCGGCCTTTCACTGTCACGGCCTCTCTTGTTGCGGAGCACAGGCTCCAGACGCGCAGGCTCAGCAGTTGTGGCTCACGGGCCTAGTCGCTCCGTGGCATGTGGGATCTTCCCAGACCAGGGCTCGAACCCGTGTCCCCTGCATTGGCAGGCAGACTCTCAACCACTGCGCCACCAGGGAAGCCCGTCATTAATTATTTTATGCAACCGATTTACTAATGTATTGCAAGATTTCAGGCATACTTATACTTAATTTTTTAAAACCTTTTTTGTGGTGAAATATTCATAACATAAACATTTCCATTTTAACCATTTTTAACTGTGCAAATCAGAGACATTAAGCATATTCATATTATCGTACCACCATCACTACTATCCATCTCCAGAACTGTTTTTCATCATCCCAAACTGAAATGCTGTATGCATTAAGCAATAGCTCCCCATTCTCCCCTCTCCCCAGCCCGTGGCAACTACCACTGTACTTTCTATCAATATGACTCTTCTAGATACCTCATATAAGAGGAATAATATGGTATTTGTTCATTTGTTACTGGCTTATTTCACTTAGCATAACGTCTTCAATGTTCATCACTGTTGTAGCATGTCTCAGAATTTCCTTCCTTTTTAAGACTGAATAACATTCTATTGTATGAACACACCACATTTTGCTTCCATTCATCTGTCTGTGGATATTTGGGTTGCTTCCATGTTTCAGCTATTGTGAATAATGCTGCTATACACATGGATGTACAAAAATCTGTTCACATCACTCCTCTCAATTCTTTTGGATATATACCTAGAAGTAGAATTGTTGGATCATATGATAACTCTACGTTTAACTTTTTGAGGAACTGCTACACTGTCTTCCACAGCAGCTGCACAATTTTATATTCCTACCAGCAATGCACAAGCATTCCAACTTCTCCACATCCTTGCCAAAGCTTGTTTCTTTTCTTTCTTTTTCTAATAATAGCCATCCTAATGGGTGTCATGTGGTACCTCACTGTGTTTTAAATTTGCATTTCCCTAATGATTATACCTTATTTTTCGTAAATCCTATTATCCAAGAAATACCTTAAGAGATTTTAAAAACCTCTTTACAAACTGAATAGTCCCCACATGTAGCTGAGGAAACTAATTGCTGCAATACTTCAAGCATAAATATGGTAGGTCCTGTGCTGGACACTTGTCACAGGTTAAGTTCCCCCAGGAAGTGAACTCTGAGACAGTTCAGAGTGCAGGCTGTTAAGTAAGGAGTGCCCTTGGGACGAACAGCTGTGGGAGAGGGGTCCCCGATAATTTTTAAGAGTTCAAAGGGGTCTTGAGATCAAAAAATTTGAGATCTACAGTCTAGAGCATACTAGATGAGGTAAAACCCCCTCAGAGTCACTTTAAATCAAATATCAGCCATAAAAAAGGAACAGAATTGGGTCATTTGTAGAGACATAGATGGACCTAGAGACTGTAATACAGAGTGAAGCAAGTCAGAAAGAGAAAAACAAATATCATATATTAATGCATATATGTGGAATCTAGAAAAATGGTACAGATGAACTGGTTTGCAGGGCAGAAACAGAGACACAGATGTAGAGAACAAACGTGTGGACACCAAGGGGGGTAAAGCGGGGTGTGGGATGAATTGGGAGATTGGGATTGACACATATACACTAATATGCATGAAATTGATAACTAATAAGAACCTGCTTATAAAAAAAATAAATTAAATTCAAAAAATCAATCAATCAATCAAATATTTACCTGACTACTAAAATTGGAAGATCCTCTCTCCCATTTCCAATCTCTCTGTCTCTCTCTCTCTCTCTGACCTTCATTCCTTTTCCCACTTTATCCTAAAACTCTCTCACCTTCCTTGATGTGTTTCACTCTGCACCCCTGTCTCCAGCATATGTTTATCTCACCTTCTCCTCCAGACCTTTTCTGTGGGTTGCAAGAAATTAAACTGCTCCTGTTTCCATGCTGGCAGTAGCATTCTCTTTGATGAAGATAGATACAATACATTATATATAGTTTGTTTTCTTAGAACTTCTGAATCACAGAGAGGCATTTTGTTATTGTGTATGCAAACAGGGATGTATTGCATTTCATTTACATTGTAAGTTGAAATTGCACTTTTGTAATAAAGAAATTTCAAAAAATACCAGCAGCATCTATTTAAAGTTTATTGTGAAGAAAAAAAGTACACGCTGAATTGCCATCAAGAGATTAGACTCTCATATTTCCGTGAGGCCCATTGAAAATATGGATGATCAACACCTCTGCTTATTTCAATCCAAGTACAGAAACCACCAGAGAACCGAAAAATACCCAAAACTCAACCAAGTTCCAATGTTCCTCTGGTGACATAATCTCTCCTGGAAGAATGTCATGCTACAAAGGACACAGAAAAAGTAAAGATCTGAAGTAGGTGGAGTAAGGAATCATCATGGCAATCAAATACGAGATGAGAAGAGGGCTTCCTTTTTGGTCTGGGGAGTTTTTGCTTTTTGGAAACATAATGTGTTGCTTTCTCCAAGCATCACACACACACACACACACACAAAGTACGTAGCTTGATAAATTTAGTTGCAGTTCTGTCACAACAATGGTGACAAAATTTTCCTCTGACCACAATGTGTTTGAGTATAAATGCTTCCTCTTTCCAGGCTCTGGTTAGTACATATGCAAATTCCTAGTGAGGTGACACCCACTGTCCCACAGCAGGACTCCTTCTTGAGAGCAGACAGCGAGGATCTGGCCATCCTCTCTAGGCACAGGTGCAAAGGAATTAAACTGTATTCTAGCTGGTGAGTTCTCTGGCCTTATACCCATTTCACAGAAACTGATGATCGCAGCTGATCCAGTTTCACCGTGGCCAGCCAAGAGTGACACACAGATTCGGCCACGTGTTGGGCAGTACCTTTGTCACCTTGTGGAATGGGAATCAGTGGACAAGGCACTGCTGTCTCTCCTCCTGCCCCTGCTGTGCCACAGAGCCCCTCCACGCTGACTCTCTTCCCCAAGGGGCTTCACCACTGCAGCTTGCACACGGAGCTGGCTTGGGGATGAAAGGGTGAGCAGAAACAGGAAATCAAATGGCAGGAAAGGAGAAATGAAAGAAAAGGGACTGAGAACAAATGGAATATCGTCAGCAGAAAGGAGAACAACAGAAGCGGAACCGTGAGAGACAAGGGAACCCTAAATATGAAAGAGTACTAGAACTTCTAATAATAGTTCCCATTTAGTAATGCTTACTATGTGTTAGGCACTGGATAAATATTTTATGTGAGTTTCTTCATCTCATTTAATCCTTACAACAAAACCTGTGGCAGGCAGTATTATTATGAATATTTTATGAAAAATAAAACATGCTCTTGCAATGAAAAAACAACCCCCCACATACACACACAACATTTAAAAGAAGTCAAAAGAGGAGAGGATAAAAAGAAGCAGAAAAAAAGGGACAAACAGAAAGCACAAAATCAGATGGTAGAAATAAGTATAAACATACTAGAACTAAACTGTACAGTTAAAAGACAAGACTGATACGATTTCAATTTTCTTAAATTTTCTGAGGCTTGATTTGTGACCCAAGATGTTCTGACCACAATGCTATGAGATTGGAAATCAATTACAGGAAAAAAACTGTAAAAAACACAAATACATGGAGGCTAAACAGTGCACGACTAAATAACCAAGAGATCGCTGAAGAAATCAAAGAAGAAATAAAAAAATACATAGAAACAAATGACAATAAAAACACGATGACCCAAAACCTATGGGACGCAGCAAAAGCAGTTGTAAGAGGGAAGTTTATAGCAATTCAATCTCACCTAAAGAAACAAGAAAAATCTCAAATAAACAATCAAACCCTACCCTTAAGACAACTAGAGAAAGAAGAACAAAGAAAATCCAAAGGTGGCAGAAGGAAAGAAATCATAAAGATCAGAGCAGAAATAAATGAAATAGAAATGAAGAAAACAATAGCAAAGATCAATAAAATGAAAAGCTGGTTCTTTGAGAAGATAAACAAAACTGATAAACCCTTAGCCAGACTCATCAAGAAAGAAAGGGAGAGGATGCAAATCAAGAAAATTAGAAATGAAAAAGGAGAAATCACAACTGACACTGCAGAAATACAAAGGATTATAAGAGACTCCTACAAACAACTTTATGCCAATAAAATGGACAACCATGAAGAAATGGACAAATTCTTGGAAAGGTACAATTTTCCAAGACAGAACCAGGAAGAATTAGCAAATATAAACAGACCTATCACAAGCAATGAAATTGAAACCATAATTAAAAATCTTCCAACAAACAAAAGTCCAGGACCAGATGGCTTCACAGGCGAATTCTATCAAATATTTAGAGAAGAGCTAACACCGATCCTTCTCAAACTCTTCCAAAAACTTGCAGAGGGAAAAACACTCCCAAATTCATTCTATGAAGCCACCATCACCCTGATACCAAACCAGAAAAAGATATCACAAAAAAAGAAAATTGTAGACCAATATCACTGATGAACATAGATGCAAAAATCGTGAACAAAATACTAGCAAGCAGAATCCAACAGCATATTAAAAGGATCATACACCATGATCAAGTGGGATTTATCCCAGGGATGCGAGGATTCTTCAATATATGCAAATCAATCAATGTGATACACCACATTAACAAATTAAGGAATAAAACCATATGATCATCTCAATAGATGCAGAAAAAGCTTTTGACAAAATTCAACACCCATTTATGATAAAAACTCTCCAGAAAATGGGCATAGAGGGAACCTACCTCAACATAATAAAGGCCATATATGACAAACCCACAGCAAGCATCATACTCAGTGGTGAAAATCTGAAATCATTTCTACTAAGATCAGGAACAAGACAAGGATGTCCGCTCTCGCCACTCTTTTATTTTATTTATTTTATTTTATTTTTATTTTTATTTTTTTAAATTTTTGGCTGCGTTTGGTCTTTGCTGCTGCACGTGTGCTTTTCTCTAGTTGCGGCGGGCGGGGGCTACTCTTCATTGCGGTGCGCAGGCTTCTCATTGGGTGCTTCTCTTGTTGCAGAGCACGGACTCTAGGTGTGCAGGCTTCAGTAGTTGTGGCACTCAGGCTCAGTAGTTGTGGCGCACGGGCTTAGTTGCTCTGCAGCATGTGGGATCTTCCCGGAGCAGGGCCCAAACCCGTGTCCCCTGCACTGGCAGGCTGATTCTTAACCACTGCGCCACCAGGGAAGTCCATCGCCACTCTTATTCAACATAGTTTTGGAAGTCCTAGCCACGGCAATCAGAGAAGAAAAAGAAATAAAAGGAATACAAATTGGAAAAGAAGAAATAAAACTGTCACTCTTTGCAGATGACATGATACTATACATAGAAAATCCTAAAGATGCCACCAGAAAACTACTAGAACTAATCAAAGAATTTGGTAAGGTTGCAGGATACAAAATTAATGCACAGAAATCTCTGGCGTTCGTATACACCAACAACGAAAAATCAGAAAGAGAAATTAAGGAAGCACTCCCAGTTACCACGGCAACAAAAGGAATAAAATACCTAGGAATAAACCTACCTAAGGAGACAAAAGACCTGTATGCAGAAAACTATAAGACACTGATGAAAGAAATTAAAGATGATACAAATGGATGGAGAGATATACCATGTTCTTGGATTGGAAGAATCAATATTGTGAAAATGACTATACTACCCAAAGCAATCTACAGATTCAATTCAATCCCTATCAAACTACCAATGGCATTCTTTACAGAATTAGAACAAAAAATTTTACAGTTTGTATGGAAACACAAAAGACCCCGAATAGCCAAAGCAATCTTGAGAAAGAAAAATGGAGCTGGAGGAATCAGGCTCCCCGACTTCAAACTATACCACAAAGCTACAGTAATCAAGACAGTATGATACTGGCACAAAAACAGAAATATAGATCAGTGGAACAGGATAGAGAGCCCAGAGATAAAACCACACACATATGGGTACCTAATTTATGACAAAGGAGGCAAGAACATACAGTGGAGAAAAGACAGCCTCTTCAATAAGTGGTGCTGGGAAAACTGGGCAGCTACATGTAAAAGAATGAAATTAGAACACTAGGTAACACCATACAAAAAAATAAACTCCAAATGGATTAAAGACTTAAATATAAGACCAGACACTATAAAATTCTTAGAGGAAAACATAGGAAAAACACTCTTTGACATAAACCACAGCAAGATCTTTTTGGGCCCACCTCCTAGAGTAATGGAAATAAAAACATAAATAAACAAATGGGACTTAAACTTAAAAGCTTTTGCACAGCAAAGGAAACCATAAACAAGACAAAAAGACAACCCTTAGAATGGGATAAAATATTTGCAAATGAAACAACAGACAAAGGATTAATCTCCAAGATATACAAACAGATCATGGAGCTCACTATCAAAAAAAACAAACAGTCCAGTTAAAAAATGGGTGGAAGACCGAAATAGACACTTCACCAAGGAAGACATGCAGATGTCCAAGAGGCACATGAAAAGATGCTCAAAATCACTAAGTATTAGAGAAATGCAAATCAAAACTACAATGAGGTATCACCTCACGCTGGTCAGAATGGCCATTATCAAAAAATCTACAAACAACAAATGCTGGGGAGGGTGTGGAGAAAAGGGAACCCTCCTGCCCTGTTGGTGGGAATGTAAATTGATACAACCACTATGGAAAACAGCATGGAGGTTCCTTAAAAAACTAAAAATAGAACTACCATCTGACCCAGCAATCCCACTACTGGGCATATACCCTGAGAAAACCATAAGTCAAAAAGAGACATGGGGGCTTCCCTGGTGGCTCAGTGGTTAAGAATCCACCTGCCAATGCAGGGGACATGGGTTCGATCCCTGGTCCAGGAAGATCCCACATGCCGCGGAGCAACTAAGCCCGTGTGCCACAACTACTGAGCCTGCGCACCTAGAGGCCATGCTCCTCAACAAGAGAAGCCACTGCAATGAGAAGCCCACGCACCACATCGAAGAGTAGCCCCTGCTCGCCGCAACTAGAGAAAGCCCACGCACAGCCAAAAATAAATAAATAAATACATTTATTAAAAAAAATAAAAAGAGACATGTACCGCAATGTTCATCACAGCACTATTTACAATAGCCAGGACATGGAAGTGACCTAAGTGTCCATCGACAGATGAATGGATAAAGAAGATGTGGCACATATATACAATGGAATATTAGTCAGCCATAAAAAGAAACGAAATTGAGTTATTTGTAGGGAGGTGGATGGACATAGAGTCTGTCATACAGAGTGAAGTAAGTCAGAAAGAGAAAAACAAATACCGTATGCTAATGCATGTATATGGAATCTAAAAAAAAAAATGGTACTGATGAACCTAGTTGCAAGGCAGGAATAAAGAGGTAGACATAGAGAATGGACTTGAGGACATGGGGTGGGAGGGCAAAGCTGGGGCCAAGTGAGAGTAGCATCGACATATATACACTACCGAATATAAAGCAGCTGGCTGGTGGGAAGCAGCAGCATAGCACAGGGAGATCAGCTCGTTGCTTTGTGACCACCTAGAGGGGTGGGATAGGGAGGGTGGGAGGGAGGCTCAAGAGGGAGGGGATATGGGGACATGTGTATGCATATGGCTGATTTGCTTTGTTGTGCAACAGAAACTAACACAGTATTGTGAAGCAATTATACTCCAATAAAGATCTATTTAAAAAAAAAGACAATGATTGCCTATCGATAGAAAAGAAACAAATTTGCACTATATGTTGTTTCCAAGAGCACATCTAAAACATAATAGCAGGGACAGGAAAGTAAGGATGTGGGGAAAACGTACCAGGCACATACTACTGACCACAAGAAAGCTTATGAAGTTATACTAATATTAGTCAAATAGACCCTGAGGCCAAAAGCACTCATAGATTAATGAAAGTTACTTCATAATGATTAATGACTTGGTTTACTGTGAAGCTATAACAGTTCTAGATTTGCATGCATCTGATGAAATAGCCTCAAAAATACATATATATAAAGCAAAAATCAACAGAATTATAAGGAGAACTTGACAGATCCACCATCATAGTATGATGGTGGGAGATTTTAACACGTCTCAGTAACTGATAGGTCCGACAGGAAAAAAAAAAACAAAACTCAGCAAGTACATGGATTTGACCAACACAATCCACAAACTTGATATAAAGGACACATGTAGAACATTCGGCCCAATAATTGGAGAATTGTTCCTCAAACACTCATGAGACACTTACAAAAATGAACTATACATTGTATCATAAAGCAAACCTCATCAAATCCGCAAGGCTTGGTACCATCCTGGGAAGTGAGGATGCAGAGAAGTGAAGTTCCGGCCTTTGCCTCCGTGGCTGAGAAGTGGGGAGGATGGCCCAGAATGCACACAGCCATGGCCCAGCTCCAGGAATGCTACCCACTACGTGGTCGTGGTCGTGCTGCAGTCATCCTGCTCTAAGCAGCCCAGTCAGAAAGGGCAATCCAGGTGAAGGGCTGTGGGTGATATGGCATAGTTCAGGAACTAAATCGAAATGGGTTTTGCTGCTCCCCCGCCCTCCCCCAAGCCTGGTGTTTTCCAAGTGAAAAGTGAGGCCTCAGTCCCTCAGAGGGAACTGTGCAACAGCCAGATAGGCAAAGTGACCTCTGGGGATGTGCAAATTCGAGCATTGATTCCATAGCGGAGGCACCAGGCACCGTAGATTGAGGCAAGAGGGACCGGAGGGTTCTCTGTTCAAATGTAAATAGTAACTACCCTACACATTCAAGACAAACAATGGAGACTTTTCAGGACAAAAAGATGCAGGCAGCTAACATGCAAGTGATGCATTTGAATCTTTAAACTGAAGCGTCCTGAGTGGTGAGGCACTAGCACAGATGGGACTGTTGAAGGCTGCGCTTGGCAGTGTGCAAAGATTGGTCCTGCCTGGGCCAGGGGAGGGGCCAGGACCTAAATAGGGTCTTACATCCAGGGTGGAGAGGGTACAGTGAGAAGGTTGCAGGAATCCTGGCTGAGACGCTGGGGTAGTGGCCCCAATGACAGCACCCCAACCTGAGGCCAAAGGAGGAGCCCCGGATTCCCGACGAGGCACAGAGGCCCTTCCTCCGAAGTGTCGGAAAGCAGAACGGGGCCAGCTCCGTAGAGGGAGTGTTTGCGGTCTGAAGGGAGTGAGGCCACGGAGTCCCTGAAAGGGATATTGAATGCTCTCAAGGGGAGAGAGAGAGAGAGTAGGGGTGCCAGGCCCCAGGGGTATGCTCTTTGCAACACAGCGCCCCAAGTTGTTTAGCCCAGGGAAGAATTGGCCTCACAGCCCCAGGGGTCTGATGGTGGAGCCCACAGTTTGCCTAGAGGCTGACCCTGTCCCTGACTGCCAAGCCTCAAATAGTCTTTCCCTAGCCTTCTTCCCTCTGGGCAAGAATTAAGGAAGTCTTGATGATTCCTCTTAGACAACCAGATCTCCTAAACACCACTTTTATTATGTATGCCACCACCTTGCTGGTAAAAGGCTCCTTATTACTTCTGAGATCTAGCCTCAAGCTGACTGCTGTTCGCTTATGCGCTCTCTGGCCCTACCTCCCCCTCCCTCTCCCTCCCTCCCTTTCCCCCAACCCGTTTCCCTAAGTTCTGGTCATCCTTCAAGGTCTAGTTCAACTCCCATCTACTCCAAGAAGCCTTCAAAAGCAATTCCAACCATACTGGTCTGTCTCGCCTTTCTCTGAAACCTGTACCACAGAAGAGCATTTTTGCCATTTGTGTTTGTTTGTTCCATTTCCTCTAATTGTTTTATATACCTTTCCATACTTACGCTGGAAGTTTCCCAAGGGCAACAGCAAGAACTGTTGCCTTTTTTGGTTGGTTGGTTGGTTGGTTGCTTGGTATCAAAGTGTAGCTTATTCATTCGTTCAAACATATTTATTGAGTACGTACCATGTGTCACGTACAGTTCTGAGTGCTGGGGATACAGCTGGGGGAAAAAAATCAGAAAAAATTCCCTGCCCTCCTGAAGCTTACCTTCGAGTGTTAGAGAGACAGAGTGACCCAGGAAGGGAGATAGGGAGTGTTGATGGGGTTTGCAATTTTCGATGAGGCGGCCAGAGCAGGCCTCAATGAGCTATCTGAATGAAGTGAGGGAGTGGGGCAAGTAGCAGCGGAAATAGGCAGGGCAAAGGCCCTGAGGCAGGAGTGCGCTTGGCCTGTGTGAGGAACGGCCAGACAGTCCTGTCACAGGCCTCTTGTGCAAACAGCACTTCCTTGAGTGCACCCTGTGAAACTTCTAGAAGAAAACCACTTGCTGAAGAGCAAAAACCTTTAAGTCAATTAAATCCGGACTGATCATGTCACATTCATCTTCATGTTCTCTGTGGTGCCAGACGTTGTCTTCCCTACAGCCACCCCAAATAAACTTATAACCTAAGTCAGAGCAGTGTGCTTGCATGCTGTACACATGGCCTCCAATCAGATTGCTGGCCCTAAGCTCCTCCTAGGTGGAAATCCTGGAGTCACCCTGGACAGAGTCTCCGGCCTCCAGGAACGTGAATCCAGTGGCAGAAACTGACATGCACACAAACCTCTGTTTTATTTGCTATGGTACAGGAATTTGTCGAGTGCTACGGGCACACATATAGGAGGGAGTAAAGTATGTTGCATTTGGGGGTTAAAGAAGCTAAAAAAATAAGTGACATTTGAAGAATGGAAAAGCTTTCTGGGCAACAGAACAGCAAGAGGAAAGGTCTGTAGTGAGAATATACCAGAGGTGACAAACAAGTAGTAAGTAAGGGAAGTAGGCCAGGCCAGGGAGCTTAGGGCCTGTGCAGACAGGAGGCACGTGCCCTCTTGATGAGGTGGCAGCCCTGTTTAGCACCCTCTGACAGCTGGCACAGTGAAACACAGGCCCAGTGTTATCAGAACTTCTGGTTTCTTAAGAGAAGCTAAAGATCTGGGGTGTTATGCAAAATCGCCTGTTTATTTTTCTTCTTCATTTCTGGCATCTACATCTGAATAAATATAAACATGATGTGAACCAAACAAAATTGCCTGCAAGGGACATTCAGCCTGAAGGTGGCCAGCAGCCAGGAGAGCTAGAGCTCCCAGTGACTTGGGG
The DNA here is from genome assembly GCF_028021215.1 of Eschrichtius robustus. Classification (NCBI taxonomy): domain Eukaryota; kingdom Metazoa; phylum Chordata; class Mammalia; order Artiodactyla; family Eschrichtiidae; genus Eschrichtius; species Eschrichtius robustus. Next base: position 104,809,202 of record NC_090845.1, read on the forward strand.
AGCCTGGCTGGACATAAAGCTGGAAAGAGTTTGGGGAATCGGACACGAAGAAACAAGCCTGCAGGCAAAGGAGTTGGGACTGCCTTTTGTGGCATTTGAGGGGAGGGGGTGTCACTGAAGAAGCTTAAGCTGGGAGTGAAATGGTCAGATTTTCACATTGGGAAGGTCTGTCTCCTGGAGGGTGGATTTGAAGACCATTGTGATCTATAAGGGCAAGACGATAAGGACCTGAACAGAACAGTGGAGGTGAGGTGGGGCAAAGAGTAGATCTGAGCAATGTTCTCCCATCTAAGTGACCTCATGGCTTATTGGTGGGGTGGGCAGACTATGTACACTAGATACAGGGAAGGGAGGTGTCAAGGATAAGTTTTAGCATTAATCTCTCACTGATTTTTGGTGGGCATGAGGACAGTGGCTGGGTAGGGATAAAGTACAAAAGATAACAAAGTACGCTAGCTCAGAATTTCTCAATTATTGTCATTTTGTGCCGGGGAAGTCTGTTCTGGGGGACCACCCTGTGCATTGTTGGATGTTTCACAGCATCCTTGGCCTCTACCCACTAGATCCCTCAAGTTGTGACTGCCAAAAATATCTCCAGACGTTGCTTCCACCGCAGAGGCAAAATCGCCCCTGTTTGGGAACCATTGCTCTAGTGTCAGGAGGGAAATTCCCTGTTTGCTACTTCCCTTTTTTTCTTTGCATTGCAGTGGCGCTGAGGGTCTGTTCTGGTTTCTCTTAGTAAAAGGTAGAAGACCTTTTGTGAGATTTTTGCTTAAGGAGCCAGAATTCTTGACTAAGCCCTTGGTCTGTGCTGGGGTCTGTGTCCTTTTTTTAAAAAATTTTATTTATTTTTGGCTGCATTGGGTCTTCATTGCTGTGCACGGGCGTTCTCTAGTTGCGGCGAGCGGGGGCTGCTCTTCATTGCGGTGCGCGGGCTTCTCACTGTGGTGGCTTCTCTTGTTGCAGAGCACGGGCTCTAGGCATGCGGGCTTCAGTAGTTGTGGCACAAGGGCTCAGTAGTTGTGGCTCACGGGCTTAGTTGCTCCGCGGCATGTGGGATCTTCCCAGACCAGGGCTCGAACCCGTGTCCCCTGCATTGGCAGGCGGATTCTTAACCACTGCACCATGAGGGAAGCCCGGGTCTGTGTCCTTTATGAACCCAGCAGGGGGCCTCTAGCTGGCTGGAAGGAGATCTGACTTTGGAAAGAGGGACATCATTCTCTCCCCCCAGATACTTTCTTGTTTGTGCCCCTTTCTAACTCCATTTACAGAAAAGAAGAAAGCCTTAGTGAGAAGGGTAAAGATCAAGAAAGCCAACAGGATGCACCAGTCAGCCCAGAACTCCAGCCACGACCAGCCAAAGTGAAAAGAACTGCAACTGGGAATCTCACACCCAAGTCATCAGGGCTCAATGGATTAAAGGTTAGAGCTAAACTTGATGTTGACTCATCAGGACTTTGATTACACTAAGCCAAAATGAGAGCTCTTTGTTTATTGCAGTTCCTGGAAAGCCTTGCATTTGTCTTCATCTTCTTGCACGCGGGGGCAGTGGCCTAACTCAATCAAGATGTTCTTTGAGTAAAAGTACACAGAGATTACAAATAAAAGTTTGATGCTGAAGAAACAGCATTCCTAACCCTCGCCTAGCCCTACAAAAAAAATTCTTTTTTCAAATGTCGCATGACGTTTAGGGTCTAGAGGAAATGGAACTGACTCTAAGAGTCTTACCCATTACAGCAGGCCAGGACTGTCGAAGCCATGCCACCACGCTTGGTTTTTTTTCCTCACAATGCGCACACTTTCAGGGCCTTTTCTGAAGGTTAATGACAAGTCGTGACCCTTATTTTTCTAATTGTTTGCAGCCATTACTGTTCATTTCATTAAGGACTTGCTCAGTCTATGCCAGGCGGTGCCCATGATGGCACTCAGCCAGTTCCCAGGGGCTCCTGTTCCAACTGGAGACTTCTTAAAAGGCAGATGACATAATCATTTTGGAAACATTATTATAAACTTATTGTATAATGTTTATAGCAAATGTCAACAAGTGTATGTGTGTGGTGATGGGGAAGGGGAGGTCTTAGGTTAGAGAGTGGCTAGCCTATTTGCGGGGCGATTTAGAAATAATAGTAACCTCTCTCAGTTCTGCTGGTTTCGATAGTTTACACAGTGTTTTCATAAACATTATTTTGTTCAGTAATATACACAGGCAAGGATTCATTCTGAACTTTGGAGTGCAAGACTCAAAATCTCAAAATTCAGCACGGGCAGGCCTGCCTTCTGGAAGCCTCTCCTGCCTCTGCCCTCCCATAGGTTGTCCCTTCTTTGAGTTCCCTGTTCTTGCCTTATGATCGCCCCTCACACTGGCTGCAGCACTTTGTTGGCAGGGCCTGCTTTTAATGAGTGTCTACTGCAGTTTCTAGAAGGACAATAATATTTATTGAACTCGAGGGCCTTAATTCCAAGAGTGAGGCCTTTGTTTCGGATAGGTTAGACATCCCCAGGCTCTTTGAGTAGGGTCTAGACTAGGTGTATTATCTGCAATTTTATTGCTATATTTTTTGCAAAAGATTTCAGGTGTGTCCATTGGCTTAATTCAACCAAAATACACCCTAGTTAGTGGGTCTCATCATCCATCCAGACATGACACTTTTTTGGGGGGGATAGTGCCAGAATAATCCCCCCCCCCAGTGGTGTACATGACCTAATCCCAGACAACTGTGAATATGTTTGTTACCTTATATGGCACAAGTGACGTTGCAGGTGTGATTAAATCAAGGATTTTTCAAAATTAATTTTTATTGGAGTATAGTTGATTTACAATGTTCTGTTAGTTTCAGGTGTACAGCAAAGTGAATCAGTTATACATACACATATATCCACTCTTTTTTAGATTCTTTTCCCATATAGGTCATTACAGAGTATTGAGTAGAGTTCCCTGTGCTATACAGTAGGTTCTTATTAGTTATTAATCAAGGATTTTGAGATAGGGAGATTATCATGGATTATCTGGTAGGTCCAAATCTATTTTTTTCCTTAAAAAAATTTTTTTTAAATTTATTTTTGGCTGCATCAGGTCTTAGTTGCGGCATGCGGGATCCTCGCCGCGCACGCGGGCTCCTCTCTAGTTGAGGCGCTTGAACTCAGTAGTTGTGGCGCGCAGGCTTAGTTGCCCCGCGGGCATGTGGGATCTTAGTTCCCCGACCAGGGATCGAACTTGCGTCCCCTGCACTGGAAGGCGGACTCTTTACCACCGGACCACCGGGGAAATCCCGGGGAAATCCCCCACCCCCCCAATTTTTAAAAAATTTGTGCACAATTTAAAGAGGTTACACTCCGTTTACAGCTATTACAGAATATTGGCTATACTCCCCGTGTTGTGGAATACATCCTTAGAGCCTATCTACACCCAGTAGTTTGTACCTCCCACTCCCTCACCCCTTTATGGCCCCCCCAACCACTAGTTCCTTCTCTATATCTGGTAGGTCCAATCAAATCACAAGGGTTTTTATAAATGTAAAAGGAAGGCAGGAAGGTCAGAGTATGTGACGAGGGAAGCAGAGGTCTGAGTTGGTACAGGAACAAGCCAAGGAACGTAGGCAGTCTCTAGAAGCTGGAAAAGGCAAGGAAATAGATTCTCCCTTAGAACCTCCAGAAGGAACGCAGCTCTGCCTACACCTAGATTTTAGCCCAGTGAGACTTCTGACTTCCAGAACTCTAATATAATACAGCTGGGTTGTTTTAAGTCACTAAATTTGTGGTAATTTGTTACAGCAGGCACAGGAAACTAAAGGGTTCCCGTTTTCCTCCACCCTCAGCGTCATTAATCCTCATAGCCACCCACTTTCAACGTATTCAATGCGCATCCTTCCCGCTCACCTTCCGTCTCTCAATATATATCAAAAAGAAAGATGAAGAAAGTTCTTGGTGAGCTTTGAAAAATCGAAGTACATAGTATGGCACTGTCCCTCATATTTATAATTTTTCTTTCTTTCTTTTTTTTCTTCGACTCAACATTATGTCTCACCAGCTTTCAAATATACCTTTCGTCCCGTTGACAAAGCACACTCCCGCCAAGGCCCCTCCTTGGTCTTCCAAGTCCTCCCTGTGAGGTCAGGCCTGGGTTTACTAACCCCAGAGTCAGAATTTAGGAAACAAGGGCTCAGAGGCCAACGACTGGAAGCTTCGTCTCCAGACTCCCAGGCCAAGGCTCCTTCCCCGAGCCCGCCCTGCCCCGGTGCCCGGCAGGGCACAGCCCGGGGCCTGTCCGAGGCTCCGCCAGGCTGCACAGTCCGCACCGGGCCGGGCGGCGCGGGGGCCGCGCCGCAACACGTTCGGGGAAGTTATGTCTGGATCGCGATCGGACTCCGGGGGCGCGGTGGCGGCTCGGCTGCCGCAGGGCCAGGTGTCGCGCCGCGGAAGCCGCCGCGGGAGTCGCGGGGGCCGCGCCCCGCCCCTCTGCCCTCGCTGGCCGCCTGGGGTTACCTGCGGCCTGTGGGCTGGGCGGCCCTTCCGGTCTGCGCCGGCCCCCGGCCTCCAGGGCGGCGGAGCCGGGAAGTGGGAGAGGGGGCGAAGGAGGCGGAGACTGCCGCGGCTGCAGCCCGGCCGGGCTCCGAGCGAGGGACTGCATGGAGCGGCCGGCGCGGCTTTGCGGGCTGTGGGCGCTGCTGCTCTGCGCCGGCGGCGGCGGCGGCGGGGTGGCCGCGCCTGCGGGTGAGTGCGGCCCCCGGGGCCTGGGGCGGTGAGGGTCGCGGCCGAGAGGCCAGCAGGGGCGCTCCGGGGCCGCCGCGGCGGGGGTGGGCGCCGGGGGCCCCGTCCCCACGACGCCCCGCGCCCGCGGCCGCCGCCGCCTCCCTCGCCCGGCTAGAGGTGGGGGAACCGGAGCGGCCGGGCTTTCCCGGATCCCGGGCGGCGGGGGCGGCGGCGGGGCCGGAGGACGACGACTTGTCGCCGCACTTCCCTCGGCCGTCGGGAAGCGGCGAGGAGCCTAGCGCCGGGGCCCAGGGCCGAAACGAGTCCGTGGCATCGGAGGGCAGCGGGGTCGGGAGCCGGAATGTCGCCGGTGCCCCCGGGAGGGGATGAGGGGCTGGGAGGCCGCGGGGACGGCGAGCGAGGTCCGGGCGAGGTGGGACGCGCCGGGGCTTCTTGCGCGGCCGGTCCAGCGAGGGGGTGGGAGTCGAAGGGAACCTCCAAAGCTCCTAGTCCCTGTAGGAAAAGGACGTGAGGGTCGCGGCCACCCCTGGCGTCCAAGAAATCCAGTGGGAATCCCGGAGCAGGATCCACGTGGATGCCTTTTACTCCTTTTCCTTTATTAACCTTTATATTTTGGAATAATTTTCAATTGACAGAAAAGTTGCACAGACAGTATAGAGAGTTCTCGTATACCCCTCACCCTGGTGCGGCAAGTGAAATTAATCAGCCAGAGTTACTGTGAAAAGTTGAGGGCTAATGAATTCCTCACGGCCAGCTTTTGCCATGAGTGGCCTTCTGGACATTTTTGGTGACGATAGTAGCTCCAAATTCTAGCCCCAAATTCGATAGGTTTTATTGTCACATTGACACAAACACCCACAATTTGTTTATTGCATTTTCAACCAGTGTGTTGTGCTTTGAAACCCAAGTTGAAATGTTGATTAGGAAACCTCGATGGCCTCTATTGATTCAGTCAACAAAACGTATGCACAGTCTCCTCTGTGCCAGGCAGCGTTCTAGGGGCAGAGAGTGGAGCCGTGAGCAAAACAGGTCAAGTCCCTGCCCTTTGGAGTTCATATGCTGTTGGCAGTCAGAGGGAGGGGCCGGGGGGAGCAAAATATAAGGTATGTCAGTCAGATGGCGATAAGTACTATGGAGAAAAACAAAGCAGGGAAGGGGTTTGCCATTGTAAATAGGGTGGAGTAGGAAGACCTCCACTGAAAAGGTGGCATTTGAGTAGAGACTTGAGGGAGGTTTGAAGTTTGACAGTCAATGATTCAAGTGCCTGCCTTGTTTAGTACTGAGCCAGGCTCTGTAGGTTGGCTTAGAACCTTAGAGTATACCGCGTAATCGTTGCCCCCAGTTCACTTGGGGGGGATCTGATTCCCATAATCATATGGGGCAGCTGCAGTCCAGAGAAGGGAGGGGGTCACCCATCTCATTAGTCTCCTGATTTTCACAGTGCTACTCTAACCCCCTCCCTCCTACAGACTTCCTCCCCCCACGCACCTGGAACAACAAACAGCTGGCCCTCTAGTAATACTGGCAACCCCCAACTTAATCAGTTTTGTCACAGAAGTTCATTAGTAACTTGGTTACTTAGAAATAGAAAACCTTTTTTCCCATGGGAAATATTGATAGAATTGCATGGTGAAATAAAAAAGAAGAAAAACAGTCAGGGGACTTGAGTTTTAGTGGTCTGACATTTCCCAGGTGTGGGACTTCAGGGCTTGTCATTTCCCCTTCCTTGTACAGCAGCTTTCTCATCTGTGATAGGAGGTTGAACTCCATAAGTTTTAAGGGCTCTTCCAGCTCTAATCTTTTGAGTGTTTATGAAAGATTAGGTTACCAGCTTAGTTTAGTCTATTTAGATTGGTAGCCCACATTGTGGCATGTCTTAATAACAACTAGCATTTATATAGTGTTTACTCTGCCGGGCTGCGTTCTAGGTTTTCCACTTGAACTATTTCATTTAATTTTTACACAATACCCTCTGTAGGTGCTGTTATTAGTCCTGTTTTGTATGTGAGGAAGCTGAGGCACAGCAAGGCCCAGAGCTCTCGTAGGTGATAGAGTGGAGGAGCTAGGCTTCCAACCCTGGCAGCCTGGTTCCAGAGGCCATGCCCCTAACCACTGTATTCAGTGCCTCTCTCTGCAGAAGTGAAGGGAGTCCTTGGCTGGGAGAGGAGCTGGGCCCCTCCCAGAGCAGCAGGGCAGGACTGGTTGGCGCCCATGCAAGTATGTACAGGCCATTGGTATGAAGTGAATGATCATGTATTGGAGACTTGCTTTATAATTGCCAGACCGTGTAGTCCAAACAGTAAGTACTGTAGGCGTTCAGAAGAGGGGAAACTGAGGGCTGGGAGTGTCGTGGAAGAGCTAAAATTTGAGCTAGACTTTTAGGGTGGGTGACATTTGAGTAGGTGGAGGAGCAGTTATTCCCAGTTGGGGGGAATAGCAGCTACAGAGGCCCAGAAGTAAGGGTGAGGGTGCCCTTTTGTGCTCAGCGAGGAGCCCAGCTTGGCAGGAGGGTGCATTGGCAAAATCAGTCCAGGCAGAAGGGCTTCATTTGCCCTTGAAGCTGAGTGGGGCGCAGCGTGAGGGAAATGACACTAGAGGAGAAGCCAGCAGGGAGACTTGACTGAGTGTGGGGAATCACTGGAGTACGAAGCTACGAAGGGATCTAGGGTTGGAGGTGGCCACGAGAAAGATGTGTTGTGCACGCCTTCTGTCCAGGCCCGTGCCTTACTGCTGTATGTCTGCCTGGCTCACGGGGCCCAGCAGAGCACATTAGTGTGATTGGGATGATTAAGAGAGGTGTTGCAGGGCTTCCCTGGTGGCGCAGTGGTTAAGAATCCACCTGCTAATCCAGGGGACATGGGTTCGAGCCCTGGTCCGGGAAGATCCCACATGCCGTGGAGCAACTAAGCCCAGGCACCACAACTACTGAGCCTGCGCTCTAGAGCCCACGAGCCACAGCTACTGAGCCCGTGTGCCACAACTACTGAAGCCCGTGTGCCTAGAGCCTGTGCTCCGCAACAAGAGAAGCCCCCACTCGCTGCAAGTAGAGAAAGCCCATGAGCAGCAGTGAAGACCCAACGCAGCCAAAAATAAATAAATAAATAAATAAATTTATTAAAAAAAAAGTGTTGCAAAAAACTCTGAAAGAGGTTGATGACTGAGTAGATGTAAAGGAAGGAGATGGATGACTCGTGTATAACTTGTGATTTCCTTGACTTTTCCTGCAATATGCATGCTTCTGCCAGCTCCTGTGATTGAACAAGAGAGAGCAAAAACTTTTAGTTAAGTAACATGCCTTATTATTAGAGACAGCATTGATCATGTTAATTCATAATTAGAATGGGATCTTGTGCTAGATTACCACACAGACTCACTTGAGGTTTGAAGTATAGTTGAGGGAGCTACTTGAGTCCCTCTCTCCTTCCCGCTCCCCTTTCTGGTCAGTGATCAACCCCTAAGAAATGGTTAGAATTAGATGCCTAAGGAAAGCTTATCAGGCAGAGAAGCTTGTTGTGTCTCTTAAGACCATGGACACATATCAATTCCATAGAAAACCAAAGCAACTGTTTAGACCTATTTCGTCTCTTCAGAAAGAAAGAAAGCAGACAGCACACATTTACATAGCACTTGTTCTGTGCCAGGCATTGTTCTGAGCTTTTTTATCTGTATTAACTCATTTAATCCTCATAATAACCCTTTTTCATTAGTTTACTATTATCATCCTCATGTTATAGATGCAAACACCGAGGCAGAGAGAGGTTAAGTAACTTGCCAGCTAGTAAGTAGCAGAGCTGGCATATGAGCTCAGGCAGTCTGGCTCCAGAGTCCGTGCTCTTAATCAATACACTACGCTGAAATGATCTGTCTTACAGATGAGGAGTTGTTACGGACTTTTACAAGAAGCACAGTCCCCACTTATTTATGCATGTGTCTGGATGTATCATACCCACATACGTACATTCAGATATATTTACACATTTGGAGATTGTATCGCAAGAGGGAGGAGGTATGGGGATATATGTATATGTATAGCTGATTCACTTTGTTATACAGCAGAAACTAACACACCACTGTAAAGCAATTCTACTCCAAGAAAGATGTTAAAAAAGTAAAAATTAAAAAAAAAGTTTCTGGGGCTTCCCTGGTGGCGCAGCGGTTGAGAATCTGCCTGCCAATGCGGGGAACACGGGTTCGAGCCCTGGTCTGGGAAGATCCCACATGCCACGGAGCAACTGGGCCCGTGGGCCACAATTGCTGAGCCTGCGCGTCTGGAGCCTGTGCTCCGCAACAAGAGAGGCCGCGATAGTGAGAGGCCCGCGCACCGCGATGAAGGGTGGCCCCCGCTTGCCGCAAATGGGGAAAGCCCTCGCACAGAAACGGAGACCCAACACAGCCATCAATCAATCAATCAATCAATTAATCAATATCATTTAAAAAAAAAAAAGTTTCTGTGAGTGTGTGTGCTTTTTAAAGTATAGGAAGTAGAAAAATCTTAAGAGAAATGGAAGGAACCATTGGGGGGGGGGGGGAAAAAGGATGGCAGATAGCCACAAGTAGCCTAAAATGCAAACCTGTTAGAAGATCTGACTAAGGGATACTTCAGAACAGATGGGGGAAAATGAAATCCGTTTGAGAGATTGGAAATAGGGCCGGCTATTGTTCTATTAAAATACTGAGGTTAAAAAATAGATTTAAAAAGGTCTTAGACTACCTTGAAAATTGGGGTATGATTTAAGCAAACCATAAATAGGTAATATTTTTATTGTTAGGGCTTTAATTTTTGTGTGGGAGTGGGAGGTTTGTGGGAAGGCAGAGTGTCAGGAAGTGCTAAGCCAGCTATCCTGGACTTTTGCTGCAGTGTGTTTCTGGAAACTGCACAGTAAGGGAGATAATCCTAAAGTAAATTGTAATCTTCAGTAGGAACAAAGTTTTCATTAGAGACTCTATACCTGATAAACGATTTGTCTTCAAAAATATCGACGTGATGTTCAAAAGGCCAAACTGGAATAGCTATACACTCCTGTAATCACTTAAAATCCTAACTTATAATCACTGTCGCCTAAGCCATTGGTGCTCCTGGCACAGGCTGGGTTTTAATGCAGTGCAATAGGAACTCGCTGCTTCCACAAGGACTTGGCCTGCTGTGGGCTCCTCCTCCCCACGGTTGGGCCTTTGGTCTACCTTTCAGAAAGGCTAATGGTAGTTGAGTTAGGAAAGGCAGAATGAATATTGAGAGTTCAGGGCCTGTGCAGGCTGCTGTGTATAAACCTGACTTAGGGGGGAATCCCAACTCTGTAGTGCCTGTGGGGTTGATGTTTTGGGACAAATGGTATTTTTTGTTCAGTTAAAGAGGAAGGTAATGGCATAAATACTGCAGATTATGTAAGAGGCCCAGAGCACTCCAAAGTGTTGGCATAGAGTATAAAATAGAACTACTGATTGATAAATTAATAAAACTGTAGTCCTTAAGTAACTAATAATGATTACGTTTGCCACTTTAGACAATTTGGGGTTTTTTTAAAAAATTAGTTTAATAAACTTTATTTTGGAATAAATTTCGACTTACAGAAAAGTTGCAAAGATAGGACAGAGGAGCCCTCATCCAGTTTCCGGGGGACGATTTTGGTAGTCCTGGCCTCAGGAGAAGTTCTCGGGAAAGTTTGAAATGATGTTTCCTTTCCCTCCTCTGTATGTACTTCCCTGCATTTGGCAGAAGCATGAAAACTCCTATCCCCGATCCTAAAGCTGGGTCCAAGATAATAGAGCCAGTAAATATTTGGTGGAGACAGTGGTGGGTTTTCTCAAAATGAAACACATTTTTTAAGACACCGGTTCACAGTTTCTCCTCTTTTCGTCCCTCTTCAGATTTGTCAAAGCTACAGTTCCAGCTGTTTAGTGTCAGCTCTCAGGGGAGCAACAGGGTTGTTAGATCTCTTTCTCAGTACTTCTTTGGAAAAGTTACAAGAACAATTGCCAGGTCACGTTAGCAAGCACGATTAAAGATGAGCTGCTTAAACTCACTCGCGGAACTGCTGGGGTTGAACTGTCTGTATTGAGTGCGCCTGGGCGCGCAGTGTAGGGGACCCCAAATACCCACCGGAGGGAAACTTGGACATTTAAGAATATACTCTCCTCTGTGTTCACACTATAGCAAGTGGTTAAGAATGCGGCCTGGGAGCCACACTTTCTGGGTTTGCGTCTCAGCTCTGCCATTGACTGGCCGTGGGATATGGGGCCAGTGACTCAATGTCCCTGTGCCTCAGTCGCCTCATCTTTGCATGAGGCTGAGGGTCCCTGTCTCATAAGGTTGTGAGGATTGAGATTAACATGTGGAGAGTACTTAGAATGCTGTCTGGCTCAATAAATGTGAGCTCTTGATAACTCAGTTTTATGATTCTTGGTCTCTAGGACTTGGAGGAATGGATTAAATTAACCACTGAAAACACTGGCTGCTGTGGATAAATGTATTTCTTGTGCTTGATTTGAACAGAAACTCAGCCACCTGTGACGAATTTGAGCGTGTCTGTTGAAAACCTCTGCACAGTCACATGGACATGGAATCCTCCTGAGGGAGCCAGCCCAAATTGTAGTCTAAAGTATTTTAGTCATTTTGGCAACAAACAGGATAAGGTAAGTTTTCTGGAACATACTGCATTGATAAGGTAAAGTGAACACTGTGAGTTGGAGCTAAGAATAAGCCAAATTCTAATCTTACTTCAAAGTGGGATTTTTATTTTTGAGTTGTGTCCAAATTTTTTAACTGGGAAAATTATGGAAACAACTGTTGGCAAAATTGAACATTAGAAAATATTTGCCAATCAAATACAATTGAGATTATTACTCTTTTAGGAAATACTAGGCACTCAATAAATAATTAATTATGTTAAAGTTGGTTCCTGTAGGCACCCAGTGAATAATTAATTATGTTAACATTGGTTTCTGTGTTGCTGCCTGAAGCCTTGTATTTATATAACACTTTCCATTTCTCAGGGAATTTTCACATTTACCATCTCGCTAATCACATGCACAGATAGATATGCAAGAACTATGTGATGCAAAAGTAAATGGCCATATGGAAAATGAAAAAATAAGATGTCAGTGGCAGGTGGGGTTGACCAGACAGTTCCCTGATGCTTGAGAAAAAATGAGAGAAACTTTCAGCCTTTCCAGTCGGATGTGCGACCGATTTAAGTGAATTTTTGTTAACAAGTTTGGATAATTTCGGATTCTTTATGCTAGTCTTATTCAATGGAAGTTCCTTTTGAGCCTTATTGGTTTGTAGCCCCTGCTAATTGACAGGTTCCTCAAAGCATCATATCGTCTGTTCAGAACTGTTTTATATCTTTATACAGTCCTTGGGTTCCGCATCTGTGGATTCAGCCAACTGCAGGTGGAAAATATTAGGGGAAAAAAATTCCAGAAAATTCCAAAAAGCAAAACTTGAATGCCTCGTACTGGCAACTATTTACGTATCATTTACGTTGCACTAGGTATTATAAGTAATTCAGAGATGATGTAAAGTATAGGAGAGGATGTGCCTAGGTCATATGCAGACACTACACCATTTTAAATAAAGACTTGAGCATCCATGCATTTTGGTGTCCGTGGTGGGTCCTGGAACCAATGCCCCTCGGGTGTAAGAGGGATGACTGTATCTTCTTTCAGTGTGTGGGTGGGGGAGGTGGAGGATGTTTGGGGTTGAATTTGTCCCGGATTTTGAGAAGGCCAATGAGAAGTTGTTATTAATGACAGTACTTTGGCTCAGTGAACTGTGGAATCACCATGTTCAAGCAGTTTGGTGGCAGGAAGAGTCTGGAGAACTAGTTAGTGCACCATTCAGCTAGCTCAGTGGCCTGGGGTAAATTCCTTAACCTCTCTGAGCCTTCATTTCCTCGTGTGTGAAGTGTGGCTCTACTCACGTCTCTGGCTTGCTGGTCCACCAAAAATAATGTATGGGAAACTTAATGAAGTGAGGATGGAATGGGCTCTTCCTCTAGAGGGAAACTTGCTAATCTGCCTTCCTGCTTTCCTGCAGAGGTGTTAATTATAGTTTAGGTGTTGATTGATAAGGAATTGAGGCTGGTCAGAAATATTTGTGTTTTAAAAGAGGTCCTCCAAATGCAGAAGCCTGTGAAACTCTGGTAGGCCAGTTTCCCTTTTCACACTGTTGGCTTCCTCTTGTTCCTAAGGAGGGGCCTTAGACAGTTGGAGTCTTAGTGGCAACTTTTGGTAGTTCAGCCTTGAGAAATTCCAGGAAAGACCCTTTAGTGCGTCACCTAAGTGTCTAACTGAAACCCCCAGGAGAGGTCACCATCTTTCTAACATGTCCTTATTCATTAGCCCGTCAACCACGCTCAAGGATCAGTCAGGTAGACATGCTGATATGCTAGTCTAGAAATGGGGCGAATTCCTCAGTATAGTTACAGAAATTTAGACTTGAAAGTAACTTTAGGAGGCAGTGGAATCAGGTAGAATTGGGTTTGAAATTTTGTCTCTTTCCCTTTCAAGTTTTGTGGCCTTAGGCAAGTCATTTAACCTATCTGAGCCTGAGCCTCCATTTCCTTGTTTGTAGAATGCTGGGGGGAAAGGCTAGTAAAAGTACCTACTTCATATGAATGGTGTGTGTTTGTTAAAGGAGATAATGTTTGTGATACACCTGGCACAGAGTTAGTGTTCAGTAATTGTTAGCTTTTATTATTATTACTGTTGTTAGATTCAACCATATGAAATTGTTGCCTTTATAGGTCATATTATATGGTTCAACCTAATATTATCGTTTAATCTTGGTCCCTCCGTTTTGCCCCTGAAGAGACCAGATGGAGACCATAAAGGGTGGCCTCTGCCAAAGGCCTGCTCATTTATTCCAGACATTTGACAGCTTTGAAGGCTGCCAATGCAGCAGTTGTGATAAACACAGATTATTCTTTCCAGTCAGTGATGGGGGATTTCCTGTCTGGACCTTTTTGAAGTTTACAATCCTGAGACTGAGAATCAATGGGAGGAGTGGTTTTCCTTCCCTCTTTCTGTCCTTTGGACACAGCATTAATGTCATCAGACCACACCGGGGTGTATATATGCTTTGAAGCATGTTGAAGCAGTGGCATTATGATAGTTTGTACATGTTACAGGGCTTTTATGACCGTCTAACGGTCCCAAATTGCTAAATGAGGTAAATCCTTGAGGTCATTTTCAATCTTCAGATTGGAGGACCATTAAGATATGGAATCATAGATGATTTTTTTAAAAAAAAATATTCAATACAAGACTAGCTTAAGTGGCTGCCCTTCACCATTGTTTTAGCAATGTCTAATCTGGCAATTAGAAGAAGGATCTGGCATCAGATTTTAGATCTCTTTCATCACCAAGAGATAGGCAAATCTTACTAGGTGAATAAATTAAACGGATGTTCTGTCTAGGCATCCAAAGAGACTGAAGCTGAAGCTGACTCCCCTTTCCTTCTGAGAAAGGATTAGCAATTGGGAAAGCTTCGATCTAGCCAAATGAACTTTGGACTTGAGGGGGAGGGATCGGTTCAGGACTCTGGCCTTGATTTTTGATAAATTTTCAAAGGAGCCCAGATTCTCTGACAGGTGGAGCATAATGTCATAACAGCAGCTACCAGTGGAATGAGTCACCACAGCCGAAAGTCACGTGGGAGCTATCACACATACTTCATCAAGATCTTCTGGGAGGGATTTAGTTTCTTGTCTGATACAGAGAGGTGCACTTGACTTGGCGATCACTGACAGTTGGGGTTCCTACTTTATTCATGCCAATTTAATATTATTTGCCTTGAGCTTTGAAAGAGATTTTTAAAAGTATTTTATCTTTCCCCCTACCATGTCTTTTCTAAGTTATTTTTTTATTCATATGCCGAAAACAAAAGGTTCAGGTTTAGGGCTTCCCTGATGGTGCAGTGGTTAAGAGTCCGCCTGCCAATGCAGGGGCCACGGGTTCAAGCCCTGGTCCAGGAAGATCCTACATGCCGTGGAGCAACTAAGCCCCGTGAGCCACAACTACTGAGCCCGCGTGCCACAACTACTGAAGCTCGCGTGCCTAGAGCCTGTGCTCTGCAACAAGAGAAGCCACCACAATGAGAAGCCCATGCACCGCAACGAAGACTAGCCCCCGTTCGCCGCAACTAGAGAAAGCCCGCGTGCAGCAATGAAGACCCAACGCAGCCAAAAATAAATAAATTAATAAAGGGTCTGAATCAATAACTGATTAACTTTGAAAACGAAGTTTTTTTTTTAAAAAAAGGCTCAGATTTAGGTGCTAAAGTATGTTTTTACTTTAAGAAATTCCATTTATTAAAAATACTTGTGTAGTAAAACTCCTCAGCCCTCTCACTGGAACAATATCTAATATAATAAGAGAACTGGAATTTTTCCATAATGATTCTAATTCATGGCATTTGACCGTACATTTTCCCCCGGGTGTCCTCAGAGGGCAAATGCAGCTTCCACACAAGAATTATCAAGGATTCTTGGGTCAGGGTGGCTGCTTCAGGGGTATGTGGGACTTTTGCTTAGTAAAATTATGTGGTTGGTGAAATTTGCATTCGGAGCTTTCCTGCCACCATTACCAACAATCCTTGTTTCCTCAGCACACATTCATCAGTTAAGGGCCAGTTTCCTTACTTCGCCATGAGAGCTATAATGGTGAAACATTCTCGAGAGCCTTCTCTTGGCACAATTGGTACGTTCCATTTCTGTAGGCAGCAACTATATGGAAAGCCAAATGATAAGTAGGTTTCTTGGCAAGGAATCAGGAATTTGTTGTGAAAGTGTACTTGACTCAGAATAGCTGGAGGCCCCACTGAGGGTAGGCAGGGCTTTGCTGCTGGGACAAAAATAATCAATGTCCGTGGAGCTGAATCACCCTCTCTTTTCTCCCTGTCAGAATTTTGTTTGCAGACATTTCTTTTTCTCTTCTTCCAGGGCTGACCAGCTAACTCCTTTTTTAGAGTGCTGTCTTGCCTGGGCCTAAGAGCTGTTCGGTCTATAACAAAGTGTTGTTTTCTTCCCCATGTCTTTGCTATGGTTCGTTAATTGATGATTTGCTGGCTACCTCTCAGAGGACATCCTTGTGTCCTGGTTTTGAGAGTCTCTCACAGTTGCCCTCATGTTCAGTTGGCAGCAGGCATGTGAAATGGCAGAGTACCCCTTAGGGTGGTAGATAGAGGTAACTCTGACAAAATTTCCCTTCATGGCTGTCAGCACATATATAAAAGGAAATGCTGTCTCCACCTTGAGTCAGAAACTATTGCAAAACAGGAAGCTCCTTGGAGCTCTGATTAAAAGCAGCTCGGTTCTTAATTATCCCAACTCTGTCACCTTGGAAAATGTTAATTTCCTCAAGAGCCTTTAATCTCATTATTCTAAATCATAGTAACCAGGCTTGTGATTATTATCCGTAAGCTGTGTATAAGTTGGCTTTCTGTGGTTCCACAAAGCTTATCTACCTTTCAGAATAAGAGCGTGCTATACTCAGTGCATATAATATCAACCCTTATAATTCATATGTGTATGTGAGATAGTCAAAATTGTCAAACAGTGCAGAAAGGTGTTTCCTGAAAAGTCTCTCCTCAGCCCTCAGGCTCCCCTTCTTTACTTCCTCTCCTCAGAGGTGACCAGGATTGCCAGATTCTTAAAGCAGTCCTTTTTACCTTGATCTTGATGTTATACTGCATCTACTTGGAATTGAATTTTGGTAAACTTATTGTGTTTCCTTTGAAATTGCTCTTAGACAGATGTGTTAGCGTGGTAGGTTTGTAGTAAATGTCATGATGTTTATACATTGAAAATGCGGGAAACTGTCTTTTATCTATACCACGGTTTCTCAATGGTGGCACTACGGACATTTGATGCGGGATAATTTTTTGTTGTTGGGGGAGGGAAGGCTGTCTTGTGCATTATAGGATGTTTGGCAGCATCCTTGGCCTCTACCCAGTATATGCCAGTAGCAGCCCTCTCCCAAGTTATGACAACTAAAAATGTTCTTAGACATTAACAAATGTCCCCCAGGGATGGGAGAACAGAATCACCGGAAGCTGAGAATCACTGAACTGTATACCATTTGATAACTTTCCATTTTCTTTACACAAATGTATTTCTGTGTGTTTGCTACTGCAATGCCTTTTTAAATTTCCTTGTCCTAGAAAATTGCTCCAGAAACTTATCGTTCAAAAGAAGTGCCCCTGAATGAGAGGATTTGTCTGCAAGTGGGGTCCCAGTGTAGCACCAACGAAAGTGAGAAGCCTAGCATTTTGGTGGAAAAGTGCATCTCGCCCCCTGAAGGTAACAGCTAAAAGCACTGTCTCTTGGCATTTAGAGAATAAATCCAAATTATCCCTATGCTTATGTTCAGTGTTCATTAATTCATTTAATTTTCAAACATTTGTTGAGTCTAATAAGTGTCAGGCACTGGTACTAGACGCTGAGAACACACCAATAACTGTCAGGACATCTCTGCCTTCGAGGTGCTCACAGACAACTTGAATAACAATGCCTGATAGTTATAGAGCACTTAATAATTTGGAAAGTCACACACACACACACACACACACACACATGCACACACATACGCCTCTCCCCTAAATTGAGCTTCTCAAGCTTATTCGGTGAAATGAGCAAGGCGTGTATTATTACCCTGATCTATTTTGTGAGGAAGAAGGGAACTGAGTGAGTTGCTGTAGATCTTCAGGTCCCAGGCCAGTGCCTTAAACAAACGAAAATATTGATAGTGTCTTACTCATTATATAGAGAGATTAGATTGATATACAGGATATATTTGGGGAAAGATGTTAACAGAGGAAAGTGGGCATGCTGGCCCAGCTCTGACTCAAGACTAGCCCTAGAAGAAGCTGTCAAGTAGTCAGGTTGATCATTCTCCCCCAGCTCCCTTCCCACCCATCACCCAGTGTCCTTCTGGCTCTTATGTTACATGCAGGGAGAAGCATATACTCAGGAAGAGCAGGGCTACCAGAGCCCAGATGTCCAAGTTTAAATCTCAGCTCTGCCAGCTTCTAGTTGTGTGACCTTAGGCAGATCACTTAGCCCCTTCTCTCTTCAGTTTCCTCACCTGTAAAAAGGGATGACGATAGTACCTACCTCCCAGGAATGTTGAAAGGATTACATCAATCAGCACATATGAGGTGCTGAGAATAGTGCCTGGCAGACAGTAAATGCTAGATACATGTTATCTATTCATACCATGTTGCCCTTTGGTTGGGCAAGGTCCCATCTCCTACCTCCAAACCTTAGCACTACATGACTTGTTTTCTAGACCATTCTCTCTACCTGTATGCACGGGTCAAAAGTATATGAGGTAATATTTGTAAAGTTATAAAATTCAGTACTGCTAGGAGGCTGGGAGCATGGTTTACAGCAAGTTACCTCCCCTATACTCGTTTCTTGAGGAGTTTAATAATCTGAAAGAAACTAAATTGTATTATGACGAAAAGGTGGGTGGTGATGGCTCAGCACAGTACGCCTTTAAGGAGCACGAGGGATAACAGGTTTGAATTTTAAACATAGGCATTTAACTTAGAGACGTGAAGTCTTAACTTAAAAGGCTTTATAAAGGTAGAGATTTCAGATCATCAAGATTTTAGGGCTCCTAAGGCCATAACCCCCAATAGACAACTACTAAGAGTTACGTTTTGCTTACCTTTCCCCAAATTGCCTCGGGAGGAAGGTTTGTTTAATTTTTAAAACAAGGTGTGTCAGTATTGCTCAAAAGACAAGGTAAATTATAACTCAGAACACTTGTTTTTTTTAAAAGACAGGTAGATATAATGGTTGTTTATATTTTCACATTCATTTGGGAAATTCCATAGTCATTTCCTATGACTGAAATATTATTTGACCGTCAGACTCTCTCTCCAGTTAGGAATACAGGAGTTAGGGTCCCTCAGTGATAGTAAAGAGAGAAAGTTGTGAACAAATTAGAGTTGGGTTTTCTTCCACCTGGGTGCCTTCTGGGTCAAATGGGGTGAGAGGTTAGGGATTAGCTTTCCGGAGAAGCAGCCGGAAGCACGCTTGCCATCCCCCAGCCCCTAGAGTGACTGGCCAGCTCGCAGGGCAAGGAGACAAGGGTCCTAAACTCTTGGCTGCATATTCCAGGCGATCCTGAGTCTGCTGTTACTGAGCTACAATGCATTTGGTATAACCTGAGCTACATGAAGTGCGCTTGGCTCCCTGGAAGGAATACAAATCCTGACACTAACTATACTCTCTACTATTGGTGAGTATGCACAGGAGACTTACTGGAGAGGGACTGACTGTGATTGCGTTGGGAGCCTTTGCAACTAACCTAGTTAAAACAAACCCAAAAACGGAACAGCCTGTTCTTTTCTACACATTGCTTCATTGGAAAATGCCATCTGCTTTTGGTGTCTCATTTAAAAAAAAAACAAACTCTTAAAAAATAATTATAGATTCCATATATATATATGTGTTAGCATACGGTATTTGTTTTTCTCTTTCTGACTTACTTCACTCTGTATGACAGACTCTAGGTCCATCCACCTCACTACAAGTAGCTCAGTTTCGTTTCTTTTTATGGCTCAGTAATATTCCATTGTATGCTAACACATATATATGGAATCTAAAAAAAAAAATGGTCATGAAGAACCTAGGGGCAAGACGGGAATAAAGACGCAGACCTACTAGAGAATGGACTTGAGGACACGGGGAGGGGGAGGGGTAAGCTGGGACAAAGTGAGAGAGTGGTAGTGTGTATATGGACATATATACACTACCAGATGTAAAATAGCTAGCTAGTGGGAAGCAGTCGCATAGTACAGGGAGATCAGCTCGGTGCTTTGTGACCACTTAGAGGGGTGGGATAGGGAGGGTGGGAGGGAGGGAGATGCAAGAGGGAGGAGATATGGGAACGTATGTATACGTATAGCTGATTCACTTTGTTGTAAAGCAGAAACTAACACACCATTGTAAAGCAATTCTACTCCAACAAAAATGTTAAAAAAAATTATAGATCCGCAAAATTAGATTGCAAAAATATATACAAAGAGATCTCATCTACCCTTCACCCAGTTTCTTCCAATGGTAACATCTCTTATAACCAGAGTGCAATATCAAAACCAGAAAATTGACATTGGTACAGTCCACTGACCTTATTCAAATTTCACCGGTGTTCCGTCCAGTTATTTGGGTGTGTGTGTGTGTGTGTGTGTGTGTGTGTGTGTGTGTGTGTGCAGGTCTATGCAGTTTTATCATATGCATAGATACAGAATAGCTCCATTACCACAAGGATCCCTTGAGTTGCCCTTTTACAGCTACACCCACTTCCCTCCTGCACACCCTCTCCCCATACTCCTCTCCCCCAAGTCTCTAACCTCTGTCATTTCAAGAATGTAGCTGGAGGGCTTCCCTGGTGGCGCAGTGGTTGAGAATCTGCCTGCTAATGCAGGGGACACGGGTTCGAGCCCTGGTCTGGGAAGATCCCACATGCCACGGAGCAACTAGGCCCGTGAGCCACAACTACTGAGCCTGCGCGTCTGGAGCCTGCGCTCCGCAACAAGAGAGGCCACGATAGTGAGAGGCCCGCACACCACGATGAAGAGTGGCCCCCGCTTGCCGCAACTAGAGAAAGCCCTCACACAGAAACGAAGACCCAACACAGCCAAAAATAAATTAAAAAAAAAAAAAAAAAGAATGTAACTGGAATGGAATCATACAGCATATAACTGTCTCAGGCTGACTTTATCTTTTTTAGCCTCTGCATAATACCCTGGAGATCCATCCAAGCTGTTGTGTGTATCAATAGTTCATTCCCTTTTCTTGCTGAGTAGTGTTCCATGATATGGATGTATTGGTTTGTTTAACCTTTTATTCACTGAAGGATATCTCGAGTGTTTCCAATTTTTTGCAAGTGTGAATAAAACTACTATAAATATTCATATTCAGGTTTTTATGTGAACATCACTTTTCAGTTCCCTGGAATAAATGCCTTAGAGTGTAATTGCTGGATCATATGGTAATTGCATATCTAGTTTTATAAAAAAACCTGCCAAACTATTTTCTAGAGTGGCTGTACCGTTTTACATTCCCATCAACAATGTCTGAGTGATTGGTATCTACCTCTCAAAAGGAAACTTAAATCATTCCCAGGGTTCAAAAGTAGTTTAGTTCCCCACAAAATAACTTACATTTCATGTTTGTGACTATATCTACAAAATTTGTTAAAATTTTCTTTCTTTTCTAAATTAATCTTTCAACATTTCCTTTCTTTAGAGCCTAGAATTATTTTTTTTTTAATTTTTGAATTTTATTTTGTTTTTTTAAACAGCAAGTTCTTATTAGTCATCGATTTTATACATATTAGTGTATACATGTCAATCCCAATCGCCCAATTCATCACACCACCACTCCCCACCCCCCGCCGCTTTCCCCCCTTGGTGTCCATACGTTTGCTCCCTACATCTGTGTCTCTATTTCTGCCCTGCAAACCGGTTCATCTGTACCATTTTTCTAGGTTCCACATATATGCGCTAATATACAATATTTGTTTTTCTTTTTCTGGCTTACTTCACTCTGTATGACAGTCTCTAGATGCATCCACGTCTCAACAAATGACCCAATTTCATTCCTTTTTACGGCTGAGTAATATTCCATTGTATATATGTACCACACCTTCTTTATCCATTCGTCTGTCGATGGGCATTTAGGTTGCTTCCATGACCTGGCTATTGTAAATAGTGCTGCAATGAACATTGGGGTGCATGTGTCTTTTTGAATTACGGTCTTCTCTGGGTATATGCCCAGTAGTGGGATTGCTGGGTCATATGGTAATTCTATTTTTAGTTTTTTGAGGAACCTCCATACTGTTCTCCATAGTGGCTGTATCAATTTACATTCCCACCAACAGTGCAAGAGAGTTCCCTTTTCTCCACACCCTCTCCAGCATTTGTTGTTTGTAGATTTTCTGATGATGCGCATTCTTACTGGTGTGCGGTGATACCTCATGGTAGGTTTGATTTGCATTTCTCTAATAATTAGTGATGTTGAGCAGCTTTTCATGTGCTTCTTGGCCAGCTGTATGTCTTCTTTGGAGAAATGTCTATTTAGGTCTTCTGCCCATTTTTGGCTTGGGTTGTTTGTTTTTTTAATATTGAGCTGCATGAGCTATTTATATATTTTGGAGATTAATCCTTTGTCCGTTGATTCGTTTGCAAATATTTTCTCCCATTCTGAGGGTTGTCTTTTCGTCTTGTTTATGGTTTCCTTTGCTGTGCAAAAGCTTTGAAGTTTCATTAGGTCCCATTTGTTTATATTTGTTTTTCTTTCCATTACTCTAGGAGGTGGATCGAAAAAGATCTTGCTGTGATTTATGTCAAAGAGTGTTCTTCCTATGTTTTCCTCTAAGAATTTTATAGTGTCTGGTCTTACATTTAGGTTCCTAATCCATTTTGAGTTTATTTTTGTGTATGGTGTTAGGGAGTGTTCTAATTTCATTCTTTTACATGTAGCTGTCCAGTTTTCCCAGCACCACTTATTGAAGAGACTGTTTTTCTCCATGTATATCCTTGCCTCCTTTGTCATAGATTAGTTGACCATAGGTGCGTGGGTTTATCTCTGAGCTTTCTATCCCGTTCCATTGATCTGTGTTTCTGTTTTTGTGCCAGTACCATATTGTCTTGATTACTGTAGCTTTATAGTATAGTCTGAAGTCAGGGAGTCTGATTCCTCCAGCTCCGTTCTTTTCCCTCAAGACTGCTTTGGCTATTCGGGGTCTTTTGTGTCTCCATACAAATTTTAAGATTTTTTTGTTCTAGTTCTGTAAAAAATGCCATTGGTAATTTGATAGGGATTGCATTGAATCTGTACATTGCTTTGGCTAGTATAGTCATTTTCACAGTATTGATTCTTCCAATCCAAGAGCATGGTATATCTCTCCATCTGTTGGTATCATCTTTAATTTCTTTCATCAGTGTCTTATAGTTTTCTGCATACAGGTCTTTTGTCTCCCTAGGTAGGTTTATTCCTAGGTATTTTATTCTTTTTGTTGCAGTGGTAAATGGGAGTGTTTCCTTAATTTCTCTTTCAGATGTTTCATCATTAGTGTATAGGAATGCAAGAGATTTCTGTGCATTAATTTTGTATCCTGCAACTTTACCAAATTCATTGATTAGCTCTAGTAGTTTTCTGGTGGCATCTTTAGGATTCTCTATGTATAGTATCATGTCATCTGCAAACAGTGACAGTTTTGCTTCTTCTTTTCCACTTTGTATTCCTTTTATTTCTTTTTCTTCTCTGATTGCCGTGGCTAGCACTTCCAAAACTATGTTGAATAATAGTGGTGAGAGTGGACAACCTTATATTGTTCCTGATCTTAGAGGAAATGCTTTCAGTTTTTCACCATTGAGAATGATGTTTGCTGTGGGTTTGTCGTATATGGCCTTTATTATGTTGAGGTAGGTTCCCTCTATGCCCACTTTCTGTAGAGTTTTTATCATAAATGGGTATTGAATTTTGTCAAAAGCTTTTTCTGTATCTATTGAGATGATCATATGGTTTTTATTCCTCAGTTTGTTAATATGATGCATCACATTGATTGATTTGCGTATATTTAAGAATCCTTGCATCCCTGGGATAAATCCCACTTGATCATGGTGTATGATCCTTTTAATGTGTTGTTGGATTCTGTTTGCTAGTATTTTGTTGAGGATTTTTGCGTCTATGTTCATCAGTGATATTGGCCTGTAGTTTTCTTTCTTTGTGACATCTTTCTCTGGTTTTGGTATCAGGGTGATGGTGGCCCCGTAGAATGAGTTGGGGAGTGTTCCTCCCTCTGCAATATTTTGGAAAAGTTTGAGAAGGATGGGTGTTAGCTCTTCTCTAAATGTTTGATAGAATTCACCTGTGAAGCCATCTGGTCCTGGACTTTTGTTTGTTGGAAGAGTTTTAATCACAGTTTCAATTTCATTACTTGTGATTGGTCTGTTCATATTTTCTATTTCTTCCTGGTTCAGTCTTGAAAGGTTATACCTTTCTAAGAATTTGTCCATTTCTTCCATTTTATTGGCATAGAGTTGCTTGTAGTAGTCTCTTAGGATGCTTTGTATTTCTGCGGTGTCTGTTGTAACTTACCCTTTTTCATTTCTAATTTTATTGATTTGAGTCCTCTCCCTCTTTTTCTTGATGAGTCTTGCTAATGGTTTATCAATTTTGTTTATCCTCTCCAAGCACCAGCTTTTAGTTTTATTGATCTTTGCTATTGTTTTCTTTGTTTCTATTTCAATTATTTCTGCTCTGATCTTGATGATTTCTTTCCTTCTGCTAACTCTGGGGTTTGTTTGTTCTTCTTTCTCTAGTTCCTTTAGGTGTAACGTTAGATTGTTTATTTGAGATTTTTCTTGTTTCTTGAGGTAGGCTTGTATAGCTATAAATTTCCCTCTTAGAACTGCTTTTGCTGCATCCCATAGGTTTTGGATTGTCGTGTTTTCATTGTCATTTGTCTCCAGGTATTTTTTGATTTCCTCTTTGATTTCTTCAGTGATCTCTTGGTTATTTAGTAGCGTATTGTTTAACTTCCATGTGTTTGTTTCTTTTACGTTTTTTTCCCTGTAATTCGTTTCTTATCTCAGAGCATTGTGATCAGAAAAGATGCTTGATATGATTTCAATTTTCTTAAGTTTACTGAGGCTTGATTTGTGACCCAAGATGTGCTCTATCCTGGAGAATGTTCCATGCGCACTTGAGAAGAAAGTGTAATCTGCTGTTTTTGGATGGCATGTCCTATAAATATCAATTAAATCTATCTGGTCTATTGTGTCATTTAAAGCTTCTGTTTCTTTTTTTATTTTCATTTTGGATGATCTGTGCATTGGTGTAAGTGAGGTGTTAAAGTCCCCCACTATTATTGTGTTACTGTCGATTTCCTCTTTTATAGCTGTTAGCAGTTGCCTTATGTTTTGAGGTGCTCCTATGTTGGGTGCATATATATTTATAATTGTTATATCTTTTTCTTGGATTGATCCCTTGATCATTATGTAGTGTCCTTCCTTGTCTCTTAGAACATTCTTTATTTTAAAGTCTATTATATCTGATATGAGTATTGCTAGTCCAGCTTTCTTTTGATTTCCATTTGCATGGAATATCTTTTTCCATCCCCTCACTTTCAGTCTGTATGTGTCCCTAGGTCTGAAATGGGTGTCTTGTAGACAGCATACATATGGGTCTTGTTTTTGTATCCATTCAGCAAGCCTGTGTCTTTTGGTTGGAGCATTTAATCCATTCACGTTTAAGGTAATTATCGATATGTATGTTCCTCTGACCATTTTCTTAATTGTTTTGGGTTTGTTATTGTAGGTCCTTTTCTTCTCTTGTGTTTCCTGCCTAGAGAAGTTCCTTTAGCATTTGTTGTAGAGCTGGTTTGTTGGTGCTGAATTCTCTTTGCTTTTGCTTGTCTGTAAAGCTTTTGATTTCTCCATCAAATCTGAATGAGATCCTTGCTGGGTAGAGTAATCTTGGTTGTAGCTTCTTCCCTTTCATCACTTTAAGTATATCATGCCACTCCCTTCTGGCTTGTAGAGTTTCTGCTGAGAAATCAGCTGTTAACCTTATGGGAGTTCCCTTGTATGTTATTTGTCGTTTTTCCCTTGCTGCTTTCAATAATTTTTCTTTGTCTTTAATTTTTACCAAGTTGATCACTATGTGTCTTGGCGTGTTTCTCCTTGGGTTTATCCTGTATGGGACTGTCTGCCCTTCCTGGACTTGGGTGGCTATTTCCTTTCCCATGTTAGGGAAGTTTTCGACTCTAATCTCTTCAAATATTTTCTCGGGTCCTTTCTCTCTCTCTTCTCCTTCTGGGACCCCTATAATGCAAATGTTGTTGTGTTTAATGTTGTTCCAGAGGTCTCTTAGGCTGTCTTCATTTCTTTTCATTCTTTTTTCTTTATTCTGTTCCACAGCAGTGAGTTCCACCATTCTGTCTTCCAGGTCACTTATCCGTTCTTCTGCCTCAGTTATTCTGCTCTTGATTCCTTCTAGTGTAGTTTTCATTTCAGTTATTGTATTGTTCATCTCTGTTTGTTTGTTCTTTAATTCTTCTAGGTCTTTGTTAAACATTTCTTGCATCTTCTCGATCTTTGCCTCTATTCTTTTTCCGAGGTCCTGGATCATCTTCACTATCATTATTCTGAATTCTTTTTCTGGAAGGTTGCCTATCTCCACTTCATTTAGTTGTTTTTCTGGGGTTTTATCTTGTTCCTTCATCTGGTACATAGCCCTCTGCCTTTTCATCTTGTCTATCTTTCTGTGAATGTGGTTTTTGTTCCACAGGCTGCAGGATTGTAGTTCTTCTTGCTTCTGCTGTCTGCCCTCTCTAGAGCCTAGAATTATTAACAACAGAACAAGGAAGAAAGGACCAGGCTAATCAATTCAGTTCAGTAAAACTTTAGCACACATTGTGGGTAAAGCACTGAATGGGCAGCAGAGATAAGAAACATGTCTCTTCACTCCTAAAGCTTCAAATGTGGAGGAGACAGCACTGGGCACAATTGCCTATATAGAAATAAGAGTGCATGATGGAGGCTTCCAGAAGTGTAGGCAGACTCTGTGGGAAGCGACGGTGGAGCTTGGGGTGGGACAGTGGAGCTTGGGGTGGTGGCGGAGTGAAGCTGAGAGGCTTCGATGAAGGGGGTGGACTGCCTGGATGGGGAGGAGTCTCCGAGGCTGGAGGTGGCACCGGGCAAGAGTGGTCTGAGGACGGCGGGCATTTAGTCTGTGTGATTCCATGTGGGGAAGCAGGAGATCTAGTGTTGGCAGTCTGCCCTGCACGTGCCCTTGTCCCCCTGTTTATCGCTCCTTCAGACTGTTTCTGAGAGAGTGGGGGGTGGAAGGCCTCGTCCAAGACTTCTGAAGCTATAGGATAAACATGGCCTTGTCCTGGAATGTCCATTTTGCCTGATGACTTGCTGTAAAGTATTTTTGGTATATGAAAACACTCATGGCTATATCATGCAATAGAACGCAAAACAACCACATGAATTTTTCTTTTCAGGATTGAGAAACATTTATTGAATCAAAATCAAATACTTTATTATCTACAAGCCAACATTGAACTTACTTTATTCAAGAATGAACACTCTGTACAAAAAAAGTATGCTTATAGTATAAAAACATCACATGAATTTTTTAACAAAAACCTCCCAAGTTGCCGGGGGGTTAGCATTCACTCTCCTCCCCTGTCCCCAGAGGTGCTCCCGGCCAAATTGAGAAGCACTGGAGGCGAAGCCAGACTGAAATTGTGCAGTTCAGTGCCCCCCACCCCTCAGGACAGATCATTCTCACTTGAGGTTTTGCAGTTTCACTTGCCCGCTTATGGTACCTGTTGTTTCTCCTTTACTTAAAGCCCTTCAGTGGCTCCCTGGTGGCTGCAGGATAAAGTCCAAACTCACCAGTGTGACCGACAAAGCCTTTTGTGCTCCAGCTCCTGCCCATCTCTGTAGCGTCAGTCTCGTCTCCCCCATGTACCCCCATCCCTCTTGCACCTACCTCCCAGCCCACACTGAACTTCTTCCAGTTCCTCAAAGTCGCTCTTCAAACACTCAAACAGAAGAGTGGCAGCCAAACCGAACGTTCAACCAGAATAGCGGAAGCACTCTGCGTTCCCTCACAGCCCAAGCCTTGCCCTTAAACCTGGATGCCCCTTATTTGTCCTTCTTAGCTCAGACATCACTTCCCTTCCAGAAAGCCTTCCTTGACCTCTCAAGCCTAGATATGTGCCCAGTCATCATGTACCACGGTACCCTGCACCTTCCTGTGTCATAATACTCAGCACATTGTGTTGCATTTCCTGTTTACTTGGTGGTCACCCTCCCCAGACTGCCATCTCCCTTGAGAGCAAGGGCTGTGTCTTGTTTCCCCCTGTGCCTGATACATGGTAGGTGCTCTATAAATAGGTTTTGAATGTTTGGTAGGATCCAAAGTTAGACAACATTCAGGACTGGGGTGAGGACTTAGAAGGGAGGGATAAACAACTCAAGAGCATTATAGTTCATGAATAAAAACAGAGGAGGATTGAGTACATCTGCCTCCCGAAAGAACTGCTAGTGAAAGGGACTGAGAACTAAGCCTTAAAAGGAGTAGCCTGGCCCTGATTATGTTGTGGTGAAGTCTGGAGAAAGCTGTTACTATAGGCTTTTTTTTTTTTTACATCTTTATTGGAGTATAATTGCTTTACAATGGTGTGTTAGTTTCTGCTTTATAACAAAATGAATCAGCTATATGTATACATATATCCCCATATCTCCTCCCTCTTGCGTCTCCCTCCCACCCTCCCTATCCCACCCCTCTAGGTCGTCACAGAGCACCGAGCTGATCTCCCTGTGCTATGTGGCTGCTTCCCACTAGCTATCTGTTTTACATTTGGTAGTGTATATATGTCCATGCTACTCTCTCACTTCATCCCAGCCTACCCTTCCCCTTCCCCTTCCCCGTGTCCTCAAGTCCATTCTCTACGCCTGCGTCTTTATTCCTGTCCTGCCCCTAGGTTCTTCAGAACCATTTTTTTTCTTCTTTTTTTAGATTCCATATATATGTATTAGCATATGGTATTTGTTTTTCTCTTTCTGATTTACTTCACTCTGTATGACAGTCTCTAGGTCCATCCACCTCACTACAAATAACTCAGTTTTGTTCCTTTTTATGGCTGAGTAATATTCCATTGTATATATGTGCCACATCTTCTTTATCCATTCATCTGTCGATGGACACTTAGGTTGCTTCCACGTCCTGGCTGTTGTAAATAGAGCTGCAATGAACATTGTGGTACATGACTCTTCTTGAATTATGGTTTTCTCAGGGTATATGCCCAGTAGTGGGATTGCTGGGTCATATATTAGTTCTATTTTTCGTTTTTTGAGGAACCTCCATACTGTTCTCCATAGTGGCTGTATCAATTTACATTCCCACCAACAGTGAAAGAGGGTTCCCTTTTCTCCACACGCTCTCCAGCATTTATTTTCTGTAGACTTTTTGATGATGGCCATTCTGACTGGTGTGAGGTGATACCTCATTGTGGTTTTGATTTGCATTTCTCTAATGATTAGTGATGTTGAGCATTCTTTCATGTGTTTGTTGGCAATCTATATCTTCTTTGGAGAAATGTCTATTTAGGTCTTCTGCCCATTTTTGGATTGGGTTGTTTGTTTTTTTGATATTGAGCTGCATGAGTTGCTTGGAAATTTTGGAGATTAATCCTTTGTCAGTTACTTCATTTGCAAATATTTTCTCCCATTCTGAAGGTTGTCTTTTCATCTTGTTTATGGTTTCCTTTGCTGTGCAAAAGCTTTTAAGCTTCATTAGGTCCCATTTGTTTATTTTTGTTTTTATTTCCATTTCTCTAGGAGGTGGGTCAAAAAGGATCTTGCTGTGATTTATGTCATACAGTGTTCTGCCTATGTTTTCCTCTAAGAGTTTGATAGTGTCTGGCCTTACATTTAGGTCTTTAATCCATTTTGAGTTTATTTTTTGTGTATGGTGTTAGGGAGTGTTCTAATTTCATTCTTTTACATGTAGCTGTCCAGTTTTCCCAGCACCACTTATTGAAGAGGCTGCCTTTTCTCCATTATATATTCTTGCCTCCTTTATCCAAGATAAGGTGACCCTATGTGTGTGCATTTATCTCTGGGCTTTCTATCCTGTTCCATTGATCTATTATTTCTGTTTTTGTGCCAGTACCATATATCTTGATGACTGTAGCTTTGTAGTATAGTCTGAAGTCAGGGAGCCTGATTCCTCCAGCTCCGTCTTTCTCCCTCAAGATTGCTTTGGCTATTCAGGGTCCTTTGTGTTTCCATACAAATTGTAAAATTTTTTATTCTAGTTCTGTGAAAAATGCCATCTTGGTAGTTTGATAGGGGTTGCATTGAATCTGTAGATTGCTTTGGGCAGTATAGTCATTTTCACAGTGTTGATTCTTCTAATCCAAGAACATGGTATATCTCTGAATCTGTTTGTATCATCTTTAATTTCTTTCATCAGTGTCTTATAGTTTTCTGCATACAGGTCTTTTGTCTCCTTAGGTAGGTTTAGTCTTAGGTATTTTATTCTTCTTGTTGCCATGGTAAATGAGAGTGTTTCCATAATTTCTCTTTCAGATTTTTCATCATTAGTGTATAGGAATGCAAGACATTTCTGTGCATTAATATTGTATCCTGCTACTTTACCAAATTCATTGATTAGCTTTAGTAGTTTTCTGGTAGCATCTTTGGGATTCTCTATGTATAGTATCTGTCATCTGCAAACAGTGACACTTTTACTTCTTCTTTTCTGATTTGGATTCCTTTTATTTTTTTTTTCTTCTCTGGTTGCTGTGACTAAAACTTCCAAAACTATGTTGAATAATAGTGGTGAGAGTGGGCAATCTTGTCTTGTTCCTGATCTTAGTGGAAATGGTTTCAGTTTTTCACCATTGAGTATGATGTTGCCTGTAGGTTTGTCATATATGGCCTTTATTATGTTGAGGTGAGTTCCCTCTGTGCCTACTTTCTGGAGAGTTTTTATCATAAATGGGTGTTGAATTTTGTCAAAAGCTTTTTCTGCATCTATTGAGATGATCATATGGTTTTTCTCCTTCAGTTTGTTAATATGGTGTATCACGTTGATTGATTTGCATATATTGAAGAATCCTTGCATCCCTGGGATAAACCCCACTTGATCATGCTGTATGATCCTTTTAATGTGCTGTTGGATTCTGTTTGCTAGTATTTTGTTGAGGATTTTTGCATCTATGTTCATCAGTGATATTGGCCTGTAGTTTTCTTTCTTTGTGACGTCTTTGTCTGGTTTTGGTATCAGGGTAATGGTGGCCTTGTAGAATGAGTTTGGGAGTGTTCCTCCCTCTGCTATATTTTGGAAGATTTTGAAAAGGATAGGTGTTAGCTCTTCTCTAAATGCTTGTTAGAATTGGCTTGTGAAGCCATCTGGTCCTGGGCTTTTGTTTGTTGGAAGATTTTTAATCACAGGTTCAATTTCAGTGCTTGTGATTGGTCTGTTTATATTTTCTATTTCTTCCTGGTTCACTCTCAGAAGGTTGTGCTTTTCTAAGAATTTGTCCATTTCTTCCAGGTTGTGCATTTTATTGGCATATAGTTGCTTGTAGTAATCTCTCATGATCCTTTGTATTTCTGCAGTGTCAGTTGTTACTTTACCTTTTTCATTTCAAATTGTATTGATTTGAGATTTCTCCCTTTTTCTTCTTGATGGGTCTGGCTAATGGTTTATCAATTTTGTTTATCTTCTCAAAGCACCAGCTTTTAGTTTTATTGATCTTTGCTATCGTTTCCTTCATTTCTTTTTCACTTATTTCTGATCTGATATTTATGGTTTCTTTCCTTCTGCTAACTTGGGGGTTTTTTTGTTCTTCTTTCTCCAATTGCTTTAGGTCTAACGTTAGGTTGTTCATTTGAGATATTTCTTGTTTCTTGAGGTAGGATTGTATTGTTATAAACGTCCCTCTTAGAACTGCTTTTGCTGTATCCCATAGGTTTTGGGTCGTCGTGTTTTCATTGTCGTTTGTTTCTAGGTATTTTTTGATTTCCTCTTTTATTTCTTCAGTGATCTCTTGGTTATTTAGTAGTGTATTGTTTAGCATTCATGTGTTTGTATTTTTCACAGATTTTTTTTCCTGTAATTGATATCTAGTCTCATAGCATTATGGTCAGAAAAGATACTTGATACAATTTCAGTTGTCTTAAATTTACCAAGGCTTGATTTGTCACCCAGGATATGATCTATCCTGGAGAATGTTCCATGAGCACTTGAGAAGAAAGTGTATTCTGTTGTTTTTGGATGGAATGTCCTATAAATGTCAATTAAGTCCATCTTGTTTAATGTATCATTTAAAGCTTGTGTTTCCTTATTTATTTTCATTTTGGATGATCTGTCCATTGGTGAAAGTGGGGTGTTAAAGTCCCCTACTATGATTGTGTTACTGTCGATTTCCCCTTTTATGTCTGTTAGCATTTGCCTTATGTATTGAGGTGCTCCTATGTTGGGTGCATAAATATTTACAATTGTTATATGTTCTTCTTGGATTGATCTCTTGATCATTCTGTAATGTTCTTCTTTGTCTCTTATAGTTGTATTTGTCATACTCAATGGTGAAAATAAAGTCTATTTTCTCTGATATGAGAATTGCTACTCCAACTTTCTTTTGATTTCCATTTGCATGGAATATCTTTTTCCATCCCCTCACTTTCAGTGTGTATATGTCCCTAGGTCTGAAGTGGGTCTCCTGTAGACAGCATATGTACAGGTCTTGTTTTTGTATCCATTCAGGCAGTCTGTGTCCTTTGGTTGGATCATTTAATCCATTTAAATTTAAGGTAGTTATCGATATGTGTGTTCCTATTACCGTTTTCTTAAATGTTTTGGGTTTGTTATTGTAGGTTTTTTCCTTCTCTTGTGTTTCCTGCCTAGAGAAGTTCCTTTAGCATTTGTTGTAAAGCTGGTTTGTTGGTGCTGAATTCTCTTAGCTTTTGCTTGTCTGTAAAGGTTTTTAATTTCTCCATCGAATCTGAATGAGATCCTTGCTGGGGAGAGTAATCTTGGTTGTAGGTTTTTCTCTTTCATCACTTTAAATATGTCCTGCCACTCCCTTCTGGCTTGCAGAGTTTCTCCTGAAAGATCAGCTGTTAACCTTATGGGGATTCCCTTGTATGTTATTCGTTGTTTTTCCTTTGCTGCTTTTAATATTTTTTCTTTGTATTTAATTTTTGATAGTTTGATTAATATGTGTCTTGGCGTGTTTCTCCTTGGATTTATCCTGTATGGGACTCTCTGTGCTTCCTGAACTTGACTGAGTATTTCCTTTCCCATATTAGGGAAGTTTTCAACTATAATCTCTTCAAATATTGTCTCAGTCCCTTTTTTTTTTCTCTTGTTCTTCTGGGACCCTTATAATTCGAATGTTGGTGTGTTTAATGTTGTCCCAGAAGTCTCTGAGACTGTCCTCAATTCTTTTCATTCTTTTTTCTTTATTCTGCTCTGCGGTAGTTATTTCCACTATTTTGTCTTCCAGGTCACTTATCTGTTCTTCTGCCTCAGTTATTCTGCTATTGATTCCTTCTAGATAATTTTTAATTTCATTTATTGTGTTGTTCATCATTGTTTGTTTGTTCTTTAGTTCTTCTAGGTCCTTGTTAAATGTTTCTTGTATTTTCTCTATTATATTTCCAAGATTTTGGATCATCTTTACTATCATTACTCTGAATTGTTTTTCAGGTAGACTGCCTATTTCCTCTTCATTTGTTTGGTCTGGTGGACTTTTACCTCGCTCCTTCATCTGCTGTGTATTTCTCTGTCTTCTCATTTTGCTTAACTTACTGTGTTTGGGGTCTCCTTTTCACAGGCTGCAGGTTCGTAGTTCCCATTGTTTTTGGTGTCTGCCCGCAGTGGGTGAGGTTGGTTCAGTGGGTTGTGTAGGCTTCCTGGTGGAGGGGACTGGTGCCTAGGTTCTGATGGATGAGGCTGGATCTTGTCTTTCTGGTGAGAGCAGGACCGCATCCGGTGGTGTGTTTTGGGATGTCTGTGACCTTATTATGATTTTAGGCAGCCTCTGTGCTAATGGGTGTGGCTGTGTTCCTGTCTTGCTGGTTGTTTGGCATAGGGTGTCCAGCACTGTAGCTTGCTGGTCGTTGGGTGGAGCTGGGTCTTAGCGTTGAGATGGAGGTCTCTGGGAGAGCTTTTGCCATTTGATATAACGTGGGGCCGGGAGGTTTCTGGTGGACCAATGTCCTGAACTTGGCTCTCCCACCTCAGAGGCACAGGCCTGATACCCGGCCGGAGCACCAAGACCCTGTCAGCCACACGGCTCAGAAGAAAAGGGAGAAAAAGAAAGAAAGAAAAATAAAATAAAATAAAGTTATTGAAATAAAAAATTTAAAATATATTATTAAAAATATACAAGTAATAAAAAGAAGAAAGAAAGAGAGAAGAGAGCAACCAAACCAAGAAACAAATCCACCAATGATAACAAGTGTGAAAAACTTTACAAAAAAAAAAATGGACAGACAGAACCCTAGGACAAATGGTAAAAGCAAAGCTATACAGACAAAATCACACAAAGAAGCATACACACAGACACCCACAAAAGGAGAAAAAGGAAAAAAATATATATATTGTTAAAAAAAGGAAGAGAGCAACCAAATCAATAAACAAATCTACCAATGATAATAAGCTCTAAATACTAAAGTAAGATAAACATAAAACCTGAAACAAATTAGATGCAGATAGCAAACCCCTAGTCTACAGTTGCCCCCAGAGTCCACCGCCTCAATTTTGGGATGATTTGCTGTCTATTCAGGTATTCCACAGATGCAGGGTGCATCAAGTTGATTGTGGAGATTTAATCCACTGCTCCTGAGGCTGCTGGGAGAGATTTCCCTTTCTCTTCTTTGTTCGCACAGCTTCTGGGGTTCAGCTTTGGATTTGGACCCGCCTCTGCATGTAGGTCGCCTGAGGGCATCTGTTCTTCGCTCACACAGGATGGGGCTAAAGGAGCAGCTGATTCGGGGGCTCTGGCTCACTCAGGCCGGGGAGAGGGAGGGGTACGGATGCGGGGCGTGCCTGCAGCGGCAGAGGCCGGCGTGACGTCGCACCAGCCTGGGGTATGCCACGTGATCTCACAGGGAAGTTGTCCCTGGATCATGGGACCCTGGCAGTGACGGGCTGCACAGGCTTCCGGGAGGGGAGGTGTGGAGAGTGACCTGTGCTTGCACACAGGCTTCTTGGTGGCTGCAGCAGCAGCCTTAGCATCTCATGCCCGTCTCTGGGGTCCGCGCTGATAGCCGCGGCTCGCGCTGTCTCTGGAGCTCGTTTAGGCGGTGCTCTGAATCCCCTCTCCTCGCGCACCCCAAAACAATGGTCTCTTGCCTCTTAGGCAGTTCCAGACTTTTTCACGGACTCCCTCCTGGCTAGCTGTGGTGCACTAGCCCCCTTCAGGCTGTGTTCACGCAGCCAACCCCAGTCCTCTCCCTGTGGTCTGACCTCCAAAGCCCGAGCCTCAGTTCCCAGCCCCCACCCGCCCCGGCGGGTGAGCAGACAAGCCTCTCGGCCTGGTGAGTGCTGGTCGGCACCGATCCTCTGTGCGGGAACCTCTCTGCTTTGCCCTCCGCACCCCTGTTGCTGCGCTCTCCTCCATGGCTCCGAAGCTTCCCCCCTGCCCACCCGCCACCTCCGCCAGTGAAGGGGCTTCCTAGTGTGTGGAAACCTTTCCTCCTTCACAGCTCCCTCCCAGAGGTGCAGGTCCCATCCCTATTCTTTTGTCTCTCTTTTTTCTTTTGCCCTACCCAGGTACGTGGGGAGTTTCTTGCCTTTTGGGAAGTCTGAGGTCTTCTGCCAGCGTTCAGTAGGTGTTCTGTAGGAGTTGTTCCACATGTAGATGTACTTCTGATGTATTTGTGGGGAGGAAGGTGATCTCCACGGCTTACTCCTCCGCCTTCTTGAAGCTTTCTCTCCAGTATCCCCTCTTGATGAATAAATTACAAAAAACTGGCCCGACCAAGTAGAAAGGCATTCTTCTTCCTCTGGGCTGAAGCGTTCTGGGCTGATGCAGCGTCTTGCCAAAGCTGACAGCAGATGGTGCTCGGGCTGGCTTTCAGCCCTTAGTTCATGCCTTGGTGCAGGGGATAATCTACAACCATGGGAGGTGGTGCAAGAAGCCATCCTCAGAGAGTGGGGGTTCACTGGCACCTGGGGTGGGGGGGGGCAGGCATCAGTAATACCACTTCTTGTCATACATGTTCCCAGAGTTGGTCATCAGCGTGGATGGACTCTTACTGTAACATAGACCTGTGCTGGCCAATACAAGGGCCATTAGTCACACATGACTGTTTACGTTTTCATTTAAATTAATTAAAATTAAATCGAATTAAAACTTCAGTTGCTCAGTCTTAGTAGCCAATTTCACATATGGCTAGTGGCTCCTGTATCAGACAGCACGGATCTCAGACGTTTCCATAATCCCAGAAAACGTTGTTGGACAGTACTGGTATAAATTCTGTATCTTTTGCCCTTACTACCCCGCAGCTTATTTGTTTCTGGAGCCACACTGCCTGGGTTCAAATCCTGGCTCTCTTTCTTACTAGCAGTGTGATTTGGGGCAAGTCACTTCTCTCTGAGCCTCAGTTTTGTAATCTGTAAAATGGGGGTAGTAATAATAGTGCTACTTCTTAAGGATGTGAGGGCTGTTATATGAAGAGTGTTGGGAGTTGTGCCTAACTGCTAACATTTATAGAGTAAGCACGCAATACATGGTGGCTATATTGTTTTTTATTATTCATCCCCACTCCCTTGCAGATGTAGCCAGTACACATAGCTGGCCTCTTGCCCAACCTCGCATAATTAGCGCCTAGCCCATACCTCTTCCTCCCTGCTCTCCCCTAGAGAGATCCTTTCCAATCAAAACAACAAAAGAAAGACACATGGCTCATTCATAATCAAGCACTCAGAATTGGTTTAGGTACCAGTTTAAATCTTGTCAAACAAACTGCCGGAGACTGTTTCCCTAATCACCAGTCAGAAAAGGCGGAGTCATTTTGAAGCCCCGGGGCAATGACTTGCAGTCCTGCAGGGATAGTCTGGCACTGAAGGGAGCCTGACCTTAATAGCTACAGACTAGCCATGCCAATGAATTTTCGGGAATTTCTTACCATATTAATCATCTTCAGAGTGGGGAAATAGTCTTTAATTTGTCCATTTCCTCCTTATGTCTACAGTATGATTCTGTGGATTCCAGTGTTTGATTTTTAACAGGAAGCACTTGAATGCCTCCTATCTTAGGTTATCATCTAATCTTTCACAAAATTTCGAAGGTTGTCCATTCAAAACCGATATTTTTCCTTTCGCTATTTTTTTTCTAAAGAACAACAGAATTTTTTTTAAATTTCATATCTGGGGGTCCATGAGCATATATGAAATACTCAGGGTACAAAAATGGAAAAGGAATCTCAAAGGTTACCCATTAGAGGAGTTCCTTTCATTATTGAAAAAAATTTTACTTTCTACATAGTTTTCTTCAGTTATGTAAAAATAATATCATAAGTTTCTTCAGTTTTTTATTTTTGGCTGTGGGTGGAAAACATTTCATACCTGTCTGATCTAAAAACTAGTCATGGCTGTAACTAAGCTTTTAAAAAACTGTTTCATTCATGAACCACAGGGGCCTACAACCACAAGAAAAATCTTATGTACTATCTCTTAAGGGACAAGGTCACTTTCTATATTGAAGCATTTCTTTGCACAGCTTTTGAAGAACTAAATACATTAGATCTGAATTTTTGTTTTCTTTTTCAAAAACGACATTATTTAGAACAGCTCTAGGTTTACAACAAAAGTGAGAGGAAGGTACAGAGATTTTCCATATACCCACTGCCCCCACAATTAATAGCCTCCCCTGTTATCAACATTCCCCACCAATAGTACATTTGTTACAATTGATGAAGCTACATCGATACATCAGAATCACCCAAAGTCCATAGTTTACATTAGGGCTCACTCTTGGTGTTCTACATTCATGGGTTTGGACAAATGTATGACATATATCCATCATTATAATATCATACAGAGTATTTTCATTGCCCTAAAAATCTTCTGTGTTCCACCAGTTCATCTCTCCCCTACCCCAACCCCCGGCAACCACTGATTTTTTTATTCTCCATGGTTTCACTTTTTCCAGGATGTTGTATAGTTGGAATCATACAGTATGTAGCATTTTCAGATTGGCTTCTTTCACTTAGTAATATGCATTTAAGGTTCCTCCATGTCTTTTCAGAGCTTGATAACTCATTTCTTTTTAAGGCTAAATAATATTTTGTTGTCTGGATATACCACAGTTTATTTATCCATTTGCCTACTGAAGGACATCTTGGTTGCTTCCAAGCTTTGGCAATGATGAATAAGGCTGCTTTAAACATTTGTATGCAGGTTTTCATGTGCACATAAATTTTCAACTCCTTTAGGTAAATACCAAAGAGCACGATTGCTGACCATATGGTAAGAATATGTTTAGTTTTGTAAGAAACTGCCAAACTGCCTTCCAAAGTGGCTGTACCATTTTGTATTCCCACCAGCAGTGAATGAGAGTTCCTGCTGCTCCACATCCTCGTCAGCATTTGGTGTTGTTGGTGTTCTGGATTATGGGCATTCTAATTGGTGTGTAGTGGTATCTTGTTGCTTTAATTTGCATTTCTCTGATGACATATGATGTGGAACATCTTTTCATATGCTTATTTGCCATCCATATATCTTCTTTGGTGGAGTGTCTGTGAAGATCTTTGGCCCATTTTTTAGTTGGGTTGTTTGTTTTATTGTTGAGTTTTAGGAGTTCTTTGTATATTTTGGATAACAGTCCTTTATCAGATGTGTCTTTTGCAAATATCTTCTCCCAGTGTGTGCCTTGTTTTCTTATTCACTTGGTATTATCTTTTGCAGAAGTTTTTAATTTTAATGGAATTCAGCTTATCAATTATTTCTTTTAAAGATCATGCCTTTGATGTTATATCTAAAAAGTCATCACCATACCCAAGGTTGTCTAGCTTTTCTCCTGTGTTATCTCCTAGGAGGTTTATAGTTTTGCATTTTACATTTAGGTCTGTGATCCATCGTGAGTTTAGTTTTGTGAATAGTGTAAGGTCTGTGACTAGATTCATTTTTTTTGCATGTGGATGTCCAGTTGTTCCAGCACCATTTGTTGAAGAGACTATCTTTGCTCCAATGTCTTGCCTTTGCTCCTTTGTCAAAGATCAATTGACTGTATTTATGGGAAAGATCTGAGTTTTATAAGACTGGATTTTGCAGCACAATCCCCTGGAGAATTGCTGTCAAAATGCTTATTCCTAGGCCCTGGACAAACCTTCTAAGTAGTGTTCTCTGGGAGAGGGTTTGAGGAATCTGAAATTTTAAAATGAGCACAGATGATTCTGAAGTAAACAGGTGAAGGGTTTGGGACTCTTTACTCTTAGTTCATTTTCTAAATTGTCTTCCTTTTCTGCAGAACCTTTGCACTCCTCCCCTTGTGACTGATAATGTAAGGCTTGACTCTGTGTCTTCTGCCAGTTACTATAAAACAGAGTCCTTTGATAGCCTAGACGAAAAAGTGTAATGAGCACATTGTCTGCCTGCGCTGTGCTAGATGATCACTGGGGAAAGGTATATGTAGAGGTTTTTCGAAATGGGAAAGAAGATACCAGCATTTAGAGCCACACAGTGGAGTAAGACACTGAGAAAGCTATTGTGTTCTGGAACATTGATCTGGCACTGGTTGGAGGACACTAATAAAGTCAGAGAGGTCAGTCTGGAGAAGCCATGAAGCCTCAAGTGATTAGGACATGAAACAGGGTGAGGGGAATATCATAGGAGAGAATCCCAGAAGCTTTGCAAAGGAAGAAGTAACAAAATTTAGTGATAGAATATAGGGAAAGTGAGGAGAGGTGATTTCAAAGGCTCTAATCGAGGAGCCCAGAGAAACTGAGTTCTGACTGATGGAAACTGGGATGGTTAGAAGAAAAGGCAGTTTGGCAGGGAAGAGGGGGCATCTGTTTTGGCTGTTGAGTTTGAGGTGAGTGGAACACTCAAGTGGAGCAGTTAGAAATCTGGGACTAGCTCCAAGGCGAGAAGTCAGGATTAGGAATCCTCAGTGCAGAAATTCTAGTCAAGGGGTGGAAGTGATAAACGGCTGAGTGGATGAGGGAGTAAGAAACAGAGAGGGATATAAGCGGGCTGAGGACCAGATGTGAATCCTCTGAGAATAGGAGAAAGGAGAGGAGCAAGCCAAGAAAACAAGGAAGGAGCAGGCAGAGGGACCAGAGGAGAACCATGGGATTGAGCAGATGAGGCATTTTCAGGAAGCATAAAATTCCTCATCCTGGCCTCATACCATCTCCCACACAGAAGAGGAAAAAGAGTCAGGACCCTTCTAGTTTCTATAACTATTGAAAGTACCAATTCATGAAAAAGGATCATTCACTTCTTCCTAGAGTATGAAATGGAGCCACATTATAAAATAGCGCTTTAAAAAAATGCTACCCTGCCAGTTTGCAAATATGGCTTTTCATGGACATCTTCAGTCATTTAAAAACAACCAAACAAATAAACTTCTACCTTTGTTTCTTGAATATCTGGTTAAAAATAATGCAGAAGGTTGTCTTATTTTATCTTGCAGGCACAGCAGCCTAGGAAAAATTCTTCAGTGTGAAGACATCTATAGAGAAGGTCAACACATTGGTTGTTCCTTTGCTCTGACTAAGGTGAAGGATTCTAGTTTTGAACAACACAGTGTCCAAGTAATGGTCAAGGACAATGCAGGAAAAATCAGACCATCCTTCAATATAGTGCCTTTAACTTCTCATGGTACGTTTTAGAAGTCCTCTAAGACAGTGTGGATAAAAGTGTTATTTTTTTTGAACATCAATAGAAATAATAATAAAAAATGATGATTTTTGGTTTGAAGATCTTCCCAGAAAAAAAGGGACTATATTTATGTATATATTTCTTTGCTCCTTTTTAAAGAAGCAAGCTTGGAAATTCTCATATTTATTGAGCACACATGCCACATGCTTTATCCTTGTTTACTTATGAGTACACTGAGCCTTAGAGCAAGTAGTCAGTTGCAGAACCGAGATTAGAACCTGGGCTCTCTGACTCAAGATCTGTTCTCTTTTACTTACACTCCAGAGGATGATGCTGCAGAATAAATGTGACTTAATATAGTTCCTGGATAATCTGCCTCTTAGTTAAAAAAAGCTTAGACTGGAGGCGGAGTGATCAGGGGTGATATTCAAACTGTCTAACATTCTGGGTGACCCAGGCACTGATCAATCAGGACAACCAGTGCAGCCGAGTTTCAGCCCACTAGAAAGAGTCCTCAACTTAAAAACTTAAGAGACCTGCTTAAGGTCCTAGCTTCTTCACTTTGGACAAGGCATATACACTCTAAGTGCTTCCTCATCTGTAAAAGGGGGTACACAGTTCCTCTTGACCTCAGAGGATTGTTGTAAGGTCCAAATGATGTGAGCTGTATAAAAGCATTTTGTAAATCTCTATAGCAGAGTAGTATAAGCATCATGTTTATTTATTTGTTGTGATATCCCAACAGAGAGCTCAGATTCTGGCTAAGTGGTACACAGAAAATTTATAGGCAAATAATCATGAATTGACAGAGGTTTCCAAGTCTGTGAGTAGAACACTGTTTACCGCCGCTTCAGACAGCCATGGAAATGAATTCTAGTAGTGCACGCAGGGCAGCTTAGTTTGTAGGCCGGGGCAGGGGGTTGGGATGTGGGGGGTGTGCGCAAACTTGCCAAATAGGATCATCTGAAGCAAAGCCCTTCTCTGCGCGCCCCCCCGCCGCCCCCCGGCTTGG
Organism: Eschrichtius robustus; assembly: GCF_028021215.1. Classification (NCBI taxonomy): domain Eukaryota; kingdom Metazoa; phylum Chordata; class Mammalia; order Artiodactyla; family Eschrichtiidae; genus Eschrichtius; species Eschrichtius robustus. The sequence continues at coordinate 104,850,305 of NC_090845.1, forward strand.
CAGATTGTCCTTGTTGGACCTTTTAAAGCTCATTTTGCTGCTCTTCTTCCTAGAGATTAGTGGTGATATAAAGGGAGATCCTGGGCTTCCCTGGTGGCGCAGTGGTTAAGAATCCGCCTGCCAGTGCAGGGGACACGGGTTCGAGCCCTGGTCCGGGAAGATCCCACATGCCGCGGGGCAACTAAACCCGTGAGCCACAACTACCAAGACTGCGCTCTAGAGCCCGCAAGCCACAACTACTGAGCCCGCGTGCCACAACTACTGAAGCCCGCACGCCTAGAGCCTGTGCTCTGCAACAAGAGAAGCCACCGCAATGAGAAGCCCGCGCACCGCAACAAAGAGTAGCCCCCGCTCGCCGCAACTAGAGAAAGCCCATGCACAGCAAGGAAGACCCAATGCAGCCAAAGATAAATAAATAAATTAATTAATTTATTAAAAAAATAAAATAAAGGGAGATCCTTCTCAGCTAGAAGATGACGTTGTCAAGTTGTTTTATGTTAATTATCCATTCTCTTTTGTGGCTCGGTCTTAAGCATAGTTGACTCCTGAAAAACTAAATTGATTAGGCTAATTTGTTTTTTTTACTTTCTTTTAAATTGTGGTTATAATTATATAACATTAAATATACCATCTTAACCATTTTCAGGTGTACAGTTCAGTAGTGTTGAGTATATTCACATTGTTGTGCAACAGATCTCTAGAACTTTCTCATCTTGTTATACTGAAACTCCATGTCCATGAAACACTAATTCCCCCTCCCCCCTGTCCCCCTCCTCCCTCCCCCAGCCCCTGGTAATCACCTTCCTACTTTCTGTTTCTATGACTGACTACTTTAGGTACCTCATATGACTGGAATCATACAGTATTGGTCCTTTTGTGATGGACTTATTTCATTTAGCGTAATGTCCTCAAGTTTCATCCATGTTGTAGCATATGACAAAATTATGCTGTTTTTTTATTTTTAATATTTATTTATCTATTGGCTGCGTTGGGTCTTAGTTGCGGCACGTGGGCTCATTTGTTGTGACACTCAGGCTCCAGAGCACGTGGGCTCTGTAGTCGCAGCGTGCAGGCTTAGTTGTCCCACGGAAAACTATGCTAATGTTTTAATTGTGGTCTTTGATTGGCATAAGTGAGTGTCGCCTGGGGAAACCGCTTGTACCTGATGTTCCTCGGTACCCATCACGTAGAGGCATATCTGGACCTAAGCACTTCTTTTCTTTACCCTCCTTGTTGCAGCTAGATGTCCTGATTATACCCCAGCCATGTCCTAACCAGATGCAGATCAGAGTTCGTGTCATCTGGCAGACACCCCAAAGATGTTCCGTAGATACATTTACTAGGCAGTTTAAAATAAGCTCCCTATATTAATCGTGGCTAATCAGAAATTCTAGAACTGTATGTCTGATCATATAAGACCATTAAAAGCATCAGCCCTATTTTGATTTACTTTGTGACCTTCGTTGTCTCTACCCATATGTGTATCTCATCAAAATAAACTCTGGAAGCTAATTTGTATTCTTCTATTTCTATCAGTGAAACCTGATCCTCCACATATTAAAAATCTCTCCTTCCAAAATGGTGACTTATACGTGCAGTGGAAGAATCCACAGAATTTTTATAGCAGATGCTTATCTTATGAAGTAGAAGTCAATAACAGCCAAGCTGAGACACATGATATTTTCTACGTAAGTTTTTTTTTGATAGTTGTTGTTATTTGGATATTTTTCTTTCACTTGAATTTCTTACAGTGTAATAAATTGAAATATCAATGAAATGTAGCTCTTAGATTTGTCATCTGATGATGATGGTGATGATGATGATGATGATGATGATGATGATGAAACTTCTCTGAAACAGAGTATGGTGAAAGGTTTGACAGTTTATGGTAGCATTGGCTGCAAGATTCCAGCCATTCATTAATTCATTTGTTCAAACATTTTTTATTACGTGCCTACCATGTGCCAGGCACTATTTTATGTGCACATGGCACCTGACGAAAAGGATTTTTTTCCCACGAAGCTTACCTACTAGAAAACAAGTGTGTAAATGAGCAAGCTAATTTTAGAGAACGAATGTTATGCAGAAAATTAAATGGGGGTGATGGGAAGTCCTGAGGGAATATTAGGTAGGGTAGTCATCCGTAGTGATGACACTTGAGATGAGACCAGAACGATGCGTAGGAGCTAGCCATTTGACGATCTGGGGGCGGAGGGGGCAGCATGTACAAAGACTCTGAGGCAGGAATGAACTTGGCGTGTGTGAGAAAAAGGAGACTGGTGTGACCAAAATATAGTAGGAAGAGATGTCTGAGCATGAGGCTGGGGTCAGATTATGTAGATACTTGGAGGCTCCAGTACAGCCATTCAGTTTTCTTGGAGTTTGTGGCAACTAAAGTAGTCAGTACTGAGTAGTCAGTATTTTTTGGATTATGTACATTTACGCTATTTGTAATCTAATACAAAACATGCTAATTAGAGGTCACTGTGGGGCACTGGGCATAACAGGATGTGGCATAACCTCAGGGCCTCAGTCGCATTGTTACGCCTTACAGCAGAGGACATGAACTCGGGCCTCAAACATTTTTGTTTGGACCACAAACAAAGTGGGGTTTTGTTTGCTTGTATATTAAATTTGAATTTTTTACCCAGATTTAAAACTGTGGTACCTGACAGTGTAGTTGCCATAAGGTGGCGCCTTAGGACCATGGGGACTGCCCCACTCATTTGTGTGCCACCTGCCTGGGCCCTGTGTGCATTTGAGTTTTAGAGGTTAGAAACCAAGTGTATTATATTGGTTTTTAAAGGAGTCCTGAATCTCACATGTGGGCAGATTCCTTGGTCCACTTGCTTTAGCTCATCATGGGAGTTTCAAAAACTAAATTATTTTATTTACTAAAATAAGCCAGCATTAACAGGCTGTAACTCCAAGAGGGAGTGACCAGGTCCACAGCTGAGCAGACCTCTTCTGGACATTTGCAAATGAAGGCGTTTGCTGAAATAGAATAATCATTATTCGTACCAGAAACCGGAGTCCCCAGATAATGCCACAAAGGAAAAGGCAAAGGGCTTCCAAGTGGGGAGGGGGTGAGGCTTGAATTTACAACCAAGTGAGTTATCAGAAAGCCGAATATGCTTGACCATTCCAGCCTTTACTGTTCTCTTCTGTCTGAAATCCTGAGACACGTGCTGCTTGCATTACTCACTTGGTACTGAATTATGTCCTGCTAGTTACCCATGATCTCTACCAAAAACTATAAGCTCCTGTAGGGAGGAGTTAGGTGGTGTTTACTTTGTGCTGCTCCTGCTACTAATACCAGCTAACATATATTAAGCAATTACTATGTATTAGCTATTTTAAAAAGCACTTTATTTTAATTGTCTCATTTGGTCCTCACAATAACCCCAAGGATCTAGGTCCTGTTTTGTTTTTTTTTTAATAAATTTATTTATTTACTTATTTATTTTTGGCTGCGTTGGGTCTTCGTTGCTGTGCACAGGCTTTCCCTAGTTGCGGCGAGCGGGGGCTACTCTTCGTTGCGGTGCATGGGCTTCTCATTGTGGTGGCTTCTCTTGTTGCGGAGCACGGGCTCTAGGCGCACAGCCTTCAGTAGTTGTGGCACACGGGCTCAGTAGTTGTGGCTTGCGGGTTCTAGAGCGCAGGCCCAGTAGTTGTGGCGCACGGGCTTAGTTGCTCTGCGGCATGTGGGATCTTCCCAGACCAGGGCTCGAACCCGTGTCCCCTGCATTGGCAGGCGGAGTCTTAACCACTGCACCACCAGGGAAGTCCCAAGGTCCTGTTGTTTTGTCCCCATTTTACAGATGAGAAAACTCAGTCTCAGAGGTTACTTGTAAGGTCACATTTCTAATAAGTGATAGAGTCAAGATTTCCATAAAAGTCTGATCCCCGGGACCATCTCAATACTTCCTGTTAATAGTAACAGCCATCACTTACTGTTTATGATGTGTTACAAATACACTCTTCTATGTACTTCTTATACAGTAGCTCATAACTATCGATGAAATAGGCTCTCTTTTAACCTATATCTTATTGAGCAGCTAAGGCTCAGAGAGGTTAAGTAACTTGCTACAGGCCACATAGCTCATAAGTATCACTTCAGAGGTTGGTCTCCATGTATTAAGCTTTGACCAAGAACACTTGGTATAAGACCATGTGCATAGTCACCACTTGATAAATTCTTGTTGAATTGAGTTACCTTTTTTTTTTTTTTTTTTGCAAACTTCTGAACTGAAGAGAGCACACTATACTGTGGAATTTATCCATCAAAACCAGAACTATAGTTGATTTGGAGTTAACTCTGTTTATACACTTGAGTTTAATGTTCTCTCTCTTAGCAGATGTTCACCAGCTGTTTCTTCCCCTAGAATGTCATCAGCTTTTTGTGTGCTCGCTGATTTTGAGCTCTGCTGGTTAGATCCTTTTTGTTTCTTTTTGCAAGACTTTTTTGAGGAATTCTTTTGCCTGGTGTTCTAGTTAAGAGGGGGAAGTAGGCTGGAACATGAACTGGTGCCATCACATGGCGCTGGGTCAGAGGTAGCTCATGACAGGATCATAAAGTAAGAAGTGACTTGTCTTTGACCACCTCCATCCCCGCCAGCTATCTACTTGGTGATCTGTGTCCTTGTTTTCCTTTTCTCACGGAAATATCTGAGCAGTTGGTAAACTACACAAGGAGATTTACATTTGAACAAGAGCCCAGAACTATCAATTTACACAATGATTTGCTGACTTTGGAATATATATATCTGGGAGATGGTCCAGGGGAGGGGGCACATCAGCCTGCAACCTGGTCCCTCAAGTGGTAGTTGGTACTTGTGATTCCCCAGCAGGCCTCTGATTCCGAATGGCCAGCATGGTGTACAGTAGCCCCCGAGTGGCCTTTTCTCTGCCCCTATATGAAATATTGATAGGATGGCTCTTCATCATTCAGTTGGCCTTTCACTCTTCACAAATGCTGATAGGAACCATTTAGTGAATGACATTGAATGCCAAAGATCATAGCGTGTGTTCTGGTCTTTGTCCCATGTTTAAACATCTCTTTGATAGAAGTTGACTATTTTTTCCATCTTTATTGAGGTATGATTTACAAGTAAAAATTGTATATATTTAGGTTGTACAATGTGATTATTTTAAGGTGTACAACATGATTCAATATACATATACATTGTGAGATGATTATCACAAACAAGTTAACACATCCGTCACCTCACAAACTTACCTTTTTTGTGTGTGTGATGAGAACAGTTAAGATCTCTCTTAGCAAACTTCAGGTATACAATACAGTATTTTTTAATTAATTTTTATTGGAGTATAGTAGATTTACAATGTTGTGTTTGTTTCTGTACAATACAGTATTATTAACTGTAATCATCATGCTGTACATTAGATCCCCAGAATACATAACTGAAAATTTGCACCCTTGACCAACATCTTCCCATTTTCCTCACTCCCCAGCCTCTGGCAATTACCATTCTACTCTCCACTTCAGTGAATTCGAGTTTTTTGGATTCTACATACAAGTGAGATCATACAGTATTTGTCTTTCTCTCTCTGACTTATTTCACTCAGCATAATGCCCTCAAGTTTCATCCATGTTGTCACAAATGGCAGGATTTCCTTGGGGCTGCTAGATCGTATGGTAGTTCTATTTTCAATTTTTTGAGGAACCTCCATGCTGTTTTCCAAAGTGACTGCACCAGTTTACATTCCCACCAACAGTGCACGAGGGTTTCCTTTTATCTACACCCTCTCCAGCACTTGTTGTCTCTTATCTTTTTGATGATAGCCATTTAACAAGTATGAGATAATATCTCATTGTGGTTTTGATTTGCATTTCGCTAATGAGTAGTGATGTTGAACATCTTTTCATGGACCTGTTGGCCAGAAGTAGACTATTTAACTAAGCAACAGATTTTCATGTGTTGATTTGGAAATATTTACATTTTAGGAACTGGTTATTCTCTTTACATCAGACAGCACGTGACTTAAATTGTTTAGAGGAGAAAATGCATTTTACTTTCTTTTCTCTAACCCAGTCATTTTTGGTATATTATACTCTCAACAACGGAGCATAATAGTTTTCTTTTTTTAACTTTTTATTATATATAGTATACTGCAGAAAAATTGCAGAAGTCATTATGTACAGCTCAATGATTTTTCGCAAATGATTTTTCACTTGCATAACCAGTACCCTAGAAGCTCAATCATGACTCCTTTTGGTCACTACTTTCCCAAAGAACAATTATTATCCTGACTTCTAATCCCATAGATTAATTTTGTTGCCTCTTTTTAAACTTTATATAAACGAATTATACAGAACTTTTTTGTGTGTCTGTCTTCTCTTGTTCAATGTTATGTTTATGAGATTCACTGATATTGTTGCCTGTGGTTGAAGATGCATCTCATTGCATTCATTCCATCATGTCAATATACCACATTTGATTTATCCATTCTCCCACTGATAGACATTTGAATAGTTTCCAGTTTGGAATTTTATGAATAGAGTTTTTATGAACATTTGCACACTTATTTCTTGGTGCATATGTGTGTACATTTCTGTTGCGCATATATGGGCCATAGGGTTACATATGATTGTCTCTAGTAGATAATAAGTTTTCCCAACTGGTTGTGCCGATTTACACTACTAAAAGCAGAAATTGAGAGTGCTAGATGCTTTACATCGTCACCAACACTTGGTATTGTCCAGTAGGTGTGTGTATCATTATCTTGTGGATTTAATATGCATTTTCCTGATAACTAATGAAGTTGAGCACTTTTTCCTATGTTTATTGGCAATTTGAATATCCTCTTGTGAAATGTCTGTTCAAGTCTTTTGCCATTTTTGTATTGGGCTGTCTGTCTTTTTCTTATTAATTTATGAGGTATACGTATGTGTGTGTATTATATATAAATATATATTTTATATATATATGCAAGTCCTTTGTCAGAAACTGCAAATAGCTTTTCTCACTCTATGCATTACCTTTTAATTTCCTTAATAGGATATCTTTTGATAAACAGAAGCTTTTAATTTTAATATAGATGATTTTATAAAAATTTTTCCTTTATGGTTAATATTTTTTTGGTCCTATTTAAGATACCTTCCTACTTTAAGGTCATGAGGATGTTCTATGTTTTCATCTAAAAGCTTGCTGTATTTATGTATTTATTTATTAATTTATTTTAACTTTCACATTTAGATCTGCAATCCATATGGAACTGACTTTGTAAATAGTGTGAGGTAGGGGTCAAGATTCTTTTTTGTCACATATGAATATGTAATTGACCACTTATTTTTAAAAACCTACCTTTTTTCACTGCACCTGGTCCTCGGATAATGGCATAAAAGAAAACTTGTTAGAACAGTTAAATGATATAAAGTATGGTCTTTAAAACTTTTTGAATTTATTCATTTTTTATATTTTCAAGGTTGAAGAGGCCAAATGTCAGAATTCAGAATTTGAAGGAAACCTAGAGGTCAGTAAATTCAATTTTAGCTATTTGGGCTTAAACTCATAGAGTAATTGGGGGCGGGGCAGGGTGAGCATATCCTAAATTTGAACTGCTTTGAGAAAAAACAGACTACTTTGTTCTGTGGATTATTGCCAATTTTCTTTTTCAGGAGTTAAAGTCAGATAATTTGTATTGCAATACAAAGTCTTAATCATATACAAAATTTGGCAGATAATTATATTTAGGATTCAGAAGCAGAGAAAGAGAATAAGCTGGTAATATTCCTTGTGTGCTTTTATTTTATATCTAAGGGTACAATTTGTTTCATGATCCCTGGTGTTCTTCCTGATACTTTGAACACAGTCAGAATAAGAGTCAAAACAAATAAGTTATGCTATGAGGATGACAAACTCTGGAGTAATTGGAGTCAAGCAATGAGTATAGGTAAGAGAATGGGATTTTATTAAAAGTTAAACCATTGATGCATGGAAACTAAGCTGAAGCAGAAAATTGATTGTGGGAAAGGGCTGTTCTTCATTCTTTCTTTTTTTTAAATTTTATTTATGTTTGGCTGCGTTGGGTCTTCATTGCTGCACGCGGGCTTTCTCTAGTTGTGGCGAGCGGGGGCTACTCTTCGTTGTGGTGCGCAGGCTTCTCATTGCGGTGGCTTCTTTTGTTGCAGAGCATGGGCTCTAGGCGTGCAGGCTTCAGTAGTTGTGGCACGTGGGCTTCGTAGTTGTGGCTCGCGGGCCCTAGAGCGCAGGCTGAGTAGTTGTGGCGCACGGGCTTAGTTGCTCCGCGGCATGTGGGATCTTCCCGGACCAGGGCTCGAACCCGTGTCCCCTGCATTGGCAGGCAGATTCTTAACCACTGTGCCACCAGGGAAGTCCCTGTTCTTCATTCTTGACGTCAGCCAGAGAATACTTACAATTGAAATGTATTTTCTGTTTAATTATTGTCAAATCACTCAGGGTTAATTTACAATATGCAACTCTTTGAAAATTTGCCATCCAAATGGTGTTATCCTCTCTTCTGTCCTATCTGTATCTTTGTTAACAACCTGAACAAAAATATAGAAGGCAGGCATGATTAAATCTGCAGATTATGCAATGCTAGAGTACTATCCTATGTGCTGGTAACAGAATCAAGAGTAGGACAATGACCCTGATGGCATTTTATAGAGATAAACATATATCTAGGTTTGAAGAAAATCAGTTTCATTTATTAATTGAGAGGCTGAGCAAGCTATGTGCCAGGGTCAAGTACAGGATTGGAAAGACTGTCCCTTATGGATGTGTGTGCTGTGGCGTGAGGGATAGGGTTTTATTTGACTGTAAGCTCAAAGTGACTCAACATCGGTACCTTAAATATCCCCCAAAGGCATATTGCAGTCATAGGCAGCAGTGATAGTGCAGCATCCAGAACAAGGGAATGCTGCAGGGTGGGGCACAGTGTCCTGGCCACATCAAAAGTATACAGTATTCCATCCTGGGCACCACATTGTAAGAGGTGCATTGACAGACTGGAATCTTTCTTTGAAAGGATAATCAGGATGTTGAAGAATCTCAGAATTTGGGGAAGAACAGTTAACGAAGTAAGCTTAGGGAGTCATAATTGCTGAATTCTAATATTTGAGGTATTGTCAGGTAGAAGAGGGAATAGGCTATCTTTTTTGTGGCTCCATGGGCCAAAACAGGACCAACTTAAGAACTTTCTGACAGCTATCTAACAGAGAGACAGGTTATTGAAGTAGTCAATTCCCTATTAATTGAAAGACTGAACAAGCTATGTGCCAGGCAAGGTTGTATTAGTTATCTATTATTGCATAACAAATTACCTCCAAAATTAGTGGCTTACAAAACACATATTTGGACACAACATTGTAAAGCAACTATACTCCAATAAAAATTAATTTAAAAAAAACAAACAAAAAACAAGAAAACACAACATTGTAAAGCAACCATACTCCAATAAAAATTAATTAAAACAAACAAACAAACAAAAAACACATATTTGGGACTTCCCTGGCGGTCCAGTTGTTAAGACTCCATACTTCCAATGCAGGGAGCGTGGGTTCGATCCCTGGTTGGGGAACTAAGATCCCACATGCTGTGCAGTGCAGCCAAAAAATTAAAAAAAATAATAAAAAAATTAAACAAAAAAAACCACATGTTTACTATCTTACAGTTTCCATGGCTCAAAAATCTGGGCATAGCTTAGCTAGGTACCTCTGGCTCAAGTTCTCTCATAAGGTTCCAGTCAAGCTGTTGACTGGGACTTCAGTCTCATCTGAAGGCTTGACTGGGGCTGGAGAATCCACTTCCAAAATCACTCATATGGTCATTGGAAAGCCTCATTTCCACTCTGGATGCTGGATGGAGGCTGTAGCAGGTTGCATCATGTGCCCCAAAAAGATATGTTCAAGTTCCAACTCCTGGTACCTGTGAATGTGATCTTATTTGGAAATAGAGTTTTTGCAGATGTAATCAAGTTAAGATGAGGTCATACCAGCTTAGAGCAGGCCCTAAATCCAGTGACTAGTATCCTTATCAGAAGAAGAGAGGATACACAGAAACACAGAGAAGAAGGCCATGTGAAGATGAAGGCAGAGATTGGAGTGATGCAGCTACAATCCAAGGAACACTAAGGATTCCTGGGAGCCACCAGAAGCTAGGAAGAGTCAAGGAGAGAGTCTACTCTAGAGCCTTCAGAGGGAGCATGTCCCTGCTGATACCTTGATTTGGGATTTCTAGCCTCCAGACCTGTGAGAGAATATATTTCTCCTGTTTTAAGCCAACCAGTGTGTGGTGATTTGTTACAGCAGCTCTAGGAAACTAATACAGAGGCCTCTCTCAGTTCCTTACCATTTGGATCTCCGCACAGGGCTACCTCATGACATGGCAGTTGGCTTCCCCAAGTGCGTGGTCCAAACAAGAAAGAGCATATGAGAAAACACCCAATATGAGAACTGCAGCCCTTTATAACCTTATCTCAGAAGTGACATCCCATCACTGGTGCTATTCACACATTTAGTCCAGCCCACCCTTAAGGGGAGAGAATTATACAAGGGTGTGAATATCAGGAGGCAGGGATCATTCAGAGTCATCTTAGAGGCTGCCTAACTCAATGTTAGGCCCTGAGATGCTTTCCAGATTTTCATGCCCTGGTAGAAAAGATGAGCATATATTGGGTTGGCCAAAAAGTTTGTTTGGGTTTTCTGTAAGATGTTATGGAAAAACCTGAACAAACTTTTTGGCCAACCCAATAAATAGACATGCCATTCTAAGTGTTAGGTGTAGCAAGGCAGTTAATGAAAGTCTTTGGAATTGGACAGTGCTGGGTTTGAGGCTTGACTCCATCACTTACTAAACCCTCTGGACAAGCCACTAAACCTCTCTGAGCCTTACACTTCTCATCTGTATAAGTGGGAAATAATATTATCTATCTCTTTAGCATAGATATAAGCATGCAAAATTACCTAGTATGATATCAGACATACAGTAGTTGCTCAATTAAGAATAGTAGTGGTAGTTGTTGTTAGGATTATTTTAGGTGTTCTAATAGTGCTAAGCAACCAATAAGAAAAGATAGTCACTGTTAATGAGATGACATGTTTAACAAATATAACATCTTTGTTAATAGTGTCTGAAACCAGTTAGGATATCCTGGTTTCAGATAACCCTTAAGGTGCTTTTTCATCCGTGGAATTTTAGGCACCAGAGCAGGACGTTTTTTTTCACTATTAAGATAACAAAAGGTAAGAGAATTGAAGAGTTTTGGGAAATATGTTGGTGTAGAGGGCAGAAATATCCATAATCTCATTAGTCTAACACAACTGTTGCTTGGTTTATTTCTAAAAGGGTTTTATTTCTCATGCCTTTCTCTTTGTTTTTCATTTTCCAGGTCAGAAGGCCAACCCAACATTTTACATAACCACGTTACTCATCATTCCGATCTTCGTTGCGGCTGCCATCATAGTCCTTCTGCTGTACCTGAAAAGGTAAGGCAGCTGCCCAGGCAGGCTTGACAGTTTCTGCTACCCTGGCTGCTATGGTTATTCTTCTTTGTGGGTGTGTTTGATGTTTCCCCAGTGTGTTGGAAGCATTTTGACTATACCTGGCTTTTTGGTAGTATGGCATGGCAAAGAAATATTATTGTGCCCATTTTCTGGTGAGAAAAGTGTTGGATCCCAGGGCTCTGCTCAGGCAGTGCTCTCTTTGTATATTTTTAGAATTGTTGATAAGACCTATGTTCACTCTACTCTTTCAAATGCCTAATTTGTCAACAGTTGGTTGGTAGCTCATAAGTTTTAGAAATGGAGACCATTACCAATTAAATGACTTGTCTAGTGTGAATGCAAAACAGGTTGCTACTTAATGCTATAGGAAAGAGAACTTCAAGTTGTCTCTAAGTTACAGCACTCATTCCTTGAGAATGTTTTACTTTCTCGATTTCATCATAGGGGCTAGTCTGGTGCTGCTATTATTTGCTCTTTCAGTAAATACCTAAAGTTGGAATAAGGTTATTAAGCTGGTTCTAGAATCAACATTTTATCATTATTTCAGTATTCTTTAAACATACATTTGTTGAGTGCCTATTTATGTGCCAGACACTGTTGTTATTGCTGGGGTTGTGGCAATGAACAGAACAAAGTCCCTATCTATGGTTTCACGTAGTGAGTAGTCAAGTTGTGGAGTTGGGCTGGGGAGAAAGGCTAGGACGTGATATGAGGCTCATCTTACATAGGATGCCAGGGAAGGCCTCTCTGAGAAAGTGACATTTGAGGACAGAATTAAAGGAGCAAACCAGTCAGATATTCAAAGAAAGAGTATTCTAGGCCAAAGGAACAGCAAGTGCAAAGGTCCTGAGGCTGGAATGAACTCCGTGTGTCTTGTTAGAGGAGAGCATGCAAGGGGGAGAACAACAGGAGATGAGGCTGGAGAGGCTGGCAGGGCCAGATCATATAGGCTGTGGCAAGGAATTGAAATGTTATCCTAAGCATGATGGGGAAACATGAGAGAGTTTTAATCAGTGGAGGGATGTGATTGGATTTACTGTCGTAAAAGATCATTGTATTGCTGAGTGAAGACTTGACTTGGACAAGAGTGGAGGCCGGTAGACTAGTTAGGAGGTAGTAAGAGGTAGTCTGATGTGAAATATATTTTGAAGATGGAATTAATAGTGCTTGCTGATGGCTGCTTGTCTTCGAAGGTGTGAGGGAAATTGAGGATTCAAGGATAACTCTTAGATTTTTGGCTTCAACAACTGAGTGAATGCTAGAGCCATTTACTAAGATGGAGAAGATTGGGAGGAGAGCTGGCTTTAGGGAAAAGGTGAGGACTTCAGTTTTGAACATGAGAAGTTTGAGATACCTATTAGATATCTAAGTAGAGATGCTAAACAGGTACTTGTATACATGAATCTGGAGTTTAAAGGAGAGGTTTGGGCTGGAGAAAGAATTTTGGGAGTCCTTGGCATGCAAATGGATTTAAAGCCCTAAGACTGGAAGAGAGCACTAATAAAGTGAGGGAGATAAAGAGGACAAAAGAGAATGCTGGGACACATCAACATTTAGAGACCTAGGAGATGAGGTAGGTCCACCAAAGGGTACTACTATCAGATGCAGAAATAGAGAGTCCAGACAAAACTTTAATTCTAAAAGATACGTGCACCCCTACGTTCATAGCAACACTATTCACAATAGCCAAGACATGGAAACAACCTAAATGTCCATTGACAGATGAATGGATAAAGAAGATGTGGTACATATATACAATGGAATACTACTCAACCATAAAAAAGAATGAAATAATGCCATTTGCAGCAACATGGATGCAACTAGAGATTATCATACTAAGTAAAGTAAGTCAGAGAGAGAAAGACAAATACCATATGATATCACTTATAAGTGGAATCTAAAACGTGACCCAAATGAACATATCTATGAAACAGAAACAGAATCACAGACATAGAGAATAGACTGGGGTGGTTGCCAAGGGGGAGGGAGGTGGGGGAGGGATGGTGTGGGAGTTTGGGATTATAAGATGCAAACTATTATGCATAGAATGGATAAACAACAAGGTCTTACTGTATAGCACAGGGAACTATATTCAATATCCTGTGATAAACCATAATGGAAAAGAATGTGAAAAAGAATGTATATATATGTATAACTGAGTCACTTTGCTGTACAGAAGTAATTAACACAACATTGTAAATCAACTATACTTCAATTAAAAATTTTTTTTAATTTAAAAAAAGAGAGGAGACAAGTAAGAAAAAGGAAGAAAAATTAAAGAGAATGCCCCCTGTTCTCGGAAGATTATTTTTTTCAAAATTATAAACAGCAAGCTCCCATCTGATCTGTGATAAGTAAAGCACCATTATTATTTAAATGATAGAGGATAACACACACAGAGCCACACACACAATTATAACTATGTGAGGTGATGGATGTGTTAATTAGCTTGATTGTGATGATCATTTCACAATGTACACATATATTAAAATGTCACTTTGTACACCTCAAATTTATACAATTTTTGTCAAGTATATCTCAATAAGGCTGGAAAAATTTTTTTTCATTGAAAGGGTATAAGTAGTCTGCTACTGATGGGCCCTCTGCTTTATCCACACTTGATACTTTTAAGAGATCGATTTCTCAGCTTGTTTTAGAAATTTTTTCACAACTACATTATCACTAAAGATGACTTGTGTACCATGTCTTTTGTCCAAGGCTTCTTTTAATATGGCTGTATTTAAGTGGGACATTTCTATGGAATGGAAGGTTTGATCAAAAATGTCTCTGTTTTCTTAAAGGCTCAAGATTATTATATTCCCTCCAATTCCTGATCCTGGCAAGATTTTTAAAGAAATGTTTGGAGACCAGAATGATGATACCCTGGTAAGCACTGACTCTGTGAAGTTTGAAATTGATTTTTTTGGGGGGGAGGCTATGGGATTTAAAAATAATTTGGTAAAACATAACATAAAATGTACCATTTTAACCAGTTTTAAGTATACAGTTCAATGGCATTAAGTACATTTACAGTGTTATGCAACCATCTTCAATATTTCCAGAACTTTTTCATCATCCCAAACAGAAACTGTACCCATTAAGCAATAACTCTCCGTTCCCCTCAACCCCTGATAACCTCTATTCTGCTTTCTGTCTCTCTGAATTTGCCTAATCTGGGTACCTCATATAAATGGAATCCTACAATATTTGTCCTTTTGTGGCTAGCTTCTTTCACTTAGCATAACATTTTCAAGGTTCATCCATGTTGTAGTATGTGTCAGAATTTCATTTCAAAACTGGTTATTTTAAACTACATTTTATCTAAAAGATTAAAGAAGAGCTGATTTAAAATAATGTTGTATCTCAGGCCAAGCATACCATTTAAGAAGTTCCCAGAATACTTCGCCTGTCTTGTATCACGGGGCTTCATTCTCTCTCTGGGGTAGGGAATATATTTGATCTAAACCTGCAGGGGGAGGAGCCTCCTTTATGAAACTAAGCCAATAGGCAGGTCTTCTGACTGGAGTAATTTTAAAAACTTAATTTAGGGAAATATAAAGATAAGGTAAACAATTGAAATAGATTGTGTTCATGCTATTGCCTGGAAAGCTGGCCTCCGAAGACATGGAGCTAGAGCAAACCCACCCGAACTGTTAGAGTTAGTTGGCTGCAGACTCTCACGCTAGAATTTGTGGCTGGAAAAGCTAAGACCTTATGGGAACAAAAGAGTTTGAGGCTTCTCTGATAAATACATTCACCCAAATAAAATAATAAAGACACTAAATGAAATAAATATCAATATTATTGTATATATCTTAAATTAGTAATTTCAGGCATAGGGCAGTTAATTCAGGGAAATAGTACAGCATAGTAGATAATAGCCTGCGCTCTGGAGTCAGATTGTCTGGATTCAAATCTCTGCTGTGTCATTTACCATCTATTTGACCTTAGGTAACTTCCTTAACCTTCCTGTTAAAAAGTGTAAAAAGTGGAGGTAATGATAGCACCTGCCTCAGTGTTGTTATGTGGATTAAATTAATTTAATACATAGAAACCACTTAGTATGCCTGGCACATTATAGGTGCTTAGTAAATGTTAGTGCTTAGTATTACTATTGATAATACTTTCCGTTTATCTTTAACGCCCAAACGATTCTTGTAATAACGGGTGATACACAGTGGCTAGGGAAGGAAGGCAGGGAGGCTCCCATGCAGTCAGAGGAAGAGTCATCTGGATCACTTTTTCACCAAGTCATGGGCATGGGCAGTGGGTAACTGTGCCAGATAGGGCACCACTAGCCAGGGAGGTCCAGAAGTCAGGTACCTGATGAAGGGCTGGTATACTGTAACTGAGGTGACGGTGTTTCTTCAGCTTTGAGTCGCAGTCAACTGCAATGCTTGTAGGAATATAGAATCCTGGGCCCTACCTTCAGAAGTTCGGATTCACCGGCTCTGGGATGGGTCCCAGGAGTCTGCGTATTTAAAAGGAGCCCAAAGATGATTCCTATCCTGGCAAGATCATTCACGGAGCGCACTTTGAAAATCACTGTTATAGATATTTTCCTTAGGATCACCCATGTGTCTTCATTTTGCCAGCTACTGAGACAGATGCTGGAGGTTGAGAACTGTGCAAGTATTCTAACAACTCCTCTAACCAGTGATTGGAAGTCTACCATGTGTACACAGTGTATTAAATGCTCCATCTTCATAACCACCCTGTGGTGTAGGTGCTGTTAGTACCATTTCACAGATGAGGAAATGGAGCCTCAGTGAGGTTAAATAACTTTACTGCAGCCACACAGCTAGTAGATAATAAGGTGAGATTTGACCCAGGACTGTCTGATTCTAGACTTTTCTCTTTCTTTCCACTATGCTGCATTGCCTTTTGTAAGACAGAATGTTTGTCCTCAGGAACCTCACTACCTCCTTAGAGTTCTGTATGATAGAAGTACCAGGTTGGGATAGGGGAGTTCCGAGAAACAGATTTGGAGTCATGTTATGGCTGGCCTTATATGAGAAGGTATTAGGAATATCATTCTTTGTTTTTATAACTTTTTATTTTATACTGGCGTATAGTTGATTAACAATGTTGTGTTAGTTTTGGTTGTACAACAAAGTGATTCAGTTATACATATACATGTATCTATTCTTTTTCAAATTATTTTCCCATTTAGGTTGTTACATAATATTGAGCAGAGTTCCCTGTGCTATACAGTAGGTCCTTGTTGGTTATCCATTTAAAATATAGCAGTGTATACATGTCAATCCCAAACTCCCTAACTATCCCTCCCCCCCCACCCTTGCCCCTGGTAACCATAAGTTTCTTCTCTAAGTCTGTGAGTCTGTTTCTGTTTTGTTAATAAGTTCATTTGTATCATTTTTTTAAGATTCCGCATATAAGCGATATCATACGATATTTGTCTTTGTCTGACTTACTTCACTCAGTATGATGATCTCTAGGTCCATCCACGTTGCTGCAAATGGCATTCTTTCCTTCTTTTTAATGGCTGAGTAATATTCCATTGTATATATGTACCACATCTTCTTTATCCATTCCTCTGTCGATGGACGTTTAGGTTGCTTCCATGTCTTGGCTATTGTATACGGTGCTGCAATGAACATTGGGGTACCTTTTCAGACCATGTTTTTCTCCAGATATATGCCCAGGAGTGGGATTGCAGGATCATATGGTAGCTCTATTTTTAGTTTTTTTTAAGGAACCTCCATACTGTTCTCCATAGTGGCTGCACCAATTTACATTCCCACCAACAGTGTAGGAGGGTTCCCTTCTCTCCACACCTATCATTCTGACAACAACCTGGAGGGAATGGATTAGAGAGGGGAGGCGCTAGCACGGTAGCAAACTGGGAACCTAGTCCTGAATTTGCCCCACAGATGTTTTGTTTGGCCAGCGTGGTGTATTTAAAATTTTTCAATTTGGGATCTTAAGCACGGCATGCACTCTACCAGTTCATCTCAGGCCCTACCATTCCTAATTCCCACTGTGGTTTCACATGTTGACCTAACATGCCAGACCCCTGAAAAGCATTTGAGTTTGCTACCCCTTTTAGCAGAATGAAGACAGTCAAAGTGCCATGACACAAATGTCCAATGTCTGTGAAAACATGTTTGGACTCACTGATATATACAAGACATACAACCAGAGCGTTGATGAGATATAAATTTCCAGCTTAATAAATTTCTAAAAAGTGATAATATCCAGTGTTAACAAGTGGGTGGGGAACTGGCACTTTTCATGCAACGCTGGTGGGCCTGTAAAATGGTATGTGTTCTTTCTGGAGGGCAACCTGGTAAAATGTAACAAGAATCTTTGATCTTGTAATTACTTCTTTAGGAATCTATTTTAGGGAAATAATCCAACAGTGGTACAAGGATGGTCAATGTAGCATTTGTTTCTAAAACGAAAAATTAGAAACTAAGGAAACATCAACAATCAAGAATAAGTTTTTTAAAAAGTTAGGTTTTCGGGGGCTTCCCTGGTGGCGCAGTGGTTGAGAATCTGCCTGCTAATGCAGGGGACATGGGTTCGAGCCCTGGTCTGGGAAGATCCCACATGCCGCGGAGCAACTAGGCCCGTGAGCCACAACTACTGAGCCTGCGCGTCTGGAGCTTGTGCCCCGCAACAAGAGAGGCCGCAATAGTGAGAGGCCTGCGCACCGCGATGAAGAGTGGCCCCCGCTTGCCACAACTAGAGAAAGCCCTCGCACAGAAACAAAGACCCAACACAGCCAAAATAAATAAATAAATAAATAAATAATAAATTTAAAAAAAAAAAAGTTAGGTTTTCAAAGCATTTAATGTCCTAGCAAAATACTCACGGTGTAAGTGTAAGAAACATATCATAAATATGTAGTGTATTACAATCCTAATTTTTATAAAAAACGCATCAATATATACATAGAACAATGAGTGGAAGGAAATGGGTCAAAATAATCATCTCTGGGCAGGAAGATTGTGGATAATTGATATTATTCTCTCTCTACCTTTCTGAAATTTCCAAATTGCCTGTAATGAGCATGTATTACTTTTATAATAAAAAGAAACGCTGTACAAGTCATTAAGGGAAAAGAGAATATTGTGGTCATCCAGGTCTGTGAGATAATAGGGATTTGAACTTAGGTGGTAGCAGAGGAGATTGATGCAAGAGACATTATTAAAGGAAACTCATTACGACTTGGTGACTCTGTGTGGGTGATGAAAGGTGGCGAGAGTAAAAAATAATTTCAAGGTTTCAAGCCTGGGTGATAGAGTGAATGATGGTAACATTGACAGCAAAATCAGATCAATTATCTTTCTCAGAGATGGGAAAATTGCTTTTTTTCAATTTGCTGTCTAGAGGATAATATGTTGTCCTGATGAGTCAGATAATTCTATAATTTAGTGAGGTGGATACACTGACAAGATGGACCACTAAAAGCATAAGATGTTTTTGTTTGCGGTGGTTGCAGACCATTAAATAAAATCAGTGTTTAAAACTAAAAGTATAATAAAAATGCCAGACAGGGGAAAGGGTAATAGAACAAATTTCCATGTTTGCTTTTTAACCAAATGAATAATCTACTTTCTCTACATGGCAGCAGTTCTCGAAAATTGAACTGCATATGCATCAGGAAGACTGTCCTTTTACTTCTAGAATCATCGAATTAGGGAATGAATAATTATGGAGTGAACATTGCCCTAGAGGTCATCTAATGAGGTGTATGTTTACATGTTTAGTTGTCTTTAACTATAAATTTTCAAAACTCTAGATTCTAGTCCAACTCCTCACTTTAAAGATGGGGACATTGGGGACCATGGAGAAATTTCTCAAGGACTATCACATAGAGAGAGAATTGCAGAACCTGAAGTAGAAGCCATTGTAGCCCAAATTTACCAACTTCTAATCCCAAGAAAGAATCCATGCCCTTTCTAAACACTTTCTTCTTCCACGCTGCACCATCAGTAGTGGTTGTTAAAAAAAAAAAAACTTATTTAGGTGTGGCCACCAATAAATTAAATCTTCTGTATCATTTTCCTTAAGGTTTCTACTGTTTTGACAATGTTTTGTTCATCACTGTAGTAACATTTTGGCCAACAGCATTTTTTCCTGTTGCTTTGCTGTTTCCCTTTTCTGTGTGACTAATTGGGCTGCTGGCCATATTTGCAGGGTAGGGGGGCTTTGCGGAGGGAATTGCTTCTCTTCTGCATCTGCATTTCTTTTTCATCCATAAAATATTATCTATTCTTCCTCCGCTTCTTGGAAACCAATTACATTTTCAGTACTGTGCCAGTTTTGAATTCCTGATTGGAAAGCAGCTTTTTAACTTGGAGTTGACTTCCAAATACTGCTGAATTTTTTTTTAACTTCAGTGTGTATCTTTAAAAGCTAAGATCGCTTTCCTACATAGCCAAAATAGCATGGCCGCACTTTAAAAATTATTAATTCCTTAATATCATCTAATACTCAGTCCATATTTAGATATTTCCAACTGTCCCAATTGTCAGGAGACAGATACTATCCAGTTGTCCCACCATTAGTGAGATGGACCACTGTATTTAAGGTGATAATAGCATGTCCCCTCCTGCCATCTCCACGTTTCCTCCCCTTGCCACCTGAAGATAATCTGTGTGGTGTTAATGTTAGCACCCTGTCAACTCTTCAGCTGATGCTTTTTATTGGCCAATTAGTATCCTTGCTTGAATCAATAATCTCATTAGGGGTTGTGAAACGATGATGATTTTTCTCATCTATCATTTAATCTACATTTATAAGCTAACACTTTCCTACAAAGCACTGCTTTCAGTCCTCAACTAGGCTTCTTAGTTGTTCTGAAATTCGGTTTCTGCTAGAAAGGCAGGAAACATGTTTAATTCTTTCCCTTTAATTATCAATTTTTAAAGTGAGGGTTTGAATTGATAGCCACCTCAAATGGTACCAAATTAGTCCCCGCCACACCGCATTCAACAGGTTCTTTTTAAGCTGCAGTGATTTTTAAGGCGTGGGGATCTACAATTCATATTGTACAACTTTCTATTGTGACTGTTGCTCTGAAGAAGATGGGGGCACATAATCAGCTGACTTGTACACACAAGGCCAGTGTTTTGCATGGTGCTTAGGTGCATGAAACCCACTTCACCTCTGTTGGCAATTCACTGTGGGAAATAACCAAATCTTGAAAGTACTCTTAAATTGAAACTTGATGTTCCATTATTCTATGACTTTTGTTTCTCTCTTTTAAAAAAATTATATATACATGCATGTGTTTTTCTAGGATGACAAACAGCTAAAAGCCAGTTGTGTTCACCACCCAAACACTGATTTTTTTTTCATCTAGGATGTTTTTCATCTTTGGCCATTATTCTATTGTTTATTACCTTGTTTAAAAAATCGGCAGGGTAAGAATTGAATTATGGACTGTAATTTTGTGGATTTTTTTTTCTACAAGTAATTTTAAAATTAGACTGACATATAATTCACAAAATTGAATAACAGGTCAGAGCCTTTGCCTTTGTCCCTTTTACCTTACATAGACATATTCATAGAAGCAGTGCTCAGGCAAAGGCCCTGATGCTGATGATGGGTGAAGATAGAGTAATCAAAGTTTCAGGAATGAAAAAAGGCAATTAAAAAATTAATGTTTTCTTAGAAGCCATTTCTGCTGCACTGTTCTGATTGCTTTTTTCCTGTCCAACACAGTTAAGCATTGGGTCTAATGAGCAGAAACCAATGAAAATGTAACATTCAGGGTGCATTTTTTAAATTAAAATAATTTTTCTTTTAAAAGAAATATGTTTATTATAGAGAAATGAGAAATACAGATAACCAAAAGAGAAAAATTAATCTTGTCACCCAGCTATAATCATCTTTAAGGTTATGAGAACAACACAGAGAAATGGAAATACAGTCGTCCCTTGGTATCTGTGGGGGATTGGCTTCAGGACTCCCTCGGATGCCCAAATTCATGGATGTTCAAGTCCCTTATATAAAATGGTGTAGTATTTGCACATAACCTATGCACATCCTCCGGAGGGCTGACTGCACTTTTACTGGTAAAGGGAATAATAGTAACAACAATAATAATAACAGTTCATACTTATTGAACTTTTGCTATGTGTTAGACACTTCTCTAAGCACTTCCTTCATTAATTTGTCCCCATCCTGCAACAGGGATTATCTCCACTATACAGATGAAGACAGTGAAGCACCAGAGGGATTATATGTAACTTGTTTGAGGTTACACTGCTGCTACCTAGCAGAGCTGGTATCGAAATCTAACTAACAAGAGTTAGAGCTGCTCAGCACCTGAGTCCTGAAGCCAGGCTTCCTGATCCTGCAGTCCACACTTCTAACAAATTATATAACATGTTTTAATAAAATGCTCGTTTTATCTTTATTTGAATTTAACAGATGAAAAGGAAACAGGTGGAACTGAAGGAATTTCTGAACTTTTGACAAACTATAAAATAATTTTTAATGATTATTAAAGACAGCAATTTTTCCATATGTTCTTCCCATTCTCTCCCCATTCTTAAAGTTGTCCAGGATCTGCATTTCCAGTGCATAAGGCCATTATATACTATATTGTCTCCCTATAGCCCTCTTTAGTCTTAATTCTATATGGTATGTATTTGATGCTAACCCCCGATCTTTATGTTGCTGTCTCTCCGGTCATTTTGGTTTTTTGAAGCTCCAAAAGTTTTCTCAGGAAGGATTGATGGGACCAACATTTCCTGGATTATTTACATATTGATGGAGTTTCCTGCATTAATAATTGAAATTCATTTTAGCTAGATATAAAATCCATGGCTTACATGTTCTTGCCTTGGGGATCTTAAATATGTCATCCATTTTCTTCTGGCATAAAGTGTTGTCAAGGTCTGCTGACAATATAATACTCTTTCTGTATTAAAACACTTGGTCTTTTTTGCCTGGTTGTCAAAAGATTTTTTCCTTCGAAGTCCAATAATTTTACTAGAATATGTCTTGGTATTAGTCATTCTGGGTTGATTTTCCAAGGTATATAGTGTACCTTTTCAGTATGTAGTTTCAAATCTTTTTAAAAATTTTCAGTGAAAATGTCTTCACTTATAGACTTTGTTATTCTGTTCCCTTATTTTCCTTGCCTGTCTTCTATATTTGTCACATCCTTTTGAATAATTTTCATCTATCTTTATTTCTTTTTGATTTTAAAAAAATCCTCCTTTTCATCTTTTGTTTCTCTTAAGGTATTATCTGTTGTGTTTATTTGCCCCTGTGTTTCCTCTAGCTAGTCTTCATTTCTGAAATGATTATTTTCTTTTACTTCTAATTGTTTCTTGGGTTTTACCATGTCATTTCTAAATTGTTCTTATTCTGAATTTTTATATTCTTCGATATCATGCACAGTTTTTCATATCACATAACTTTTTCTTAGTATACTTTTGCTAGTTTTGAAATATTAGATTATAATTTTCATCTGTGTATATTTTGTGGACATCTTTCTGGCATCTTTTAATGCCATAAGAATATTATCCTGTCACTTATTTTTACATGAAATTAGTTTCCCTAAAGTTTTAGAAGGAGACTTGATTTAGGATAGTTTGGTTTTTTTTTTTTCTCATTTCATGGCTATAGAGTTCCATCTTCTATTATTATTTTTTTTAATTTATTTTATTTTTTTATTTATTTATGGCTGTGTTGGGTCTTCGTTTCTGTGCGAGGGCTTTCTCTAGTTGCGGCAAGCGAGGGCCACTCTTCATCACAGTGCACGGGCCTCCCACTATTGCGGCCTCTTTTGTTGCGGAGCACAGGCTCCAGACACGCAGGCTCAGTAGTTGTGGCTCACGGGCCCAGTTGCTCCGTGGCATGTGGGATCTTCCCAGACCAGGGCTCAAACCCGTGTCCCCTGCATTGGCAGGCAGATTCTCAACCACTGCGCCACCAGGGAAGCCCCCATCTTCTATTATTTTTGACAATTTTTCAAAACTATAGTGAATTCCTTTCTGAAATCTGGCTCTGCCTGTTCACCTCGTCTACTTTTATCTGGACTTTCTAGTTTGTGTCTCTTGTCTGTGTCCTAGCCAGTGTGCAGTCTGTTCCTATCAGTTTCTCTTCAGAGTGGGACTTTGCCCAGGAAGGGAGCTTTGGATGGTTTTGAGAGTTCATAGGGCTCAGGTGGCTCTCAGGCTGTTCTGTGGACTCCTTGCATTTGGTCACTCTTTTGGCAGTGCAAACCCCTGCCAGACTCACTTATTGTTCATAAATTAGCTTGCTGAAGTTTGAGTGAGTTGTTTTAGAATTCTCAGATCTATCAGATGCCCTGATGATTCCCTCTCCATGCTTTCCCATAGCTAATACCACTTTGCTCTTGTAGCATCTCTAATTTGTCCCTACCCGCTCATATTTCAGGGTTCATGGGGGCATCACTTTCATCTGGTCTTGTTGCAGATTGTGTCCGTGGATTTTGCTTTGCTTTCCTACTTACCCTGCTTACCTTTCCTACTTGTGGTTTTTATAGTGGCATTTGGGGAAATGCAAAAACTATGCTGCCATCCACTACCTTCCTCATAGGATTTCTCTGTGAACTACAGACCATGGGCCAACTCCTGCCTGCCAGTTGTTTGTGTACAGGCTGCAAGCTGCGAATGGTGTTTACACTTTTAAGTAGTTGAAAAATATAAAGAAGAAAATAATATGAAATTCAAATTTCAGTGTCCATAAATAAAGTTTTGTTGGAACACAGCCATGCCTATTCATTTATATATTGTCTATGGCTGCTTTCATGCTACAACAGCAGAGACTATATGGCCCTCAAAGCTGAAAATGTTTATTATCTGGCCATCTACAGAAAAAGTTTGCCAACCCTGGTTCTATAATATACTTTTTCTTTTTTTAAAAATAAATAAATTTATTTATTTATTTATTTTTGGCTGTGTTGGGTCTTCGTTACTGCACGCGGGCTTTCTCTAGTTGCGGCGAGCGGGGGTTGCTCTTCCTTGCGGTGCGCGGGCTTCTCATTGCCATGGCTTCTCTTGTTGCAGAGCATGGGCTCTAGGCGTGTGGGCTTCAGTAGTTGTGGCACGCAGGCTCAGTAGTTGTGGATCGTGGGCTCTAGAGCTCAGGCTCAGTAGTTGTGGCGCATGGGCTTAGTTGCTCTGCAGCATGTGGGACCTTCCTGGACCAGGGCTCGAACCCGTGTCCCCTGCATTGGCAGGTGGATTCTTAACCACGGCGCCACCAGGGAACCCCTATATATATATTTTTTAACATCTTTATTGGAGTATAATTGCTTTACAATGGTGTGTTAGTTTCTGCTTTATAACAAAGTGAATCAGTTATACATATACATATGTTCCCATATCTCTTCCCTCTTGCGTCTCCCTCCCTCCCACCCTCCCTATCCCACCCCTCTAGGTGTCACAAACCACCGAGCTGATCTCCCTGTGAGCCCTATACTTTTTAATGGCTAAATAGTATCATACTGTGTGAATATATCATGGTGTACTTAACCAGTTCCCTATCATTGGTCATTTAGATGAATTCTAAATTTCATTGTTATAGGCATCATTTCACAGCTGATATTAACATATGTATTTCATTACTTTCTTGGGATAAATTGTTACAAGTAAGATTGCCGGATCAAAGGAGATTATATACATTTTAAACTCTTTGATTGTTATTGACAAATTGTCATCCAGAAAGGATATACAGGTTAAATATCTATTAAGGATACTGCTTAAATAAATTATGGTGCAGTCATGCAATGAAATATTATACAGAGGTCAAAGGAAATGAGGTAGATCTATTTTACTGACGTACGAAAACATATACTCTATGCTGTCAAATTAAACACTCTGGTTACATATCTAGGGTATGATTCCTTCATATTAAGGAAATGGTGGCATTAGAATACACACACTTAAATTTTTCACAAGAAGCACTGATTACAACTAGGTTATACTGACTTACATACCAACCAGTAGTGTGTCTCAGTGGTTGTTTGGCCATGCTTTTGCCCACATGAATATATCTAATTTTTTAAAAAATTCTTCCCAGTGTGTTAGATGAGAAAAGGGCATCTTGTTTTATTTTATTTTTATTTTTTAAACATCTTTATTGGAGTATAATTGCTTTACAATGATGTGTTAGTTTCTGCTTTATAACAAAGTGAATCAGCTATACATATACATATGTCCCCATATCCCCTCCCTCTTGCGTCTCCCTCCCACCCTCCCTATCCCACCCCTCTTGGTGGTCACAAAGCACCGAGCTGATCTCCCTGTGCTATGCGGCTGCTTCCCACTAGCAATCTATTTTACATTTGGTAGTATATATAAGTCCAGGGCATCTTGTTTTAAATTTACATATCAGGTTTTGTATTTTTTCACGTGTTCATTGGCTTGAATTAACTCTTTCATGAAATCCTTGTTCATTGTCCATTTTTGCCCTGCAATATTCGTCTTTTCCCTGGTGGTTTGTAAAGCTCTTTATACATCAGTTAGTAATCCTTTGGTTTGTCGTCGATGTTTGTCTTTGTATTGTATTTAGGGTGATTAATGATGTACAGAAGTTTTTTTATGCAGTCAAATCTTCCTTTATTTTTTATGTGTAGAAAGCCCTTTCCTACTGCAGATTTATATAATTGTTCCTTAATACATTTTTCCAGGACTTATTTGATTTTATTTTTCACATATAGGTCTTTAACCACCATAGGGGGTTTATCTGTGTAGGCTGTGAGGTAGGGTTTAACTTCATTTTTCAAATGTTTAGCCAGTTGTCTTAGTGCCATTTATTGAATAAGCCATTATTTTAAGGTTATGTAATTTTTTTCAGATTGTTTTTTATTAGAAGTGTGTGCATTTCACATTTTTAAAAAATTAGCTTTGTTGATTTGATTTACATACCATAAATTTTACTCTTCACAAGTGTACAGTTAGAAGAGTTTTAGCAAATGTATGCAATTTTGTAGCCACCGCTCCAATCAAGATATAGAAAGTTTCCATCATCCCCCCCAAAAGTCCCCTCATGCCCTTTTGCAGTACACCCCGTTCCCCAGTCCTGTACCCTTGCAACCACTGATCTCTTTTCTGTCCCTAGAGTTCTGCCTTTTCCAGAATATCATATAAATGGAATCATGCAATACATAGATTTTTGAGTCTAGCTTCTTTCACTTAGCATAATGCATTTAAGACACACCCACGTTGTTGCATGTCATTGCTTTTTCTTGCTTAGCAGTATTCCATGATATGGCTGTAGCACAGTTTATTTAACCATTCACTTGTTCAAGGATATCACAACTATTCCCAGTCTTTGGCTTTTATGAATAAAGCTGCTATAAACATTCATGTAGAGGTCTTTGTGTGGACATGTTTTCATTTCTCTTGGGTCAATACCTGCGAGTGAGATTTCTGGGTCATGCAGTAAGTATATATTTTGTTTTATAAGAAACTGTCAGGCTGTTTTCCATAGTGGCTGTGCTATTTTACGTTTCTACCAATAATATATGAGAAATCCGGTTACTCTGCATCCTTATCAGCACTTGGAATTGTCAGTGTTTTTTATTTTAGCCATTCTACTAGGAGTATCAGGGTTAAATAATTATTTAGAATAATTTGGATATTTTTAAAAATTAATTTTATTTATTTATTTATTTGCTGCGTTGGGTCTCTGTTGCTGTGCGCGGGCTTTCTCTAGTTGCGGCGAGCGGGGGCTACTCTTCGTTGCGGTGCGTGGGCTTCTCATTGCGGTGGCTTCTCTTGTTGCGGAGCACGGGCTCTAGGTGTGCAGGCTTCAGTGGTTGTGGCTCACGGGCTCTACAGAGCACAGGCTCAGTAGAATTTGGATATTTTAAACAGTGTTTTCCAACTTTTCTCTCCATATGTTCTCTAAGACTGGATGCTCCTGACCTGCTGAGTCCATCTCCAGTTGCACAACCTGAGGCAGCTGAATCATCATTGTTGCTTGTTTCTATTTTTCCTTCTTTCCATTTCCTTTTCTAGGCTTATAGAACCAGAAAACAACAGAGCAGAAACGGAGCTTAGAAATAATCTAGTGCAGGGATTGACAAACTTTTTCTGTAAAGAGCCAGATAGTAAATATTTTTGGTTTCGCAAGCCTTTTGGTCTGTTACAGCAACTCAGCTCTGCTGTTGTAGCATGAAAACAGCCGTAGACAATACAGAAACAAATGGGGGTGGCTCTGTTCCAATAAAACTTTATTTACAAAAACAGGCAGCCTGCTGGATTTGGCCCTTAGACCATAGTTTGCAGTCCCCTGGTTTAGTCTAACAACTTTATTTTACAGAAGAGGGGACTGAGCTCACATTTCACCCTTTCCTTTGACTTGTAAGGAAGGAAGGCAAGGACCAGGATATTGGCTTTCACCATAAGATACACACTTAAATTGAGTTCAAGATGAGCTTACCTTATATGCATAATTCCCTGTTCTAGCAAATGATGTTACATGAAGCTGTTAATGCAAGGTCTTTCAAAACTTTTAACTGCACTAAGACTTTTGGGACATTTTATATATTGCCATTCACCTTGACGCCTTTTTGAGCCTACATCTCTGGAGCAATGGTCAAATTTGAGTGGTAAAAAAATAAAGATAGAAACAGTTGAAGTAAGGAAAGCATGCTGCTCTTTTATTCTTCTTCAAAAGACTTCGTTTCCAATTTTGGAGGTGTCCACATTTGTTTATCTTTTGAGATAGCTATTAAATATCATATAACAGTCCCATGGTTTTTTCACCTTTAACATTAATTCCTGATTGTTTTGTTTAATTGATTGTTCAAATAGATGAAGATTCTTAGGTCAAAAAAAAAAGACTCCAAACAAAACAGGAAAACATATACTCAGGGTTCCATGAACACAAACCTAAAAATAAGCATTGGCTGCAAGTACTCGGGGAAAGAACACTGTTTAGAAAAGTCATCGTGTATGTGTTTTTTCTTCCCTTCCAGCACTGGAAGAAGTACGACATCTGTGAGAAGCAAACCAAAGAGGAAACTGACTCTGTAGTGCTGATAGAAAGCCTGAAGAGAGCCTCTCAGTGATGGGGATAATTTATTTTAACCTTCAGTGTGACCTTGTGAAGATTCATTCCGTTTTCCATTTGTTATCTGGGAACTTGTTAAATGGAAACCGAAACTACTGGACCATTTAAAAACAGGCAGCTCATAAGAGCCACAGGTCTTTATGTTGAGCCGTGCACCGAAAAACTAAAAATAATAATGGGCCCTTTGGAGAAAAGAGTGGAGTCATTTTCGTTGAATTATAAAAAGCAGACGTCTTTTGCTAAGGCTTCAAACTAGAGGACAAAAGCAAAAAGTGATGATGGCAGTCGAGTTAATCTTATCAAGAGTTGTGACAACTTCCTGAGGGACCTATGCCTGCTTTGTATTCTTTGTCTCAAATAATACCAACAAATTTTATTTGTAGGAGAACTCATTTTGGGTGCAAATGCTAAAGTCAAACTTGAGTCATAGAGAACATCTAGCAAACAAAATTGATAAAATCTGTTATCTGTTGTTTGGGATCCCACTGAGTAATGGCTATGGCTATTAAAACTCTTTAATAGTCCGGAATCTTCATCCCCTTCAGCAGCATTTTCCTCTGCTTTGAAAGGCCCAGGCATCCATGTTGGCCGTGACTACAGAAAAAGCAGAAGCAGCTTCTTTACTGAGATCTTTCAAAGCCATTTCAGGCTTTTAAGGGCAGTAGAGGCAGAATGACTTATTGGGTATTAGAGTTTGAACGACACAGTCTCTAATGATGCATTGTTTTTTTCTTCACCTCCGCTACTCAAATCAAGTATTTACTCTGCGTCCAGATTGTGTTAGGCCCCCAGGTGTGAGGCACCAACTCCCTCAAAGAATTCACAGTCTAGTTGGGTCTCCTCAGTTCTTTCTCCCCACTAGTCATTTTCCAGACCTTTCAACACCCCACTTCCCACCTCGATTTCCCCTTTTGCATCTCCCTCATTCCCTTCTGTGTAGTCTTTCACCTCTCATGACCAATTAGAATATAAATCTGCTCACAGCACCTAGAGGAGCAGGGAGTAATTTGCATCTCAGGAAAAGTGTGAGTAGACTGAGAAACAATGACTAATTCTCGCATATTTTGTAACTTCTGTGTGACTCTGCATTTATTTGAAGCTTTTCAGCATTTACTGTTTCTGTATGCATTTTATCAACAGAAAACAGTTATTATCGTCACCTAGAACTTTGCTATTTGCTTGAGAAAAAAAGAATAGTTGTGTCTTTCTCTTTTCCCTTACTCCCACAAATGGTTATTAGTAGGTTTTGTTTCTTATATTGATAACCAGCCATCCAAGGCTCCAACGTTTGTATTTTTTTTTTTTTTTTGCATATGTTAAGGCTCCATTCTCACCCATCCCCACAACGTATCCATATATATATATATTCCCTCTACTTCTACTTCCTCCATATTTAAAGTGTGGAAATGAGAAGTCCCCCTCCAATGTTTCTCTCCTCACACACATAGACTCAGATTACTGGTAGGAACTTGAGAACTCTATATCACAAGTTCTCCAAACATTCATCCGTTTGTATTAATAAGATAATGCTACTTCCAATTCCTGCTCTTAGGGAAGGGAGATCAGACATCCCTGCTCTTTTCAGGTGTGGGCACAGTGCAGCAGAACTGTGCCCTGGCTTTCCTGAGGAAATTGGGGTTCGTGGCAATGGCAGATGGCAAGGTGTTTCCTCCCCCTGCTTTTATATTTGAGGTCAGACTGAGGCTGGGAGACGGGCATGGATGTGCTATTCTGTCCTACTCTTCTCTAGAAAGAATATTTGGTTTTCCTGTGTAGGGATGAGATGATTTCCTAGCCAGCTCTTATACTTCCGCGAAACAAAACACCTAAATGCCTCACCCAAAGCCATTTTTCCTGTCATCCTATTTAGATGGCAGTGCGGGGAGGGGATGCTTTGATATTCTGATTACCCAGAGAACTGACGCCTACAGTCCTGCAGCCTGGGAGTGGGCTGGGAGCGGGGGTGTTTCCATCTTGCTCTTTTAGTGGTAAAATAGTTGAGGGAAAAGTGGGCAGTGAATTATGGGAGTACCTCTGGCTGTTACATAACTGCTGACAACTGATCCCCAGGTCTTGAGAGCTCTTGGAGACTTTAACACATCAGTGGAATTCCCACTACCTGTAGGAAACTAGTAGGTTCATGTGCTATTTTATGTCTAACCTTTATGGATTTGTTTTCTCCACATATCTAAGTAAAGCCACTGTAAGGATGGTCATTCCCATTCTTTCGTTCAGATAAGTGTGTTCTTCATCCCGCACTGAAGGGATACGTGAAACAATGTTAACATTTTTGGTAATGCCTTCAAATGAGGATCATTTTGTTTAACTTCTTACAGAAAAGCTTGAGTAAAATAAATATTAATTGTCTTTTTGTATGTCACCCAAATGTTTTCCTTTGTCTTATTTTGGGGAAAGTGTTGTGAGGAGTGGGTGGCAGAAGAAATTGGAGTTAAAAGAATATAAGTTGGGAAAAAATTCCAAGACAGCTATTTTATCTTACAACCATGTATCATAAGCTTCCCTGCTATTCTCGGCATGCCTGTGTTTTCTGATAAAGCCCTGCACTTGGTTTAGTATTAGTACAGCCTTTGCAAACAGTACCTAAAGGGACATAAGTATTTGCTAAATCGTGGTTCTGACAATTAAGGGAAATGGAGAACTGGTCCTTTCTAATTTTAAGCTTCAAATAGAGTGCAATGTACTTAAGGAGACTGTCATGGTATATACACGATGAGGGACCTCTAGTTATGAATTAATCACATAAACAGGTTAGATTTGAGACTAAGAAAATCAGTTTTCAATAGCTTCCCTCTTAAGAGGTGGTAATGTAGTTTCATGTTTTCTGTAACTACAGCAAAATGGTTTGAATGTCACGGAGGGTTTTTCTCATTTGTATTAAGTTCTAGGAGTGCATCTTTAGCCCAACATTTGTTAATTACCCTGCATCTTTCCAGGATCCAAGCCCTAGGGTATGGGTAGGGGGTGCTGATCTTGGTCAGGTTACTTCTGTAACTATCTAAAATGATCCAAGAAGATTCTGGAAATCCATCTCCAGGTAAGTATACTTTTGTTCTGTTTTGAATAAGAAATCACCTTTTGGTCCTCAACACATCAACACGCTGAGTATTATGACAGAAAACATTTAACTGAGGACCCTTGAGATTGTATATCTGTATGAGATCTATGGAAAACAAATTCCTGTAGCCACAAACATGTTCACCTCATCTCAGGGCAGAGGAGCCAGAATGACCTGAGACCATTTGCTTTCCAGGGTAATTTACCATTTTGTCATTTCCAAGAAGTCCTTCTCTTTTACAAGCACAGCTTTGTGCTCACGTGAGTAGCATATCATGCTACTAGAATATTAGTAGTTTTAGAAGAAAGTAAGGGGACAAGAACACTTATTTCAGAGACTCTGTTTTCTTTTAAACCCTAATGATTAGATCAAGCAACAAAGTTCTTTGTAAATACCGTAGGGAAATCTTGGCATGCTTTTACTTTAAGAAAAGGAGCAGTTTTGCTGACATTTGGATGTGCTAGATACTTTTGACATCAATTCCCAAGATGATTTCTTCCTGAAGATTCTTTGGCCTTTAGCCATCTTTTCTAATGGTCACACTTTTAGTTTACCATTAGCAACAGGAAAATACTTCACTGCTAGTTTTCAACATTTATTAGGTAGACCATTATATAAAAAAGAGAAAATTAATAGTTATTGAGTAGCTACTGTGTGCCAAGTTGCATCTGTTATTTCACTAAATCCCCATATGAGTCCCATGAGATAGGTTGATTATTATCTTCATGTTACAGATGAAGAAACCAAGACATAAAATGATTGAGTGTATGGGTGCAAGATCACACAGATCGTGACTGAGAGAACCGGAAAACAAGTCAGCCTGGCTTTAGAGCCTGTATAATATAGCCAGTGATGTACTTATTTGTCCTAAGGAGGCTAAAGAAGAAACATCTTATTTCAAATTATTGCCAAGTTTCTTATCAACGGACAGACTGAGAATTTAAATCATTTAATTGCAAAGTGAGCTTTATACAGTGTCTTAAGATTCATTCATGCGTCCATTCCTCTATGAGCCAGGCAATGTGCTAGGCACTAGGAATTTAGAAGTGAATAAGATTTGTCTTGGTATCAGGTGGTTAGTCAGGGGGAGGCTACTTTGTACAGGGAAAGAAACCTGGATTAGAATGTAGGAGTTCCAAATGACCTTGGGCAGGTATCTCTTCCTATCTGCATCTGCTTCCCCATCTATAAAATGAAGATGTTAGACAGTGATATATCATCCCATCCAAGGCTCATAACAGTGGCCATAAGTCGTAGAGCTCATCTGGAAGTGAGGATCTTTGCTACGTGCACTAGCAATGCCACGGGCAGGTCCCCTCCTCTCTCTGGGCCTCAGGGTTCTCGTCTGTGAAATGAGACTGGACTAGATTAGCTCTATTCTGACATCCTGCAAAAATTAAGATGATGACTTTTGTTGTACATATCAAGAAAATATGTTTATGGTCACCTCTTATTCTTGCTATAGGAGGTAGTTAGCTATTAGCAGTAACTGCCAAAAATAACCAAAGTCGGCCCTTTAATACAACAGTAAGAACAAAGGAATTGATACATTGGAAGAGCCTTGTGGTTCACCCAAATCAGAATTTTCACAAGGGCCCAGCCATGGCTCTGCCTAACAAATATTTCTTAACATGCTTTGCAGACCTTAGGTCATTTTGCCTAGAAATGCAAAAATGGACTTTGTATAATACAGATTGCTTGTATAATGACTACATCTGATGCATTCTCTAAAATCCATTTGAATTCAATACTTGCAAATTTGGTCATTGAATTTAACTTTTTGGGTTTCATTTGATCAAAATAAAACATGTACATAGTTTTAAAAGTCAAAGAGTACCACAGGGCTTATAAAAAAACAGTCCCCTGCCCCACCCTTCCTTACCCCGGATTCCTCCTCCCAGAAGAGATCCTCACACCCTGATCCCTGGAACCTGTGAAAATGTTACTTTACATGGCAAAAAGGACTTTGCAAATGTGATTAAGATGACAGAATTTAAAATGGGGAGATTATCCTGGATTATGTGGGGGGGTCGGATCTAATCATTTGAGCCCCTAAAAGCAGAGAAATTTCTCTGGCTGGAAACAGAAGAGGAGGAGAGATTCAAAACACAGAAAGGACCCAAAGTGCTGTTGCCGGCTTGAGACTGGAAGAGGCCATGTAGAAAGTGTCAGAGGGAACCGCGTCCTGCCTGCAACCTGAATGAGCCTGAAAACAGACTCTCTCCCAGCGCCTCCAGATAGGAGCCCAGGCTGGCCGATCTGTCATGACTTCAGCCTTGTGGGACCCTGAGCAGAGAATTCAGTCATGCTGGGCTGCACTTCTGACCTGCAGAAGTATGAGCTAATAAATTTGTGTTGTTTAAAACTGCTTTTAACATTTTTAGCTGTTTCTTTTGACATATAACTCTTTACTTTGGAATAATACCCTAATACTTAATGCTATTTCTTATTTTTATTTAGGTTTAGAAATTATCTATTTCTAAATTTCTGCTATGGAAGATGAGGAACTAGCTTCCATATATGCGTCCCAACACATACACACACACCACGTGCACTCATAATTCTCTTCCACAAATACAACACATTTTGGTTTAAATACTCAATATTTGCATTATACCATATAATTATTGCTCACAGTTGATCCATGTAGAGTGCCATTAACTGTACTTCCTTTATTTTGTTTTTCCCAAATTGTCTCTTTCGGTTTGATTTGGATTTTTTCTTCCAGTTTTATTGACATATAATTGACAGACAGCATGTATAAGTTTAAGGTGCACAACAACATGATTTGGTTTGGTTTTTTTCTTCCAGTTTTATTGACATTTAATTGACAGACAGCACG
Organism: Eschrichtius robustus; assembly: GCF_028021215.1. NCBI lineage: Eukaryota > Metazoa > Chordata > Mammalia > Artiodactyla > Eschrichtiidae > Eschrichtius > Eschrichtius robustus. The sequence goes on from NC_090845.1 coordinate 104,884,748, forward strand.
TATAAGTTTAAGGTGTACGACATAATGATTTGATGTCCATACATCATGAAATGATGACCACAATAAGTTTAGCGAACATCCATAATCTCACATAGATACAAAATTAAAGAAATAGGAAAAAACCACAATTTTTTCCTTGGGGTAAGAACTTTTAGGATCTACTCTCTTAACAATTTTCACATATAACATACAGCCATGTGAATTATATTTATCATGTTGTAGATTACATCCCTAGTACTTGTTTTATCTTATAACTGCCAGTTTGTACTTTTTGACCACCTTCATCCAATTCCCACTCCCCCCACCCCCTGCCTCTGGTAACCACAAATCTGATCTCTTTTTCCATGAGTTTATTTGTTTTTGAATTAATAATTGACCTATGTTAGTTCCTGTTACGCAACATAGTGCTTCGGTATTTCTATACATTTCAAACTGATCACCACGATAAGTCTAGTTACAATATGTGACCATACAAAGATATCACATAGCTAGTGACTATATTCCCCACACTGTACATTTGGTTCGATTTGTTTTGCTATGCACCTGCCATGACTTCAGTCTCAAACTTTCTATCAGAACCATTAAACTCCACTCAGTATGGTCAAGCATATTAGGTAATCTAGTCATACTCGATTCTACGAGTTCCATTTCTTTTTCTTGGAGACAGCCCTAGTGGAGTTTGCTGCCCTCTTGATCCATTCTGGAATGGTTGCCCTCTAGGCCCGCTTCCCAGCTGTCATCCTGGGAATTCCCTTTGCTTCTCTTCTGTGTTAGATTCTGTTTCCTAGCTCTCAGCTTGTCCACTTTCTTGCTTTACACCCTAGTTTTGCTGGACCACATCCTGCACTAACTTCCTTAGAAAGATTGCATGGGAGGTAATTTTAATAAAACCCTTCTGTGTCTGAATATATCTTCATACATCATTAACATTTTCACCAAGTGAAGAATTCCTAATTAGAAACAATTTCCTTTTAGAATTTTGAAAACATTATTCCAATATGTTCTTGCTGCTAGTGTTGCTTTTGAAAAGTCTGATCCTGTATTGGTTTCTTTTTTTTTTTTTTTTTGTATGTAACTTTTTTTTCTGCAAGCTTTAAAAGTTCTCTTTTGATCTCTAGTGTTTTAAAATTTAACAGTGATATGCCTTCTTCTGCGTCTTCTTCCATTTACTGGGCTGGGCTTTTGTGAGCCCTTTCAATCAAAAAACTCATCTTTCATTTTTGAGACGTTTCTCACATACTATCTTCTTTTTTGTTTTCTCTATTTCTAGAACTCCTATTAGTTGGATATTGGATGTCCTGGACTGATTCTTTAATTTTCATGTCTTTCTCTCATGTTTCAATTAATTGTCTTTTGGTTCTACTTTTTTGGAGGTTTCGTTAACTTGATCTGTCTGAGCCTCAGTTCTCATCTGTAAAATGGTGATAAAAGGACCTACCTCACAGGATTATTTTGAGATGTTGATGAAATAAACCATGTGAAGTGAACTTCAAAAAATGATGGCTGTGATTGTATGTACTGTTATTCTGGCACCAGTTCCTTTTTCCTTCTTATGTGAAAATGACAATCCTAGTGGCAGCAATATATCTTGCTTTTACAGTATCTTATTATACTATTAACCTTCATTGTACTGAGTTTGTAATGGTATGACATTTTCTAATTGCACTGTTTTAGAAAAAAAATATGGTATAAGTCTAGTTAGCAATATTAGAATCTCAGAATGTTAGAATTCAAATCGTAACTCTTTTATTTATGTTTCTAAAAATGTTTGAAATCAAAAGTAGTTTTTTTCTTTCTTTCCTTTTCTGTTTTTCTTTTTTCTTTTTTTACTTTTCAAGTTGTCAGAAAGAAACCGCACAGATCCACTTTCTCCCCTCACCCCTGGGTCAGATTAAAAACTGGAAAAATAATGCTGGATAGCTGCTCCTTGACAGTAAAATAGGTAGTCTGGAGGCCAACTAACCATTTTCTCAGGATGGGAGTGCAGTGCACTAAGGAGGCTAACAGATAATCGACAAAACTCAGCCCCAAGAGGAGATTTGGATTAGCTGTGACCTTCAGAGCCAAGAGCTTCTCTGCCTGCACGTAGGCGCCCTGAGGAGACCAGAACTAGAATTACAGAGGAAGAAAGCCTGTAAGTCAGGGACAATCTAACTTTGCTTTCTCTATTTATTTATGCATTTTTTTCAACCAGGAGTGATATTAAAACTATGTGACATGGGCACCAACCAATCAGATCTGATGCCAGCTGTAATTTCTTGGTAGGGTCATACTAGTATGTACCAATCCTGGATTCAACAGATTTTTTTTTAAGGTTTTTAAAATAACATTTATTTCTTAAAAGTTAACATGTGCATAATAGGAAACCAAAAAACACAAGAAGCAAAAAACAAAGTCATCCATCATCACAAGCAGTTTGCCATTTGATGTGTGCTTCTAGGTCTCGTTTGTGTATTTATACAACTAAGCATCCATTTTTATGTAATTAAGATCATACAGTTATGTATGTATCATGCTTTTTCACACATCATGAATATTTACCATTTCAAAGTCCCAAAGCTATGAGTATCTTGATAACCAAGAATACACTACACCAACTCAATTTGGAAGAAAAAAATGTAATCCTGTCTTTCTTGGTGAAAAAAGTTTCACAGAAGACAAAAATGGCAACAGGCTTCTAGATAAAATTATTGTCAGAGTTATGATTAAAATACTACATTCCCTTAATATTCCATTCAAAATGAGACATGAAGCAACAGAGTACACAAAGTATAATGCTTCTAAGAGGATTCATTATCCGATCTAAACTATTAAAGTATTAGCAAGGAGGCATGTTTCCATTGAATTACTTAACAATGTATTCCTATAGTACAGCCAAGAGATGCACACACATGCATGGTTATCATCCAAACATAAAGATGAACACATCCACATACATCCCTCCCTTTATACTTCCTTCTGCCCCTCTGCTGCCAACCTAATGAACAAGTCCTGACGTACATTTCTCAGAGATGGTTTAACAATTCCATATCCAAGATGCTGCTTTTTTATCAACTATAACAAAGATATTTACAAATTGGTTAATTCACTAGCTCTACTTTTTATCATACATTGTCACCTCAGGACATCTAAAAAGCCTAGATGTTGCAAAATAATGAATGAACCTTGTCCATAATAAACATAGGTACTTTACAAAAAAATGCACGTATAGACCTGTGGTTATAACCTAAAACTGACTTTTAGATATGGAGATATTAGCCAAGAGCCCTCCCCTTCACCCTTCCTCTTACGCCTCCTCCAGCATTTCAGCTAAGTACAGGACTACATCTAGCTCCAAGAGGTGGATTAACATAGACACTCCCAGAAGACACTCCTGAAAACCAACAGAAGGGCATTTATCAAGGGATTATTTTACTACCTCTACTTTTTTTTTTTTTTTAATTTTTTAATTTATTTATTTATTATTTTTGGTTGTGTTGGGTCTTCGTTTCTGTGCGAGGGCTTTCTCCAGTTGCGGCGAGCGGGGGCCACTCTTCATCGCGGTGCGCGGGCCTCTCACTGTCGCGGCCTCTCTTGTTGCGGAGCACAGGCTCCAGACGCGCAGGCTCAGTAGTTGTGGCTCACGGGCCTAGTTGCTCCGCGGCATGTGGGATCCTCCCAAACCAGGGCCCGAACTCGTGTCCCCTGCATTGGCAGGCAGACTCCCAACCACTGCGCCACCAGGGAAGCCCACTACCTCTACTTTTAATATACTTTGGGCATTAGGACTTGCTTATTCTTTAATACACAGCAACATTAACTAAAATGCACAAATAGAACAATGGTTAGACAATCTGAACTTGTCGAAAGACTCATGGGCGCAGAACCCTTCTCTCTGCACTTCCTTCCCTGCCCCCTCCCCCCTCCACCCAGTGAACAGTCAGCTTACTCTCCAAGACTCAAGTTTAACAATTCCACCCTCAACAGATATTTTTTGAGAACCTACCACGCCCCCGCACTGCACGATGCTGGGCAAGTCAGTTCCTTTCTCTTAGTTTCGGTTTTCTCTCCTGTGAAAAGGAGTAGGTGATCAGGAGCCCCTTCCGGTCTAACCTCCACAATCAATAAAATGATAACGTTTGATTGTTTTTAGAACAACAGTGGAAGCAGATATAGAAAAACAGCAGCTGACCCAAGACTTGTAGATTTGAAAATGTAGACAAAAACAGAAAATGATTCTATGAGTTATTGTTTGACTTGAGAATTGGACTAAGAATGAATTCTAAATGTCTTATCTCCATGATGTTTCAAAAGGCACTAGAGGGGAGACAAAGTTAGCTCTACCCAAAAGGTGGGTTTGTCTTACAGCTTTGACATTCCAGCTGCATCCCACTAGCCCTCACCAGCATGCATATGCAAGATACCTTCCCTCTTTTGAGTCTACTACTTTCTTCCAGCATTCTCTCTCCAGCTGCTACCGCCCCCAAATGCTCTCTTTCAGTGGCTGGCAGTGGCTTGTCCACTCTGGCAAGAGTCCATGTTCCAGGCTTTTCCCAACTTCCTCTCTTTCCAGACTCGCCCTGCCTCATTTCCTCTTCCTTTTGGCCTCTGCCTCATTTTAAGACATTTGATCAGTTCATCTTCGCTAATGTGGTCAAGGAAGTCCAAGATGTTTGTGGATAATTATTCCTGGATAAGATTCATATTACAAGGAGCCTCCCCAAAACCATGCTACCACTTCCATGGTAGATTTTTGAAAATCTTTTATTATAGAAAAGTTCAAACATAAAAGTAGAGAGATTGTTACAATAAATGACCGACCATGTACCCATCATCCGGCTTCAACAATTATCAACATGGAAAATCTTATTTCATCTATACCTCCACCCATTCCCTACCCCCCACAAAATGAATTATTTTAAAGTAAAACCCAAACATTATATAATTTCATCTGTAAGCATATCAGTATACATCTCTAAAAACTATGGATGCTTTTTATTTAAAAAATAACTGCAATACCATTATTACACTTAAAAGTTAACAATAATTGCTTAATATTACCAAATATCCAGTCAGTGTTCACATTTTCCCAATTGTCTCATAATTTTTTTTCTATAACTTGTTCAAATCAGGATCCAACCAGGCTCATGGTGGATTTTTGAATATTGATGCTTCGTGATATGCAGGGGCAAGGATTTGGCAACAAACAATTGTTGGCCCTCAAAACCATACCATGTTGGCATCTAGTAATGAATATGGCCCTGTCACCACAAAGTAGCTTTTTTTCTCCTTTCCAGATTGCTGTGACTAAACATAAGTTTAGTGTCCAACTGGACTCCGGAAATTCTTTATAAGAACAGTATGACATCTGTGAAAGAAGTGAAAACTCAAGTTTGGCCTTGAAATTAGAAAGCTCTTACACAACCAGCACATAGGTTTCCTTGGAAAAAAAACCCCTGCACGCTTGCATGAGCGCACACACACACACACACACACACACACACGCAACCAAATGCCAACTTGTAATATGTCTAGGGAATGGTTTTGCATATGGCAGTACAAAGCATATGTGTGTTGTATCATTTTTTCCCTCAGGATAAGGACCAATATAAGCACATTGGAAATGTGATATTGAAAGAGCATTTCAGCATGGATTAAGACCAAAATGGTGCAACCCCTTCATGATATTTTTAAGTGCACTGAAAATCTGAAAGCAGGGTAGAAAAACAGGCTTATGGGTCTGAATATTAGGCTGAGAAAAGTTATGCATGGTTAAGTATGTGCTTCTTAAACCTGCTGAGTGTACACTTAGTCATTCAGCTTTCAGTAAGTTGCTGCTTTGAATACCATTGGGAAGTATTGATATACACCATGTCTATCACCAGCAGGATATAGTAGATATATTGGAGTGAAAAAAAAGCTGATTAAATTGAACTGTGGAATCTGGCAGCAGCATTCCTGCTGCCAGGGTCTGCTCCATTCCACTTTTTAAATTCATTCATTCAAGAAGCCTTGAAATGAGTATAGATTATGTGCAAGATGCAGTGGTGGATTCAAAGAATAGCACATGCTTTCTGTCTTAATGTTTCTTATAGTCTGGGGCAGGGATGGAAAATTTGTTTAATCTTGTGGACCAGTTCTGCCTAGAGTACAGTTTCGAGAAGGATTTTGAGATTGAATTTGGGCCCAGTAGCAAGACAGCTAGGATCGAATAGTGATGTCTCTTACTGTGTGCCGGTGGGAGATGAGCTGAAGCATTTGTGACACACAGTTGCCACCCTGGGCTAAGGGATGGAGGGACATCTTCATCTATATAAATAATGAATAATCTGCAAGGCAGAATGTTAAAAATTAGAGCTATAAAAAGAGGTCCAAATAAAGTGCTGTAGACAGGCAGGGAAAAGAGTGATAGAAAAATTTCTTAAAGAAGGTGTTAGTTGATCTGCATCTTGAAGTGTGAGTAGAATCTGATGAGATTAACAAAAGGGGACATTCTTATCCTTGGAGGAGTTTGAGTGAAGGCACAGATCATGGTGTCAGGCTGGGTTGTGGGGGAAGATAGTGGAGACAAGCAGATGTGTTAGGAGCTCAGTCGAGAGGTGCTGAGGATCTCCTGTGCCAGGCAAATTGGAGAGGAGGGTGCAGATCCGAAATATTTTAGAGGTGGGCTCACCAGGAATGGATGGAAGATGTTTAAGATGATAGAGAGAAGTGGAGGCTTGAGTGGGGGGTCGGGGATGGGGGGGGATGAGAAGTAAGAATTCTGTTCTGGACATGTTGACGTGGATTGTTGGAGGGAACCATCGGGTCATGATTTCCATCAGGGTGGAGGGCACTCAGGGATGGCAGTGAGAGGAGAACGACTTCAAGAGTTGGGGTCGCGGGAGCCAGGCGCCGGGGAACGACCAATGGGGGAGGGGCGGGCACTCGCAGAAGAAGACGCATTGCAAGACTTCACGGCACAGGGTGAGGAAACCCCAAATCTAAGCTTACTATGGGGCAGTCACGGGACTCCCAGCGAGACGGAGCGCTCACCAGTACCTTCCAGCTCGAGACTAACGCACTGCTGCCATCTGGGGGCAGCATGTAGAATCTGTAATGGCAGCTTTGCGAAAGCCGCTTAGTGACAGGGGACATATTTTGGAGCCAGCAAGAAAGACCTCGCCTCTCAAAAGTCTTTTACAGTTCTTCCTGGAAATTTTTTTTTTTTTTTGGCCACGCCCTGCGACTTGCGGGATCTTAGCTCCCCGACCAGGGATTGAACCCGGGGCCATGGCAGTGAAAGCACCGAGTCCTAACCACTGGACCACCAGGGAATTCACCCTCGAATTCTTTTTAGCTAGCTTGATTTCTCGGTCCCCAGTGAAGAAACCATGGGGGCATGTGTTCTGTAGCATCCTTTCTTTCCAGAAGGGTTTGACCTTGACCACAGACTGCTTCCAGTCTGGCATCCCAGCACTGAATTGAGATCTTTCCTGCTGCTCTTGCTATCCTGTAGCTACTGACCAAAGTTCTGGCCTGGACCACAACTCCTTGCTGGACCCACCAAATCCCTGGCTTTGACTGAGTCACTGGCTGGCTCTGACTTTTGATACTGCTGTAGAATATCTTACTTTTTGCCTGCAGGGGCACCACTTACTCGTTGATGTTTTCTTTTGCTAACCTCCTTTTCTGTAATGGAACTGGACCTTCATCTTTTCGTTCATTCGTTCAACAAACATTTATAGAGTGGCTATAGTGTGCTAGGTACTGAGGATACATTGAGGAGCAAAAACAGATGGGACCCCTCAAAAAGTTGTATTACAGTCTAACTGTAAAGACAGAGAAACAATCATACTAAATGTGATCATTGCTATGAAGGAAAGGTTCATGATGCAGTGAGAGCAGGTAACAAGGGAATTCGACCTAGTCTTGAAGGGTAGTAAAAACTTTTCTAAGGATGTGACATTTAAGCTGAAATTTGAAGGATTAGTCAGAATTAGCTAGGAGTTAACTATTCTAAAAAATATGAAACCCACAAGGCCGGGCAAAGAAGGAGCCATCCACCTGGTTCCTCTGTCTTCTAGACTGATAGTGCAGTAGGGAGACTCCAAGCTTTACACAGACAATCCCTAGGAGAATCTTTAATCCTGAGTTGGCATGTCAATTAAAGTGAAAAGTGTGTGTTTAAAATCAAAATAATAATTACAACAACAGCAATCAGAAAATCAGGAAACATAGAAGTAGAGATAAAAAATAACTACAAGGACTTCCCTGGTGGTGCAGTGGTTAAGAATCCACCTGCCAATGCGGGGGACACAAGTTCGAGCCCTGGTCCGGGAAGATCCCACATGCCGCGGAGCAACTAAGCCCGTGTGCCACAACTACCGTGACCGCGCTCTAGAGCCCGCGAGCCACAACTACTGAGCCCTCCTGCCACAACTACTGAAGCCCACGTGCCTAGAGCCCGTGCTCTGCAACAAGAGAAGCCACTGCAATGAGAAGCCCACACACCGCAATGAAGAGTAGCCCCCGCTTGCCGCAACTAGAGAGAAAGCCCGTGCACAGCAACGAAGACCCAACGCAGCCAAAAATAAACTAAATTAATTAATTAATTAATTTAAAAAAATAACTACAAATTAGACTGCCCCTTTTGGAAAAGAATAGAAATAAGTAGATAAAGAAATATTAATTTTCCTGAACTCTTGAAATACTAGATTTTGACTTCTTTAATTTTTATTTTTTTAAGAATTAAACCAATTTTTATTTATTTAAATTTTTATCTATTTATTTATTTATTTATGGCTGTGTTGGGTCTTTGTTTCCAGGCGAGGGCTTTCTCTAGTTGCGGCAAGCGGGGGCCACTCTTCATTGCGGTGCGCGGGCCTCTCTTGTTGCGGAGCACAGGCTCCAGACGCGCAGGCTCAGCAATTGTGGCTCACGGGCCTAGTTGCTCCACGGCATGTGGGATCCTTCCAGACCAGGGCTCGAACCCGTGTCCCCTGCATTGGCAGGCAGGCTCTCAACCACTGCGCCACCAGGGAAGCCCTTAAACCAATTTTTAAAATCTCCATATACACTCACTTGAACTGGAACATAATGTCTTAAATGTTCTAACATATTGGACCTGAACCAAATTAAGATATCAAAATCTATCTGAACTTCAGATGCCTCCTTGTTAAAATTGGAATAATAAGAGCTGCATCCTGCGGGGGCGGGGGGGTTTGGAGACATAGTGAGTTAATACATGCAAAGCACTTAAACCAGTACCTGGCCCAGTAAGCACATAATACATGTTAGTATTATTATTTCAGGGCTGACCTGTTTATAGAGCATGTCAGGGGAAATAGTTTCAGGCTAACGGAACACTGAAGCTGCTTCAACAGCAGGCTACGGAAGAGGCTGGCTACTCCAGCTACACAAAGGGCCAACTCTGACACTAGCAATGGTAAGAGAAAAAAACAATCAAGCCCAGTATATTAATCCTGTGGATTAATGGTTATGTTCAACCCCAGGGCAACCTGATGCAGTGGGAAGTGCAAGGACTTTGGACGTAGATGGACCTGTTTTCAAAACATGACCTTATCTCTTCCAAGCTGTACAACTTTAGGCTTCTTAACCTCTCTGAGTGTCAGTTTCTATTGAATGTAGCAATTCACAGGATGTGTTTGAGGATTAAGGGAGTTGGCATACGTCTAACACCTGACTACTCCTTTGGGCTGAGGAAGCAGAACCAGTCTGAAAGAGTGAAACGTCAGAAATGTAGATTTTTTTAATGAAATTTTAATATTTTCATATCTACGAAAAATGGAAAGTAGGACAATAGCAGACATAACAACAGGGATTCAGAATTAATTTCTTCACCTTATTAAGAGCTTTAGGAAGAAATAATAACAAATGATAGTTACTGAGCACTTGTGTGTCAAAAACCATTGTCAAGACCTTACAAGGGTTAGCTCTTTAATCCTCACAATAACATTTAAGCTAGATGTGATTATAAACTGCCTTTTCAGATGTGGAAACTGAGGCACAGGAGGAGTCAGAAACTAAGAACTAAGTGGCAGATGCAGAATTTGAACCTAGTTGCTTTGGCTGCAGAGCCTGGATACTTCACCACTATTACCCCATCTTTAGTGCTTTGCTCAGGATCCCAAGGCGTAGTACTTCTTAGGAAAGTCAAATACTCTTCTTTCTTCCTCTACCCTACTCCCTCTCCACCTCTACACCCTCTCTTAATCTCACGGACACTTAATACAGCAACTCTTTTCGTTAAATATCTGGAATAAATAACCTGGCTCAGTCCAACATTTTAACAATTTAGTGTGGTCCACATAAACTCATGCGAATGAGTTTAATTTTATTGTTTTATTCAAAATAGGGCATTTATACAGAAATGTGCATAAAGCACGTATATACATTTTAAAAAATAGAAAAAAAAACACCCATGTAACCACCAGTCAAGGTCAGGAGTAGAACATTGGGGAAGCCCTCTGGAGGTCTCTTTTCAATCAAAACTTCTCCCTCACCTGCAGGGTAACCACTATCTTGACTTTAATTTATTTAATATTTATATATTTACTATTTCCTTGCTTTCTTTTAGTTTTATCATCTCTGAATGCATGTCTGAACAATATAGTCTCACCTGTGTTTGAGCTTTACATAAATGGATCCATACCATAAGTATTCTTTTTTTAAAACAGCTTTATTGTGATACAGTGCACATCCATAAAATTCATCCTTTTAAGGTGTACAATTCCGTGTTTTTTTAAAAATACACTCAGAGTTGTACAATCATCATCACAATCATTTTAGAACATTTTCATCTCCTCAAAAAGAAACCCTGGGGACTTCCCTGGCGGTCCAGTGGTTAAAACTCCGTGCTTCCACTGCAGGGGGTACGGGTTCGATTCCTGGTCTGGGGAACTAAGATCCTGCATGCCGCGTGGTGCAGCCAAAAAAAAAAAAAAAAAACAACGAAAGAAACCCTGTACCCATTAGCAGTCACCCCCTTTTCCCTCCTTCCCCTACTCCCAGCAACCATTACTCTACTTTCGGTCTCTCTGGATTTGCCTATTCTGAACATTTCCTATAAATGAAATCATACAATATGTGGCCTTTTGTGACTGGCTTCTTTCATGTGGCATAATGTTCCCAATGTTATAGCGTGTATCAGAACTCCATTCCTTTTAACTATCCATCAGTTGATGGACATTTGGGTTGTTCCCATTTTTTGGCTATTACCAATAATGCTGTTATGAACATTCGTGTACAAGTTTGTATGTTGATATATGGTTTCATTTCCCTCGGGTATTCACCTAGGAGCGGAATTTTTGCATGGTATGGTAATTCTGCATTTAACGTTTTGAGGAAATTCCAGACTGTTTTCCAAAGTGGCTGTATTATTTTATATTCCCACCAGCAATATTTGAGAATTCGAATTTCTCCATATCCTTCCCAACACTGGTTATACAGACATCTTAGTAGGTATAAAGTGGTATCTCATTGTGGTTTTGATTTGCATTTTCCTGATGGTTAATGATGTTTATTGTGTTTGGTTGTGATGGTTTCATGTGTTTATTGGCCATTTCTATATCTTCCCTGGAGAAAGGTCTACTCGGATCTTTTGCCCAATTTTTAATAGGGTTATTTGTCTTTTTATTATTGAGTTATAAAAGTACTTTATATATTCCCTTTCCTGACAGTGTCCTTTGATGCACAAAATATTTAAACTTCGATGAAGTCTAACTTATCTATGTTTTCTAATTTACCTGTGTTGCTTGTGCTTTGGTGTCACAGAAGTCTTTGCCTATCTCCAGGTCACAAATTTTTACTTCTGTGATTTCTTCTAAGAGTTTTATCATTTTAGCTCTTATATTTAGGTCTATGGTCTATTTTGTGTTAATTCTTGTGCATGGTATGAGATAGGAGGCCCACCTTCATTATTTTGTATGTGGATATACAGGTGTCCCTGTGTCATTTGTTGCATAAACTATTCTTCTCCCCCACTGAATGGTCTTGCTCTCCTTGTCAAAAATCAATTGACCATAAATGTATGGGTTTATTTCTGGCCTCTCAATTCTGTTCTATTCTGATCTGTATATCTATTCTCATGCCAATACCAGGCAGTCTTGACTCTGTAGCTTTTTATAACTTTTGAAATTGGGAAGTGTGAATCTTCAAACTTTATTCTTCTTTTTCAAGATTGTTTTGGCTATTCTGGGTCTCCTGCATTTCCACATGAATTTTACGATCAGTTTGTCAACTTCTACCAAGACGCCAGCTGGGACTATGATCGGAATTACACTGAATTCATGGCTCAATCTGTATATCGCCACTTTAGCAATATTATGTCTTCCAGTTCATGAAGATGAAATATCTTTCCATTTCTTTAGATCTTGAATTTCTTTCAACAATGTTTTGTGGTTTTCCTTGTAGGAGTCTTGCACTTCTAAAATTTATTCATAAATATTTTATTTTTTGATGCTATCGTAAATTAAATTGCATTCTTAATTTCATTTTTGGATTGTTCTTTGCTAGTGTATAGAAATACAATTGATTTTTGTGTCTTGATCTTGTATCTTACAATCATGCTGAACTAATTTATTCATCCTAGAAGTTTTTTCGTGGTTTCTGTAGGATTTTCTATATGCAAAATCATGTCCTCTACAAATAGAGATTGTTTTACTTCTTTTTTTCCCAATCCAATGCTGCTTATTTCTTTTTTCTTGCCTAATTTCCCTGGCTAGAACTCCAATACAATGCCGAATAGAAGTGTCAAGAGAGGACATTCTTGACTTGTCTTTATTGCTATGTCATTAATTTATATTCTTATCTTTATCATTTCATGTTTTCCTAATTTTGCTGGGCATATCTTTTTTGCTTTCTTAAATCTTGAAATGGATACTTAACTCATGAACTTTTTTGGCCTTTCATCATTGCTGAAAGATACTTTTCCTTCTAAGCACTGCTTTAGCTACATTCCACAAGTTTTGATATATTTTCATTATTGTTCAACTACAAATGTTTTAAATTCTACTATCATTCTTCTTTGACCCATCAGTTATTTCAGAGTGTGTACCTTAATTTCCAAACATACAGAGATTTTCCAGTTATCTTTTATATTTATCGATTTATAACTTACTTGCATTATGATCAGATTTCAATTTTTTGAAATTATTGTGACTTGCTTTCTGGCCTAGCATATGGTCAAATTTTATAAATGTTCTGTGTGTGTTTTCTGTAGTTGTTGGTGGGCAGTGTTCTATACGTTGGCTATTAGCTCAAATTATTAACTGTATTGTTCAAATATTCTATATCCTCAGAGACATTTTTTTCTCTCCTTGATCAACTACTGAGAGAGGTGTGGTAAGACCTCCCATTCTGTATATTTGTCTATTTGTCTTTTTAGTAAGTTAACTTTGCCTTTATGTAGTTTGAGGTTTTGTTATAAGTGCATAATCATTCCTGGTGAATTGAACCTTTTATCATTATAAAATAACCCTCTATATCTCTAATAATGCTTTTTGCTTTTAAGTGTGTTTTGTCTGATACAAACACAGGTATACAAGTTTTCTATCACTTAATTGTTATTTGCATGATTTATCTCTCTCCATCTTTTTATTGTCAACCTATCTGTATCCTTATATTTTGGATTAGTCTCTCTTAAACAGCATATGGGTGTATTTATTAATCCCATTTGACAATATTTTTTAACGTGAGCATTTAGCCCACAAACATTTAATAAAATTATTAGTATATTTGGGTTTCAAGCTATCGTTTTATTTTGTGCTTGTATTATTTCCACCTATTTTTTTTTTCCACCTATGTTTTTTTAACCTCTTCTTTCTTGACTTAAAAAATTGACTCAGAATTTTTTTATTCAACTATTTTCCCTCTCTACTAGTTTGGAAATTTATATTCTGTTGCTATTATTTTAATAGTTACATCCTATTAATTCCTACATACGTAATTACCTTATCAAAGTATAAATTTAATAAATACCTAAATCACTTTCGATATGATACAAGGCCCTTAGAAAAGTTGAACTCCATTTATGCCCCTCGACGTCTTTTCTTATTGTACGGTACTTTAAGTTTATTTTTTAAAAACAGAATAGACGTTTTTATGATTCCTTCTGTCGTCAGTGTTCACTTACATTGTCCACATACTATCACTTTCCTTGCTCTTCATTCTTTCCTGCACTTAGCTCTTCTAAAATCATTTTCTTCCTGAAGTACATCCTTTAGAATTTCCATTAGCGCAGTCTGCTGGTGACAAACTCTCCTAGTTTTTGTTTGTTTAAAAATATCCTTATTTCACCCTCTTGTTGAAGATTTTCATGAAAGATGCTGCCCTCAGGGTCCCAGTTTATTATGGTCAGGGTCTCCTGGAAGCATCCCCATCCCAGCTTTGACTTCTGATGAGCCAAAGCCCTAGTGTGAAGTGCCTGCATGCCCTCAGCTCCTTTGATGAAAGAACGATGTCTATCTCAACAAAGTTGCTGGAGATGCTTACATGAGATAACAGAGGGAAAATTCCTGGCACAGAGGAGGAAGGCAGCCGAAGGTAGCTAATACTGTTTCAACTGAAAGCTTCAGCTCCTAACCTACAGGTTTTTAAGCTTTCTGTTTTTGCAATTGGAAAATAAAATGTGGCCTCCTTAGAGCCACCAGAGCTGAATCTTTGCAATTGGAAGTGTCCCCCAACACCCGGCAACATGAGACCAGGGATGCTCACTACCCAACATTCTTCCCCTAGCCCTACATGGAGTGACCCCGTCTTTGTTCTAATGACCCCACCCAGGCACCTGATACACAGTCCATTTCCTTCCAACATTTTGCCAGAGCTCTGAGATCTAGTCTTTGTCTTTTATGATGCCACCATGTCCAACTGCAGATCACCTGATTTGGTGATGAAGCTATTTAAATTCAGAACAAGGGTGTGCTGAGAGGCTAGGGTCAGATTTCACAGCACTGGTGAGCCGAAGGAGGAGTCTGAAGGTAACCCATGAGCTAGCTACCGCCAGCATCACCCTTGACTCTGCCGGGTGACCAGCCTGCCTTCTCTCTACCTCCACCACCCTCCACCCTCTGCCACCCCCCCCCCACTGTTCCGTCCACAAGAGAAAGGCCACACTCCTGACATGGAGGGGCCTTCATCTCCAAATTGGGATTGTCTACTCCAAGGCATTCTAAGTATTGGGGTTGGAAAGAAGAAAGCAGAAAGGAGCAGGTGACGTACGTTAGCAGGCTAAAGAGGAACCCAACAGCAGCCAAAGGACATCAGATTGTTCACTTGCTTCCAAATGTCAGCAGTCAAGGGACTTCCCTGGCGGTCCAGTGGTAAAGAATCCGCCTTCCAATGCAGGGGTCTCGGGTTCGATCCCTGGTCAGGGAACTAAGATCCCACATGCCGCGGGGCAGCAAAGCCCACGCGCCACAACTACAGAGCCCACGTGCCCTGGAGCCCGCATGCCACAACTAGAGAGAAGCCCGCGGGCCACAGTGAAAGATCCCGCATGCGGCAACTAAGACCCGACGCAGCCAAAAATAAAATAATAATAAAGAAAAAAAGCACCAAATGTCAGCAGTCAAGAACAAGCAGCAGCAACAACTTTGCACTTGTGCAGTGCATGCTGCCACCACCCTGACCCCCAAAAGCCCCACAGGGACCTCCTAGTCACACTCTACATGAAGGAAAGGAGACATGTTTTCCCAGAACCAGAAGTAAGGGAAAATAGAGTGTTGTGAGCTGAAACGCATCCCCCCAAAATTCATATGTGGGAGCCCTAGCCCCCAGTACCTCTCCTGTATTTGGAGATAGGGACTTTAAAAAGGTGATTACGTTAAAATGAGGCTGATAGGGTGGGTCTTAATCCAAACTGACTGGGGTCCTTATAAGAAGAGGAAATTTGAACATCAGGGACTTGAGCACACAGAGGGATGGCCCTGTGAAGAGGCAACAAGAGAGCGGCCATCTGCAAGCCAAGGAGAGAGGCGGCAGGAGAGACCAATCCCTGTGGGCACCTTGATCTTGGTCTTCCAGCCTCCAGAACTGTGAGAAAATAAATAAATTTCTGATGTTTAAGCCACCAAGTCTGTGATACTTTGTTATGGCTGCCCCAGCACCCTAATACATGGAGCCACTGGCTTCACCGCCAATTCACTCCGGACTGCCCTGCATGCTATTTCCATGGAGTTACTCCTCTGAGGCCAGTGATGCCAAATCCAGCGAAGGACAGGTCCCCTCAACCTGTCCTTAGCTCACAGAAGAGCAGCCTAGCAACCTGTCTTCAAGTTGAGAAATGGAAGAGTTGTATCAGTAGCAGAGAGCTGTGCTGTGTGTAATCAAATTGTGTTTCGTTTCTTGCACTTCGTCCTCAAGTACAAATGGAAGGAGGAAAATATGAATGAAGAAAGATTGTAGGGGAATGGCTTTTAACCACTATTTAAATATCTACAGGACTTCCCTGGTGGTCCAGTGGGTAAGACTCTGTGCTCCCAATACAGGGGACCCGGGTTCGATCCCTGGTCGGGGAACTAGAGCCCGCATGCCACAACTAAGAGTCTGCCTGCTGCAACTGAGACCTGGCGCAACCAAAATAAATAAATAAATATTTTTAAAATATCTACAAAGCTATGGACTCGGCAAAATACAGAGTCTGTATTAGTTGCCTGTGGCTGCTGTAATTAATCACCACAAACTTGGTGGTTTAAAAAAAGAGAAATTTATTCTTTCATAGTTCTGGAGGCCAGAAGTTCAACATCAGTGTCTCTGGGCAGAGCTGTACTCTCTTCCTTGCCTCTTCCAGTTTTTGGTGGCTGCCAGCATTCCTTTGCTTGTGACCACACCACCCCAATGTCCGCTTCAGTCTTCACGTCACATTCTCCTACTCTGTGTGCATCAGCCCTCTCTCTTGCTCTCTCTAAGAACACTTGTGGTCAGTTTTGGGGCCCGCTCAGATGATCCTGGATAATCTCCGCCACATCAAGATTCTTACTTTAACCGCACCTGCAAAATCTCTTTTACTTTATAAGGTAACATTTACAGGTTCCAGGGATTAGGACTTGATATGTTTGGGTGGACATTATTCAGCCTCCTACAGAGTCCAAAATCTTTGCATACAATTTCAGGAAGATCATGGACTCCAGGAGGAACATCTGCCCTGGCGTTGCATTTCACCATAGGTATGCTGTGAACAGATACGCTGGAGGCAGGTCTATTAACCACCACCCTCTTGACACCTCAGAATCAACTACAGTGCTGGTTAAAAATACAAAATCCCACCCCCAGCTCTAGCCCTCGTCAGTCAGAATCTCCCAGAGGCCGGGCCCAGAATCTGCATTTCCAACAAGCTCCCCAAAATGATTGAGGCAGCCAGCCTTGCACGCATACTTTAGTGAGTATTGCTTAAGAGCCTGAGTGCCCAAGTCCCCTCACTGTTAAATGGACGTGGTACTGCCACCTCCTTCACAGTAATAAAAAAAAAAAAGTCTGTGCGAGCTGTTTGCACAAAGAAAGCGCTAACGCTCTTTTCTTTTCTCCACTCCCCCTCTACGAAGGTGAAGAACTTTTATTGCTTATTTGATTTCCCTTCCGCCTCATGTTTAATGCACCTGCCTTCAAGGCCCAGGGTTGAGGCAAGGACGAGAGGGAGAGGGGAAGACTCGAAAACTCCTCCAGTCCCCGCAACCAAGCTGCGCTTGACTTCCCGGGGACCTGCTGGTCACCGCCCCCCGCCCCTCGGCCGCCGGCGCACATTTGCATCCTGCCCGAGGCGGCGCGGGGAGTCCGCCCCCGCGCTCCGTTGATTGGCCCCGTCTGCCAGCTCGTCACGCTCTTTTGTCTCGGGGGGCAGAGGATAAAAGCAGCCGCGGCTGCCGTGGGAACCGTGCTGCCTCGACTCGGCTACCACTCGCTGGGTGGCCGTGCGAAGCAGCTCCGTCGGGCGGTCCTGGGTCGCTCAGCGGCCGAGGAGGCGCCCGTCCTCTCCCCCTGCAGGGCCGCGGAGACTGCAGGCGGGATCACAGCTGTCAACGCCGGAGCGTCCGCTGCCCACCAGCGGAACACAGGTAAAGGAAGGGGGCGCGATTGCCCCGCGAGGAGAGAGGAGGGGAAGCCCTACCAGGACTGGGCGGCTCCCCGTTTGGGAAATCGAGGACTGTGCGGCAGGGGGAGGAGCACTCCCGCGGCCCCGCTGCGCTGAGGGAGGAGGTGGGGTTCCACTGGCTGCTGCCGAATGGGTAGGATTCGCCTGGATTGAGAGGGGGGGCGTTTTCGGGGGGAAGTGGCAAGGGGCGCGTTAGTATTGGGGGGAGAATCGCAAAGTGTCTGCCTTGAACCCCTTTGCATCTCCTCATCCCTTCCTGGGGGAGGAATACGTGGGTGTGAGCGTCCAACTCCTATTCCCTTTCTCCGTGGCAGGCGACCAAAGCCGAATCCGAACTTGAATTCTGTACGGCTGATTGCAGAGCTGGTAGGGCACGATTTCCCGGGGGAAATGTAATGGGCGGGGGGCTTGCTTTGGCTTGTTATTCAGAGGTGGGAGAAGGAATTTTCCGTCTGGGTACTACGGAGGCTGCCGGAGGAGGAGGGGGGAGGGGGGGAGGGGAGGGGAGGGGGAGGGGAGGGGGAGGGGAAGGGGGCGGGCGCGGGGTGGGAGGGAGCGGGATGAGGGACGCGGCTGCTTCTGACCCTTCCCTCCCTGCCCTGCCCTCTGCGGCGGCGCAGTCTTGACGCCCTAAGGTCCCGGATCGGCGACCCCCGGTGGACAGCGATCGACCGTACCCCAGAGGCGAGCTTTCTCACGGAGGCCACCGGTTGCAGAAGCTGGAAGTGAAATAAAGGCGCGCGCTTGCTCCTGAGCTCCTGTAAGAATCTGAAAAATAATGGGGCGGGGGAGAGGGGACTTTAAGAAAGGGGTGTGGTTGAGACCGGAGACCAAGAGGTTAATGAGATCTTATTTATTCCCACAAATCTGTGACCGCTGTGCTCTATTTTGAGAGCCCAATATCAGCTCCATACACTATTACACTTAGAATTAGAAGCAACAGTTGCCGTCCCTCTTGAAGGACTGGCGGGAGGGGATGGATGAGGCTGTAAAAAGCACCCTGCTAACCCGGAGACACCGGCTGGCTCCGTGAGGTTGTAATTGCCAGTCTTCTGGAGGATATTTTTAGGGCAGTGGGCAGATATAAAATGTACTGCAGGATATTCAGGAAGGGAGAGAATACAGCTGCAGCCGGTCCAGTATGAACTCCTCCTCCCGCTTTTTGTTTTGTTTTCTTTTTTTACAGTTCCTACTGAGATAAGAGGAAGGCAGAGCCCCCCAGCACGCCTGCAGATCAGGCTCTTCTAAAAAGCCTGAGCATCTTGTTACATTCAGAAACGCGGTCTTCGTCCGTCATGGCTAGCATCATTGCGCGCGTGGGTAACAGCCGGCGGCAGAACGCACCCTTGCCGCCTTGGGCCCATTCTATGCTAAGGTCCCTGGAGAGAAGTCTTGGTCCTTTAATGGCCAACTTGGCAGAGAGAAACATGAAGTTGTTCTCGGGGAGGGTGGTGCCAGCCCAGGGGGAAGAAACCTTTGAAAACTGGCTGACCCAAGTCAATGGGGTCCTACCAGATTGGAATATGTCTGAGGAGGAAAAGCTCAAGCGCTTGATGAAAACCCTGAGGGGCCCCGCGCGGGAGGTCATGCGTTTGCTGCAGGCGGCCAACCCCAATCTAAGTGTGGCAGATTTCTTGCACGCCATGAAATTGGTGTTTGGGGAGTCTGAAAGCAGTGTGACCGCTCATGGTAGATTTTTTAACACCCTGCAGGCACAAGGGGAGAAAGCCTCCCTTTACGTGATCCGTTTAGAGGTGCAGCTGCAGAACGCTATTCAGGCAGGGATCATAGCTCAGAAAGATGCAAACCAGAGTCGCCTGCACCAGCTCCTTTTAGGGGCTGAGCTGAATGGGGACCTGCGCTTCAGGCTGAAGAATCTTCTCAGGATGTATGCAAATGAGCAGGAGCGTCTCCCCAGTTTCCTGGAGTTAATCAGAATGATAAGGGAGGAAGAGGATTGGGATGACACTTTTATTAAACGGAAGCGGGCCAAGAGATCTGAGTCAATGGTGGAGAGGGCAACTAGCCCAGTGGCATTTGGGGGCTCCCCACCCATAGTGATCGGTAATGCCGACTGCAACGTGATAGAGATAGATGATACCCCCGATGATGACTCAGATGAGGATGTGATCCTGGTGGAGTCTCAGGACCCTCCACTTTCATTCTCGAGTTCTCCTCCCCCCAGACGCAGGGCCAGACCTCGGAATCAAGTGCTAGTCATTGATTCCCCCAACAATTCCCGGGCTCAATCTCCTTGTACCAGCGGGGGTTCTGGGTATAAGAATGATGGTCCTGGGGATATGCGTAGAACCAGGAAGCGAAAATACACAATCCGCTGTTCGTACTGTGGAGAGGAGGGCCACTCAAAGGAAACCTGTGACAATGAGAGCAACAAGGCCCAGATGTTTGAGAACCTGATTATCACCCTGCAGGAGCTGACACATACCGAGGAGGAGGGGTCAAGAGAGGCCCCTGGCGAACCCAGTGACCCTTCTGAGCCACAGTGAGGTGCTAGTCCCCAGCTTTAAATGAACCCTAACCTATATACAGAGTGCAGCAATGGGAAAAATGGCGGGTGGTGGTTCTAACTGCATGAATTAATCCACAAGGTGGCTTTCTTTTGGGATGGAAGACAAAGGGTCTTGAATATTAGCACAGTGGAGGGAGATGGCCTGACCTCCGTCCTTGCTTCCAATCCCCTGCTGCCCAAGGGTCTACCTTCTGTGTGTGCCCCTTTCCTTGATGGCTTTATTCTCTTTGTGAAACTGGTATAAATTCATTGTTAAATATTAAAACAATAAAGGGAAGTACAAAAAGTACAAGTAACCCCAAACCCTCCAACCCTTATATAACCATTGTCAACCCTGTGATGAATGTCCTTCTAGATAGTTCCCTATACCTATGTACCCAGATAGATACATGTATAGATAAAAGTGATCAAATATAAGTGCTGTTCTAAAGTGTATTTTTTCACCAAATAATATATGTTGTAGGCTTCTTTCTATGTCAATAAATATATATCAGCATCTATCTTAATGTCTCTGATATTATTTTAGGAAGAAGTAAAGGAAAAAGGAATAAGAAAAATACAGTAAAAAGCTATAAACGGTGGGCTTATACCCTGAGGTGGAGTTTTTATTAACTTCCCTTTGCAGATGAGGAAAAAGGAAGAAGAAATGGGCTGACATATTCCCCAAAGGTAAATGGACAGAGCCCCTTTACCACAACTGACCTGTCCCTTAGGTCACAGAGCCAAACTATGGCACCCACTAGCTGACAACACGCTAATGCTTTCTTCTCTAATGTATCCAGAAGATTCTGACAGCGGGGGAGTCTGGTGCTGAAGTAATAGCCCAAAATGAGGATCCCAGGGGCTCCCTTCCTGACCGCTTTGGGGAGGGGCAGCTCTCCCTCCTCTGGGTGGATTTCTGAGATCGCTGCTGCCACTGCGTCACCACATCCTGGTCACAACCGGGAATCTCTCCTGGGGGCTGACATGGCCCTCTCCCCACTCCCCAGTTAAGGAAAGGGAGCCCAGCACCAGGAGGCTCAGCTCCTGACAGCGCCCTGAGGACACGGGCAGCCCGAGGACTCCAAGCCTAACCCCACTCAACCCAGGAACTGAGAATAGCTGGGGAGGAGCGAAAAGCAATCCAGTTGCCAGGACGCATGAAGGAACACGGGGATCAGAAAGCCTGGAAGCCCTCCACACTATTTTAGTGGAGTGGTGGGCATTCATGGCATTCATGGCCTGGAGAGGCGGGACGGGGTTGGGGGGCGTGGAGAACCTTCCCAGGAACCTGCCCTGTCCCCTCTCCTGATCTCATATTGGAGGGTGGTAAAAGAGGACGTATCTGACCTCAGACCCTGAGGGTCCCTATGCTTCTTGTAGGTGTGTAAGTTCCTACCTCTGTGAGCAGGACAGGGCTGGGGTGGGTGGTGGGGGGGATGACTGCATTTAAGCCAGGGGGTGGAGCGAAACGAACGCGCACACCTGGGGACCTGAAGCAGCTGTCCTGCAGGAAATCGGTGCTCCATAGAGCCGAGAGGACAGCACACGCAGCAGCGGGAGATGGTGTGTCAGGGGCTAAGCACAGAGTAAGAGGAGAGCGGCTGAGGGCCCGATGCCCAGGGACACTCACATGGAGACTGACGGGGGCAGGAAGCCCGGTGGGAGTCACAGATTCCAGGGTTTCATACAGAACTCTGGGCTGTGTGTACCAGGAATGGCACAGGTTGAGGCGCCCAGGGAGAGGTAGTGGGCTTCTAATTATGTTAGCAGTTGAGGGAGGAGGGAGGGGGAGATGCCAGGCGCTGTAAGAAGCCAGAGCGGCCTTCCCTGGGCTGCCACGCCTTGAACCTGCCTTGAAAGACACCCCCCTCCCGGCCCCCCCCCACACTGCCACACACTCTCTCTCGGTGCAGGGGGGTGGAGGCTCAGCCTCCCTAGCTCTGCCATTACTCCTCCCCCACCCCTAGCATCCCAGGTTTGCCTTAAGCCTCAGCCTCCTTAACCCTCCTGGCCAGAGGGAGACTGGGAGGGCCTCTCTGCCTCGGACCCTTTAGCTGAGAACCGGCCAGGAGTGCAGACTCCAGAGGCCCTCTCCTTGCATCCATCCATGGCACCTCTGGGACCTTGGTAGCCACCTCCATCTCTCCAGAGCCAAATAGGACCCACCCCCCCATCACCTTCAGGCAAGAGGCAGCTCCACTCAGGCCCCCAAAGCCACAGGGACCACCACCATTTCCCAACTCACATAGATTTTTAACCCTTAATTCCTCATACCTCTCCCTTTCTGCTCATCTTTTCTTAATTTTACTTTATAAACACTTGTTGAATATTTGCCCAAAGACCCCCTTTATGTTGCCATAATTTCTTTCTGGCACCAGGTAGAAGAGAAACCTGAAATGATAGATAAATAAATTCTGCCCATTTCACTACCCTCCTTTGCACTGGAGTTAGCTTGGGAGTTCAGTATAGACCACTGCTTTGAAAATTTGTTCTGTGATTCACCCCCCTTTTCTTCCCTCCTCCATCCTCCTCTCTATTGTATGAATTTGAGATTGTCTAAGTTTTTATTTCGCCAACCTGATGTAATCTGACATTTCTTTTTTCACTTTGTGTGACACTGGCTTTTTCTTTGCTCAAGAAATATGTATTCTCCCTAATTAGGAGACATGGAACCAAGACCTGGGCATTCAGATCAGACTAATGGGGTTAGCCTAAAAAAGGCTTCATTTCAAACTATAGGCTTCTTTTCTTCCTTTCTGCCTTCATTTCTCATTGGTCGCTAAGAGATGAAAATCACCCTTTTGTCTTGTCAGAAGAAACTGGCCTCCGAGTACCCTTCTGCGTTATGTCTCTCTCCTTCCTGGCACTCTTCCCCCTTGGTTTCCATGATACCCCTCTCTCATGGTTCCCCCCTCCCTGACCTTCTTGGTGCCCAGTTCTCAGTCTCCTTTGCTGAATCTTCTTCTTCTTCCTGATCCTTCCATAATAGTAATCAAAATCAAAATCATTACAACTGTGATTTATTAAGAGCTTATTGAGTGCCAGGCACCCTGTACCAAGTCCTTTAAACGCATTAGCTCCTTTAATCCTCATATCAACTCCATAAAATAGGTATTACTATTAGCACATGTTTCAGATGAGGAAACACTCTGCAAAGTTAAGAAACTTGCCTAGGGGCATGCAGCTAGTTAGTGGTGGAGCCAGAGGTCACTCTCCCAGGTGAGAAGGCTATGCTTCTTACACGTCTTAGCTCTCCTGTGTTCACAGCACCCTACGATGTAGGTGTTATTATCTGCATATGAAGTATGAGGAAACTGACGTTTGTAAATTCAGGATAATAAGACCTGTTTTCCCCAGGTGCCCAGTGTATGAGTGATTAGCATAGGGCTGGTCCATTGTAGGCTCTCAAGAAATGGTAGCTATGATTACTCGGCTAGAATGCATTATTCTGCTACAGAAGGAAGGACGGGGAAAATTCAATGCAGTCCATGCTACGCAGGCAGTGCTTATTCAGTGTTAATCTGACACCATGACAGTTGGGCTCCAGGAGCTACGCCGAACCTGGCCCCTGACAGGCACAAGAGTGGATTCAGAAATGCCTGAGTGTTTAGTGATGGTGATGATGGTGGTAATGATGATGATGATGATGATGATGATGATTGATGATGGGATGATAAGGGAACACTTACTGAATGCCGAGGTGGATTTCTCCTAGTTTTGCGTGTCCCCAGAGGAGGTCTCCTTCCCCCACATGTCAGAGGCACTCCTATCCTTTCAGATAGGTCAGGACCAGCCAAGTCTTCCCCAACTCAGACAACTCCCCTGAGCAGCAGATGGGAGCTAGGGGTCAGGGGAGCTGATCTCAGAGGGTCACACAGGCTCCCTAGTGCGTGGCTGGAAGGAGACATGACTGAGGTCTGAGGAGTCCTTTACGATCCAGATAACCCCCCAATCCTGTCACTACCAGGGATCTCAGGGACAGGATAAAAGGGGGCAGAGGGAGTGGGGCTGGGTCTCCCACCGCGTCCTGACAGGGTGTATGGATCTCCAGCTGCAGCATCTCATCTCAGATCAGAGGTCACAGTTTATCATGGCCTCTCACAACTGCTTTCTCAGATATGTACCACGCTCACCATCCCCACTTTACAGACCAGGACGTTGACGCGCACATGGTTATAGGACCTTGCCTAAGATCAGACAGCTAGTAAAAGTTGGAGCTGGAACTGAACATCAGATTTGCCCCTCCCCAGAGACTGTAGTTTTTACCATTGTGCTGTAAAGTCATTCCTAAGGTAACAGGTACAAGACATCTGATCATTCTATTGGCTGCATCCTGGGTATGGATTTCTGAATTGTCATACTCACAACCTAAGCATAGTAGGATGGCCTTGGTCTCATTTCTTTTACTGAACAAGGCAGAAAAAAATTATCATTTTAGGAAACTTCCATCTCAGAGCCTGAAACCATCTTCTCCTCATATTTATTTTTGTATCCAATTTCTGGGATAAGATACTAAAAATAACAAATTGTTGGTGAGGACATGGGCAAGAGGCTCTCTCCCACACTGCTGGCAGGACTGAGAATTGACACATTCTTTCTACAAGGCCAACGGGAAAATGTATCAAAGGTTGAATGTGAAAACCCTGAAACCAGACGTTTAACTTCCTGAAATTGAGGCTAAGAAAGTAACTGAACAAGTGTAAACATTCTTATGAACAAAGATGTTTATTCTAGCTTTTTAATTTTTTTGTAACAGTGGAAAACTGGAAACAACTTGAAAGACCAGGAGTAAAGTTTGGCTGAATAAATTAGGCTCCACACTTGGAATGGAATGCTATGCTTTTAAAACTCTGGGAGTGCTTTCAGATCATTGGGCCTAACCAGACAAATGAAGAGTGGCCCCTCTAGAAAAGGGCTTAGAAGACCACCGGTCCACCAGGGCCTCTGTGTTATCTGTGACTCCCAATGTGCTGTGTCTATCAGCGTGGTCCTCCCCTTCATCTGGCAAAACTCTTGGCAAATTTCTAGTATCCTCTCCCCTGGCACTCCCTCGGGACAGCTTTCTCTGACTCCACTAAAGGTCATTCCTTACAGCTTAGGTAGTACTTTTCATTGTAACTTCTTGTCTAATTATCTGTCCTCCCCAGGAGGCTTATAACCCCTGTGCAGAGCACAGGGAGTTTTCAATACCTTGGTACAGAATCCAGGCACACTCTCACCTCACGTATTTGCCCTGGCTATTGTAACTCTTCCTCTATATATCCCTGTGCCTTGACTCCCCACCATGTTCAAGTATTTGCTCAGATGGCACCTCCTCCTGAACAGCCCATTTAAGACTGCACACCTGGGCTTCCCTGGTGGCTCAGCGGTTGGGAATCCGCCTGCCAATGCAGGGGACACGGGTTCGAGCCCTGGTCTGGGAGGATCCCACATGCCGCGGAGCAACTGGGCCCGTGAGCCACAGCTACTGAGCCTGCGCGTCTGGAGCCTGTGCTCCGCAACAAGAGAAGCCGCGATGGTGAGAGGCCCGCGCACCGCGACGAAGAGTGGGCCCCGCTCGCCACAACTAGAGGAAGCCCTCGCACAGAAACGAAGACCCAACACAGCCAAAAATAAATAAATAAATTAAAAAAACAAAAAAAAACTGCACACCTGCACCCCCCAAAATAAAATACTTAGGAATAAACCTGACCAAGGAGGTGAAAGACATACGTTGAGAACTATAAAACATTAATAAAGGAAACTGAAGATGATTCAAAGAAATGGAAAGATATCCCATGCTCTTGGACTGGAAGAATGAATATTGTTAAAATGGCCATACTACCCAAAGCAATCTACAGATTTAATGCAATCCCTATAAAATTACCCATGACATTCTTCACAGAAGTAGAACAGATAATCCTAAAATTTATATGGAACCACAAAAGACCCAGAATTGCCAAAGCAATCCTGAAGAAGAAGAACAAAGCAGGAGGCATAACCCTCCCAGACGTCAGACAATACTACAAAGCTACAGTAATCAAAACACTGTGGTACTGGCACAAAAACAGACATATGGATCAATGGAACAGAATAGAGAGCTCAGAAATAAACCCACACACCTATAGTCAATTAACCTTTTGACAAAGGAGGCAAGAATATACAATGGGAAAAAGACAGTCTCTTCAGCAAGTGGTGTTGGGAAAGCTGGACAGCCACATGTAAATCAATGAAGTTAGAACACACCCTCTCATCATACACAAAAATACACTCAAAATGGCTTAAAGACAGCATAAGACATGACACCATAAAACTCCTAGAAGAGATCATAGGCAAAACATTCTCTGACATAAATCGTACCAATGTTTTCTTAGGTCACCCTCCCAAGGCAATAGAAATAAAAACAAAAATAAACAAATGGGACCTAATCAAACTTACAAGCTCTGCACAGCAAAGGAAACCATAAGCAAAACAAAAAGACAACCTACAGAATGGGAAAAAATATTTGCAAAGGATGCGACCGACAAGGGCTTAATTTCCAAAGTATACAAACAGCTCATACAACTCAACAAAAACAAAAAAACAAACAAAAAATGGGCAGAAGACCTAAATAGACACTTCTCCAAAGAAAAAATACAAATGGCCAATAGGCACATGAAAAGATGCTCAACATCACTAATTATTAGAGAAATGCAAACGAAAACTACAACGAGGTACCACCTCACACCACTCAGAATGGTCATCATTAAAAACTCTACAAATAACAAATGCTGGAGAGAGTGTGGTGAAAAGGGAACCCTCCTACATTGTTGGTGGGAATGTAAGTTGGTACAGCCACTATGGAAAACAGTATGAAGCTTCCTCAGAAAACTAAAAATAGAATTACCATATGATCCAGCAATCCCACTCCTGGGCATATATCCAGACAAAACTCTAATCCAATAGCCAAGACATGGAAACAACCTAAATGTCCACCGACATGATGATGAATGGATAAAGAAGATGTGGTATATATATACAGTGAAATATTACTCAGTCATAAAAAAGAATGAAATATTGCCATTTGAAACAACAGGGATGCAACTAGAGATTATCATACTAAGTGAAGTAAGTCAGAAAGAGAAAGACAAATACCATATGATATCACTTATATGTGGAATCTAAATATGACACAAATGAACCTATCTACGAAACAGAAAGAGACGCATGGACATAGAGAACAGACTGGTGGTTGCCAAGGGGGAGGGGTTTGGGGAGGGATGGAGTGGGAGGTTGGGGTTAGCAGATGTAAGCTATTGTATATGGAATGGATCAACAACAAGATCCTACTGTATAGCACAGAGAACTATATTTAGTATCCTATGATAAACCATAATGGAAAAGAATATATAAAAAAGAATTGTATATAACTGAATCACTTTGCTGTACAGCAGAAAT
The DNA here is from genome assembly GCF_028021215.1 of Eschrichtius robustus. Taxonomy (NCBI): domain Eukaryota; kingdom Metazoa; phylum Chordata; class Mammalia; order Artiodactyla; family Eschrichtiidae; genus Eschrichtius; species Eschrichtius robustus. The sequence continues at coordinate 104,912,743 of NC_090845.1, forward strand.
TAACACAACACTGTAAATCAACTATACTTCAATTAAAAAAAAAAAAATAGAACTGCACACCTGGACCAGCATTCTCATTTCCCTTTCCCTGCTCTGTTTGCCCATCACATGCCTCTCTTCTAGCATACTACATAATTTACTGATTTATTATGTTAATTGTTTATTCCTGCCTCTCCTCACTAGACTATAAACATTTTAGTCTGCTTAGTTCACTGGTGTATCCTCAGCTCCTAGAACACTGCCTGGAACATAAGCCGGATCTCAATAAATGTTTGTGGCTGGAATGAATAAAGTGCCTGTCACACAGTAGGCACTCAGCTAATGGCAGCCTTTATTATTGCTCCTTTCCTGGAACAAATTTTACTGGAGGGGAGTCAGTCAAGGAGAGAACAGTGTACACTGCTGAACCACCATCCATCTAGTTGAGATCAGAAACCTGGGAGACTTCCTAGATCAATTGCTTGCTTCTCACTCTCCCAGGCTGTCACTTATTAGTTGGACCATTCACTCCTAGCATGGCAGAAAGTGAGAGGTGGGTTTCTTTGTGGCTACATACATGTCACATCATCAGACCTTAGGTTTAGGTGTTTCAAAGTCCCAATCACTCCATGTGCATTTGTAAATATTAAAGATAACTGCCCTGTAAAATGTGAATGTTTTGGGTAGTGTTTGCTCTTCCCCTTTTATTAAAGGATAATTAAGAATAATAATTATGTGGTGCAGCCACTATGGAAAACAGTATGGACGTTCCTTAAAAAACTAAAAATAGAGCTACCATATGATCCAGCAATCCCACTCCTGGGCATGTATCCAGAAAAGAGGAAAACTTTAATTCAAAAAGATACATGCACCCCAATGTTTATAGTAGTACTGTTTACAACAGTCAAGACATGGAAACAACCCAAGTGCCCATTAACAGATGATTGATTTAAGAAGATGTGGTATATATATACACATACAATGGGATATTACTCAGCCATAAAAAAGAATGAAATATTGCCATTTGCAGCAACATGGATGGACCTAGAGAATATCATACGAAGTGAAGTCAGACAAAGAGAAATACTACATGATATCACTTATATGTGGAATCTAAAAAATAGTACAAATAGTACTTATTTACAAAATGGAAACAGACTCACCGACATAAAAAACAAACTTATGGTTACCAAAGGGGAAAGGGAGGGGGGAGGAATAAATTAGGAATATGGGATCAACAGATACAAACTACTGTACATAAAATAGATAAGCAACAAGGATTTACTGTGTAACACAGGGAACTATATTCAACATCTTGTGATAACCTATAATGGAAAATAATCTGAAAAATATATATATAACTGAGTCACTTTGCTGTACACTTGAAACTAACACAATATTGTAAATCAACTATACTTCAATAAAAATATGTAAGACTTGCATGCATAATAAATAAATAACCTAAGGTGTAAAAAAAGAGTAAAATAATGAATATTATTTTCATTCGCTATGTGTTGAACATGTCAATGATATAGTCAGAATTATTAACCCCATTTTAGAGGCAATAAATGGGTCTCAGTAAGAGACAGCAACAGGATTAAGGTGTTATATGCCAGTAAACAGATGGTAAGTCTGGCACCAAAGCCTATGAACTTTCCATCATATATCTGAAGTAGAAGTGTTGACATTAATGAGAAAAACTGTATCACAGTGGAAGATCAGTTATTGGGGCAGGGGTACCAGGAAGATATGAACATCTGATCAATTTCCTGTTCATCAAGCACAGGTTAAAGCCGTTTGAAAATCTGTAAGTAAAAGAACTTAAATTTTACTAGAGGGAACATGATGGAGGTTGATTTTAAATATCCTGAATGGACCAAGATCTAATTTAGCTCAGGGAAACATAATTGAAAATAGAATGTCTTTAGTATCACTGATCTCTGAAACTCAAGAAATGACACATAAACTTTTTCCTTCTCTGTCTGCCAGAATGCTTGGTAAAACTATTTTATTCACTAAATAATTTTAGAGTTGTTATAAAAGTAGAGTATTTAGAATGTCACAAAACTATACAAAAGATTTTACATGGTTAATATTTAAATAGCCATAAAAGTATACAGGAAGAAAAAATAAACCATAGGTGAATACTGAACATTGTGGCATCTTTCGTTTAAATCCTTTTTCTAACTTTGTGAGTGTAGATATATGCACAATTTATTGAGTAAATTTTGTTCTTTTTCTGTTAATAAGTGCAATAATTTCAAAAGTAGAAAATAAAGATTGGCAAAAAGAGAAGTAAGGGGGTGGTAAAGCCTGAGCAAATATAAAAACATACCCCCCCCAAAAATACAAGAAATAAACACTGTGCTGTTACTGGCTGACAAATAATGATCATTAATTGTAGTAAGTATGATTATTTTCATAGACAAAGCAAAAGAATTGGTGGAAACGTTTCTGAAAATAAAATGAGGGACGTTAATGTAAAATCTGAAAGGCTTAGGAAAAGAAAATGATAAAACTCTTTTTACCATTAGAAGATACGAATGAAAGGAGAGAACTGAAGCTCAGCTAGAGGATGGTGGGTGAGCGTGGTGGATGTAGAGGAAGACATTATCATAAAATCACCCAGGCCCCAGCCACATCACAGGCTGGACCTCACAATTACAATGCAGGGATCCTCTGCCCCACTTGGCTTACTATTAAGTGCAGTAGCTCATTGGAATAAAACAAGAGTGGTGAGAGCCACGGCAGGGGTGAGTCAGGGGACAGTCAGAACACAGAGGAGGGCCCTATAATCCGCGGGGTCAGGCTTCTCGCAGGGGGTCATGTGTAGGCTGTAGGACTAGTATCCTCAGCAACTGGGAGCTCAAAGGGATCAGAGCGCTGACCAATGTGAAACCTACGTACCTTACCATTGTGGTCAGAGAGCCCCAAGCTGGAGGCCCAAGAGGCAGGAGGAGCACATTTTTCCAAGTTGAAGGTCTTGAGCTGTGGTGCTGAGGTCTCAGGGGCACTGGATGCCAGTGGGGACTTCAAAACCGTCAAGTGCTGGCTCCCCAAATATCACCAATGCACCTGTTGGTATGACAATGCTGAATTTATCGCTTACCTCTGTAAGGGAGAACCCTCACCTCACAAAGCTTTGCCAGTGTTTCAGGGAGGAAAGAAAGGGCAGAATTTATTGAGAAATGAAAGCATGGTTTAAGGCAGAGGGTCTTTCAACTCCGGGGCTTGATTAGGATTGGGTAAGGATCATGATACCAACAGTCTGGGACTGAGGGAAGCTGCAAGGGGAGGACTTTGAGGAGAGGGACTTCAAGAATTTCAGAGAGCAAACTGTTGCTGCTTTCCATTGAAGAGTTGATGGATCTTTGGGGACGTTGCTGTAGTGAAGAAACTATTTGCCTGGACAGAGGAGTCCTGGAAAAGTAATGCCAACGAAGACAGTGGACTGGCAAGACACATTTATGTACATAGTATGGCGTGGTTTCGCTTCTCAGTGTCCAGGCTGAGTGTGGGGATGGACTGTTTTCTCATATACAAAACACTTTTATGAATAATTCACCTTAGGTATGCGTTTATTTGGTAGTGTCAAAATCCTTTCGTTTCTCTGAATCCCGAGGGAAGATAATACCTACTCTTATCCTGAGAAACAAACTAAATAGCTAGCTTTAACAGTCTGGTAAACCCTTTGGGTGGATTATTTTATTTAATCCTCACAAACACCTTGTGAAGTTGGTACTATTATTATCCCTATTTTATAAGAGGAGGAAACTGAGGCTCAGGGAGGTAATAATTAGCTCACAGCGATGCGGCTACAAATGCATTTTTTCGGAACGTCAGCAAAAACCATCTTCAACAAAGCTGCCTTTTTTGCAGAAGGGAGCTGGCATCCAGGTTCGAGATAATTATTTGACCATTCTGTCCTGTTTGGGGTCCTTCTCCCTTTGGGGAGAAAGGAGGAAGGGGTGGAGGCCGCCTCCACCTACTCCACTTTGGATCTGGGTCAGCTCCCCTCGGCATCGCCGCTTCGCCCTGGGCCAGCGGCGCGGCCATTTCCGCCGCAGACGCCGAAGCCTCTGCTTGGGCTGCCCCGCGGACCGGAAGCCACTCGCCAGTCCACGCATGCTCCGACCAGCTGGTGACAACAGCGCCGGTTTTGCCCGCTTCCGGCTACCAGGGGGCGCCACGACATAATCGCGCGTGCGGGGAGGGGTGGCGGCCACGTGGTCAGGGAGCCGAGCGCTGGGACGTAGGGGACCGCGGCTTGGAACTCGGGACGGCTGCAAGCCTGCTCAGGCCGCTTGCCTTCCTCCATCGCCTTCTTTCGCTGTGCGCGGACCACACGGTGGGACTGTAGCGGCGAAAGCGACTGAGGTCTGGGCGCAGTTATCTGTAACCTCTTGGCGACCCTGACAAGCAGACGCGTGAGTTTCCCGGGCACCAGGAGGCCCTGGGAGGAGACACCTGACCCTGACTTTGTAGCAGTTTTTGCCCGTTCCGCAACGCAAAGAAGGAGGGACTCGGTCCTAGCCTTTCCCCTGGCTCGGAGAGGTGCTGTTCCACCCCCTGGCACCTCCCCCATCGCCCTTAGATAGATGTGCTTTCCTTTAGAGTATCCCAGGGGGCGGGTCTGGAGGGGTGGAGTTAGAATCTATCAGCTGTTCTGGCAGGACATCCTTGCCTAGTAAGCACTGACCAAATTGCCAAAAAAAAACCCCCAAACACACAAACAAAAACCACTAACATTTTCACAGATATGCTGTAATAGAACAGTTCACCTGGTTGTGAACAAGGCTTGAGAGTTGCAAGAAGTGAATTTGTTACCTGACTACAGTTTATTGCTTGGAGTAGGGGCCTGGCACACTCACACTTAAACTGGCAGACCACGGATTGTCCAGATTACACACTGGGATCACCCAACCGGAAACGCATTGTACACCTCATCACGCAGTATTCAGAGAGGCTGACTTTGATGTTTCTGTCAGCACAACCCCAAACCCCAACCGACATAAATGCCTCAGAAACTTCATTTACCACAATTCTTACCAGGTCTTGTCATGGAGGAAAAAAGTTAATTTAGAGAGAAACTAAATAATGTAATTGAGGGATTTTTTTAAAAAAAAAGAGCCTTATACTTTGCATACCATTAAATTCACTCATTTTACGTGTACACTTGTTTTTACTAAACTTATGGAGTTGTGTAACCATCACCAGAATCCAGTTTTAGAGCATTTTTATCACCCCTCCCCAAATTCCCAAAAGACTATTTGTAGTTAATCTCTCCTCCTACCTCTAGTCCTAAGCAACCATGTAACCGCCCTCTGTCTCTATAGTTGCTTTTTCTGAACAGTTCATGTGAATGGAATCATACAATATGTGGTCTTTTGTGAATGGCTTCTTTCACTTAGCATGATGTTTTCCAGGTTCATCCATGCTGTAGCATGTATCAGTACCTCATTGCTTTTTATGGCAGAATAACATTCCATGGAATGGGTATACCGCATTTGTTTATCCATCTATCGGTTGATGGGCATTTATTTCCACTTTCTGGTTATCATGGGTAATCCTATTGTGAACATTTGTGAGGACATATGTTTTCAATTCTCTTGATTTCACTGCCCTGCTCGGGTGCTGCCGTAGTGCCCTTAGCAGACCTCTGTCATAACACTTAACACACTGCCCTATAAGCTTGGGTTCATTCTCTGTCTCTGCACTGGAAAGGGCAAGGACCATGTTCACTTGTTCCCTGGCCTAGGAGTGGGACTTCTGGGTCGTAAGGTGACTGCATGTTGAACTTCTTTAGGAATTTCCAGACTGTTTTCTAAAGTGGCTGCACCATTTAATATTCCCGTCGGTAAATGTATGAAGGTTCCAATTTCTCCACATACTCACCAACACTTGTTTTGTCTTTTTGTTTGGCATCTCATTGTGATGTTAATTTGCCTGACTTGAGTGGTATTTAGCTAGTTTCACTTCACTTTAATGAATACCTATTTTAATATTTTAATCTAGGAGCTGAAATGAATAATACATGGTCCCTCCTTGCAAGGAGCTCATATACAGTTCCTTCAGGGAGACAGGTAGAGATACAGATAATTACAGTACAGTGTGTTAAGTGTTCTGATGGAGCTGAGCAAGGGATGCTATGGGCAGCAGAGACGAGGGACACCTAACCTAGTCTGGGGGGGAGGATGGAGGAAAGTATTCTTTTCTAAATTGAAGTATAGTTGATTTACAATATTATGTTAGTTTCAGGTGTACAGCAAGGTGATTCAGTTATATATTTTTCAAATTCTTTTCCAATATAGGTTATTACAAGATATTGAATATAGTTCCCTGTTCTATACAGTAAGTCCTTGTTGTTTATCTGTTTTATAGGTAGTAGTATGTATCTGTTAATCCCAAACTCCTAATTTATCCCTCCCCCCCTTTCCCCTTTGGTAACCGTAAGTTTGTTTTCTATGTCTGTGAGTCTGTTTCTGTTTTGTATCATTTGTATCATTTTTTTTAGATTTCGTATATGTGATATCATGTAATATTTGTCTTTCCCTGTTTGACTTACTTCACTTAGTATGGTATTCTCTAGGTCCATCCATGTTGCTGCAAATGGCAATGTTTCATTCTTTCTTATGGCTGAGTAATATTCCATTGTGTATATGTACCACATCTTCTTTATCCATTCGTCTGTCGATGGGCATTTAGGTTGCTTCCATGACCTGGCTATTGTAAATAGTGCTGCAATGAACATTGGGGTGCATGTGTCTTTCTGAAATATGGTTTTCTCTGGGTATATGCCCAGGAGTGGGATTACTGGGTCATATGGTAATTCTATTTTTAGTTTTTTAAGGAACCTCCATACTGTTCTCCATAGTGGCTGCACCAATTTACATTCCCACCAACAGTGCAAGAGGGTTCCCTTTTCTCCACACCCTCGCCAGCATTTGTTGTTTGTAGATTTTTTGATGATGGCCATTCTGACCGGTGTGAGGTGATACCTCTTTGTAGTTTTGATTTGTGTTTCTCTGATAATTAGCGATGTGGAGCAGCTTTTCATGTGCCTGTTGGCCATCTATATGTCTTCTTTGGAGAAATGTCTATTTAGGTCTTCTGCCCATTTTTTTGATTGGGTTGTTTGTTTTTTTGATACTGAGTTGTATGAGCTGCTTGTGTATTTTGGAAATTAAGCCTTTGTTTGCAAATATTTTCTCCCAGTCCGTAGATTGTCTTTTTTGTTTTGTTATGGTTTCCTTTGCTGTGCAAAAGCTTGTAAATTTGATTAGATCCCATTTGTTTGTTTTTGCTTTTATTTCTTTTGCCTTGGGAGACTGAATTAAGAAAACATTGCTATGATTTATGTCAGAAAATGTTTTGCCTATGTTCTCTTCTAGGAGCTTATGGTGTCATATCTTATATTTAAGACTTTAAGCCATTTTGAGTTTGTTTTTGTGCACAGGAAAGTATTAAAAAAGCCTTTTCTAGAAGGCGCTTTAATGTGCCTTGGTTTTCTTTTGTGTATTTTTATCAAAGTTACACATGTACATAGTTTTAAAAAGTCAAATACTTCTACAAGGTTGGCTATTTTTAAAAAGAGGAGTCCCCAGCTTTCCTCCCCATTCCCTGCTTCCCCCAAACCAATCAGTTTCTGTTCTTTTAACTCTTTGGATATTTATCTCTGTATCTTTAAATAGCAAGCATATTTTTATTTTAGAAGAAAAATTATCAGCCCCAACACAGGCCGAACAATCACCATCCTCACCTGCAGTGATTTCTCAATTGGTCAGCCCCATTTAATATATTTATTTATTTATTTATTTGTTTATTTATTTTTGGCTGCGTTGGGTCTTCATTGCTGCACACGGGCTTTCTCCAGTTGCAGCGAGCGGGGGCTGCTCTTCGTTGCAGTGCACGGGCTTCTCATTGCGGTGGCTTCTCTTGTTGTGGAGCACGGGCTCTAGGTGCGCGGGCTTCAGCAGTTGTGGCTCGCGGGCTCTAGAGCACAGGCTCAGTAGTTGTGACGCACGGGCTTAGTTGCTCCGTGGCATGTGGGGTCTTCCCGGACCAGGGCTCAAACCCATGTCCCCTGCATTGGCAGGCGGATTCTTAACCACTGCGCCACCAGGGAAGTCCCAGCCCCATTTAATATTAACACGTGGTTAATCGTGAAAGCCACAGTCACAGTGCAACCTACCTTACCATTTAAATGAAAGAAGACAGGCATTACCAACAGTTAGGTACCAGAATAACTGAAGTAAGACAAGATATACATTTTAAAGGAGCAGCCAAGGAGTTGTTTTCCTCATTGGTATTTTCGTACCATATAACTTCAATAAGCCAGAATCCAATTACAGCTGTCAATTAGGAAGAATGTTATTTTCATTCAAACTTTCAAAGAAAAAGCCAAATCACAGACAAGCAGCATAGTATAGGACAGAGGTTGGCACCCTATGACCTGGCAGCTAAGAATGTTTTTTCAGATGAACATGTACAATCAATCAGTTTGATGATAGGGAACACTAAGTTTCAACCACAATAAAACAAAATATTATTCTTCAATTCCATTTTTTCATTAGTAGACCTGTATTACAAAACCGTATAATCAATTATTATTATATCTTGGGTTTCATCAGTAAAGAATTTATGGAAATTTTTTTCTGTCATTATATAAGTACCTACATAATATCCTCGATTTTGCTTCTTGGCCCATATGGCCTAAAATGTTTACTATCTGACCTTCACAGAAAAAGTTTGCCGACTCCTGGTTTAACAGAAGAAACCGAGAAATTGCCATGTACTTGCTGGGTGACCTTGGGAAGTCACTTTACTTCTCTGGCCTTGATTTTTATTATCTATAAAGTGAAGATAAAGGGTGGTGGGTGGATGAGATAAGCTCGAGGGTGAAAGCCCCCCATCTCCTAAGTTTTTTATTAATTACTTAATTACGCAAATATTTGATCTACTCCTGTGTACTGAGAACTGTTAAAGGCATTGAGGATACATTGGGAAACAAAATTCCTGTCCTGAAAAAAGGATACTGTTCTAAATGAAAAGAGACTTAGCTTGCAATGTGTGGTCTGAGATTGGGTCTTAATTTGAACAGACTAGCTTTATAGGACATTTTGGGGAAAAGTAAGTGGATATGAATAGGGATGGGTCTTAGATGAGATGAAAACTTCTTAACGTGGAATGGTGGAGGTCGTTAATTGAGAAAAAGCATTATGCACATGCATTACCTCATTTTGGTAGAAAGTACATATACATATTATATATACTTAGAAAAAGATCTGGAAGGATGTATACTAAGCTGTTAACGGTGGTAATTTCTGGGTGGTAGAAATGTAATGTTTCTATTAATTTTTGTTTTCTAATTTTCCACAATGAACAAACATACACTGCTTTTGTAAAAATAAGAGATTCTTTCTAATTTAAAAAGTAATCTCTCTCTTCATGGAGCTTACATGCTAGTGCCTCTTATAAGTATTAATATTGCCAAATCTGTCACTTTTTTTCTAGGGGAACACAAGTAAGAATGGAGGGTGCTCTTCCTCCCGCCCCACCCCGAAGGTAACGAAGGATCAAGGCTTTCTCCGTGAAATAGCTGCAGAATGTACACTGAGCCTGCTGGCATTTCCCTTAGAGTTTTACTGGTAAGTAGAGCTTTCGTATACTCAAGGCTTTAGGATGGGGTGGGATTTTTGTAGGGTGGCTGGCATTAAAAAAGGAGGACTAGAGAGGCAGACGTTGGCAGTGTCCAGCTAAGCAGCGTGTCTAATCTGATAGCAGAGACAGGTTTATCTCCTCCATTGATGGACACATCAGGCTACAAAAGCCTGATGTGATCAAGCATTTGAATCATGTAACTACTACTCCTCTTATTCTTATTTTAGGCCAGGGATCTATAAACCCTGACGTCTATTGTTGTAAATAAAGTCTTATTGGAACACAGCCATACTTCTTTGTTTACTTATTGTCTATCATTGCTTTTACCCCGCAATGGCAGAGTTGAGTAATTGTGACAGATGTGAGTATATGACCCACAAAATCAAAAAAATTTACCATCTGGCCCTTTAAAAGGAAAAGTTTGTGGATCCTTGTTCTAGGCTCACCAGAAAACTGTCTTAGTAGGCAAGCCTGTGGGGAGAGAATGCCCACTTTACAGTTAAATTAATAAATTGATGTTGTAATTTAGAAACTTCATTCTCTTCTGAGCCCTATTAGCGTGTGTCAGTATTCCCAATTTCACATGACTCTAAGTTACTTACAAGATTGGAATTCTTTTTTTTTAATTGAAATATAGTTGACATGCAATATTATGTTAGTTTCAGTTGTACCGTAGAGTGATTTGGCATTTGCATACATTATGAAATGATCACCATGATAAGTCTAGTAACTATCTGTCCCCATACAAAGTTATTACATGTTATGGGCCATATTCCTTATGCTGTATATTACATCTCTGTGACTTATTTATTTTATAACCGGAAGCTTGTTCCTCTTTATTCCCTTCTCCTATTTTGCTCCCACCGCCCTCCTGCCCTTTGGTAACTACCTGTTTGTTTTCTGTATCTGTGAGTCTGTTTTCGTTTTGTTTATTAGATTCTACATGTAAGTGAGATCATACAGTATTTGTCTTTCTCTGTCAGACTTATTTCACTTAGCATAATATTCTCTAGGTCCATCCACGTTGCTGCAAATGGCAGAACTTCATTCTTTTTTATGGCTGAGTAATACTCCAGTGTGTGTTTTTGTGTGTGTGTGTGTGTGTGTGTGTGTGTGTGTGTGTCTGTGTGTGTATACACCACATCTTCTTTATCCATTCATCTGTCGATGGACACTTAGATTGCTTCCATATCTTGGCTATTGTAAATGCTGTAGTGAACATGGGCGTGCATATATCTTTTCAAATTAGAGTTTTTGTTTTCTTCACGTAAATACCCAGAAGTGAAATTGCTGGATCATATGGCAGTTCTATTTTTAATTTTTTAGGCACCTCCATACTGTTTCCATAGTGGCTGCACCAGTTTACAATCCCACTCAACAGCACAAGAGGGTTCCCTTTTCTCCACAAAATGGACAAAAGTATGATGAAAAACAGTATACATGTTTATAGTCTCAAAGTATCTCCCCACAAAATGCTTATTCGTTACGAAGGGCAAAATAGTAACTTCACTGGGGAGAAACCTGGCAGACACCACATTAACCAAATGATCAGAGTTAAGATCAATAGTTGTGGAACAAACTGATACCATGTGCCTCTTGGTAGGATGCATTGAGAAGGACACAACATCACATCTGTAGTATTCTTGCCAAAACAAATAATCTAAATTGAGTCACGAGGAACCATCAGACAAACCCAAAATTGAAACCAGTCAGTATTTTTCAAAAGTGTCATGCTAATGAAAGACCAAAAAAAAAAAAAAAAAAAGACTAGTGAACTATGCCAGATTAAAGGAGCTGAAGGAGACAGGTGTGATCCTAGACTAGAAAAAGGACATTGTTGGGGCAATTGGAGAAAATCAAATAGTCTGTTGATTAGGTTATAGTGTTGTATGAATGTTAATTTCCTGATTTATAATATTGTACTGTGGTTATGGAAGATGTTAACATTTGGAGACTCTGAGTGAAGGGTATATGAGGATTCTTTGTGCTGTTTTGCCACTTTTTTCATTGTCTGTACCTCCAAAATGAAAAGTTGAAAATGAAGCATGAGGGACTTCCCTGGTGGTCCAGTGGCTAAGACTCCGTGCTCCCAGTGCAGGGGGCCCGGGTTTGATCCCTGGTCAGGGAACTAGATCCCGCATGCCACAACTAAGAGTTCGCATGCCTCAACTACAGATCCCACACGCAGCAATGAAGATGCCACATGCCACAACTAAGACCCGGCGGAGCCAAATAAATAAATAATAAATAAATAAAAATAAATTAAACAAAAAGAAAATGAAACATGAGTTATTTACCTCACCCCCAAATATCCCTAGGTGATCTGACTGCCATGTGCAGCGTGGCTTACAGAGGGGCCAGAGTATAAGTGGGGGGACCAGTCAGGAGACTGTGGCACTAGACCAGGGGAGAGATGATGGTGGCTCAGACTAGGGGGATGGCAGTGGAAATTGAGAGGGGTGGATGGATTCAGCACGCATTTTGGCGTCTCCACAGGAAGGACCTTGCACAGGAGGGAATAGAAGGGAGACCAGCCTCATTTGAAAAGGATGTTCTCTGCACATTACCTTCAGATAAAATATAGAACAGAATAGACCCTGCATGTCTATCTGGGCTTTTTCATTGGTTTTGTGGATTCTAAATCCTCTAGCATGGAAGCTGGACCATTTATCATGGAGACTGTATTTTATCTTTTTTTTCCTCTATAGTTTTTAATAGTGTTCCTCTCACCCAAGGAAAAACAAGGAAAGGAGCTTTCTTTGGTTACCTGCTGTGTCTACCTCTGCCAAGGAGTTTTCTCTTGAGACTCCCTCTCTGCTCTTTTTAAGAAAGAGTTTGAATTCTGTGTTGTCACTCAAATTGTGACCTTTACAGGGTCCTGTTGGTCAACTTGGGTTTCCACATGATGTGCCCTTCCCTACATTTACGCTCAATAAAAATTCGTCTGTTTTTCAAGGCTCAGCTCAAGAACCACCTCCTCCAAGTTGTCTTCCTGGATTTACTCAGCCTAAAGCAATCCTTTTTCCTAGGTAAGTCATAGCTCTTAGTTTATTCCTTTTATTTAGCCCCCATTCACTCTTTCACAGTTATACTCATTGCTTTGTACTTATTTGTTTATTTTGTTTGTTTGTTTGTTTTGGCTGAGTGGCATGTGGGATCTTAGTTCCCCGACCAGGGGTTGAACCTGTGCCTCCTGTAGTAGAATCGTGGCGTCTTAACCACTGGACCACCAGGGAAGCCCCTGTACTTACTTGTATTCATGACTTACCTCCTCTACCAGATTTTAAATTCCTTGAGGGAAGGGTACTTAGGTTGTTCGACTTTAAATATTTTCTTTCTCATCATCAGATGCAAAAGAAGTTCAGCAGTAAAATAAGTTGATAAGTTCCCCCATGTACGTTGAATCTAATCTTTAGTTTCTCTTGTTTCTAGTAAGGACTTTTCCTGTGAAATGCTGGAGTCACTCACTCCTTTGTCTCCAGCGCTCTCCTTTGTAACTTAAAGCCTGTTTTCTATGATTTTCTTTGCCATTGCTTCAATGGAGCTGCTTCCACCAGGGGGAGCTCCTTACTATAGCTAGGTCAATTTTTTTTTTTCTTTAGAGGCAAAAGAAAGGAGACTTCATCAGGCAAAATATCAAAGCAATGGGAAAACAAATAGTAGGAAGTAGGAACTGCACATAACATCTCTTGGGACTTGACTTGGTCTCAGCACCAGTTGGCCCAAATGCCATTTCACTTGTTATATTGGGTTTTGGTATGATTCTGGCCCACGTGTAAAGATTTCCCTCTTCCCAATCTTTTATTTCTTCTACAGATACATACTGAGCATATGCTTTGTGTCAGATATTGTTATAGATGCTGAGGCTTCATCTGTGAACAAGACCGACCAAGTCTCTGACCTCATGGAGCTTATTTCATATGTGGGCAACAGATAATAAGTAAGTTAGATATATAATAATATGTAGTATATTAGATAGGGATAAGTGCTAAAAAGAACAAATAATGCAAGGTCTTGAAGGCCATTGTAAGAACTTTGATTTTTACTATGAGTGAGATGGGAAGCAGTGGGGGATTTTGAGTAAGAATGATGTGATCTGACATGTTTTAAAAGGATCACTCTTGTTTTTTGGATAATACATTATGTTTAAGGGGATAAGCTTGAGCCAGGCTGGTAACAGTGGAATTTGGGAGAAGTTGTTGGATTTGGGGGTATATCTTGAAGGTGGAGCCAATTGGATTTGCTAACAGATCAGATGTGGGATGTGAATGAGGAATCAAGGAAAACAGGGTCACCATGTTACATAACACCAATAGCATTGCATAAAATGTGGCTCGTGCCCTCTGGAGTTGTATAACACAGTGTTTCTGTTCGAGACGATGCCAAGGTTTTCATCCTGAGCAGCTGGAAGGATGGGGTTGCCACTAACTGCAGTGATAAAGACTGTGGGTAGACAAGGTTGGGAGTATATCGGAAGTTGACTTTGGGATATGTTGAATTTCAGATGCCAGTTAGACATCTAAGTGGAGGTGAGGAGTGAGCTGTGGGATGTATGAGCCTGGCACTCACAGGCGTGGTTAGGGCTGGAGATAAACATTCTTGAGTCATAGGCATCTAGATAGTATTTAAAGCTGTGAGATGGATGAAATCACTGGGAGTGAGGAGAGTTAAGAGAGGGGGACCACGGACCCCGCCCTGGGGCAACTCCCACAGCCAGAGGTTAGGCAGACAATGAGGAACCCGCAAAGGGGACTGACAAGGAGTGGCCAGGAAGATGGAAGGAAAACCAGAAGAGGATGGTGCCCCGGAAGCCGCGTGAAGAAGGTGCTTCCGGGAAGAGGGGATGATCAGCTGTGAGAAGTGCTTCTGGTTGGCCAAGCAAGATGAGGACCGAGAATATTCGGTGGACTCTAGCAACATAGAGGCCAGTAGTGGCCTGGATAAAAGCCTTTTCAGTGGACAAAAGCTTGATTGGAGTGGGTTCAAGGGAGAAAGGGAAGAGAAAAATTGTGCACGGGGAATATAGGCAAATCTTTTGAAGAGTTTTGCTGTCACGAAGAGGAGGGAGATGAGGCAGTAACTGGAATGGTGTGTGGGAGAGGGGGTCAAAAGAAGGTATCAGAATGGGAGAAATAGAGCCCAGAGGTAAACCCATGCACCTACAGTCAATTAATCTACAACAAAGGGGGCAAGAATATACGATGGGGAAAAGACAGTCTCTTCAGCAAGTGGTGCTGGGAAAGCTGGACAGCCACATGTAAACCAATGAAGTTAGAACACTCCCTCACACCATCCACGAAAATAAACTCAGAATGGGAGAAATAATGGAACGTTTGCCCCAGGAGTGCTCACTGGTCGTGGGAGTTCACTAGTCCGTAGTCACATGCGTTTCTGGGCATAGTAGCCAGTAATCCTCAGAGAAGCTAGATGTTGAGGGAGGGGAAGTTGCCAGGTTTGACTGGAACAAACTCTAAGGAAACCCGTGGGCAGCCTTTAATAAAACTGGACTCAGACCCTCTGCAGTTAGGGAAAGGGAGAGTATCTCCACGTGTGGAAATGGTTGGGGCCATGAGCTCTAGCCATCCCCCTTGTCCACTGGGTGATTCCAGCCTCCTTTGCCAACCTTGAAGGATCTGGCCTCAGTTACACTGCAGACGGCCTGTAGATCCGCTTCCAGAAACATTATTATCTCTTATTATCTAGAGAAGGGAGAGGAAAAGAAATTTCTATAGATACTGTGAGCATGACAAAACCCTAGGTAGAGTTTGAACCAAGTGGGAAAAGTGACATAAAAATTCAGGTCACAGTTCCACTAATGACGTCCCTGTTACTTGGCAAGAAGTGGCCTCAGCAGCAGAAGCCATTGTCGAGCCAGGCTTGCTTCTTAGCTCTGTGTTTTAGTAGTGATGGCTTTGAAAACACAAGTTTTACTGGTCTCCATGTCCTGTTTTTATTTGAACTTGTTTCCGATTCTCATGTCTTCAAGGCCCAGCTCAAGTGTCACTTGTTCTGCAGAGCCTTCTGTGAGCCCCGTCTCAGGCAAAACGAACCATTTCCTTCCCTGAGTTTCTATACCACTTTTTCTCTTTCTCTCTTCTCGCACATGTTACGCTGAGTTGTGTGCGGTTGTAAACAGAAAAGGCGGCAGAGTGTAGTGGATAAGAGCACGGGCTCTGGAGCTAGGCTGCTTGGGTTTAAATAGTGCTTCTTGCAAATTGCTTAATCTCCTTGTGCCTCAGTTTCTCACCTGTCTCATCTCAATATAATAATAATAGTAGTAGTAGTAGTGCCCTCATAGGGATTTTGTAAAGAGGAAAGAATATGTGTGAAGTACTTAGAACAGTGCCCAGCCTGTAGTAAGTGCTCAATAAGCTTTTGTTATTTGTCTCTCTTCTCCTTGAGGAATAAGATGATGCCCTTACGTTAGCACTGGGCTTGGCACAGAGTGCTAGGTGCTTAATACATTTTTGTGTGACTAAACCAGGTTCATGTTTAACGGTTTCATATGTATATAGCCCTTTCATCAGCTCACTTATTTATTGCTGTGTACTGCTCCACGTAGCGGTTAAGAATGAAGGTTCTAGAGCCTGATGGCCTAGTTTGTGTCGTTGCTTAGCCACTTATTAGCTTCTTAACCCCTCATTGCCTCAGCTTCCTCATCTGGAAAATGAGAAAAAATATTGGAAGTTAAACACAGTTACTGAACATTCGGATATTAACTATATTTATTATTAATCTTATCGTTAATTAAATGATTTAATAAACACGTACCATGTTCCGTGGACTGTGCTAGACAATAGAGATGCAGAGGGGCGTACGGCTTGCTTCCTGCTCTAAGAAAACCTCTCAGCTAGTGAAGGCAACAAGTCAGTATGTATAGAGCCTGGCGGAGGGAGGGAGCAATGAGGGGAAATGGGAGGGCAGTAAGGTTTTCTGGAGCAGGTACATCCTGAGCTTTGCATCTGTGGGTTGAGGATCCTGGAATAAGAATGCCAAATGGGTATCAAAATCCCTTTTGTGGTTCATCAGAAATGAGTTTTATAACAGATTTCTCCCATCAATTTCTTTAACAAGACCCCTTAACGAGAGGCTCCACCGTGTATTTGGAAACCCAGAGAAACCATTCTGGGCCAACAACAACGTATCATCAGGCCAACCTAAGTGTACCAAAAATGGTTTTGAACAGTTTTCCTTGAGCAAAACTCCTCTTTCCTTTTGTAGTTAAGCCAGAGAGCCCTCGCAGGCAGAAGACTGCATTCCAGATGCCTCTGTCCTGCCCTCTCCCTCCCTCCCAGTGAATTTTCTGAAAAGGTTGGCATTTATCTTCCCTTCCTCACCCCAACAATCAGGTGAGAGGGAAAGCAGAGAGCGGCGTGTTTTCTAAGAAAAGACCAGGACCCCTTTCTAACTCACACTTGTAATAGGGACCGCTCTGAGATGGTGGGATGGGGCTATATTTACATTCTTGAGATCAAGGTCAGAGTATGGGTAGATGAAAACCTTTGTCTTTTGTCTCTTAGAAAACCAATAAAGCCAGTGAAGCTTGTCTATATTCCCCAAGTAGTTCATAAGAACAATAGAATTCAGAGTTCCTGGTGTTCCTCTGGAGCTGATTTTGGCAAGTGATAAGCAGCTTGTAAAAGGGCTTATTATTGAGTAGAGTTTTGGCTGCCTGACTTTTAAGGTTGGTTATTTATTTTGCATGTTGTATAACAGGAGCATTGGGCAATGCTCAGAAGAGGCCTTCTGGGTCAGAGAGTAAGGACTTCTCTGACCATCCTCTCCTGCCAGAAGATTCCGGGTGCGGAGCACGGGCCCAGGCCGTGGCTTTTGTGCAGCCCCTAACCACCAGCAGGCCTTCTCTTAGGGGTTGAATACATGAACATTTCCATCCAGTCCCAGCCCGAGAAAAATATATGTGTTTAATTTCTCAAACTTACACCGATAATGTGACCTGCCTTTGAAAGACGTGGGGGTTTTTTTGTTTTTTTAAATAATTAATTTATTTATTTATTTATTTATTTTTGGCTGTGTTGGGCCTTCGTTTCTGTGCGAGGGCTTTCTCTAGTTGTGGCAAGCGGGGGCCACTCTTCATTGTGGTGCGCGGGCCTCTCACTATCGCGGCCTCTCTTGTTGCGGAGCACAGGCTCCAGTCGCGCAGGCTCAGTAGTTGTGGCGCATGGGCCTAGTTGCTCCGCGGCATGTGGGATCTTCCCAGACCAGGGCTCGAACCCGTGTCCGCTGCATTGGCAGGCAGATTCTCAACCACTGCGCCACCAGGGAAGCCCGAAAGACGTGTTTTTAAAGACATGTTTTGGTCATGTACAAGTAGTCATATACGGGGTCCTTGTCATCTGAGTAGGTAGGTGCTCTGAAAGGTAGGGCTTCCAGCAGCTTGTGAGGAGTGCCCAGCCAGAAGCATCCCCAGCCCTTTCAGTTCAAGCTTTAAAGCGATGTGCCTCCTACCTCATGCCGGCCTTACTGGCTCTCCAAGAGAGATCCAGACATTTTAGAGACAGTGAGTGAGGGAAGCTCCTCTTTTTTCCTATTCCAAACTTTAAAAGTGAATTGAGCCAGGGCCCTCACGAAACTGAGATGGTCTCGACAGAGAGAAACTTACTGGTGGCTCTTTTTTCACTTTTCTCTTGTTTGATTTTTATGGGAACCTGAATTTATGAGGAACTTCTGTTTATAGAGGCTATAAGCCAGCATTTGTGTCCAGTGATGTTAGTAAAATGGGAAACAGCAGGAGGTTATAGGTGCCTGGGAAGAGATTTCATGAGCCATTGAATGAGTTTTGGATGCTTTATGATATTTTGAAGACACATGTCTTGGGAAAGGTGGCCTTTATACTTGAAGTTACTGTTTTAGAACGAACCATCCTCCCTCAGAGACAATGTTTTGTTGAAGAAAGTCTTGGAAAACATGTGAGATCCAATCATCCTCATAGAGTTTGTGAGTGTGACTAGGTTAAACTTAGTGCACTAAAGTCTCTGGCATTGGGGATAGGCCGCTACTTTGGCTCCTGTATTAGTCAGGATAGGCTAGACTCTGACGCAGTAACAAATAAACAACACAGGGTTATTTGTTGCTCATGTAAATAAGGTTTGATGCAGACTGGTTGGCTCTGTTTAATCTTGTAGCAATGCCATCTGGCACACGTGACCTCCAAGGGCACCATGGCAGAGGAAAAGACAGCTGGAAGCCCGTATGCCTTAGTTGCCTCATCCCAGCCCTGACACACATCACTTCACATATTTCAGTGGCAAGAACTAATCACTTCGCCCCAATCTAACTGCAAGGGGTACGTAGAAGCATAGCTGGTGTATTTGGTGGCTGTTAACAGTCTCTGCTACGTCCCCTGGGTACCAACTGACCCTTAACTTCCCACCCCACTCTCAGGGAATGTATGAGTGATGCTGATTTTCTAATTCTGTAACAGACCTGACTGTGAACACCAAACCAGCTCTCCAACCTGACAGACAGCACTTGTTTTATCTAAGGAAAGGGGACAGGATGGGCAGTGCTCACCTGTTTGACAGGTACAGTCCTTTTCCTTGTCCTCCCTCGTCGCTCACCATGAAGCACACATTCTCACTTCTGCTCTGTCCTGAGAGTCACACTGATATGAACATAAGAATTGCCCCCAGGTCAGGCACCTTTGTCACTCTAGTCCCAGGTTCCAGGTCAGACTGGAGCTGCGGGAGTGTTTGATGAGAACGTGCAAGAGTTGTGTTTATGAAGTTCTCACAAGGTTGGGGCACGCTGTCCATGTCTCTAGTGGTCCAAATGCCCCAGGGTTGAGTCACCATAAATTAATTTACGGCAAACCCTCTGACAAGATTGAGGGAGCAGAATTCCCCAAGTGTCCAGGAGTATCACTGAGATAGGGAACTCACTCCCCTCCCAAAGCCAGTGTCCAGGAGTATCACTGAGATAGGGAACTCACTCCCCTCCCAAAGCCAAGTTCTCCACAGCTAAGGTGGTCCTTCTCCCAGGAGGAGGATGACCAGTGGAGCCATTTCCAGATTTCTCACTAGGAGTGAGGACCAAATTCCCAGAAGGGACCTGAGAGTAAAAAAGTGGTTGCCTTCTCCTGTCCTGACTTAGCGTGTTTAGCTGAACCATAACCACTAGAGTATACTAGAGTGTGTGTGTGTGTGTGTGTGTGTGTGTGTGTGTGTGTGTGTATAAAAATCGATCCTGTGGTCCTTGGTGACTTTGGTTGCCCAGCCCTTGCAACAATTTTCTTCTGTTGTTGTTATTTTCCCTTGGAATCGCAGGCGTGAGCAAACTAAGGAAATAATAATTTACTCTTACTGCCTTTAGTGTCTTCCAGAGGAAAGGGGTGGCTGGAATCAGTGTAGACCAATCCAAGGAGTGCACATCTGCCAGAATTGCAGCTCAGCTTCCTTGCCTCTGGCATGTGTATCTTTCTGCAGGGTAGGCCCTAGACCAGATGTAAGTAAGTTAGCCGCAGGGTGACTGCTTGGCTGGTTAGCTGGTTGGCTTAGAAGAGTGTGAAGGGGCAGCAACATAAGGAGGTAGGGGTTAGGCAAGGCTGTATCTGAAAGAGGGGCAGGATGATTAGTTTTTCCTTTCTCTCCTTTGGCTTCATTGCGATACTCTGTGTGGGTCTTGTTAGCTTGAATCTGGATGAGACTCACCCAAATAGACAGTTCTGAGATACAGCTCACATCCCCTTACCTTCTAGAATCACTGCCAAACTCATTATGGTTAAAAGATTTCTAAGACTCAGGTACAGCATTCACTTTGGTTGGAGTTGGCCATTTAAATTTATTTCACACATATAAGCATTATGTCCTTTATGATGTGTTTTTAGTTGTTTATCAGTTATTCCAGATTGAACCACTTTTAAAAATTTCTTTGTGTTTTCTTTATGGGAAAACATCGTTCGATGGTTGCTGTTTACATTCCCCCCTTTCTTTCCCAGAAACAAAATTTTAATTCTTCACTTTGACGTTTTCATGTCTTCCTCTTCCTATTTCATACTCCTGCTGTTGATTGACACTTTCCTCACTAAGTTTCCTCCTACTTCCCAACATCAAAACCTAAGCTTTTTTCTCTTTTCCATATCTTTAGTTTGAGATGTTGTGTATGATTTCTAGTAAAACTGTTAAGTGATTGAAGATATTTAATTTTGAGCCAGTTAGAATCTCTCAGACTTCTGTGATCTTTCCAAGGACTTCAAAGTAATTCACCTTAAAAACTAAAATATGTCATTGTAGTACTTCATTTATCATCTCCAAATATCTGGGAACTAGGTAGGGGCAAGTTTTATCCCTTCTATCTTAAGAATGGTCAAATCAAGTTTCAGAGATGAACCTCATCTTCATCCTGCTGGCTGTTTGATGTCCAGGCCAAAGTAATCAAATGCTGACCTGTGGATTCTGCACTATTACCTCCATCCTGGGCTAAAAATGACACTGGGACAGGCTGAAGGAGACTGCTCTGCATCGTGTGGGTGCTAATGGTCTGGCAGAGGCAGGACTCTGGGGTCATATGTCCCCAGAAGGCAGGGACCCCAGCATCTAGGCAATCCTCCTTTTATATCTTGTGCGTAGCTGGGCCTTTGCGGCCTGACCCAGCTCTCCCAGCAGGACCCTGTGGTAATCCTCGTCTACAGAGGATGTGGACACAGTGGGGATTTAGCTGTCAATAATATTATAGACAGTAGAAAATTTCAAATGTTGCTTCTTAAAGTAACAAGTGATGGCTGAGGATGCGAGAGAGAATGGCCTTCTCTGCAGTTTATCAGTGAAGTATTGACTATGAAAATGGTTTCTAAATTGTAAAGACATGGAACACATGATGGCTATTGGTACTACATTATGAATTGCATGTGTTGCTTTTCTCCCGGGATTTTAAAGAAAGACCTCAAAGATCTCAAGTATTACCATAGTTAAGAAACTTCAAAATTCACTTTATTTACCTTACTTCTGATTAGTGCATTTTTGTTTTGCTGGAAGGTAGAGCCCATGGCTTAGTTATTTTTTCTCCAGCTTCACTGAGGTGTAACTGGTATGTAAAAAACTGTAGATAATTAATATATATAATTTGGTGAGTTTGGACACATGAATGGACCTAGAAGACATTATGCTAAGTGAACTAAGTCAGTCACAGAAGGACAAGTACTGCATGATTCCTCTTATATGAGGCATCTAAAATAGTCAAAAGTAAGGATGGTGGTTGCCAGGGGTTGGGGGGATGGGGATATAGGGAGGGGGTTGGTGTTCAATAGGTATAAAGTTACAGATATATAGTACAAGATGAGAAAGTTCCAGAGATCTGCGGTACAATGTAGTGCCTATAGTTAACAATAAGGTATCATGTGCTTAAAAATTGATGAGTGCATTTTTTTTTATGTCATTGGGTTTCTCTCTGGATCTGCCTAAGCATGAGAATTCACCTTTTTATGTTTATTTTTATTTTTCTGGTAAAATCTGTGTACGCACATGTTTTATTTACTTATTTACTTATTGGAGTATAGTTGCTTTACAGTGCTGTGTAAGTTTCTGCTGTACAGAGAAGTGAGTCAGCTGTATGTACACATATATCCCCTCTTTTTTGGATTTCCTTTCCATTTAGGTCACCACAGAGCATTAAGTGGAGTTGCCTGTGCTATACAGCAGGTTCTCATTAGTTATCTGTTTTATACATAATAGTGTATATATGTCAATCCCAATCTCCCAATTCATCCCACCCCACCCTCCCCACTTGGTGTCCGTACATTTGTTCTTTATGTCTGTGTCTCTATTTCTGCCTTGCAAACAGGTTCATCTGTACCATTTTTCTAGATTCCATGTATATACGTTAATATACGATATTTATTTTTCTCTTTCTGACTTACTTCACTCTGTATGACAGGCTCTAGATCCATCCACGTCTCTACAAATGACCCAATTTTGTTCCTTTTTATGGCTGAGTAATAGTCCACTGTATATATGTGCCATGTCTTCTTTATCCATTCATCTGTCGATGGACATTTAGGTTGCTTCTGTGACCTGGCTATGGTAAATAGTGCTGCAATGAACATTGGGGTGCATGTGTCTTTTTGAATTATGGTTTTCTCAGGGTATATGCCCAGTAGTGGGATTGCTGGGTCATATGGTAGTTCTATTTTTAGTTTTTTAAGGAGCCTCCATACTGCATACTGTTCTCCATAGTGGCTGTATCAGTTTACATTCCCACCAACAGTGCAAGAGTGTTCCCTTTTCTCCACACCCTCTCCAGCATTTATTGTTTGTAGACTTTTTGATGATGGCCATTCTGACCGGTGTGAGGTGATACTTCATTGTGGTTTTGGTCTGCATTTCTCTAATGATTAGTGATGTTGAGCATTTTTTCATCTGTTTGTTGACAATCTATATATCTTCTTTGGAGAAATGTCTGTTTAGATCTTCTGCCCATTTTTGGATTGGGCTGTTTGTTTTTTTGATATTGAGCTGCATGAGCTGTCTGTATATTTTGGAGATTAATCCCTTGTCCGTTGCTTCATTTGCAAATAGTTTCTCCCATTCTGAGGGTTGTCTTTTGGTCTTGTTTATGGTTTCCTTTGCTGTGCAAAAGCTTTCAAGTTTCATTAGGTCCCGTTTGTTTATTTTTGTTTTTATTTTCGTTACTCTAGGAGGTGGGTCAAAAAAGATCTTGCTGTGATTTATGTCAAAGAGTGTTTTTCCCGTGTTTTCCTCTAAGAGTTTTACAGTGTCCGGTCTTACATTTAGGTCTTTAATCCATTTTGAGTTTATTTTTGTGTATGGTGTTAGGGAGTGTTCTAATTTCATTCTTTTACATGTAGCTGTCCAGTTTTCCCAGCACCACTTATTGAAGAGACTGTCTTTTCTCCATTGTATATCCTTGCCTCCTTTGTCATAGATTACTTGACCATAGGTGCGTGGGTTTCTCTCTGGGCTTCCTATCCTGCTCCATTGATCTATGTTTCTTTTTTTGTGCCAGTACCATACTGTCTTGATTACTGTAGCTTTGTAGTGTAGTCTGAAGTCCAGGAGCCTGATTCCTCCAGCTCCGTTTTTCTTTCTCAAGATTGCTTTGGCTATTCGGGGTCTTTTTTGTCTCCATACAAATTTTAAGATTTTTTTTTGTTCTAGCTCTGAGAATTCACCTTTTTAATTTCCTCAGTGCTTCACAGTTTTGGGGATAGTGCAGGGATGCTCCTCTGTTGGAGGTTAGAGCAGATTCCCCAAGCCCATGTTGCCCTTACTTTGTCAGCACTTCACTTTCTGAAAGAAGAATCTGGCACAGCCTCATATTTGTTCTTGGTTATTCTTCCCAATTTTCTGTCACTCAGAGCTGTCTGAGCCAGGGAGTTGGTGTGGGCACAGGGGATTTTGAGGCCCGGCCTGATCCCAGGCAGATATTCAGTAGCACAGAACTTAACCCCAGGCCAGGTTTCTGACAACTTCTGTTCTCTGGAAATTTTCTCCAAACCTGGAAAGAAGAAATAGCTACAAACTCCCTCAGACACACAGAGATAGCACTAAAGCCACAAACTTTATTCCCCAAGGCACTTTATTTTCTAGTGCCTTGCTTGTAACATAGCTATAAAGAGTTCTGTAATCTGGTTCCTAGCTGTACAGATTAGAAGCAACAGGAAGAGATGTTGGAGTGGGGGATGGGGGGGAAGAAGCTCAGAGATACTGACAGAGGAAGTGCTGGCTGAAGGCCTGATATCCTGAAAAGAGACAGAAAAACAAAATAGCATAACATAATAAACATGTTGATTCTGATTACTCTGAATTAGCCGGAAAAACATCGAGTGAATTAAGAAATCTGGGAAGTGTGTAATATATACACGTATATTTCATGTCAACAAAGATACTGTTTAAATGTTTTGGTGCTTAAAGGATACGATTCCCTTATCTGTACAAATCCAGTTATTTCTAACTCTGCCATACCTCACCTAAGCTAGAATTATGGGGTATTTCCTGTGATGACAATATAATGCTTTTTTATAGTGAGGATTTGAAGCCCTGAGAGGAGCTGAAGCTAAGTCTTGTTTTGTGAGAGTGATTCAGGCATTTAGTAAGAATGTGATTTGAATCCTGAACTCATTCATTCTCGGATTTGGTACTCAGTAGAGGCGTCACATTTCAGACTTTATCTAAGGCTCCCTTAACTACCTCTAGGCTTTTTCTGACATTTTTGCGATTGGCCTAGAAGCCACCTGTGATAGTCCATGGAGGTCCGAGCTGTGTGCGAGTGCAGCTCAGGGCTTGGGGGTCCCAAACAGGAAGTGACTTTGGTCCTCAAAGAAGTCACTGCCAGCCTGTCGTCTGGGTTCACTGTGCTGATGAACCAGCCCAGCCTCTTCGTCACCACCTCTGAGTCAGAAATCTGGGCAGGGCGCAGAGGCTGATGTGCAGATTCCACTCTGGCAACCTATCCCGTTCTCATGGCCATGAGCTTTCTGACCGGCTGCTGTGAACTGGCAGGCCTTGGGTGGGAGGGATGCTGGTCGGGCCAGGGCTTTCTGCTGCCGTCACATGCATCTGCAATTACCTCCTTCCTTTTGCTGGTCGATTAATAGTCTGGCCACGCACCTCTGCCGGCAGGAAAGTCTGTTTTGTTCACTCCTCTCCCTGCCTGACCCCCCACCCCATGACACAGAGCGTGATTGACTTGGCTCAAAGCAAAGAAACAGTGAGGCTGCAGAGCCTGTAAAGCAGTCAGAAGCATGTCTCACTTAGCCCTTGCAATTGTGCTGCCTTGGCTGAGCCTCTTGCCTCCCTCCCCTGTGCTGGCCCTTAACGTGCTTCACCAAGGGATGGTTGCTAATTTGGAAATTTAACGCATCCACCTTCTTTGGGGATGATTCTTATGGCAGTAGAACTACTGAATAGGGCTGAATACCACTAAAATGTGGTAAAGCACTGGACTGGAAATCAGGAAAACTGGGTTCTGGTCCTGGATCAGCTGTGTGGTCCTAGACAAATCTCTCTCTTTTTTTTTTTTAACATCTTTATTGGAGTATAATTGCTTTACAATGGTGTGTTAGTTTCTGCTTTATAACAAAGTGAATCAGTTATACATATACATATGTTCCCATATGTCTTCCCTCTTGCGTCTCCCTCCCACCCTCCCTATCCCACCCCTCTAGGTGGTCACAAACCACCGAGCTGATCTCCCTGTGCTATGCGGCTGCTTCCCACTAGCTAGCTATTTTACATTTGGTAGTGTATATGTGTCAATGCCACTCTCTCACTTTGTCACAGCTTACCTTCCCCCTCCATGTGTCCTCAAGTCCATTCTCTACGTCTGCATCTTTATTCCCGTCTTGCCCGTAGGTTCTTCAGAACCATTAAAAAAAAATTTAGATTCCATATATATGTGTTAGCATATGGTATTTGTTTTTCTCTTTCTGACTTACTTCACTCTGTATGACAGACTCTAGGTCCATCCACCTCACTACAAATAACTCAATTTCGTATCTTTTTATGGCTGAGTAATATTCCATTGTATATATGTGCCACATCTTCTTTATCCATTCATCTGTCGGTGGACACTTAGGTTGCTTCCGTGCTAGACAGATCTCTTCTTCACCTGCCAGAGGGGGAGGGGCAACGGTTGCATTCGATGATCTCTATAAAGTCCAGGTGCTCATCCTTCCATTCTCTTTCCTGTTCATACAGACAGAAATGTTTTGGTCCATTTTTGAGAGTGCCTTCTCTTTTCCTTGGTCTCCATATCTCCCTTCACCTGAGCCTCTCTTGTGGTGAAGAAGTTATGAATCTATTTCTTTCGAAAGCTGCCCAGGGAATTGGGCAAAGATTGTATTAGAGATGCCTAAGTTCTGGGAGTTTTGATTTTGGAACTGACCTGGAATTCAGGATTAATAGAGGTATTGTAGTCCCATCTGGAATTTTATCTCAGAATCACAGGGAGATCAGCCCAGCTAACTGTGCTGCAGTAAGATTTGGAAGTAGACATCTCAGCCGCAGTTTACTCTCTTGCAAGTGACTTGAGCGGGTGCAGGAGGAATAAGCTGTGCCCTCACCTCTCATCCTTAGCGCTGCCCAGAAAAGCAGGGAGGGAGGCTGGAGAGGGTGTGGCAGCAAACTTGGGCCCGGATACCTGACAAGTGGCCGACTTTATTAAATGCCCACTGTTTGGTGACTGAGCCAGGCATTGTGGAGCAGGGAGACTGAGAGGACAGCTTTCTACAAACAAACCCTGCCTCTTCTTGCTTTTGGGCCTCCATCAAGTTGTTTTCTCCAATTGGCAGGCCTTCCCTCTCTTCTTAGCTTATTGAAAATCCTCACCATCCAGGAAGTTCCACCTCTTGTGTGAAGTTCAGCAAATTTTTACTGAGGCCCTTGCAGTTCCCCAGCCCTCTTTGGGGGATACAAAGATGAATAAAGACTTAGTCCCTGTCCTCGGGCGGACCATGCTATATAAATATATTGTCCTGCTTGGGTCACTGTTGCTTCATGTTTTTTCCTTTCTCCTCTTCAGCTAAAGCTTAAGCCCCTTGAGGGCAAAGGTTGTGTTTCGGGGGGCTCACAACCCCTTCAAGTTGGGTGATTCACTAGAAGGACTCATAAGATTCAACAGTGGGTTTAGTCACAGCTAAGGTTTCTTACAGCAAAGGATACAGAGAAAGGCAGTGGGAAAAATATACGCATCGCTCAGGCACAGGCTTCCAAGTTCTTCCCTACCCAGGGCCACACAGGAGCAGCTCACAGCAAACTACAGGGACACCTGTGACATGTCTGTGCCCAGGGAAGTCCACCAAGTCTCAGGGTCTGAGGTGTTTATGAAACAAAACTCAGGACTCCAGCATCAAAAGCAGGTACATGATGACTCTTCTTAAACACTCCTGAGAGGTCCTCCTGAACTGGTACAAACACGCCCCATTTCTCTGGACAGATACGTAAAACAACAAGGTCAATCAGAGACATAAAAAAGCCTTCTGAGGGCCATAGTCCCCGGGGTAGGTCAAGGGTCAATTATGTTGCCAGGCTCCCCTGGAGACACACAAGGACTGATCGACAAGACCTTCTGTGTTAACTCCTTCTTCCAAGCTGTGTCTGGTACAGTTCATGTCCCCTCTCGGAGTGCTCAGTGTGGGGCAACACAAGACCTGGCCTCTCCTCTGAGCTCCACTCAGATACACGTCACTATCTACTCACCCCGTCCAGTCCCGTAGACACTGGCACGTGAGCCTGTCAAAATCTGAACTCGAACCGCCCCGCCCCCAACCACTCTTCCCCATCTCAGTAACTGTCAGCATCAGTTGCTCTATTGCTCAAGCCCCCAAATCTGGGCATCATCCTTGATTCGCCTCTTCCTCTCACCTCCCACAGCCAATCTGTAATTCCTGTTAATTCTAACTCTGAGGCGCATCCCAAATGTGACCACCTCTCATTCTTTCGACCACCCTGCTCCAATCCACCATCATCTTTCATCTGGATTACTCACCTTCTTAATGTTTCTGTTTGTCTCCCTTATGGTGTGTTCTCCCCTCACCACCCAGAGTGATCCTTCAAAATGTGTACCAGATGTTGTCACTCCCTGCCATTCAAAGCCTCCAGTGGCTTCTCAATGTGCTTGGATTAAAATGCAAACAGAAAATTTTTCTACCCTGCTCGCTCATCATGTTCCAGCTCCAGAGCCAGTGAGTCAGTCTGTTTCCTGCTTGTGTGGTATTCCTTCTTCCAGGACTGTTCTTCCCCTAACTCTTCAAATGCTTGGATCCTTCTCATCCTTAGCATTTTATTCCCACCGTCAGGCCCTCATGGAGACCCTCTCTGGCCACCCTATTGAAGGTAGCCTTGCCCCTTGCCTCACCTGAAATCATGATTGTTTATATATTTGCTGTCACTCAACGCTGGCTGGAATGTAAGCTTGTGAGAGGAGACGCTTTTCTATCTAGTCCACAGTTTATATCCCCAGCACCCAGCACTGTGGCAAATTCAGAGTAGGCATTCAGAACTATTTGTTGGTACATGTAGCAGATAATTAGTAAGTACTCAGTATGTGACTACTTAAAAGTGAAGAGCCGGTCTCTGCCCCTAAAAGTTTACATTCTACTGGCAAGTTGGGTGAGAACCAGCAGAACACGCAGAAAACTTCTCTGTGCTTTCTGGTATCCAACATAGGGCGTGTCAGTCCTGCTGTCCTGGACAGCAGAAACCAGCAGATGCAGAGGGGCCCCGTCGAGCAGCTCGAATCTCTCCAGCCCATTGCTCTCTTTGATGGGCTTCTAGGGGCCGTTGGAAGGGAGATGCCAGCAGCCTGGAAATTCCAAATGGAAGGCAAGGATCATGGGGCATTGCTGTCTTCTGCAGGGTAGGGGCAGTGGTGTTTTTGCCAGAGCAGTGCTCCCAGTGTACTTGCACCATGCTTCTGGCTTCTTCAGAGCCTGGTTTTATGGGTCCCAAGAGATCCTGAAACTGTCTAATATTCTTCAATAAATTTCCTTTCTGCTTAAACTAGTCAGAGTGGATTCTGTAGTTTGCAGCTAAGAACTCTGACCTATCTAACAGGTTGAGGAGGGAAAAAAAGATGGAAAATCAGAATCCTGACTTATAACTGACACTTAAACTTGAGTGGAAAATGTTAAAATTATACTGACGTTGGGGGCATGACTTCGAAATTGAACTAACGCATGTAACTATATCCAAGTGATATGCTAAGTTTGAGGCAGAGTAATTTATTTACTCACATGCCTGGGGAAAACTGTGTATGTTTTTATGTGTATGTACAGGTCCATTAAAAAAAAACAAGCATTTGCTTCTTTCAGTTATATGCTATTATAATCCAGCATAGCTTTTATTACAAGTATGTCAGTTACTAAGGGAAAGAGACTTAAAATATTTTAAGAAAGCAAAACTAAAGTATAGGGACTCCCCTGGTGGTGCAGTGGTTAAGAATCTGCCTGCCAATGCAGGGGACACGGGTTCGAGCCCTGGTCTGGGAAGATCCCACATGCCGCCGGAGCAACTAAGCCCGTGCGCCACAACTACTGAGCCTGTGCTCTAGAGCCCGCATGCCACAACTACTGAGCCCTCGTGCCACAGCTACTGCAGCTCGGGCGCCTAGAGCCTCTGCTCCGCAACAAGAGAAGCCACTGCAATGAGAAGCCCGTGCACCACAGCGAAGAGTAGCTCCCACCCGCCGCAACTAGAGAAAGCCCGCGCACAGCAAAGAAGACCCAACACAGCCAAAAATAAATTTAAAAAAACAAAAAAACCCTAAAGTATAGTGCTTAAGGTTGTAACTCTGGTGCAAACGAAAGAAAGAAAACTAAGAGAAAGCAAGGAAGGGATTACCATAAAAGTCATCATAGTGGTTGATTTTAGGATTGGGATGGGATGTGTGTCAGGCTTCTGAGGTGGCTGGCAAGGTTCTATTTCCTGACCTAGATGAGAACAGGAAGGTACTGACTTTATAATGCTCTATTAAGATCCGTAGTTTTCTATGTGTTAGATTTTACAACCAAAAGTGTTTCAAAATAAGTATATCAACTATTCAAATGTAAATTATTTTAATGCATATGTCCCTCGTGTGTTTTCATTTCAGGATCCCTGAAGACTTCATTATGGATTTTGTCTCTGGGAACACGTGAGTTCCCGTACGAGTTTAACAGAGAATTAGCTTAAAATGTGTATCCTCCCTCAGGGTCAAAGCCTTACAAGTGAAAACAAAGCACCATTTCCCTTATCAAATTGGCAAAGACTTTTTTTTTTAATTTAATTTAATTTAATATATTTATTTATTTTTGGCTTCATTGCTGCGTGCGGGCTTTCTCTAGTTGCGGCAAGGGGGGGGTGGTTACTCTTCATTGCAGTGCACAGGCTTCTCATCGTGGTGGCTTCTCTTTGCTGTGAAGCACAGGCTCTAGGCGCATGGGCTTCAGTAGTTGCTGCGCGCGGGCTCAGTATTTGTGGCTCACGGGCTCTAGAGCGCAGGCTCAGTAGTTGTAGTGCACGGGCTTAGTTGCTTCATGGCACGTGGGATCTTCCCCGACCAGGGGTCGAACCTGTGTCCCCTGCACTGGCAGGCGGATTCTTAACTACTGCACCACCAGGGAAGCCCGGCAAAGACTTTTTTTTTTTTTTAAAGTATAGAACTTTGTACAATTAGCCCCTTATAGATACACACACACTGTTATTTATTTTTATTTTATTTTTTATTATTTTTGGCTGTGTTGGGTCTTCGTTTCCGTGCAAGGGCTTTCTCCAGTTGCGGCGAGCGGGGGCCACTCTTCGTCGCGGTGCGCGGGCCTCTCACTGTTGCGGCCTCTCCCGTTGCGGAGCACAGGCTCCAGACGCGCAGGCTCAGTAGTTGTGGCTCATGGGCCTAGCCGCTCTGCGGCATGTGGGATCTTCCCAGACTGGGGCACGAACCCATGTCCCCTGCATTGGCAGGTGGATTCCTAACCACTGCGCCACCAGGGAAGCCCCAAAGACTTTTTAAAAATGTTATTACTCAGTGTTGGTGAAAGTATGAAGAGATAGGTACTTATATGCCCTGCTGGTAGACATGTAAGTGAGTACAACCTTTCTAGAAAGCCACTTTACAGTCTGGAACAAGGGCCTAAAAAATGTTCATATTCTTTTTCCCAGTAAACTCAATTCTAGGAGATTTATGTTAAGGAAATGATCAGAGATTATGTACAAGAATGTTCCTTGCAGCAGTTTTGTAATACCGAAATCTTGGAGGCAACATAGATGTTTAACACTCAGGAAATAGTACCATCACAAGGTGAAATATTATGCAGCCATCATTATGGAGGGTTTTGAATACAGGCACGTAGAATGATGATGATGATGATGATGGTGGTGGCCAGTACTTATTGATCACTTACTATTTGCCAGGGACGACTACACCTCTTCACGGGAATTCTCGGATCCTTGAAACAACACCTTAAGGTGAGTGCTATGATTATTCTCATTTTGCAGATAAGAAAACTGAGGTTCAGAGAGCTTATGTAACTTGCCCAAAGTCACACTGTAAGTAAGCAATAGAGCCAGGGCTTGAATCCAGGCCTGACTACTCCAAATTTACCTAAAGGCTGTTAACAGTAGTAATCTTTAGGTGATGGGATTATAGTGATTTTTAAAATTTTCTAGTTTCTATTTTCCTTTATGCTCTCAGTTTTATACAGTAATCACTTATCAGTTTTATAATCAGAAAAAAAAAAAAAAATAGCAGCTCCTCCCAGGTATTGCTGCCACCCAGGGATATACTGACTTCTGGCGGAAGTGTCCAGGAATGAGGGTAGGGCCGAGGGCCTTGGGGCGGGAAATACTGAAGAGTTTCCTTGGGCTCGGCCTCCCCTGCTCCATGGCTAGTCCAGGTTTTTCCTAAGAACGCTGCCCCCTAACTGGACTGGACAAGCGGCCGCCTTGGCCTGGGTTCTTTGCTTCTGTACAAGTAGAGTCTTGCTGAGGAAAGGAATGGCATATGAGCAGTGACAGAGGGCAGGAACTGCCTGGGTTTTGAATTTCCTCCTAAAATTGCCTACCTAAGTTCCTGCGTTTCACACTGCTTGCCTCGTAGCTGTGTGCTAGGCAGCAAGAGTTCTGACTTGGCGCCTCTGGTATGCTTCTCTGCCACCTCTACCTTTAGACCAGGGGTCAGGCAGCCTCCTTCTGGCTCTGACTGGGCAGCAACCTTGTTGAGGGGGCCTCGTGTGGCCACCACTGGGTCATCACAGCTTGTCCTGTTTCCATATGTGAATCGGCGACTCCACCTCCCACCTGATCACAACCGGTCTTTTCCCCAAACTTGGGTCGTTGAGGGAAGATGAGGCAAGAAAATGCAGCAGACTCAGTGTGACCCCCTGCTCTAGGCCTGGGAAAGCTTCCTCAGTGCTCCTGCCTTACCAAGAACAAATCAGTCCATGAAAGAAAGACACTCAGGGAGTTTGCCCCAGGTTAACCGAGAGACGTGGGAATGAAACCGAGCTCTCCTGCTTTCTGGGCCCCCTGTGCTGTCTATATTTAGCCACGCTGCCCCGGGCCTTGTCCACCTTGTCTGAAAGCCAAAGCAGGCAGGTTGCTCATAAACATTCCTGTGCCTGCCAGCTCACGCCAGCCAATCATTAGGATGTCGGTCTTAAAATGCGAGGCTCCCCTTGCACCCAACTCCGAGGGCCTGCAGAGGATACACACCAAGGGATTCACAGCCCGAGTTCTTCCCAAGGCCAAGTGACCTCAGACAAATCCCTGAAAGTGAAAGGCATGTGTCTCACTGCTTCATCTTGGCAGGGCTCAGCCAGTGGCTCCCTCTCAGACCCACGGTTCCTGGTCACAGTTCTTTGAGTGTGTTGACCTACTTTCTCCCCTTCAGAGGGAAAACAGAAACCAATACATGTCTCGCGAGTACTCTTGCTTTCAGGAACGTTGATTCTGTCTTCTGGCCCCTTGTCATTTCCGTGCTCCATTGTCACTCTGCTCTACCCACTTCAAGCATGACTGAAGCGGAACCCTGAGTGTCACTTACTGTCCCTGTTTCACAGCTGTGTTTTCAGAGGCGGTGTGGCCCACACATCACGGGGATGGGGACAGAGCCTGCCCACCCCTCCTTTCCCTACTACAGCCCCTGCTGTTAAGTGGCGTGCGCTGGAGTGAAGTTGCTTCTGCATGAGAACCTTTTGGAAATCAGCAGGGTGTCTCTGATTTTGTGACTGGGCGCATTAGGGACTGAGAGACATCCAGCTTGACTTGACCGTTTCCTGCATCTTTGATGTGGGCCTCCGAGAAGAGTCTTAGGTGGCTCAACTCTTTAGTTGCTTTGACAGGCAGAATTCTCCTATGGACAGTGTGTACAGGTGACTCTCAAATACCTACATGGAGATTTTCAGTGGCAAATTAATCATTTTAGGCTGTCTTTACCCTTCCCAGTATGCATGCCATTGCCCGCTTCTCTAGACATCAGTTAGAATCAGCTTGCAAAGTATACACTCATTTTAATAGCAGTCTGAGAAAAATTAATTAGATGGATAAATCCGCTGGGGTTCAGAGGTAGGTTATGGCTGCGTCATATGATGAATTCCAGAGTGCCTTTGGGACTATTGACTGGCTTTAATAAGCTGCCATGTCTGTTCTCCATGACCATGGGTAATGGAGTGTATCTTATTTAGCTCCCCTATCCCTGGCTGCTTTGTCTCCTTTCTTCCCAACTCGTCCCTGTGTGCAGAGCAGATCATATATAACCAGCCTGCCTCCTAGCATCCTATTAGATTTCATTGACATTGGGTAACATGTGATTTTAGAAAGGTTCCAGGTCCTTTTCACCAGCTCCAAAATCATACTGGAGTCGTGGTGGCCACAGGAGGCTGCACCTCAGCAGCCGGCTGGGCCAGGGTTAGGGTGAGCCCTCCCTCTGGAGAGCTGAGCCGGCAGCAGGTGGGGAGACAGGGTGTGGCTGCGGACGACAGTCGGGGATCTCTGCTTCTTGCGGCTGTAAAGTGCCTGTCCTGCACTGGATCATCTGGGTTGGTTGGAGGCACGATGAGAGTGCATAACAACAGGACCTCTGTCTCCCCAGAACTGGAGAGGGGAGGGGGCGACTGGGATGGGGCACGAGGATGAACTGCAGGCAGTGGATAGAAAGGGTGATATTACTGAGGAGGTGAATGATGGAGGGGACGATAATGAAAGTTATTACCTTACCGTATGCCTCAAAGTTTCCCCAAGATGCTGAAGTGAGAAGAGCCAGACTGGCAGGGTGGAGAGAAGGGGGGCAGCAGTTGGAAGAAGCTCACCGAACCTACCCTGTCATAGCCAGCACACTCTGGTGCCACGCTGACCTATGCAGCCTTCTGTGATGAGGGCAATGTGCTTTGTGTGCGCTCTCCAATATGGCGGTCATTAGCCACATGTGGCTTTTGAACACTTAAAACGTGGCTGATGTGACTGAGGAACTGAATTTTTAGTTGTAGTTAATTTTAATTAATTTAAATTGACCTACATGAAAAGATGCTCATCATTGCTAGTTATTAGAGAAATGCAAATCAATACTACAATGAGATATCACCTCACACCAGTCAGAATGGCCATCATCAAAAAATCTACAAACAATAAATGCTGGAGAGGGTGTGGAGAAAAGGGAACCCTCCTACACTGTTGGTGGGAATGTAAATTGGTGTAGCCATTATGGAAAACAGTATGGTGATTCCTAAAAAAACTAAAAATAGAGCTGCCATATGATCCAGCAGCCCCACTCCTGGGCATATATCTGTAGAAAACCATAATTCGAAAAGATACATGCACCCCAATGTTCATAGCAGCACTATTTACAATAGCCAAGACATGGAAACAACCTAGGTGTCCATCAGCAGAGGAATCGATAGAGAAGGTATGGTACATGTATACAATGGAATATTACTCAGCCATAAAAAAGAATGAAATAATGGCATTTACAGCAACATGGATGGACCTAGAGATTATCATCCTAAGTGAACTAAGTCAGAACGAGAAAGACAAATACCATATGTATGATATCACTTATATGTGGAACCTAAAATATGGCATGAATGAGCTTATTTACAAAACGGAAACAAACTCACAGACATAGAAAACAAACTTATGGTTACCAAAGGGGAAAGGGGGTGGGGGAGGGATGGATGGGAAGTTTGGGATTAGCAGGTGCAAACTAGTATATATAGGATGGATAAACAAGGTCCTATATAGCACAGGGAACTATATTCAGTAGCCTGTGACAAACCATAATGGAAAAGAATATGAAAAAGAATATATATAACTGGGTCACTTTTGCTATACAGCAGAAATTAGCACAACATTGTAAATCAGCTATACTTCAATAAAATTTAAAAAGTAAATAAATAAATTGACCTAGCCGTGTATGGCTAGTGTTTGTCCAGTGGGGGCAGTGCAGCCCTAGAGTCACGGTTGACAAGGGTGAGTGGGGCGGTCCACGTAGCACAGGGAGATCAGCTCGGTGCTTTGTGACCACCTAGAGAGGTGGAATAGGGAGGATGGGAGGGAGATGCAAGAGGGAGGAGGTATGGGGATATATGTATATGTATAGCTGATTCACTTTGTTATACAGCAGAAACTAACACAACACTGTAAAGCAATTATACTCCAAAAAAGATGTTAAAAAAAAATAAAGCACGGACTGCAGCCGGCAGCCCTGGCGTAAATCCTGGTTTGCCATTTACTAACTCTGTAACCTTGCACAAGTTATCCAACCTCTTTGAGCCTATTTTCTCATCTGTAAGATGGGGAGCCTAACAGTACGGACATCACAGAGGGCTGTTGGAAAGATTGAATGAGGTAATCCATGTAAAACTCTCAACAAAGCGCCTGGCATCTATGAGGCTCTCAGTAAGTGGTTGCTGTCAGGATGTTTTGATGTTAAGATGTTATGATGTTTCGTCCTATCTTACTTTTCTGTGCTTTGGCCCTAGTCGCTGAACATCAGTAAATCAACCTGACTTGCTAAGTGCCTGGAGGTGTGAGGATAATGACATTTGCCCTTATTGACTCCCTTGAGCTCCATAGCACAGGATCTGTTATTTGGTTTTGTAACTTTATTGTGTCTGAGCTCTGAATGAAATGAGATTTTTTAATGAAAGAAAAGATGAAATAGTCAAGGTCAGAATAATAACATGAAAAAAGTCACATGTCCCACATTTCCAATTTCCCATTCATTGAACGGGCATTTGCTGAGAGACTAGTGATTACAAGCACAGACTCTGGAGCTAGACTGACTGGGCTTGTATCCATTACTAGCTGTGTAACTTGAGCAAAGTTACTTAATCTCTCTGTCTTTATTTCCTATTTGTCGATTGGGCATAATAATACTACCTGCCTCATAGGGTTGTTATAAATGAATCAATACATGTAAAGCACTTACAGAATTACTTGGCGCTGATATGCACTTGATAAATATTGGCTGATGTGATTACTCTATGCTAGGCACTATATTAGGTGCTGGTAAAACAAAGATAAGGAAGTACCATCCCTGCCCTCATTAAGCTTACAGGCTAGTAGAGGGAGAGAGCTACATGAACATAGAAATACAATAAGATACTACAGAAAATAAAGATGCAAGATGCTCAGGATGCTGAGGGGACATCAAGAAAGAAGAGAGCAAGTTGGCTTGGTTGGAGGGCAAAACTTTTCATGGAGCTGGAGAACAGGTAGTGGTGGGGTGCATCGCAGGTACATGTTTGTAGAAATAAACAAGGATGATGCATCCAGAGAACTAAAGGCAGTTGATAAATTGGTACGCCTAGGATGTAAGGGAGAGGGAGTAAGCGGAAGACAGGATTGAAAAGGTCGCAGGAAGCAGGTCCTGAAAGACCTTATACATTAGGTTTAAGAATTTGTACTTTATCTTGAACAATGGGAAACCATCGAAAGGTTTTAAGTAAGGAAGTACCATGATCAAGGGATTTCAGAAGGACCCTACTGGCAGCAGTCGGGGGTCAATACTGGAGGCAGAGATACCAGCTAAGAAACTATTGTAGTCATCCAGGCATGAGGTGATGAGATTGATGACCTAAGGTAACTGTCACGGGGAAGGAAAGGTGGGGAACAGTACTGGGGATGTTACGAAGAGGTCCAACTGACTGGTGAATACAGAAGGAGGACCAGTTTTGAAGAGGAAGTCGATGGAGTCATTATGGGACACCCTGGGTTTATGTAAGGCATTTGATAGTAGTTCTGGAACTCCTGGAAGAAGGAGGTGAGGACTGGAGATACAAGTGTGGGAGACATTAGAACTCTGCATCAGGCCCCCTTTTTCTCATTCTCTGCTTTCTTCCTAGGTTATTTATTCCCAGGGCTTTAAATACTGTATCTATGTTGATGAATTCAATTTCTAAACTTCCGTCTCTAGCCCTGACCACCTCACTGAAGTCTATCTAGACTTCTATAACTAGCCATCTACTTAGGATCTCCAGTTGGGTGACTCATACACATCTCAAATTTAACATGTCCAGAACTCAGTTCTTGAAGCAATCCCCAACCCCGCTTGCTCCTCCCCTTGTCTTTCAGTCTCAGTGAATGGCACCCACCATCTGTCTAGTTGCTTCAGCCAAAAACCTGAGGGTCAGACACTCTGGTTGTTCCTTCAAGTTGCCTTTGTAAGAATTCCTTCCTCTGCCCATCTCTTTTGAATCTCATTCTACTCTTCAGGCTCTCCTTGAAGTAATCCTAAGATCATACATTTCCGAGGGCTTCACCAACCTCCATCCATCTCCTGACTCATTCATTCAGCAAATATTCATTGAGTGCCTTCTAGGTGCTAGAGATTCAGCAGGAACAAGGCAAATAGAGTTGCCACTCTCATGGAGCTTACATTCAAGTGGCAGGGAAGACATATAATGAACAAGCAAACCAATAAATGAAACAACTGCAGATGACAGTAAACGCTGGGAGAAAGTAAAACAGGAGACGCGATGAGACACTGACCAGGCTCGGGGCCTACTTAGTTGGGATGATCAGGGAAGGCCTCACTGAGGAGCTGACACTGGAGCTGAGACGTGGATGATGAGAGAACATTTTAGGCAAGTTCAGAGACCCTCAAGAGAGAGCAAATTATAGCTGGGAGCATAGCGAACAAGGATGGGATGAGATCAGAGATTTAGGCAAGGGCTCTATCTTACTAGGTCAAAGTAAAGAGCTTAGATGTTATGCAGAGTGTATTCGGAAGTCCTTGGAGGGCTTCGAAGCAGGGAGACTGATATGAGCTGATTTATATATTTAAAAGTGGGCTCTGGCTGTTGTGTGGAGAATGGCCTATGCAAGCAGGGAGACGGGGCAGGAGACTGTTGCAGGGATCTGGGAGAGATGACAGTAGCTTGCATTACATTGGAGGCCACGGACATGGAGAGAAGTAGAGAGACAGAGTATGTTTATTGGAGAGAGGACTGGTGGAATTTGTTGGATGAGGGATGGGAGAGTAGGGAGAGGAAGGAATCAAAGGTACTAGCACAGTACCTAGTAGGTGCTCAATGAATATTTGCTGAATGAATGAGTCAGGATATGGGTGGAGGTTGTTGAAGCCATGGGAAATGTATGATCTTAGGATTACTTCAAGGAGAGCCTGAAGAGTAGAATGAGATTCAAAAGAGATGGGCAGAGGAAGGAACGCTTACAAAAGCAACTTGAAGGAACAACTAGGGTGGTAGGAGGAGAAACAGGAAAGTGTGATAGTACAGAAGGCAATCCTGCTTCCCTCTCCAGAAGTAACCAATGCTAACAGATGGGTGGGTAGCCTTCCAAATCATCTTCTATATATTTACATACATTCACAAATGTTTATATTACATGCATATGTAGTTTGGGGTTTTATGTAAATGAACTCATAGTACATGCATTATTCTAGCACTTGCTTTTTTTTTAAAAAAAAACAGCTTTGTTGAGCTATAATTCACATACCATACAATTCACACATTAATTAAAGTGTACAATTCAGTGGTTTTTAGTTACATTCACAGATAATGTGCAACCACCACCATCGTCAGTTTTTGGAACATTTTCATCACCTCAAAAAGAAACTCTGTACCCTTTAGCTATCACCCCCTTATCCACAATCCCCACCCATAACCCTAAGCAACCACTAATCTCCTTTCAGTCTCTACAGATTTGCCTATTCTGGACTTTCATATAAATGGAAGCATGTAATAGGTGGTCTTTTGTGACTGGCTTGTTTCATTTAGCACATGTTTTTGAGGTTCATCTATGTTATAGCATGAATCAGAATCATTCTTTTTATTGCTGAATAATATTCCATTGTACATGTAGACCACATTTGGTTTATCTATTCATCAGTTAGTGGACACTGGGTTGTTTCCACTTTTTGGCTATTATGAATAATACTGTTCTGAACATTCAAATACAAGTTTTGGTGTAGACGTATATTTTCATGTCTCTTGAGTATGTACCAAAGAGTGGAATTGCTGGGTCATATGGTAGCTCTCTGTTTGACATTTTGAGGAACTGCCACACTGTTTTCCAAGGTGGCTGCACCATTTTACATTCCCAGCAGCAGCCTATAAGGGTTCCAGTTTCTCCACATCTTCACCAACACTTGTTACAATCTATCTTTTTGGTGATTGCCATACTCAGGGGTGTGATATCACTTGCTTTTTAATTTGAGGTGCCTTGAATATTGTTCCATATCAGCAAATATAGATTTCTTGTGTATATAACTGCTATGTAATGTTCCACAGAGACCATGCTTTTCAAGATGATCCTGTCTGTACTGTTGTGTTATTTCCTCCCCCAGGGCTCAGCAGAATGGACATAGAAACAGCAGTGGTCGATGATTGCATTGACCCAAATTTGGAAGCTGTGTGGCAGGTAAGGCAGGAGGATGAGGTGAGAATGGTGTTGATGGTAATGGTGAGAGAGTTCTTGAAGTGAGTTATCAACCCTGGTGCATATCATTCCTGTGTAAGTGGCAGTGACGAGGAGCTGGCATGGATGGTATAGCATAGTGGCTGGAACCTTAAAAGTAGGGGTTTTGCATGACACTGGAAAGATAGTTTTTTTTTGTTTTGTTCTGATTTACCCATTTCCTTTGTTGAGTTTTTCTTTCTTTTTTTTAAGGTAAGCTGGGACGAAGTGAGAGAGTGGCATGGACTTATATATACTACCAAATGTAAAATAGATAGCTAGTGGGAAGCAGCCGCATAGCACAGGGAGATCAGCTCGATGCTTTGTGACCACCTAGAGGGGTGGGATAGGGAGGGTGAGAGGGAGATGCAAGAGGGAGGAGATATGGGGATATATGTATATGTATAGCTGATTCACTTTGTTATACAGCAGAAACTAACACACCATTGTAAAGCAGTTATACTCCAATAAAGATGTTTAAAAAAATCTACAAACAATAAATGCTGGAGAAGGTGTGGAGAAAAGGGAACCGTCTTGCACTGTTGATGGGAATGTAAATTGATACAGCCACTATGGAGAACAGTATGGAGGTTCCTTAAAAAACTAAAAATAGAACTACCATACAACCCAGCAATCCCACTACTGGGCATATACCCTGAGAAAACCATAATTCAAAAAGAGTCATGTACCACAATGTTCATTGCAGCTCTATTTACAATAGCCAGGACGTGGAAGCAACCTAAGTGTCCATCAACAGATGAATGGATAAAGAAGATATGGCACATATATACAATGGAATATTACTCAGCCATAAAAATAAACGAAATTGAGTTATTTGTAGTGAGGTGGATGGACCTAGAGTCTGTCATGCAGAGTGAAGTTAAGTCAGGAAGAGAAAAACAAATACCGTATGCTGACACATATATATGGAATCTAAAAAAAAAAAATGGTTCTGAAGAACCTAGGGGCAGGACAGGAATAAAGACACAGACGTAAAGCATGGACTTGAGGACACGCGGAGAGGGAAGGGTAAGCTGGGATGAAGTGAGAGAGTGGCATGGACATATATACACTACCAAATGTAAAAGAGATAGCTAGCGGGAAGCAGCTGCCTAGCACAGGGAGATCAGCTCGGTGCTTTGTGACGACCTAGAGGGGTGGGATAGGGAGGGTGGGAGGGAGACACAAGAGGGAGGAGATATGGGGATATATGTATATGTATAGCTGATTCACTTTGTTATAAAGCAGAAACTAACACACCATTGTAAAGCAATTACACTCCCATAAAGATGTTAAAAAAAATTACATCATTCACTGTTTTGTCTTCTTAAACAGATAATTCAGAACATAATATAACCTTCCTTTGTGACTCAGAATGGCCATTATGACCATCTGCTTTTGCCCCGGACCTTTGAGGCATGTAGGAATATGTCTTTCCCTATTAAATGGGTCCCAGATTTCTGTGCTTTTGAAATTCTATCTCGTTTAGTTTCCAGCTTTACTCTTTTTGTTGTCAGAGGCTGAGATCAGCGTATTCTAGGTTCTTCTAATGTACAGGTGTTTGACCAAGGACTGACCCCATACACCTCCTGTGAAGTTCATGGATTTTATGATAGCAATTTGACATGCTGTTTAGATGTTT
Source organism: Eschrichtius robustus (assembly GCF_028021215.1). NCBI lineage: Eukaryota > Metazoa > Chordata > Mammalia > Artiodactyla > Eschrichtiidae > Eschrichtius > Eschrichtius robustus. The sequence goes on from NC_090845.1 coordinate 104,954,386, forward strand.
TTTTCTTTTCTAGGTTTGTGGTTATATTATGGCAGAGGTTATGAGAAATCTGATCTCCAGAGAAGTGTTGGTGCTTCTTTAATATGATATAGCTATTTTGGGCTAGTTTTCTAGCATTGAAGGATTTAATGAATAAGTTTGTATTTACCTTACCCACACTCTTTTTTTTTAAAATTTTATTTTATTTTATTTATTTTTGGCTGCACTGGGTCTTTGTTGCTGAGCACGGGCTTTTCTCTAGTTGCAGCGAGCAGGGGCTACTCTTCATTGCTGTGTGCGGGCTTCTCATTGCGGTGGCTTCTTGTTGTGGAGCAGGGGCTCCAGGCGGGCGGGCTTCAGTAGTTGTGGCACATGGGCTCAGTAGTTGTGGCACACGGGCTTAGTTGCTCTGCGGCATGTGGGATCTTCCCGGACCAGCGCTTGAACCCGTGTCCCCTGCATTGGCAGGCGGATTCCCAACCACTGCGCCACCAGGGAAGCCCCACACTCTTTTTAATGGTAGAGACCTGCTCTGTCCAATACACTCTGTCTAGCCACTAGGTACATGAAGCTTTTACAATTTAAATATAAATTAATTGAGTAAATCAGTAGTACTAGCCACATTTCAAGTTCTCAGTAGTCACATGTGGCTAGTGGCTACCGTACTGGAGAATGCAGATACACAACATTCCCATCATCACAGAAAGTTCTATTTTTCAGCAGTGGTCTAGACTTCGAATCAGTCTCCTCTCGGGTTTCCCCTTGCCAGATTGAAGTCTCATGTTTTCAGCATGTCCTTGTGCAGCAGCCATGTTCCTACTACTCTACGATACCCCCTGACCTCCTACCCTGATCATGTCACTCGCCCTCTGTCAGTGTATTAGTTCCTGTTGCTGCTATAACAAATTACCACAAACTTCATGGCTTAATACAACACAAATTTACTATCTTACAGTTGTAGAGATCAGAAGTTTAAAATAAGCCATTTTGGGACTTCCCTGGTGGCACAGTGGTTAAGAATCTGCCTGCCAACGCAGGGGACACAGGTTCGAGCCCTGGTCCAGGAAGATCCCACATGCTGCAGAGCAACTAAGCCTGTGCACCACAACTGCTGAGCCTGCACTCTAGAGCCCGCGGGCCACAACTACTGAAGCCACACACATGGAGCCTGTGTTCCACAACAAGAGAAGCTACCGCAGTGAGAAGCCCGTGCACTGCAGCGAAGAGTAGCCCCTACTCAATGCAATTAGAGAAAGCCCGCACACAGCAACAAAGACCCAACGCAGCCATAAATAAATAAATAAATTTATTTTAAAAAATCAGCCATATTTTAGCTTCCAGAAGCCACCTGCATTCCTTGGCTCCTGGCCCCTTCCTCCATCTTCAAAGCCAGCACATAGCATCTTCAAACCTCTCTCTCACTGTCTGACCTCTGCTTCACATTGCCTTCTCTAACTCTGACCCTCCTGTCTCTCTCTTATATGGACTCTGTAATTAGAATAGGCCCACCTGGATAATCCACGATAATGTCCCCCTCTTAAATCCTTAACTTAATCACACCTGCAAAGTCCCTTTTACCATGTAAGGTAACATTTCCACAGATCCCAGGGATTAGGACGTGGACATCTTTGGGGAATCATGATTCAGCCTACCATAACAGGCAGTGTTCTCCAGTGGCATCTTGTTTTCCTTGAGGACCAGTGCTGCACAGAGTATGCCACACACTGATATGCCAGGGTTTTATGCAAAGGAAGGAGAATATTTTAAAGTCTTACTTTCTGCCTCCATCCTCTCTGGAAATACCAAACTTTGGTTGTTCTGACTCCTCAAAATATGATCCTGTGAGTACAGTGGCACAGGAGTATCTTATAGACAAGACAGATCCACGGCTGACTCAGCGTCCTATCAAGAGTGTTTGCCCCACTGTAACACAGTTGCTCCTTCAGGGCTGATCTCTGCCAGCCTTTCTTAAAAACAAACAACACACACACATACACACAAACAAAAGCCCCCAAACTGGGAGCTTGTTATATTAACCAAAGCAAAGCCTCCTGAGCTTCTCTTTGCCAAGGAAAGGGTGGCAGATGAAAGCCTGAGTCATTCCCAGGAGAAGCAGCAGCAGAAACCAGTGCAAAACTGGTCTTCTACTTCCAGTCTGGACAAGATGGCATAGGCTCATTTCTCCTTGCTCCTCCCAGCTAAGTATAATTATGAATCCTAGAAATAATTCAAGAGGCAACCAAAGGAGAATTCTAAAAGATGTAAAGAGGACGGCAGAATGGTTAGGAATTCCAGGACTGGAGGAACACTATGGTAGCCTTATGACTTACTACCCAACAGAAGAAGGCAACCCAGACCCAGCATTTCCCAGCTCCCAACCTAGCAACCGTGGCTCAGATAGGCTCCTTCTCCCTCTGGTTTGAATGGGAGTCCTGCTGACAGCACCAAGTGAGCATGGCAACTCCAGCAAAGGGAGTCTAACAGGGAGCCCCACTGACAATAAGCAGCCAGGGGAAGTGCCTTCCTTTCCCACCAGGCCAGAGACTCCCCTGCCCCACCAAAAGATACTGTGCAACCAGGGCACCATCAAGAGGAAATCCCACTACAACAAGTAGTCTGGCTCAGGAAGCCTTTGTCCCCATGGTCTTAAGGATCCCCTCTCCCCAAAAGAGATACCAGGAGGGCATACAGCACTGGCAAGTGGAGGGGGGTTCCACCAGAGTAAGCAAAGCCAGGGAAGATTTGTTGTTTCCACAGACTAGAGACTCACTTCCTAGGCAACACCAGCAGGGACCAGTGAGGGCCCCATCAGCACCACATTAACCAATCGGACCAAAACTGCACCACAGAGGCTCTGGAAAGTAAATCGTCATTGAAATCACAGCCTACAAAAGTAGGCTAGGACTTGTGTGCTAAACCTAAACATTGACTGCCTGCTAAAATAAAAGATTTAAATAGTCTCCTAACATAGTAGCCGAAATGTCCAGAATACAATGAAAAATCACCCATCATACCAAGAACCAGAAAATCACAACTTGAATGAGAAAAGACAATCAACTGACATCAATACCAAGATGAATCAGATGTTAGAATTATCTGACAAGGATTTTAATGCAGCATCACAAAAATGCTTCAATAAGCAATTGCAACATCTCTTGAAACAAATGAAAAAAATAGAAAATCTGAGCAAAGGAAAAACAAGTTATACAAAAGAACCAAACAGAAATTATAGAACTGAAGAATACAATAGTAGAAATTCAAAACTTGCTATATAGGCTCAGTAGTATAGTGGAGATGACAGATGATAGAATCAGTGAGCTTGAGGATAAACCAATAGAACTTACTCAATCTGAGCAGCAGAGAGAAAATAGACTGGAAAAAAATAGAGCCTCAGAAACCTGTGGGAAATAACAAAAGATCCAACATTCATGTCAGAGTCCCAGAAAGATACCAAAACCAGACAAAGGCAGTGCAGAAAAGGGAGAAAACTATAGACAAGTATCTCATGAACTTAGAAAAATCTTCAACAAAACATTAGCAAAATGAAACCAACAATGTATAAAAGAATTATACACCATGACCAAGTGGGATTTATTCAAGGTATGCAAGCCTGGTTCAATATTTAAAAAATCAGTCAAGATAGTCTGCCATATCAAAAGACTAAACAAAAATCATATGCCCATGTCAATTGGCACAGAAAAACACATTTGATAAAATTCAACATTTATTCGTGATAAAAACTCTCAGTACATTAGGAATTAGAGGGGAACTTCCTTAACCATGTAAAGAACATCTACAAAAAACATACAGCTAACATTATACTTAATGGTGAAAGACTGAATGCTTTCGCTCTTAAGATTGGAACAAGGCAAGCATGTCTGCTCTTATCACTTCTATTCAACATTGTACTGGAAGTTCTAGACAGTGTAACAAGGCAAGAAAAAGAAATTTTAAAACATACAGATTAGAAAGAACAAAGTAAAACTGTCTCTATTTGCAGAAAACTTGATCATCTGCATACAAAATCACAAGAAATCTTAAAAAAAAAAACCCTTCTAGAACTAATAATGGAATTCAGCAAGGCTGTATGATACAAGAGCAACACAGAAAAATCAATTACATTTCTATATAGTAACTGGAAATCTAAAAAAACCAATAACACCTTTTATAAGTGCTCCAAAGAAAATGAAATATTTAGGTATAAACTTAACAAAACAGGTACAGGATTTGTATGCTGAAAATTACAAAACACTGATGAAAGAACTTAAGACATTAGTAATTTGAGAGACTGACCGTGTTCATAGATTGGAATACTCAATCAACATACTAAGATGTCAGTTCTCCCCAAGTTGATTTATAGGTTAATGAAATCTCTGTCAAAACCCAAGCAAGGATTTTTGTAGATATAGACAGGCTTATTATAAAATTTCTATGGAGGGAGTTCCCTGGTGGCCTAGTGGTTAGGATCCTGGGCTTTCATTGCTATGGCCCGGGTTCATCCCTGGTCGGGGAACTGAGATCCCGCAAGCCACGTGGTGTAGTTCCCCCCACCCACCCCCCCCCCCAAATTTTTTTATATGGAAAGGCAAAGGACCTAGAGTAGTTAAAATGATTTTTATAAAGAATAAACTTTTAAAAAGAATTAACCAATGTAAAGGCTTACTATATAGCGACAGTAATCAAGCTAGTATGGTAGTAGTGGAAGGGAGACACACAGATAAATGGAACAGAATAGAGAACCCAGAAATAAACTCACACAAATTTGTTCAATTGATTTTTGACAAAGGTGTAAAAAGCAGTTCAATGGAGGAAGAGTAGCCTTTTCAACAGATAGTGCAGGAGCAATTGACATCCATAGGCAAAATAAGTGAACGTTGACCTAAACATCACACTGTATACAAAGATGAACTCAAAATGGATCACAGACTTAAAGTGTAAAACTATAAGACTTGTAGAAAAAAAGCCCACAGGAGAAAATCTTCATGGTCTAGGGCTCAGCAAAGTGTTCTTAGGCTTGACACCATAAGCATGATCCATGAAAGGAGAAACTAGTAACTGGATTTCATCAAAATTGCAAAGTTTTGTTCTATGAAAGATCCTATTAATATGAGCTACAGAATGGAGAAAATATTTGCAAACTACATATCTGAGAAAAGATTTTTATCTAGAATACATAAAGAATTCTGGAAACTCAAACAATCCTGTTAGAAAATGGGCAAAATGTATGAATAGACATTTCACTAAAGAGGATATACAGATGGCAAATAACACATGAAAGGATGTTCAACACCGTAAGTCATCAGGAAAGTGCAAATCAAAACCACAGTGAGGTATTACTACACACCTCTCAGAAGAGCTAAAATAAAAAATAGTGACACCAAATGCTGGTGAGGATGCAGAGAAACTGAATCACTCATACACGTATTCTTCAGCAGATTAATGGTTAAGTAAACTAGGACATCCGTGCCATGGAATACTACTCAGCAATAAAAAGAAATGGGGTATCGGCTCATGTAATAACTTGAATAAATCTCCCAGGAATCCTCCTGAGTGAGAAAAAGCCAGTCTTAAAAGGTTATATACTATATGATTATTTATATAATACTATTGAAATGACAAAAAACATAGCGATGGGGAACAGGTTAGGGGGTGCCAGGGGTTAGGGAATGGGGCAGATGGAAGGTGAGTGTGGCTGCAGAGGAAGAACCCTTTTGGTGATAGTACAGTTCTGATCGTGTCGGTGGATACGTGAACCTACACATGAGATAAAATTGCATACGACTAAATACACAGACACATACAAACAAATGTTTACAAGTAAAGCTGGGGAAATCTGGGCAAGATCAACGGTTCGCAGCAGTGTCAATACCTTGACTGTGATATTATACTACAGTTTGACAAGATGTTACCCTTTCGGGAAACTGGATTAAAGAGTATGTGGTATCTCGCTGCATTATTTCTTACAATTGCATGTGACTCTACAATGATCTCAAAATAAAAAGTTCAATTGAAAAAAAGATGAAGACAAAAAATGGAGCCCTTGAACATTTTGCCAGAAGCTGGGCTAAGGAATCTGGCTCGTTGCGCGGGCATGGAACTAGTTGGCCATCTGGCTACAGACTAGATAGTTATAAAGAACAGTGACTCCCCCAACCTGGGGATGCAGGCCCTTCGGGAGCCTCTATAATAATCTATAAGCCTCTATAATAATCCAAACAGGTATTGTTCACCTTCTGGAAATTCTCAGTAACCAAATTTAATTGCAAATCACTTCCATGACAAAGCAAGTGTTTGCTATATGTCTTCATATCAGAGGGCCGCCCTAGGAAATCAGAATAGGGTATCTCCAACCTGTCCCCACCCTAACCCTTCCAAAATAGGAATCACTGGCCTGCTCATTGTTCATGGAGCCAATATGTGAGGCCTGAATGGGCCTGTTAACTCTGTATGGTGAACAGTCGCCACCCCTAACCCTGGTCAGTCAGCCAGCGGGCTCAGACCACAAGAGGAACTCTGAGGGGGAATGAGAAGCTGTGGATGATGGGCTGCAAACCCCATTCCATTGCTGGGCCAACGCCTCCAAACATATGCTCTGCCGCCTTCTTAGATTCAACACCTTCCTTAGGAGGAGCTCAGAGGGTTTTTATGATCTTTTCCGAAGAGCCCTTTTCATGCCTGTTCTTCAGACCTGGAGCATCTTGAACTTATCACTTGATGTTACAGAGGGCTAAACAAGCAATGGGAAAAGTGCATTTTCCCTTTATATTAGTTTTTAAGTTAATATATAGAAAAATTGATGTTATTGGTATACAGTTCTATGAATTTTAACACATGTATAGTTTCATGTAATCACCACTACAGTCAGGATACAGACTGTATCAGGATTCATCCCCCCAAACTCCCTCATGCTGCCCCTTTGTAGTTACACACACAACCCCCGCCCCAAAACCCTGGCAACCACTGATGTGTTCTCCATCACTGTAGTTTGGTCTTTTTGAGAAAGTCATGGAAATGGAATCATACAGTAGGTAACTTTGAAACTGGCTTCTCTCACTCAGCATCATGTCTTTGGGATTCATCACATTGTTGTATCTCTCAGTAGTTCATTTTAAGATCCCTTTTTACTTAAGAATTGCTCTCCAATTTTGTTGATTAGTTCTCTAAGCAGGCTTTGTACTAGTGCAGCAACAGTGTAATCTGTGTGCAATGAAATCACCTTTGGTCAAATGACTGACAGTTATTAATGTTTCTCTTATCCAGTTCTTAATCTGTTTCTTCTGGTGAAAAAAAAGTAGAGAGGCAAGAAGTAGATAATAATTTCTAAGCAAGCATTATAGAGTTCTAACACCAGAAAGCAGCACCCCTGACTGCCTGAACTGTTCTCAAATCACTTCTCTCACCACTTGAGAAACCTACCAGGACAGCAGTGGCCAGTGGACTTCTAGACATATGCTTCTTGCCCAGGAACCTCCGTGTGATTCTAGAACCAGTCCCATGCACAGGAATGAGTACAATTGCCTAGAAGGTAACGTTTTAAGGAGTTCTTAAACTGCCCTCCCAGGGACCCCAAAATGTCTTTTACTAAGGTTTAATCATGCCAGAAACTTCTACCATTAGAATCACTCATTCAGGCTAAGGAACTCCAGAAGACCTCTCTAAAAAAAATGCAAACGTATCACTTATAAGGATATCCCATTATGACGTTGGCCCTGAGGGACTGGAACAAAACCTGATTTGAGGCGGTGGCCAGGTCTGGCGTGGTGCTCAGTGCTCAGGACTGGGAACTCCAGCTTAAATTAGAGGTGAGGTCAGGGGATGACCCTGCACGGCCAAGTGGCAGCAGGAGATACTGGGACCCAAGGAGGTGGGCTGAAAAGAGGGGAATGTGTCAAAAGAGGAATTGGGACATGGTAAGAACAGAAGTTGCCTGTTTCATAAGTACACCTGGATCATGCCCTGGTGGGCCCCACTCTTGAGCTGGATCACTAGATGCCTTGTTTGTTGCTGTCTTATCTACCTAGTAAGTCAACACTAAGTAAAAGCTCTGAAACCCAACTCAATAAAAGAGTGTTTATGAATCCAGTGTACTTAACTAAGGAGAAAGGCACCTTCTGATCGCAGGAGAGCTTTCTTTTTTATTCAGTTTCCCCTTCTTTTGTGTTTATAGCCTTTTATCCTTCTCCCCAAAGGCAGGCCACTCTTGAAGTCCTACCTGTAAAAGGAACTTGACTGCCAAGTATCAGAGACTTCAGGTGGAGGGTGAATTGAGTCTGGTTCCTGTGAGGGAGGGGAGTCAGTCTCGGTGGCTGGGCTTAGCCTGGCACTGAGGGCAGTAGGACAACCCTTGCACGCTGCATTTAGGAAGCGAACGCCCCTTCTGCCCGGGGTGAACCAGGGCCCTGGTCTTCTTCACCAGTGTTATTTTACAACTTCCCGCCGCACACAGACACGTACAATTAATGAAGTAACGGTCGGTGTGTCTGCCAGTAACATAGCTAATTTCTGTTAATTAGCCATAGGCCAACAATTAGTAAATTGGTAGACTGTGCTTGAGTTGACACATTTTCAATCTGATGGTTCATAAAAGAGACAGCTGCTTCTTTTATGTATATGTAAGTGGCTCTTAGTGCATCAAAAGAATGTTTAAAACAACAAAGGAATAATCAAAAGTGCCGTTTATCATCTTGGTTTGTAACAGATTCAAACCATATAATGACAGCAGCCTGTAGTTAAATAAGCGGAGCAACAGATGGACGGCAGAGGCACTGGGGCAGGCGCAGTGGCCTTCCTGAGGGCTTCTGGCCACGGCCCCTGTGCTCCAAGCAGGTGTGCTGAGGTGTGGCCCAGGGAGTGGGAGAACTGATCAGTAAGATAGTCCAAACCTTTGCAAAGTAATAGTCACAGAGGAAGTGCTTTCTGAGAAATAACAGAAATAAAGTGCACCTAGGAAGCTAGTTAAATGTTTGAGACTCGAATGCGAATGGGAAAGAAATGCATCTTTAGAGCTGGTGCAGTCGGAGCCTTTCATGTTGAGGCACGAACATTTTCAACCTCCCCTACATTTTTGTTCATCTGATTTTCCACTTCAGTTGTTCATTCTCTATACCCTGCCCGCCTGTGGGACTGCACGCTAATTATCTCATGGTGGTGAGGTTCCAGGTGTGTGTGATTGATTCATGGTCCTGGGTCTGATATAAATGAACAGGTTAATTTCTTGGCCACTGCTTTTGCCTCTATCCCTGGCCACTTGGGCACAAATGAAAGCCATTTGGTCACAAGAGGGTGAGAGGGTGTAGACGAGAATGAATAATCCCATCCTCGACCCTGGAAAAAGAACTGAAAGGATATGATTTACACACACATCAGTTCTACCATCTTTTTGTAGAAACGACAGCATGCTCTTTCCTCACAATCCCACTCTTAAAGTATTTTTAAACTTCAGAATTGGAGTGAGGAACCTAGGCGTTGACACTGGTAAATTGTTCCTAGCTGGCAGTGTGGGAGAAGGTGGGCAGGGCACACTGTCCCTAGTCTAATTTCCCCCCCATGAAGTTCTGAAAGTTTGGTAGGAATAGTTGGTGAATTGAGAACAGTAAACACCCTTTCTTTTACGTGTATTAAAATATTCTTAATGCTTATGACAACTGTGAGGGGTGTTATGAAGAGAGGAAAATATTCACTATCTCCTGAAAAGTTAGCAGGGATAGGGAGTAGATCTTGATTTTTTTCTTCTTTATTTTTAAATTTTTATTTTATATCGGAGTAGGAAATCTTGATTTGACCAGAGAAAAAAAGTGGTTTGAGTTTTCCACTTCTGAGCCATTGATTTGATCTCAAGGGAACACAGCCTTACTGTTGCACAGCTGGGTGCTCACATTATTTTTTATTTATTTATTTATTTTAAAGTGACTGTGAATTCTTTTTTTTTTTTTAATTTATTTTTGGTTGTGTTGGGTCTTCATTGCTGCGCGCAGGCTTTCTCTAGTTGCAGGGAGCAGGGGCTACTCTTTGTTGCGGTGCACAGGCTTCTCATTGCGGTGGCTTCTCTTGTTGCAGAGCACAGGGTCTAGGCGCGTGGGCTTCAGTAGTTGTAGCATGCGGCCTCAGTAGTTGCAGCATGAGGGCCCTAGAGCACGTGGGCTCAGTAGTTGCGGTGTGCGGGCTCTAGGGCATGAGGGCTTCAGTAGTTGTGGTGCACGGGCTCAGTAGTTGTGGCGCACGGGCTTAGTTGGTCCGTGGCATATGGGATCTTCCCGGACCAGGGATCAAACCCATGTCCCCCTGCACTGGCAGGCAGATTCTTAACCACTGCACCACCAAGGAAGTCCCTGGGCACTGACATTAGTAGCAAGAGGCCAATCATATTTTTTCCTTTTGACTCTCCTTTTCTTTTACTTATCATATTTTGTGATTGTCCACATTCTTCAGATTTTTTTCCTGTTATCACGAGCTTGAAAAAGAATGTGGTCAGCTTCCACCCATTTGTATTAATGTAGGAGAGCATTAATACAGCTACAAGAGAAGTAGAGATAAGCCAGAAGTCAAAGAATCAGAGTGTTCCAACCGGAGGAGCCATAGAAACAACTGAGGCCAGCCCTTCACTTTTACACACAGGGAGACAGAGACCCAGAGAGGGAAGGTAGCAGCTCTCATGATTCCCATTCCTGTCCTCTTTCCAGAATGTGATATGTGACTTTATGGCTATATACTTTCCTTTCAAATTATGATTTGTAAAAGTTATTAGTTGCATTCCTGGGGCATGAAGCCAATTAGGTGTTAAGAAGGGATCCAGAGCTGTACAATAGTAGGAAAAGCTAGCCCCAAGCTAAATATTCACCCTGGATGATCAGATCTGGAGTCGACCCTCGCTTGCATTAAGTGTTGGCATTCTCCTAGGTTCTGCCCTTGGCCCTCTTTTCTTCTCTTCAGAGTACCTCCACAGTTAGGGTTGGTCTGTTGGGCAAATATAAGCCTGACTCGGAATTGAAAAGCTACAACTGCAGTTCTTAGGATGTTCCACCTATCTCAGCAGATAATGTATCCCTTGTTCAGTTCAACACCCACCTTTTCACCTGTTCCTCTCTTCACAATTCTTTGCTCTTCCCTTATACCCTGCTGCATTTGTAACCACAACAAAACTTCTGTTTCATTTTGATAAAAAGAAAAATCTTTTCAATCTGTGTCCCCCCCTGTCAGCTATTCCCTTGTCAGCCAAGCCTCTTGAAAGAATTATCCGTACTTGATGTTCTCAATCCTTCCTTTTCATTCACCCCAATGCCAAACTCAACGGACACCTTTTGGTCTTTATTGTAAGGGCTCTTGCTCTGCAGCATTTAACACAGCTCAACCATTCACCTGCTTGAAACTCTTTTCCCTGGTTTTTCTTCTCCAGATTCTCCTACTCCTCTGTTCCTCAAGGATCTTAATTGATAGTAGTTATATCTTGGGTTCACACCCAGCTTAAATCTCCTTTACTGCAATACTTCCCAACCTGTCATCTCTCAGGAAGGGATGGTAAAGCCGGGGACACAGCCAGTGGGCCTAGGGATGGCTCTCTAATGGGAAGTGGACACCGTATCTGCGGGAGTCCATTCTCTCCCCCAGGAATGCGGTGAGATGGAGGAAGCGGACTGCAGGGAACCAGGCTGAGAGGTCGCACAGGCTCAGAGGCTGATGCTACAGTTGTGGCTGTGGGAGTGGATGAGTGACTAGAAGACACTGCCAGGCAGAGGAGCAGGTGTGGGAAATAAAAGCAACACTCCCTGAGAACCAAGGAAGAGATCATGCACTGGGGAGAGATGTGGAGTAGCAGACAGAGGAGGGGAGAGAGGGGAAGAGTTGTGAGAGGAGTAGGAGGGAGACAGGGGAGTGATGAGAGCGAGCACAGGAGACGGCACCCAGACGACTTCGGAGTTTCTGTGAGGTGCTGCTGTGCTTCCTGGACTACGTTTCCGTGTGATTCGCTGTATCCCTGTAATAACCCTCTCTTTTCCTTACCTTATTTTAATGGGTTATTGTTTCTTGCAACCTTTACCCTAAGGTACCTCTTCTTCCACGAACTCCCCGACCTCACCCTCAGTGATCTCATCCACTTTTTTTTTAGTTTAAAATGTTTTTATTCAATGTAATACATGCATATAGTTAAGAAATAAAAGCGTACCAAAGGCTTATAGTGATAAGTAGAAGACCCTATGCCCACCCCTTTCCTGCAGTCACTCTTTGAAGTGTTTCTTAAGGTGTTTACATCAGTCATTTAAAAGAATAAGATTATCCTGCTATTTCTTTTTCTTTTGGTAAAATATACATTGCACAAAATTTACCATTTTAACTAATTTTAAGTGTACAGTGGCATTAAGTACATTCACATGGTTGTACAATCATCAGCACTATCCATCTACAGAAGTTTTTCATCATCTCAAACTGAAATTCTGTATCCATTAAACAATAACTTCTCATTCCCTTCCTCGCCAGCCCCTGGTAACCACTGTTTCTAGGTCTTGTCACTATGAACTTGACTATTCGAGGTACATCATATAAATGGAATCGAACAATATTTGTCCTCTGGTGTCTGGCTTATTTCACTTAGCAAATGTCTTCAAGGGTTGTCTGAGTTGTTATATATATCAGAATTTCATTCCTTTTTAAGGATGAATAATATTGTATTTTATACACACACACACACAACATCATATTTTGTTTATCCATTCATTCATTGATGGACATTTGAGCTATTTGCATCTTTGGCTATTACAAACATGCTGCTATGAACACAAGTGTATAATACCTGTTTGAGTCTCTGCTGTCAGTTCTTTTGGGTATGTACCCAGAAATGGAGTTGCTGGGTCATATGGTAATCCTGTGTTTGCTTTTTCTGAGGAACCACCATGCTGTTTTCCACATTCTACTATTTCTTTTCAAACACTTTTTAAACATCATCTACTGACTTTGTATTATGGTAGCTGAGATCCACCCACTCTTGAAGTATTCTGTAGCCCTTGTGTGCTGATGACTTCCCATCTACATTTCCAGCCCTGACTTTCCCCTGAGCTTCAGGCTTACATTATCCAAATGCTTGCTGGACATCTCCGTGTGGGTGTTAAGCTCAGAGTATCCAAAGCACAATTAAAATGCTTGCTCCTTCCCCTACCCCCAAACTTTCTTTTCCTCTGGTTATTATACTGCCCCTACATCAGTGAATGTCACCAATGTCTACCCAGTTACTCAAACAAGAAACCTGCAGGTTGTCCCAAACTGCTGCTGGACCTTACCATCCAATGGATCACCGAGGCCTGCTGATTTTACCTCTGAAATATTTCTTGGCTCCATTCTCTTTTCTTCTTCCTCACGGTCACTGCCCTAGTTTAGATGTTCATCCTCTATTGATGGAACCACTTGCCGCAGCCTCCTCCTAGCTCATCTCCCTGCCTCCATACTTGCCTCCGTATAATTCTATTGCACGCTGACCTACGCCAGTTTAGTCTCTCACACCGTCAGGTACTTTTCGGTGAATATCAGTAGATTCCAATGACCAGAGGTAGCTGTGTGTTGTAGTCCTCATCCCTCACTATCTCCACACCAGGTGGGACGTTCCACTGAAAACAGGACTCTGACCCAGTTCTGCCAGGCATACATTTATTAGCAGTTAGACATAGTCCTGCTGCCTGTCCTCATAAGATCCATTAAGCCCCACGCAGGAAAGGTTCACCTGAAGCACATTTAACAATTCTCCAGCAGTAGCGTTTTACCTGAACTTCTGGTCAGATCAGGCAACAGACTCGTCCATTAAGTGTCAGGGGGCAGGACCCAATGGATTCCTAGACCTAGAATGCCACTCTGGGATCACCAGTGTTTTAGGCCCCATTCATGCACGGGCAGACAAAAGTGTCAGTCCATAAATCTGGAACACCATTTATTTAACCAGTGAAAGTTTGTTTCTATATATATATTTTTTCACATCTTTATTGGAGTATAATTGCTTTACAATGGTGTGTTAGTTTCTGCTTTATAAGTGAATCAGTTATACATATACATATGTTCCCATATCTCTTCCCTCTTGCATCTCCCTCCCACCCTCCCTATCCCACCCCTGTAGGTGGTCACAAAGCACCGAGCTGATCTCCCTGTGCTATGCAGCTGCTTCCCACTAGCTAGCTATTTTATATTTGGTAGAGTATATATGTCCATGCCACTCTCTCACTTCGTCCCAGCTTACCCTTCCCCCTCTTCGTGTCCTCAGGTCCATTCTCTATGTCTGCATCTTTATTCCTGTCCTGCCCCTAGGTTCTTCAGAAGCATTTTTTTTTCTAGATTCCATATATCTGTGTTAGCATACGGTATTTGTTTTTCTCTTTCTGACTTACTTCACTCTGTATGACAGACTCTAGGTCCATCCACCTCACTACAAATAACTCAATTTCGTTCCTTTTTATGGCTGAGTAGTATTCCATTGTATATATGTGCCGCATCTTCTTTATCCATTTATCTGTCGATGGACACTTAGGTTGCTTCCATGTCCTGGCTGTTGTAAATAGTGCTGCAGTGAACATTGTGGTACATGACCCTTTTTGAATTATGGTTTTCTCAGAGTAATAGCCACTACAGAAATGAGCAAACCCTCTACTGTAGATTTACGTAGACTGGTTGAAGCTTTCCAGTAGCTGCATCTGGAGTGTGGACTCATAATTAGAGTCTTCCAGATGCACACTAAGCACTGCTAGAATGTGTTCCTCTTTGAGGTGCTTCAGATATTAACCATCCCTAGAGTATATGTATATATGTTCATGTACACATATAGGTGTGTGTGTGTCTCGCACTGTCTGTGCTGAGTTTTGTCTGTGTTTGTTTGTTTGTTTGTTTTTTGGCCGGGACGCATGCAGCATCTTAGTTCCCAGACCAGGGATCGAACCCTCACCCCCTGCAGTGGAGGCACGGAGTATTAACCACTGGACCGCCAGGGAAGTCCCTGTGCTGAGTTTTTTTAAAGTAAATTTCAGGCTATATAACAAATCTCCCCTCCCATGTACATCTGTCCATATTGTTCCCCTGCATAAAACCCTTCCCTTTCATGGTTCCCTGTTGCCTTGTATGTCCTTCAAGTGACATACAAGGCCTTGTCAGACCTGCCCCTTACCACTTTCTTTTCTGCACTTTACACTCTAGTCTAGAATTACCAAGCTGCTTTTAGTGAAGCCCACCAATGATGCTCTCCCCACCTGCCTAGCCCACCTTTCCCACTTTCCTTCACCTGGCTAACTCTTACTTATCCTCTATGAATCAATTCAGGCATCAGCCCTTTCAAGAAGCCTTCCCTGGAACCCGATTCAGAGTTAAGCTTGTTTATTTTATTTAACATATGAATAACACTTATTATGTGCCAGGAACTATTCTAAGTACTTTTCATCCTAATGACAACTCTATGAATTAGGTTCTATTATTATCCCTCTTTTCAAATGAGGAAACTGAGGCACATAGAGGTTTAACTTGTCCAAATTCACGCAATTGATATATGGCAAAGTCACACTTCAAACCCAGGCTGTCTGGCTCCAGAGTCTGTGCTTATAGAAATCCGTATGCTATGCTCTGTATTTCCATAGCACGGTACGCATACCTCTATCTCATCATTTAGCATGACAGTTTGAAATTCTTTCTTTGGGTATGTGTCTGCTGCTTCGCCATCAGGGTATTAAAGCTCAGTAGTCTCTGAAGTATGGTATAATGGTTAGATCATGCTGTTTGGAATTAGACATACCTGGGGTTAAGTCATGCGGTTTGGAATTAGACATACCTGGGGTTAAGTCCCACCTCTGCTCTGTACTAGCTGTGTTACCTTAGGCAAATTATTTAACCTTTCTATGCTTCCTTTTCCTAATGTGTAAATTGGGAATACGAATACCTCACAGGGCAATGGAAAGAATGAAATGAGATGATGTATCTAAAGCACTTAGCAGTGGGTCTGACATAGTAAAAAACAAAGCAAAACAAAAAAGTCTGGTAATGCTTGATTATCACAACTAGTTATTATTATCTCTGCATCTCTAGCAACTACCACAGTGCTTGGAAAATAGACATTTGAGAAATACTTGTTGAACTGAACTATTGTGGAAATCTTTAGACTGACATAGATATCTAAAGTGTATCTTAGTGTGTACGACTTCAGAAATGGTCCCCCATAGTTAAGCAGGATGTGCCACCTCACTTTGCTGGGGCACCCTTAAGAGTTTTACCTCCGAAGGGTAGATAGCCCTGGAGCTATCCAGTCATATAACTAATAAGCATATCATTCTGGTCCTTGCAGCCATTAGTTTTACTCTAGCTGAAGCTCAGATAGGATAGCTCATCACTTTGAAGTGAGTCTTGTTATCCCAAGTCATCTCATCCTTCAAAATGAAAGAGAACTCCATTTAGTTTCCTTTTCTTAGAACAAGGGCTTCAGAACTCCCCAGGGCTATCCATTCTCGTAGGATCTCTGACCTTTTCGGTCAGAGATGCAAATTTCCTTCCCAGTATCCCAGAGCTTTGATCCCTTCTGTTATAAATGTCACTTGTCAAATGAATGAAAAATACAGTTATCAGACATGCTCAAGTCACCTTTGGATAGTGTTGTGACAGAAAATGTCTCAGGTATCAATTAAGTACCCATCTTTTTGCACCCAAGGGCAGTAGAAGATGCTACTTGAAAAGCTGAAATAAACATATATATCACATCCAGATAATAATACAACCCCCCAGAATACTAAGGGAATGGAAGCTCCTAAGGCAGAATCTTTTGGTTAACTTAGGGCTAAGGAGAAACCTCATTTGGGTTCAGGTGGCCAATCTTTCTACAATATCTGAACCCACTTTCCTCCATAAAGGAGGACAGTCTAATGACCACCGATTATTTCTTCCATGCGGATCTTGCAAGATCTCTAGGCCAATCACTTTTCAGAATTTTAAGTAGAGAGACAAAGTGGAAGAAATTGAACTGACTTTGTATTGTTGATGAAAAAAAATCAATAGTCTGTGAACGGAATGGAAAATTTTATTCAAGCCAACCTGAGGATTATAACCTGGGAGACAGTCTCTCAGAGAGCTCTGAGAACTGTTCTGCCCATTAGAGGTCAAAGCACAGTTATATCCATTTTTGAGACAAAGGGTTATACATCAGACGTATTGATAGTTCACACAATTCAGATCTGCACGTACAAAGTAGTGGGTCATTGTGACCCCTTACAGGGTTAAGAAGGAATGTTATCCCCTAAGGAGTTATCGAGTAGTGTGTCATTGTGGCCTCTTACAAGATTAAGAAGGAATGTTGTCTCCTAAGAAGTGATCTTGCTGGTACCAGGAGAACATTGCTCTTTATGGTTGAGCAGGTATTTCTGCCACTGGGGAGGTCTGGTTGGTGCATAATGCAGATGCACAATGCACACTAGAGGGGAGGGAGGAGGCCAGAGGGTAGAGAAAAATTTTATGTTTACATTTTTCTTGACTTGCCTTAAAATGTGAATTTTTATTTCATCAGTATTAATCCTGGTCATAGCCTATAATCTGGCAGTTTGATTAAACCTCTGATTGTTATGTTATCATTTTTCTCTTTTTTAGAAGAACCCCACCACCTAACACACAAAAACGTCCAACTAGCTGAGGGTTCTGGATTCTCAAGTGCTAAGGGAATAATGACTGGAGTGTGGGTTGGTCAGGAGAGGCTGCCTGGAGAAGGTCTCCAGCCGGATGGTGAAGGGCTGGTAGAATTTCGATGGCAAGGGCTTCCCCGAGTTGAGGAAGAGGGGTTGGGCACGAGCCAGAGCACACAGCGCCTGTAATAAACTAGAGGCGAGGCTAGCGGTTTTATGCTTAGAGCAAAGCCTGGAATTCCCCTCTCTTTTTCTGTCCAGATGGTCAGAAATAAACCACGGAGGTTCCAGAAACACAGAGATCGGAAATGTTCACTCTAGGAAAGTGCACTGGGCCAGAAGTGAAGAGCTGTGATCTCTGATCCTGGTCCTACCACCGATTTGTCCCATAATGGTGGGCAGTTCGTGTAAAGCTTTTTTAGACCATTTTCTTGCCAGTTAGATAGAGATAGATATATGATCAGACTACCACACGGAGTTGGTGGGAGGATTCAGTGAAAGCTTACAAATATCCATCAGATAGAAGTTACTGAGATACTATTATTAAAATGTACCAGTGGAGACACTAGTACAGCTCTTCCTTCCATTCCCGTTGGCCTCTTTAGCCAACACTCAACATGAATTTCACGAGAGGTTGCTGGTTGCCTTTCTAAAAACATATTTAACCAGTTTCTTCATGCTACTCAAAATTTGAAGGTCGAAATTCTAAACTTTGTAACAATCTAAAAAGGAATTTAAGGCAATCTTATGACACTGTTGTGGAGGTTCCAGGCTTCCTCTTATAATGCATGGAAGGTGTTAAAGCAACTGTTCTCTTTGACTAGTCCAGAAAAATCCTCCTTCCTTCATCTCCTTGAATCTAGCCTGCATATCTGAGAGAATTCTGATTATAGTTTATACAGTATAACATTGGTGCCTAAGGGCCATTCCCTTAGCCATTCCCTTTACACCTGTGTTGAATGAAGGGGTTGGTGGAAGTTCAAATCTGTGTGTTAACATATGACTTTAATTGGAGACTGAAGATGACCGCTTGTTAATAATTTGGCATATGAATCATTTAAAAAACAAAACACTTCTGGTGAAGAGAGGTGCTAGAATTCATCCTCATCCCCTCCTCCTGAATGTGTATTTTACATAAAATCACACAGATTTTCTTAACAAGTTTAACAGTGTGCTATAACATAATTGAAATATTATACCAGAAGCATTGTCAATGCTAAGTACTCTCCAATTTATAATGCATGAATAAATTCTCTAAAACTCTTGAGAAGAGTATCCATTTTCCCAGCTAAATAATCTTTAAGTTCAAAAGGTAAAATGAATATTTCTTCTTATATGAAATATGGCATATATGTGGGAGTAGAGTTTTGATAAGCATTTGTGAACTCCCTGCTGGTTGATTTAAAAACCTCCTTGGCAATCACATGGCAACTAAGGATACTATGCCCCCTTCTACCTAGGGGCCAAGACATGGTGTCTGCAGAATTATGTATCCATTAAGGTAACATTAGCTCTGTCATTTTCAACATATGGCATCCAAGGTCACCCTGGATGCTGGCAACCAGCCAGTAGATGGGAAAAGAGAAAGAGTAGAGAAGGCATGTGCGCTTCTTAGACTGGCCTGAATGTCACCCACACCCCTTCCACCAACATTCCGTGAGCGAAGGTTTGTCAGAAAGGCCCCACCTAGATGCAAAGGGAACTGAGAAATGGTAGTTCCTGTCTACAGAGCCACTTCCCAACCACAACTCAAGCATGATGGAAGGGCAATACAGATATTTGGAGGCTAGCTAAGTGACTTTGGCGCAGTTGTACTGTGGCAGTTACTAATTTCTTGTCTCAGCTCCAAAATCTCCAGACCCTGCTTTGTGATGCTGGCAGTAGGGCACTACAAACCACATTTCTGCTTTGTTGTCTGACTCTATGTTAGGTTCTGCTAATAGGGGGCAGTAGAGGGAGACAGCAAAGCTGGAGAAGGAAGAGACTTACTCCTACCTGTTTGCTTACCGTGGGTTTTCCTGTCTGCTTGTCGTGGTTCCTGTATCACCACAGCCTTGCGTCGTCACCGTGGAAACAGCAGTGTCTTCCTATAGCATCAGCTGTATCTGGTTGCAGTTTTTCCACCACCTGGAAGAATCAGCCCCATTGTGTCTGCTGAGAGACACCACCAACCATCTTGTGCCCCCCTCTTCAGAAGTCTGGGTCCAGCGCCACAGGGACCTTCCTCCAAGCTCAGAGGTCTCAGTACCAGTTGGCAAGTGCCCACTTTTCAGAAGTCTGAGGTTTAGCTCCAGGGACCCCCTCTCCCAAGTTTTAGTAATTCAACCTCTTCTCTCCCCCTGCCCCCCGCCCCCGCGCCACCTGCCCTGCTGCCTGAGGGTAATAGCTGCTTCCTGCAGTTTTTACCTTTGTGAAACCTTAGAGCAGCACTATCCCATAGAAATATAATGTGAATACTAGTTTTTAATTTTCTAGTAGCCACATTAAAAAAAAGTAAAAAGAAATGGTAAAATTAATTTTAATGATATATTGTGTATAACCCAATCTGATCTTTCATTTTAGCATATGATCACTGTAAAAACTATTGAGATATTTTGATATGAAGTCTTTGAAATCTGGTGTGTATTTTACACTTACAGCACATTTCAATTTGGAGGATAAATTTCACCAGAAATACTTGGTCTGCCTTAGATTTCATAAAATTTACAGTTGAAAATATAGATTCACCAGCTCACGTTGTTCCAAACATACATAAAAGCTTTCTAATAACTGAATTGAGTATCAATCTGTAACTTTTTATTTGGAAAAAATTGTGCACTCACAAGAAGTTGCAAAAAATACTACAGAGAGGTTCTATGTACCTACCACCCGGCTTCCCCCATTAGTGACATCTTCCGTGATTATAGTCATTGTCAAAACCAGAAAATTAATTGGCACAACACAATTAAGTAGATTACAGACCTTAATCAGATTTCCCCAGTTTTGATATGCACTTATTTCTTGGTATGTCTTTGTGATTATATGGCATTTCATTGCTTGTAGAGATTTGTATAACCACTTCACCACCACAATCAAGAGACAGAACTCTTCCATCACTACAAAGGATATTCCTCATGCTGCCCCTTTATTGTTACTTCTCCCCTCCCCTACAGTGAGCCCCTGGCAACCACTTATATGTTCTCCATCTCTATAATTTTGTCCCAGAGTAATGGAAATAAAAACAAAAATAAACAAATGGGACCTAATTAAACTCAAAAGCTTTTGCACTGCAAAGGAAACCATAACCAAAACAAAAAGGCAAGCCACAGATTGGGGGAAAATATTTGCAAATGATGTGACCGACAAGGGATTAGTCTCCAGAATTTACAAACAGCTCATGCATCAAAACAAACAACCCAATCAAAAAATGGGCAGAAGACCTAAATAGACATTTCTCCAAAGAAGACATACAGATGGCCAAGAGGCACATGAAAAGACGTTCAGCATCGCTAATTATTAGAGAATTGCAAATTAAAACTACAATGAGATGTCACCTCACACCAGTCAAAATGGCTATCATCAAAAAATCCACAAACAATAAATGCTGGAGAGGGTGTGGAGAGAAGGGAACCCTCCTACACTGTTGGTGGGAATGTAAGTTGGTGCTGCCACTATGGAGAACAGTATGGAGGTTCCTTAAAAAACTAAAAATAGAGCTACCATATGATCCTGCAATCCCACTCCTGGGCGTATATCCAGAGAAAACCATAATTCAAAAAGATACATGCACCCCAATGTTCATTGCAGCACTATTTACAATAGCCAGGACATGGAAGCAACCTAAATGTCCATCAACAGAGGAATGGATAAAGAAGATGTGGCACATATATACAATGGAATATTACTCAGCCATTAAAAAGAATGAAATAATGCCACTTGCAGCAACATGGATGGACCTAGAGATTGTCATACTGCGTGAAGTAAGTCAGACAAAGAGAAATATCATATGATATCACTTCTAAATGGAATCTAAAAAGAATTGATACAAATGAACTTACAAAACAGAAACAGACTCACAGATTTAGAGAAGGAACTTAGGGTCACCGGGGGGAAGGGTGGGGAGAAGAGATAGTTAGGGAGTCTGGGATTGACATGTACACACTGCTGTATCTAAAGTGGATAACCAACAAGGACCTACTGTATAGCACAGGGAACTCCGCTCAATATTATGTAACAACCTACGTGGGATAAGAATTTGAAAAAGAATAGATACATGTATATGTATAACTGAATTACTTTGCTGTACACCTGAAACTATCACAACATTGTTAATCAACTATACTCCAATATAAAATTTTAAAAAATAAATAATTCCTTAAGAAAAAGAATGTTATATAAATGTCATCCTATAGTATGTAACGTTTTGAAATTGGCTTTTTCTTTTTTCCACTCAGCATAATGCCCTTAAGAGCCATCCAAGTTGTTGGGTATATCAGTGGTTTGTTCCTTTTTATTGCTGAATAATATTCCATAGTATGGATGCACCACAATGTGTTTGACCACTCACCTGTTGAAGGACATTTGGTTTGTTTTCAGATTTCAAGCTGTGTAAGCATTTGAGTATAGGTTTTTGTGTGAGCCTAAGTTTTCATTTCTCTGGGATAAATGCCCAGGAGTGTGATTGCTGGGTCATAGGTAACTCTATGTTTAATTGTCAGAATGATTTTCAGAGTGGCTGTACCGTGTTTCATTCGGACCAACAGTGATAGCGAGATCCAGTTTATTGGCATCCCTATCAACATTTGGTGTTATCAGTGTTTAATTTTAACCATTTGAATAGGGATGTAGTCTCATCTCATTGTTCTTATTTGTGTTTGCCTAATGACTAGTGATGTTGGACAACTTTTCATGCATTTATTTGCCATCTGTATATCATTTCTGGTGAAGTGTCTGTTCAAGTCTGTTCCCATTAGAAAATTGGGTGGTTGGTTTCTTACAGTTGAGTTTTAAGAGTTCTTGATATATTCTGTAGACAAATCCTTTGTTAGAGATGTGATCTGCATATATATTCTCCCAGTCCATAGCTTGTCTTTTTATCTTCTTAACAGGGTTTTTCACAGAGCAAAACTTTTTCATCCTAAGGAAGTTCAATTTATTGATTTTTTTCTTTTATGTATTGTGCTTTTAGTGTCATGTGTAAGAATTCTTCACCTAACCCTAGGTCATGAATATTTTCTGCTATGTTTCATTCTAAAATTTTATAATTTTACATTTAAATCTGTGATCCAATTTGAGTCAATTTTTATGTAAATTATGAGGTTTAGGTCTAGGTTTATTATATTATACTTTTGCCTATGGATGTCCAATTTTACCAGCACCATTTGTTGAAAAAAATAACCATGTTTCTGGGGTCCCATAACCATCGAGGTTCAATGGTTCACTGGATGGACTCACAAGACTCAATAGCAGGCTTTACTCACAGCTAAGGTTTATTACATCAAAGGATACAGACCAAAAGTGATAGGAAAAATATATGCATTCAGTAGAGTTCAGAGAGGTCATCTGAACCATCTGAAGCCACACAAGGATGTGCTTTCTCTCTATCAGTGAACTACAGGTGTGGAATAACTTTGCCCAGGGAAGCCTGTTCAAGACTCGGGATCTGCGGCTTTTCTGTGTAGGGGAACAGCTCTGTCATGGCAGTCTGGTGAAATTGATCACATAGGCAAAGGCTTGACTGCAGTGTATCTGAGTCTTAGCAGAACTCCTTGTGATCCACTTGGAACACAAGAGGATGGGAGGCACTTTTTGTTTTGTGGTCACCCCTTTCCGGTATGTAGGACAGGGAGCATGGGTTGCTGCTACATTTGGCTACTCTTCCTTTCATTCTCCATGTAAGTAATAATCTGAATCCATAAAGGGCTCGTTGTGTTTTTATTGGCCATTGGCGTCAGACCTTAGTCTTTCCTCACGCTCCACTGAATTGCTTTTTCATCTTTATAAAATATCAGTGCGTATATTTATGTGAGTCAATTCTTTTCAACAGCTTTGTTGGGGTATAACTGACATACAGTAAACTGCACATGTTCAAAGCACACAATTAAGTTTTGACATATGTATACACCTATGAAACCATCAGCACAGTCGAGATGATGAACATACCGCAAAGTTCCCAAGTGCCCTCTGTAATCCCTCCTTCCCCTCTGTCTCCAGGCAATCACTGATCTGTTTTCTGTCATTTTAGGTTAGTTTGCATTTTTTAGAATTTATATTTGAATCATACATTGAATCATATATCTTTTTTCCAGCTTCCTTTGTTGAGCATAATTATTTTGAGATTCACCCATGTTGTTGCATATATCAATAGTTCATTCCTTTTTTTTTTTTTGCTGAGTAATATTTCACTGTGTGGGTATATATACAACTAATTGTTTACCCATACACCTGTTGATGGATGTTTGGATTTCCAGTTTTTAGCTATTGCAAATAAAGCTTTTATGAACATTTGTGTACAAGACTTTCTATGGATAATGTTTTCTTTTCTCTTGGGTAAGTATCTATGAGAGGAGTGGCTGAATCATTTCATAGGTGTATGTTAAACTTTTTTAAAAACTACCAAACTGTTTTACAAAGTGGTACCATTTATATTACCACCAGCCATGTGATAGAGTTCCAGTTTATTGGCATCCTCAGCAACACTTGGTATGGCGATTCTTTTTAATTTTACCCATTCAAATTGATGTGTAGTGTTATTTCATTTTGGTTTTAGCTTGCATTTACCTAACGATCAGTGATGTTGAAACTCTTTTCATGTGCTTATTGGCCATCTGTATATCTTCTTTGGTGAAGTGTCTATTCAAATCTTTGGCCCATTTTATATTGATTGGGTTGACTATTTTCTTATTTTTGAGTTTTTAGAGTATTTTATATATTCTGGATACAAATCCTTTATCAGATATATGCTTTGCAAACATTTTCTTCCAGTCTATGAATTGTCATTCTCATTATCTTAACAGCGTTTTTCAAAGAACAAACGTTTTTAATTTTTGTGAAGTCTAACTTATCAATTTGTTTTTAATGGCTTATGCTTTTGGTGTCATATCTAAGAAATCATTGCCTAACCCAAGGTCATGAGATTTTTCTCCTAAATTTTCTTCAAGAAATTTTGCAGTTTTAGTTTTTATATTTAATACTGTGATCCATTTTGTGTATGGTACAAGGTATTAATCCAAGTTATTTTTTGCATATGAACATCTAGTATTTCCAGGACCATTTATTGAAAAGGTTATTCTTTTTCTAATGAACTGCCTTTACACCTTTGTAAAAAAAAAATCAGTTGTCTATATTTGTGTGAGTATATTTCTGGGCTCTCTGTTCTCTTCCATTAATATATTTTTCTGTTTGGACATCAATCCCACACTGTCTTGATTATAGTGTAGCTTTATAATACTTTTTTTTTTTTTTTTTTTGGCTGCACCGCGCACATGGCTTGCAGGATCTTAGTTCCCTGATCAGGGATTGAACTCGGGCCCGGCAGTGAAAGTGCCAAGTCCTAACCACTGGACTGCCAGGGAATTTCCTATAATACATCTTAAAATCAGGTAGTGTTAACCTTCCAAATGTGTTCTTTTCTCAAAGTTGCTTTGACAATTCTAGGTCATTTGTATTTACATATGAATTTTAGAATCAGCTTGTGATTTTCTATAAAAATTCCTGCTGGGAATTTGAAAGGAATTATATTGAATCTGTAAATCAATTTGGGAAGAATTGTTATCTCAACAATATTGAGTCTTCTGACCCATGAATAAGGTATAAATATCACTATTTAGATTTTCTTTAATTTCTCCCAGCAAAGCTTTATAGTTTTCAGCATACAGGTTTTGCACATCTTTTCTTGACCAAATGCTTTGGCCAGAACCTCTAGTACCGTGCTGAATATAAAGAGTGAGAATGGACATCTTGATTTATTACTGATCTTCTTATAGGGAAAGCACTCAGTCTTTCACCAATAAGTATGATGTTAAGTATAGGTTCTTCATAGATGCTCTTTATCAGGTTGATGAAGTTCCCTTCTGTTCCTAGTTTGCTGAGAGTTATTATCAGTAATGGATGAAAGAGCTGTGAAGTGGAAGCTTTGGACCTCACCTACCTTAGTCAGAATTGTTCTGTTTTATGTTTTATGTGTGGATATTCTCTGTGAACTTTGTTTGCAAAATGAATTCAACTCCTAATAAGAAAAAAAAGTTTGAATAACACTACTTTATACAATAAGTAAATGTATTAGTCAGGGTACTCCAGAGAAACAGAGCCAGTAGGATAGATAGATAGATAGATAGATAGATAGATAGATAGATAGATAGATAGATAGATAGATATGTGTGTGTGTATAATATATATAATGAGGAATTGGTTCACAATATTACGGAAGTGAGAAGTCCCAAGATCAGCCATCTGCAAACTGGAGACACAGGAAAGCCAGTGGTATAATTCTTAGAGAATGGATGAATTCCAGTCCAAGTCCGGAGGCCTGACAACCAGGTAAGCCAATGGTGTAAAATCTCAGTACAAGGGCAGAAGATCAATGTCCCAGCTCATTCAGGCAGACAAGAAGCAAAACGGGTGAATTCTTCCTTCCACCTTGTGTTCTATTCAGGTCCTCAATGGATTGGATGATGCCCACATTGGGGAGGGCAGTCTACTTTAGTGAGTCCACCAATTCAAATGCTCATCTCATCCGGAAACACCCTCATAGACACACCCAGAAACGATGTTTAATCTGGGCACCCCTTAGCCCAGTCAAGTTGACACATAAGTTAACCACCACAGTAAGTTATTGAAAAATTGAATATAAATTTAACTTTTTATTTTCCAATGAACTAGAAACACATAGGGAAATCTTTTGAAAGAATATTCCTGCATTCTTTGTAAAATCTAGAGGATTCCTAGGCCATGCTTGAAAACGCTGATTCTGGGAATTCCCTGGCGGTCCAGTGGTTAGGACTCCGCACTTTCACTGCCAAGGGCGCAGGTTCAATCCCTGGTCAGAGAACTAAGATCCTGCAATACGTGCGGTGTGGCCAAAAAAACAAAACGAAATGAAACAAATGCTGATTCTGCAGCCTCTTAGAAGAAGTAGAGTTGTAAGACTGAGAGGGAACTTTCCAGAGAAGACTGATCTAACCTTCTGCCCCCAGGGATTGTAGTAGTGCTGGGGAGAAGGTGTGGCGAGTCTAGAGAAGGACATTTTCCCATTTCTCTCACTGTTCTATATCTTAGGAACAAGGCATAAGTTCTGCACAGCCTTGGATTCCCTTGGGATTACAGGCTGCTTGCGGGCAGGAACTGTATTACTTTCTTTTCTGTAGCTCCTTCAGCTGTCTCTCACAGTTCTTTAAACATCTCATGTGCTAAATGAGTAAATAAATGATAGGTGGGCGGACACCTTTTCCTTCCTACCATCTCTTGCCCCTTACGTTTTGAGCTCACTCGGCCCAGCTCTAGACAGACTTGTGAAGCAGATCGAGTTTGTCTTTGGTGCCCTTTGCCCACCACGTGTTGCTGTCTCCTGAGTGCCCGGTGTGTCCTCCTACTCGTGATTGTTTCACTCTCAAATCCCAGCAAGGCCTGTTCTTCACAGGCAGCATCCCATGCCTCATCTGAGCTTCCTCATTATGTGTCCTGTCTTGCTTTCTTTAACGATTCCACAGAGTTAGGGTCAGGCCACCTAGTGGATGAAGATTACAGAGAAGAGAGCCTTCAGACTCTTGCCTCAGCATGCAACTAGGGTATCCACAGCACTCTCCTCCCTCTCTCATCACCTCCAAGCACCGAGCCCACCCATGGTGGACAGTACTTACCCACCTCCCAAGCCCCCTTTCCCCTCTCTGAGAACAGTTTTGTGTGATCCTGGGGTAGTTTGGTTTTTAAGGGCAGGTAAGCCACAAAAATAGAGCAAGCCCTTCTTGGATCACCGTGTCTCCCACTGCTCATTGTTCAAAGTTCCTGTTTTCCAAGTTGATATATTGAGAAAAGTATAAGCTTCTGCCAGAGCATCCATTTCTTTCCATGTGTGGGTTATCCTGTCCTATCTTGGCTCATAGGAAATAAAGGAAACAAACTATTTTGTTTCAGTTAGGGAGAATCAGTATTAAGGATTTACTCCTTCCTTTGTTTGTTAAACAAATCATCATCATGCGCCCACTATATACAAATAGATTATGATAACAGGGACTTCCTTAGATATCGGTTTGTTTTCTGTTTACTCCATCAGCAGAATTCTTCAGGGAAGCTTGAAGAACTGTAAATGGCTCACTAACAAAAGCAAACAACACTCAAACATTTAAAATTAGGCAACTTTCAAACTACCATCCACACATGTTTCCAGGTTTCATTTAAAAGCAAAACCAACTTGAGTACCAGGTGTGAACTTAAAGTAATAGGATTGTTATCTTCTAAAAATAAACCTGAGAGGGTGTACCCGTCCGAAGACATAATCTCCCAGCTAGTGTAGCCATCTTGAGAGTCCGAGCCCTTGTTCTATTGGTGTGGCCACAACTACTTGTCTTTTGGGACTAAAATTAGACCTCACCTCCTCCTTCAGGGAGCCGGCCCTCACCCTCAAGTCTGGGTTTGATGCTCTTCTTCTGGGCTCCCTGAGTGTCCTGTGCTTACATCTATCAAAGCACTTATCACACTGGATTGTATGTCTCCCTTATCTGAAGGTAGGGAAGATGTCTTGTTTGACTTTGTATCCCTGGGGCCAAGCAGTTGCTCAGTAAATATTTGTTAACTGAAAAAAGTCTCTGCGTCAGATTTTTGGACCATCTTCAACGATAGCAAATCTTTCTTCTTTTACTGGAGAATGTGATTTTTGGCAAACAGATGTTATTCGGAAACATGTTGGGCAAATCAGGTATTCATCAAACTGAATAACACTGTCTATTTAAAAATGAGCTGTGATCACAATGTATTGACTACTTTTCTTCTGCGATTCATAAACTGGCTCTGAAAACAATTCCAAAGAAGGAATTGCAAAAGGTTTTGACCAATAGAAGCTTCCCAGGGCAATATCTTTGAAAGACTGTGTTCCTTTATATGTTTAAGTTGGAATATGTGTTTAGAGAAAAATCAAACAAATATTTGTCCTGAAAATTATCGAACACCTACTCCAGGGAGCAGAGCATGGCGTTTCGAGGTTAAGAGCATTACTCTGGAGCTGGACTGCTTGGGTTCCAATCCTGCCTCTGCAGCTAAGTTAGCTGTATCGTCTTGGACAAGTTACTCAACCTGTTGTTTCCTCATCTGTAAAATGGGGATAGTACCTCCCACATAGAGTCACTGTGAGGATTAGTTGAGTTAATCACATCAAGTGCTTAGAATATAGGGCCCGGTACATAGTAAGTGCTCACTAAGAGTTGTTATTATCATTGTTATCTTTATGATCATAACAATGTTTGAGGCACTGTATTAGAAAATACTAAAGATAATACTTTTTTTAAAAAGACCTATCCCTTCCCTCAGGAAGTTCACAGTATAATGGGAAATACAGACATGTAATTTATGTTATCATACGACTTGATGGGTGCTCTCAGAAATGCCAACTGTCATGATGGCAGGAACAGCTGACATGGGGAAGGGTCTAGTATCGAGAGCATCTCAGTACAGCTCTATAAGCACCAAATGCCCTCCACTCCATTCAGAACATTGTGTCCTGAGAATAGAAGTGTCAGTACGACCAGATATTGATGTTCATGGTAGTGATGAGAACAGAAGGACCTGAGAGTAGAGATCACACTTTTTTACTAAAATACTTCCATTTTTTTAAAAAACAAAGGAATGGTATGCGGTGTCAGTTCCTTTGAAAGTATTCAGTGCTCCTTACTTCACTCCGAATAGGAATCCGTCTGGACAGAGAATTCATAGACTCGATCATCAATATGTCTCTCTGTTTAAAAAAAAATTGGTTCCAGTTTCAAAAACTAAGATACAGTGTTGCTCTGATCCTGAAAGAATGGAATAATCTGGAAGGATTTGCCATTTTACCAAGAGAGTTTAGAGGTTTACTATGGATTAGAATTGCACCAATATTTAAGAATAGTAACATTAAATAATGGTATAATTTACACTTGGGGATGCATTGTTTCATTACTGTATCATTTCTTTTACTGTGCAGAAATTAGTTTTTTCAATTAAAATATTGGTTGCCTTTTTTTAAACCAGAGTTTCCCTCTTTCAGAAATAGTTATAAAAATGACAATTTATGTTGCAATCAGTTATTTTGTATGATTCATGAAGAAACACTTTAAAAATAACTTTGTAATAAAGACAGAAAACTGTTTCTTTACGATTGTGATTCATCATAATTACTTTTGAACATTTGGTAAATCCTATTTCGGGTAATTTTTAAGAAGTACTTTAAAACTCTTTCAGAGTCTGTTTAAGGCCCTCCTTTATGAATTCTGCAAAAGCTTCACTTTGTGAACAAAATGGGCTTGAGGTAATAAGCATAATGTGAGACAAGGTGGTTATATGTGTTTCTGCCCTCTCCTCATCTTTTCAGTTTCCCTTCTGAGAAGTTGAAAGTCAAGGGATTATTTTGGGGAATTAAAGTAATTGCAAAGAGAAACAGCATGAGCCTGCAACCTTTCCACCATGGCATGTTCTGTGCTTCTGGGCCCAAGGGGCAAGCAAGAGGTGCCAATTCTTAAGAGACCTGTGATGGAGCCACAGACGTGTTTTCTTAAGAAAGGGAGAGAGAATACGGCAGTGGTAACTGGAGCCGAGTGCTATACTTGGCATTTGTTCCAGGTTTGCTTAGTTGAACTGAATTTCCTGCTTATGGGCAAGATAACCATTCCGAGTTGTACAGAACGAGCACACAGCTGTCATCTTCATTTTGCCCCAAAGGCTATTAACAGTTGGTCCTAAAGTGAAGGATTTTATTCTGTTACAGGGATCATGAGTAGAGCAATCATAAAGTGTATTGATGTTGGGAAGAAAATCTGCGTTCTGAGCATGTGTATGATTAACACCCTTATTGGACACTAATAATGCTGAGAGTTTCCAACCTCACCTGGAACTTCCTAAGGGTTGTGAAAATGAATTTTTCACCACTACAGCTACTATAATCCCTGGTGCACTTCTTTTTTTAAAAAAAATTTCATTTATTTAACTATAGTTGATCTACAATATTGTGTTAGTTTTAGGTGTACAGCTTCAGATTCTTTTCCATTATAGGTTATTACAAGATATTTAATATAGTTCCCTGTGCTATACAGTAAATCCTTGTTGTTTGTCTATTTTATATACAGTGATGTGTATCTGCTAATCCCATACTCCTAATTTATCCCTCCCCCTCCCCTTTCCCCTTTGGTAACCATAGGTTTGTTTTCTATGTCTTTGAGTCTGTTTCTGTTTTGTAAATAAGTTGATTTGTATTAATTTTTTAGATTCCACAAATAAGTGATATTATATAATATTTGTCTTTTTCTGCCTGACTTCTTTCACTTAGTATGATAATCTCTAGGTCCATCCATGTTGCTGCAAATGGCAGTATTTCATTCTTTCTTACAACTGAGTAATATTCCATTGTATATGTGTGTGTGCGTGTGTGTGTGTGTGTGTGTGTATACACATATATGCCACATCTTTTTTATCCATTCATCTGTCGATGAACACTTAGGTGTCCATGTCTTTGCTATTGTGAATAGTGCTGCTATAAACATAGGCATGCATGTATCTTTTCGAATTAGAGTTTTGCTCTTTTCCAGATGTATGCCCAGGAGTGGGATAGCTGGGTCATATGGTAACTCTATTTTTAGTTTTTTAAGGAACCTCCAGACTGTTTTCCATAGTGGCTGTACCAGTTTACATTCCCACCAATAGCGTAGGAGGGTTCCCTTTTCTCCACACCTTCTCCAGCATTTATTATTTATAGACTTTTTGATGATGGCCATTCTGACTGGTGTGAGGTGTTACCTCATTGTAGTTTTGATTTGCATTTCTCTAATAATTAATGATGTTGAGCATCTTTTCATGTGCCTCTTGGCCTTCTGTATGTCTTCTTTGGAGAAATCTCTATTTAGGTTGGACTTAGTGACTTGATTCTAATGCATAGAATATGACAAAGGTGTTGGGATGGGACTTCTGTGATTAGGTTACAAAAGATTGTGACTTCCATCCTGCTGGCACTCTCTCTTGCCCTCTTACTTACTCTGATGAAGTTTGATGCCGTGTTGCGAGATGCTCTGTAGGGAGACCCACATGCCAGAGACTCAAGGAGGCCTGCAGCCAACAGCTTATGAGGAACTGAATCCTTTGTCCAACAGTCTGCGAAAAACGGAATCCTGCCAACAACCATGTGACTGAACTTGGAAGCAGATCCTTCCCAGTAGAGCCTTCGGATGAGGTGGTGTCCCTGGCCAGCGCCTTGATTGCGGGCTTGCGAGAAGCCCTGAAGCAGAAGACCCAGCTAAGCCACGCCTGGATTCCTGAAAGTGTGTTTTAAGCAGCTAAGTTCTGGGGGTAATTTATTATACTACACAATAACTAATACACCTTCCAAGAGGTAACCACTATCCTAAATGTGCTATCATTCTCATACATGTCTTTATATGTATGCTACATTTATATGTATCACTCCCATGTATGCCTACACACACATACACACACGTACAATGACTATATATATATAGTAATTGTATTACATGTTCTTAAAAGCCATATAAATGATATTATAGTATTTGTATCCTTCTGGAATTAGAGTTTCCCTTATTCGTTTTTCCACCGCCACCATTCCATCTTTGCCTCTCTGGGTCTTTCTCTGCGTCTCAGCCTCTGTGAGTTCTAGTCTCCACCCCAGCCCAACCCTTTCTGTCCTGTTCCGTTTACCTGCAGTAGTCCCAAACTGGTGACTTAAGCCTGGTCCCACCTTAGGTGAAGCCCAGCTTCTTCCCGTATGGCTCTCTAAACCAAAATCTCGGCCTTGCTCTTCAACATTACATGGGCCTCTAGGCCAACCTGGATCGTCACTGGGGTTTTCTTTGATAATGGTGCTTTTTAGAGCAGTATGCATCTAAAAGTTTAACGTGCATAGGAATTTGCTGGAAACCTTGTTAAAATGTGACTATGAAGGTCCGGGGAGGGCCTGAGATTCTGCATATCTACAAAGCTTTCAGGTGTTGCTGATGCTGTTGATACATAGACCCCATATTTAGTAACAAGATTCCAGAGGCTAGATGTCTATCTCTCTCTTTACGAAAATTGTTTCAACTTGACATTTAAATTTATTTTTTAATTTTTATTTATTTATTTATTTTTAAACATCTTTATTGGAGTATAATTGCCTTACAATGGTGTGTTAGTTTCTGTTTTATTATATTAGATACCAGTAAAGGAATTCAAAATAGGCTTACCCAGTGGTAGAAAGTGATGGCTTTCAAAGGTAAGGTGGGCCAAAACAAAACCAAATAATGTAAGGAAAGACTTTACTCGGTGTTATTTACCAAAGAGAAATCTGTTCATACTTAAGCTTATTTACTGAAGGTAAACTTTTATTTTTAACTTGAACAAATGCTGACAAATAATATATGTAGAAGGTAGGATAAAAGTCAGATGTCAG
This sequence comes from Eschrichtius robustus, assembly GCF_028021215.1. NCBI lineage: Eukaryota > Metazoa > Chordata > Mammalia > Artiodactyla > Eschrichtiidae > Eschrichtius > Eschrichtius robustus. The sequence continues at coordinate 104,987,578 of NC_090845.1, forward strand.
TGGATATCACTTTCTGGGGAATGAACTCTGGAGAGATATCAGTGTTGATAAAATTCCCCTGGGCTTCTAAAAAACAAAAAACCTAAAGAATGAAAAACAGATTCTTTCTTTTTTCCTCCATCCTTTTCTTTCTACTCCTCCCAACTACAGAATAAAATAAGAGAAAATGAACAATTATACAACATTAACCTGCACCAGTGACTTTATAAATCTAAGAAAATAGTCTTATGTGTGTATATACTATATCTCAATAAGGAGAGAAGAACAGTACATTTTCTTTTTGTAACTTGGAACCTTGTGTATCTGATGGCTTCGACCACCTGATGACCGCACCAGCCTTGTCTCTGTTGCCCAACACCACAAATGCTTGCCCCACCCCTCCTTTGATCGTCTCATTCTCTCTTTCTTTCTTTTTGGAGAGGCCATTCTGAGATTTAAATAAAGCTTTCTATTGATACTTAAGAAGACTTTGCACAATTTCTGCTTTGACCAAGTAACAGAGACTGGATTTACCCTCTTACTTTAACGAACCAAAAAACAGGACAAAATGTATAAGCTATACCTGACTTGGCTCCCTGAACTCTGAGATCAGTGTCCGCAACCCAGGGAGTCTTCCAAGCTCTGCCTCAGCTCCCCTTCCCCATGTCCTATCCTGGAAACTTTCTGAAGGCACTAAGTTGGGTCAAATCTTCCACCTTAAGACACTGGGAAAAGAAGGGCAAGCTAAACCTAAAGCAAGCCAGAAGGAAATGATAAAGATCAGAGTGGAAATTATTGGACTAGATAATAGAAAAAACAATCAAGAAAATCAATGAAACCAAAAGCTGGTTCTTGGAAAAGATCAACAAACTTGACAAAACTTTAGTTAGATTGACTAAGAAAAAAAGAAGGCTCAAATTTCTAGAATCAGAAATGAAAGAGGGGATATTACTACTGACTTTACAGAAGTAAAAAGGATTATGGGGGAATTCTATGAACAATTATATACCAATAAATTAGATGAAATGGACAAATTCCTAGAGAGACACAAACTACTGAAATTGACTCAAGAAGAAAAAAAACAGTACGAATAGATCTATAACAAGTGACAAGCCTGGATTAGTAATTTTAAAAAAACTGCCCACAAAGAAAACCCCAGGCCCAGACAGTTCACCACTGAATTCTAACAAACATTTAAAGAACTAATACTAACTCTTCACCAACTCTTCCAAAAATAGAAGAGGCTGGAACACTTCCCAGTTCCTCCTATGGGGCCAATATTACCCTCATACCAAAACCAAAGACATCACAAGGAAAGAAAACTACAGATTATTATCTCTTATGAACATAGGTGCAAAAATCCTTAGCAAACTGAATCCAACAACATATAAAAAGAATTATGCACAATGAGAAGTGGGATTTATCCTAGGAATACGCAGTTTGTTTAACATCTGAAAGTAAGTTAATGTAATACATCATAATAATTGAATGAAAAACAAAATCACATGATCATCTCAATAGATGCAAAAAAGCATTTGACAAAATCCAACAACCTTTCATGACAGAAACACTCAACAAACTAGGGATGGAGGAGAACTTCCTCAACAAAGGACTTCTATGAAAAACCCACAGCTAACATCATACTTAATGGTGAAAGCATAGATGCTTTATACCCTTAAAATTAGGAACAAAACAATGTCTGCAGCTCAACATTTTATTGGAGTTCTATCCAGGGCAACTAGGCCACAGAAAGAAATGAAAGACATCCATACTGGAAAGTGAAAAGTAAAATTATCTCTATTTGCAGATGACATGATCTTGTATGTAGAAAATCTCGAGGAATCCACAAAGAAAACAAAACACCTATTATAGCTAATTAAAAAGTTCAGCAAGGTTGCAGAATACAGGATCAATATACAATAATCAATTGTGTATCTGTATACTTACAATGAACAATCCAAGATTACAAGAACAATTCCATTTACAGTAGCATCAAAAAGAATAAAATACTTGGGAATAAAGCTAAGTGAAGGAGTGTAAAACTTATACTCTGAAAGTTATAAGACACTGTTGAAAGAAATTAATGATCTAAATAAATGGGAACACATTCCATGCTCATGGATTGGAAGACTTAATATTGTTAAGATGGTAATACTTCCCAAATTGATCTATGATTTGATGCAATCCCTATAAGAATCTCAGCTGGCTTCTCTTTAGAAAATGGCAAGCTGATTGTAAAATTCATATGGAATTGTAAGTGACCCAGAATAGCCAAAGCAATCTTGAAAAAGAAGAACAAAGTAGGAGGATTCCCACTTCCCAATTTCAAAATTTACTACAAAGCAATGATAATCAAGATAGTGTGGAAATGGCATAGAGATAGACATATAAATCAATGGAATAAAATTGAGACTCCAGAAATAAACCCATGTGTCTGTGGTCAACTGATTTTTGACAAGAGTGCCAAGTTCATTCAATGGTGAAAGAATAGTTATTTCAAAAAATAATGCTGAAATGACTGGGTAACCACATGTAAAAGAATGAAGTTGGACCATGCCCCACACCATATACAAAAATCAACTTTAAATTGATCAAAAACTTAAATATAAGAGCTAAAACTATAAAACTCTTGTAAGAAAACATAGGGGTAAATCTTCACGACCTCAGATTTGGCAAAGGATTCTTATTTATTGCACCAAAAGGATGAAAAACAAAAGAGAAAAATAGATAAATTGGACCTCATCAAAATAAAAAACTTTTGTGCTTCAAAGGACATTCATGAAAGTGCAAAGACAGCTCACAGGATGGGAGAAAATATTTGCAAATCATTAATCTGATGAGGGGACTGTATCTAGACTATATAAAGAATTTTTACAACTTGATAATAAAAACATAAATAACCCAAATAAAAAATGGGCAAAGGATATGAAATGATTATTTCCCCAAGGAAGATATACAAAATGGCCAATAAGCACATGAAAAGTTGCTCAACGTCATCAGGGAAATGCAAATCAAAACCACAGTGAACTTCATACCACTTCATACCCACTCGGATGGCTATAATAAAAAAGCCAGATACTAGCAAGTATTGACGAGGATGTGGAGAGATCAGAACTCTTGTACATTGTTGGTGGGTATGTAAAATGCCACTTTGGAAAACAGTCTGGTAGTTCCTGAAAAGTTTAAACATAGAGTTACTATATAATCCAACAATTCTCTTCCAAGAATTGAAGAATATCTTCCTTCCAAGAGAAAGGAAAATATATGTCCACAAAAAAAAAAACTTGTTATAGCAGCATTATTCATAATAACCAAAAGGTGAAAACAACCCAAATGTCCATCAACTGATGAATGTATAAATACAATGTGCTATATCCATACAATGGAATATTATTTGGCCATAAAAGGAGCAAAGTGCTTACTGATACATGATACAACGTGGATTCATCTTGGAAAACATTATACTGAGTCAAAGAAGCCAGTTACAAAAGACCACATATTATAAGATTCCATTTATTTGAAATGTCCAGAATAAAGAAATCTATAGACAGAAAGTAGATTAATAGTGGCTCAGGGCTGGAGGGAATAGGGAATAGAAAACTAAAGGGTATAGGATTTCTTTCTGAGGTGATGAAAGCGTTCTGAAATTGGTGATGGTCACACATGTCTGTGAATATACTAAAAACCATTGAATTGTACACTTTAAATGGATGAATATGAATTATAATTATTATAATGTGTATGGTATATGAATTATATCTCAATAAAGCTGTTTTACAAATAAGCTGGTCATTCATAGGGCTCATCTTGTTTGCTTTCCATCTCTCTGGGATCACTGTCCTTTGTTGCCTAATATATAGTGTCTTGAAAATTGTTGCTTCATATTGTCTGGCTTTTTTTTTTTGGTTGTTTCATGCAGGAGGGTACATACAATTTCTACCACATCATCTTAGCCAGAAGTAGCAGTTTCCCTATTTTTTTAATTGCGCAAACTGAGGCCAAAAGCAGCTAACTGGCTTACCAAAGTTCATGCTAGTTAGTGGCAGAGTCAGGTCTATAACCAGGATTTCCTGATCTGTAGTCCGAAGTTGAAACAGGATTGCTTCTTGCCTATCCAGGTTCTGGGGCAACTTGAGAGCTGAAGGTTAGTTAACCAGTCATAGACAAAGTGAATGTCTGGGGCTTGAGGATCCCTGAAAGGTCCAGATCAGTTCTCTGCCTTCTCCTCAATCCGCAAGTGTTTACTGCACACCTGTGTGCATTACCTTTTGGGAGACATTTCTGGGGACAGAAAAGCAGGTGCTACCATCTCTGGCAACAAGAAGCTCACCATCTATTTGGGAGAAAAGGCTGCACATGAAACATCTCTATGACTCAAGCATGTTTACCTATAATATAATGAATGACTCACTCAACTGTGCAGCCAAGAGAGGCAGGAGGGGTCACAGTGTGCAGGCTTTTCTCAGGAAAGGCTTCCAACTTGAGTTTCAAAAGATGGCAGCATCCCCTGACTGAGTGAGGGCAGTAAAGGCAGGATGTTGTCTTCACAGGGTGTGTGTTAAAGTGCACCTGAGGCCTCAGAGGGTCCTTGGCTATAAGAAAAGCCTGTCTTGGGGTGGGGAAAGAAAGAGGAAGTTGTCCTAGCCTGAGGGCAGACCTGGGGGATTTGATGGAAGTCCTGTGGTGAAAAGGGTGACTAACAGGTCAGCTCCTTTGCCTACAGCAAAATCAAATGCTCCCAGGCAGACAGCTTTTTTTTAATAGGAAAACAAGTGTCTTCTCAGGTCATGAAAAAGCTGGGTTGTCCACTTGAAATTACAGGACAAATGTTCCAGACCCTAGCTATGCAATCATTCACTGAGCATGTACTGAGCACCTACTATATACTGGGAGTTGTGTTAGGGGCTGGGGATTGACAGGTGCCCAAGACTCGTGGCTTGCCCTAGTTCATGGTCTAGAGGGGAAGACACTTGGACAATGCTAACAGATTTCCTTAAGGAAAGGTGCTCTCTTTCCCCACCCTACACCCTGTTAGTCAACAGAAATGGCCACGTCTTTTCCCTTTGCAGATCCATCATCAGGGTCAGGGGGGACGGGGGAAGGACCCAAGGCCACAACAGCTGGAAGAGGTTTTCACTTCCTGCCGGGCATGGCAGGGCACACTCCCTGAAGACCAGTCCAGAGCTCTCCTTTACAGCCCGGCCCCCAACTCGCCGCCTCCGGGAAGCCTTCTCTTCTGCATCTGCTGCCCCTGTCCCCCCCACAGGCTCTCCTGGTTGCACTGAGATGTGTGGACATTGGCTCCCCTAGAAAAGCACAGGCCCTTTAGGGGGACAGTCCAAATCTTCTTCAAGTTTGTGACCCCCATGGCGTCTGCACAGGTAGGTGTTTGTTGACTGAATCACGAGGGCTTTGGAATCGCTCTTCTCACCATCAGTGGTGCTTCTCTTCTACCTGCCCAGGGCCTGTCTACAGAGGGCCTTCCCATCCTCTTCCTGTCTCTTTGGCTCCTCTGCAGGGCCTCCTGGGAGGTTTCCGCTCCCACGGCCGCGTGTGATGCTTGTGGTGCTGTGATGGCGGATACAAGGAGGGACTGCGCCCCCAGGTGAGGCCCCGCCCCCACACACACAGGGAGTGACTTGTCCTGTCCCTGGCCTCCGAGACTGCCCTGTCACAGCCAGACCGGGCTGTGGGTGCTCACCGAAGAGAAGCACCCACACAGGGGTGCCACCTGCCTACAGGAGCCAAAAGCCCTGGGGTGAAGAGCACAGGGTCTCAGGCCCAGCACCTCCTGCTGTTCGTGGAAGCCACGGGAGGGGCAGGGGGCCGGCATGAGTGCCGGGGTCTCAGGACTTGATCTTGCTTGCACATCCCAAGGGGGTCACTGCACAGGCCTGTGACCCGGAGCCCAGCCCCTGGGAGTGGGGTGGAGTGTCAGGGCTCCATCCCTCCTGTTGAGCAGGAGCTGCAGGCCTGCCGGATCCTGGGCCTGGCTGAGTTGGCACCGACAAAGGCCCCTTTTCACTCACAGGCTCCCCTAGCTTGTGGGGTTTGAAGCAAGAATAATTTTGTCATCTCACGGTCGGGGTGCAGGGCCCTGCCACTCACAGACACTGCTCCTTTACCGTGTCCTCCATGCCTCAGGATAGGCATAGTGCATGGTGGGCTTTTTCCATAAACTGTAAATTCACCTTCTTCATTCATTTTCCCTCTTCCTGCTGGTTTTATAACAGAGAATCGCACCTCCCCCCACCAAAAAAAAAAAAGTCTTAGCAGTACAAGTGTCTGAGAGAAAACCAAACATACCCATGCATCTTGGTCTGCAGTTTTAAGTCTGATAACACCACGCTCAGCAACTACAGAGCAGGGCCATACTCCCTGGTGAGCGAACAGTGGAGTTTCAGGGAAAATCCCTAATATCTATGAGTGTCATATGGGGTCAGAAACTCACTTTACCAAACAGATTCATGAGAGAGTGGCTTTTCACAATTTGAAGGTATACTTATTTTAAGAGATTCTAAAGTTGTTGAATCTGAGTGACTATGCATTTGTTCGTTCTCTTCCCCTGAGTTTTCAGATAGGAGTTTGTAGAAAGTGACTCATTCTATCGCACAGCTAATTAGTGGCCAAGCCTAGGACTTGGGCTCACTCTTTCTGAGGCCCGGACTCTTCATTTGAGCCTCCCTGGGATGGAAAGGTTTGCTTCCAGATTGCTGTTTAAACACTAAGTGGAGGGGGAAGGGTAAGCTGGGACGAAGTGAGAGAGTGGCATGGACATATATACACTACCAAACGTAAAATAGATAGCTAGTGGGAAGCAGCCGCATAGCACAGGGAGATCAGCTCCGTGCTTTGTGACCACCTAGAGGGGCGGGATAGGGAGGGTGGGAGGGAGACGCAAGAGGGAGGAGGTATGGGGATATATGTGTATGTATAGCTGATTCACTTTGTTATACAGCAGAAACTAACACACCAGTGTAAAGCAATTATACTCCAATAAAAATGTTTTAAAAAATAGATAAATAAAAGATTTGTGCAGAAAAAAAAACCACTAAGTGGAATGGAAGGAAAAGAATATCTTGAAGCTCAAAGGTGTGAAGCCTTAGGACATTGACAACCAATTAAAAACTCAGATAAACTAAGGCTTCACACCTTTACATGCTGCAAAGCAGTCAATGGAGAAACAGGATTTGAATTCCTGAAAGGGGATTTACACATAAAGATCTAGGAACTCAGCTAACAGCATATTTGGGAGGAGTGAACAGGAGATGTCAGGGTGGAAAGACAGAGTCCTGATCAGATTCTTCCCGGCTCTGGGACCTTGTACAAATCATTTAACCTTCTTCAGCCTCTGTGGCTCATCTCAAATGAAGGAATGATGCTAATACCTGAGTTATTCCCAAATAGTCAACTGAGGTCATCCGATCAGTCCCCATATCTGCTCCATTTTATCCTAAATGTCTCTTGAACCCTCCACTTCTCTCTGTCCTCATGGTTCCTTCTTTAGTTCATCTTTCTACCTCGTCTGCCCCAGGCTGTGTCCTTTTCATTCCACTCTACACACTGATCCAAAGAGATCTTTCTAGAAGGCAAAGCCGGTTACATGGCGAGTCTGCTTAAAACCCTTCAATAGCTTCTCATTACTGTCAGGATAAGATCAAAACCCTTGCCCTGGTGTACAAGGCCCTTCATGGTCTGGCACCTGTCTGCCTCTCCAGGCTTATCTCACTCTGCTCTTCTCTCTTAAGTTCCAGCCATAATAAACTAGTAGCTGTTCCCCAATGAGCCAGCCTCTCTCACCTCCAGCCTTTGCAGTAGCTTTTTCCTCTAGCCAGAACACTCAGCCCCTTCCCACACCCCATCCTCCCCTAACCCTGTAATCCTGTAGGGGAAGTGCTCCCCGAGTCTGACCTCCTCCTCCTCAGTGTGCCCCAGCATCCCATGCTTCTGACATCTTAGCACTCATCACCCTGATTGAAATGGCCTTTTGCCTTGTTGGTTTCTCCCACTCAGTTCTGCAGGACTGTCTTACTCATCATTATGTTTCCAGCGGAGCCTGTTGAATGAATGGTGAATGTTTAAATCATCAAGAAAAAAAGGGAGAGGATGCAAATCATTAAAGTTAGAAATGAAAAAGGGGAAATCACAACTGACACTGCAGAAATACAAAGGATTGGGCTTCCCTGGTGGCGCAGTGGTTGAGAATCTGCCTGCCAATGCAGGGGACACGGGTTCGAGCCCTGGTCTGGGAAGATCCCACATGCCGCGGAGCAACTGGGCCCGTGAGCCACAACTACTGAGCCTGCGCGTATGGAGCCTGTGCTCTGCAACAAGAGAGGCCGCGGTAGTGAGAGGCCTGCGCACCGCGATGAAGAGTGGTCCCCGCTCGCTGCAACTAGAGAAAGCCCTCGCACAGAAACGAAGACCCAACACAGCCAAAATAAATAAATAAATTTATAAAAAAAAGAAAAAAAGAAAGAAATACAAAGGATTATAAGAGACTACTACAAACAACTATATGCCAATAAAATGGACAACCACGAAGAAATGGACAAATTCTTGGAAAGGTACAATTTTCCAAGACTAAACCAGGAAGAATTAGAAAATATAGAAAATATAAATAGACCTATCTGTTTAGAAAATATAAACAGACCGTCCCCCTAAAGGGCCTGTGCTTTTCTAAGGGAGCCAAACAATGTCCAGATGGCTTCACAGGCGAATTCTATCAAACATTTAGAGTAGAGCTAACACCGATCCTTCTCAAACTCTTCCAAAAAATTGCAGAGGGAGAAACACTCCGAAATTCATTCTACGAAGCCACCATCACCCTGATACCAAAACCAGAAAAAGATATCACAAAAAAAATTATAGACCAATATGACTGATGAACATACATGCAAAAATCCTGAACAAAATACTGGCAAACAGAATCCAACAGCACATTTAAAGGATCATACACTATGATCAAGTGGGATTTATCCCAGGGATGCAAGGACTCTTCAATATACGCAAATCAATCAATGTGATACACCATATTATCAAATTGAAGAAGAAAAACCATATGATCATCTCAATAGATGGAGAAAAAGCTTTTGACAAAATTCAACACCCATTTATGATAAAAACTCTACAGAAAATGGGCATAGAGCGAACCTACCTCAACATAATAAAGGCCATATACGACAAACCCACAGCAAGCATCATACTCAATGGTGAAAAACTGAAAGCATTTCCACTAATATCAGGAACAAGACAAGGATGTCCACTCTCACCACTCTTATTCAACATAGTTTTGGACGTCCTAGCCATGGCAATCACAGAAGAAAAAGAAATAAAAGGAATACAAATTGGAAAAGAAGAAGTAAAACTGTAACTCTTTGCAGATGACATGATGCTATGCATAGAAAATCCTAAAGAAGCCACCAGAAAACTATTAGAACTAATCAAAGAATTTGGTAAGTTTGCAGGATACAAAATTAATGCACAGAAATCTCTGGCATTCCTATACACCAACAATGAAATATCAGAAAGAGAAATTAAGGAAGCACTCCCATTTACCACTGCAACAAAAAGAATAAAATACCTAGGAATAAACCTGCCTAAGGAGGAGAAAGACTTGTATTCAGAAAACTATAAAACACTAATGAAAGAAATCAAAGATGACATAAACAGATGGAGAAATATACCATGTTCTTGGATTGGAAGAATCAATATTGTGAAATTGACTATACTACCCAAAGCAATCTACAGATTCAATGCAATCCCTATCAAACTACCAATGGCATTCTTCACAGAATTAGAAGAAAAACTTTTACAATTCGTATGGAAACACAAAAGACCCCGAACAGCCAAAGCAATCTTGAGAAAGAAAAACGGAGTTGGAGGAATCAGGCTCCCTAACTTCAAACTATACCACAAAGCTACAGTAATCAAGACAGTATGGTACTGGCACAAAAACAGAAATAATAGATCAGTGGAACAGGATAGAAAGCCCAGGGATAAACCCACGCACATATGGGCACCTAATTTATGGCAAAGGAGGCAAGAACATATAATGGAGAAAAAACAGCCTCTTCCATAAGTGGTGCTGGGAAAACTGGACAGCTACGTGTAAAAGAATGAAATTAGAACACTACCTAACACCATACACAAAAATAAACTCTTAGAGGAAAACACAGGAAAAACACTCTTTGACATAAACCACAGCAAGATCTTTTTTGACCCACCTCCTAGAGTAATGGAAATAAAAACAAAAATAAACAAATGGGACTTAATTAAACTTAAAAGCTTTTGCCCAGCAAAGGAAACCATAAACAAGGCAAAAAGACAACCCTCAGGCAAATGATTAATCTCCAAAATATACAGACAGCTCATGGAGCTCAATATCAAAAAAACAAACAATCCAGTTAAAAAATGGGCGGAAGACCTAAATAGACATTTCACCAAAGAAGACATACAGATGGCCAAGAGGCACATGAAAAGATGCTCAACATCACTAAGTATTAGAGAAATACAAATCAAAACTACAATGAGGTATCACCTCACACTGGTCAGAATGGCCATTATCAAAAGATCTAGAAACAATAAATGCTGGAAAGGGTGTGGTGAAAAGGGAACCCTCCTGCACTGTTGGTGGGAATGTAAATTGATAGAGCCACTATGGAAAACAGTATGGAGTTTCCTTAACAAACTAAAAATAGAACTACCATCTGACCCAGCAATCCCACTACTGGGCATATACCCTGAAAAAACCATAATTCAAAAAGAGTCATGTACCACAATGTCCATTGCAGCTCTATTTACAGTAGCCAGGACATGGAAGCAACCTAAGTGTCCATCGACAGATGAATGGATAAAGAAGATGTGGCACATATATACAATGGAATATTACTCAACCATAAAAAGAAACGAAATTGAGTTATTTGTAGTGAGGTGGATGGACCTAGAGTCTGTCATACAGAGTGAAGTAAGTCAGAAAGACAAAAACAAATACCGTATGCTAACGCATATATATGGAATCTAAAAAAAAAAATGGTACTGATGAACCTAGTTGCAGGGCAGGAATAAAGATGTAGACATAGAGAATGGACTTGAGGACACCGGGTGGGAGGGGGCAGCTGGGGCGAAGTGAGAGTAGCATCGACATATATACACTACCGAATGTAAAATAGTTAGCTAGTGGGAAGCAGCAGCATAGCACTGGGAGATCAGCTAGGTGCTTTGCGATGACCTAGAGGGGTGGGATAGGGAGGATGGGAGGGAGGCTCAAGAGGGAGTGGATATGGGGACATATGTATGCGTATGGCTGATTCACTTTGTTGTACAACAGAAACCAACACAGTATTGTGAAGAAATTATACTCCAATAATGATCTATTTTTTAAAAAAAAGCAAAAGGGAAAAAAAATGCTTTGTAAACTGCAACTTGTTACACCAGTGTTAATAAGTATTATGTAATATTACTGTGTTCAGGTTGGTTATTTAATATTGTTGGCCTACTCACCCATTTTATAGTCACTAATATCACATTTCAATTACATCATTCTGGTTCCTTATTATGCCCAATACTAATAAAGGCTACCACTTATTGAGCATTTAACCTGGGCTACATTCTGCAGTGAGATTTTAGATGTGTGATCTCATTTATTCCTCATTAGAGCAAGCTAGGTATTATTATAAGCATTATCCCCATTTTTCAGATGAAAAAAGTAAGGCAAGCTCAAAGAGGTTAATTAGTTTTCCCAATAGCAAATAGCCAGATTTTGAATCCAGAAGCTTCGAGTTTATGATCCAAACCCTGATTCTAATCATCTCCCGCTTCTGCCAAAGTCTTCAGATAAGGACACTATCAACAGAGTGAAAAGCAACCCACAGAATGGGAGAAAATATTTGCAAATCACATATTTGATAGGGGATTAATATCCAGAATATATAGAAAACTCTTAAAACTCAACAAAAAAAACCAACAAACAACGCGATTTTTTAAATTTTTATTTGTTTATTGAAATATAGCTGATGTACAATATTATATGTTACAGATGTACAATATAGTGATTCACAATTTTTAAAGGTTATTCTCCATTTATAGTTATTATAAAATATTGCCTATATTCCCTGTGTTGTACTATATATGTTCTTGTAGCTTATTTTATACCTAATAGTTTGTGCCTCTTAGCCCCCTACCCTTATGTTGCCCCTCCTCCCTTCCCTTTCCCCACTGGTAACCACTAGTTTGTTCTCTATATCTGTGAGTCTGCTTTTTTTTGTTAAATTCACTAGTTTGTTGTATTTTTTAGATTCCACATAGAAGTGAGATCATACAGTACTTGTCTTTCTCTGTCTGACTTATTTCACGTAGCATAATATCCGCCAAGTCCATCCATGTTGTTGCAGATGGAAAAATTGCATTCAGCCGCAAACAATCCTTTTTTAAAATGGGCAAAAGACTTTCTCCTAAGAAGATGTACAAGTGGCCAATAAGCACATGAAAAGATGCTCAAATCACTAGTCACTAGGTAAATGCAAATCAAAACCACAATGGTATGCCACCTCACACCCATTAGGATGGCTATTATAAAAAGAAACAACAGAAAATAACAAGTGTTGGCAAGGATATGGAGCAATTGGAACCCTTATGCATTGCTGGTAGGAATGTAAATTGGTGCAGCCACTGTGGAAAACAGTATGGTGGTTCCGCAACATTAAAAATAGAATTACCGGGACTTCCCTGGTGGTGCAGTGGTTAAGACTCCACGCTCCCAATGCCAGGGGCCCGGGTTCGATCCCTGGTCAGAGAACTAGATCCCACATGCATGCCACAACTAAGGAGCCCATGAGCCGCAACTAAGGAGCCCGCCTACTGCAACTAAGGCTCAGTGCAACCTAATTAATTAATTAATTAATTAATTAATAGAATTACCATATATCTAGCAATTCCACTTCTGGGTATATATCCAAAGGAAGTAAAAGCAGGGTCTAGAAGAGATATTTGTATACTCATGTTTGTAGCAGTATTATTTACAATAGCCAAAATGTGGAAGCAATCCAAGTGTCCACTGATGGATAAATGGATATACCTACAAGAGAATATTATTCTGCCTTCAAAAGGAAGAAAATTTTGGCACATGCTACAACATGAATGAACATTTGAGGTCATTATACTAAGTGAAATAAGCCAGTCACAAAAGGACGAATACCATATGATTCCGCTTATTTGAGATACCAAGAGTTGTCAGATTCACAGAGACAGAAAATAGAAGGGTGGTTGGCCAGGGCTGGAGCGGGTGGGGAACGGGGAGTTGTTATTTAATGGGTTCAGAGTTTCAGTTTTGCAAAATGAAAAGAAGTTCTGGAGATGGGTGGTGGTAATGGTTGCATAATAATGTGAATGACCTTAATAGTAAACTGTACACCTAAAAATAGCTAAAATGGTAAATTTTACATTTCGTATATTTTATCACAATTTATAAAAGAAGATCCAAGCCTTGATTTTAACCATTTCCCAGTCCTGCCAAAGTCTTCAGATAATTTCCTTCTGATGAATGTTTGCTGCTTTCCCTCCAGATAACCTGCCTTTTCTTTCTTTTTCCTCCTAAGACCAGACTGCTCTCTGCCAGGATCTCTAGAGCCTCACATTGGTCAATGACCCTGAAGAGGGCAGAGTCCAGCCTCAGGCCTCTAGCCCACCCTCTTCCTGGGAAGAAAATGCCTCTGCTCCGAAGGCAGCCAGCACATATTTTACTCACAACAGTCGGCAGATGGCTGTGGATCCCTTCTGTTCCCAGGAATCACATCGGAACTAACCGCGCTGTGCATTTTCCATCACTGGTAGCTATCCCAACGGTGACGTGGGGCATCGTTATTAATAGGTGAAGGACAAAGAGAGAGGGGAAGTGGCTTGGGCTGAGTCACACAGCAAAGTTAGAACTCCGATCTCCCAGCAACTAACGTCGCCCTGGGCTCTGTCCCACACACCTGGCAGCTCCAGAGACTTGCTCCTTTTTGTACTCTGGGTAACGAACTCTCTAGCTAACCAAGCGGGTCTGACTTGTCTTACAGAGAAATGAAGCAAAATCTTCTTCGGGATGGTATATTATGATCTTTCTGTTTCTAATGGTTGGCAGGAAACCGAGTCCCCACTACTTACTGAATGACCTGGAACACATCGTCGAAAGTTTCTGGACCCTCAGTTTTCCCTTCAGTAAAATGTAGACAAGATTTATTGGTGCCTACCCCCAGAGAAACTGGATGAGCTAGGGAGAGGAGTGGGGTGCCCTTATCCAATCTATTCTGCATTACCCTTTACACGGGTGAACTTCAAACCTGGCTGAGCATGATAATCACATGGGTGGCCTTTAAAAATACAAATTCCTGGGCCTTGCCCAGCCTGGCTTACTTGGATTTCTTCTCCTTTCTCCCGGCCAAGTGGCCCCCAGGGTGAAGGGAACCCCCTTGATTTGAGCAGCGGGGTGGTCTTTAACTTTTCCATGTAAATCCTCTCCAACTCAGCTTAAAGGAACCTTTGCTACGAGATGGGAAGCATTGCGTTCTGTCTCCTTTGAGCTCTCCCTTGGACTCACTGTTCCCCCAATTTTGGCACTTCTCACATACTGCTTGTTATTTTTACTTAACTGTTTCAAATCTTTGCCTCTTGTTTCCTCAGTTAGCTACTGGAGGGTAAAAACCATGACCTACCCTTCTCTTATTGCCCCGCAAATGCCAGCTCCATTAGCACCTAGTATCTCTTCAATAAATATTTGTTGAATGGCAAATCTTGTAATTTGGAAATCTGAAATAATTTCTTATTTATTTGGGAGACGTTCTGTGTCCTTTGGAAGCTCTCTGGTCACATGGAAAGAACTTTAAACAAAGAGGCAAGAGCCCTAGCTTCCAATCTTGGCTCTGTCACAAACTCCCATTGTGACCTGCAGCAAGTCGCTTGCCTTCTCTAGCCCTCAGTTCCCTCACTTGTGAAACCAGGGCTGATCTGTAAAGTTTCTTTTAGCTCTGGATTTTTTGGCTACTCTAGATAGCAAGGGGCAGCCTTTTTCATGCCAATGTCTTTAATGCCCACCATGCCTAATTTTTTTTTCCTCTAAGGACTACATAATCGATGGATCACCTCCAGTTTATAAAATGAGAAACTCAAGTAAAGAACAAGTAAATGCTTTGGCCAAGCTTCCATGCATAGCGTGAGTGTGTGTGTGTGTGTGTGTGTGTGTGTGTGAGAGAGAGAGAGAGAGAGAGAGAGAGAGAGGGTGTGTGTGGCGGTGTTGCTCATTCCTCACTGCAGCTCCCTGGCTTTGACTGGATTCTTCCATCCCAGAGCTGTTACCAGTCCTTCCCAAGTGTAGGACTGTTAACCCTTAATTATCTGCATGCCCACTCTCTCTGTGAACAACCCAGGGCAAAGGTATGACATATTCTAGCTGGGTTTCCTCTTGTCCCTCTGCACACTCCCATGTAGGGTCAGAATGTCCACTGCAGTGTTCAGTACGGTCTGTTCAAATACTGTCCCCTGAGGAGGAAATGAAAGACATAAGACACTAGTCCTTGCCCTCTAGTTGGCCTGGGAGGCCGGGGCAAGAATGTGTGGGGAAAAGCTGCCACCATATATAAGGGAGGACCTGGGAGCCAAGTGCTGCTTTGATATATCTCCAATACCTAGAACAGTGCCTGGTACATAGAAGATGCTCAGCAAATATGTTAAAAGAGGTGAAAACTGCCACAGTTTTCAAACTTTTTAATTTTAAGGAAGGGAAAGTCTTTCTTCAATGAAATCATCCCCAAAGCTCACTACATGAAACAGGTGGACGCAAGGTTGCCCTGGTTGAGGGGAGCTAGAGTCGAACCCTGCCTGCTGTCTCCTCTGGGCCCCAGAGAGAATCCTCAGAGCCCAGTTGGAAAACTTGCTGTAAGTCAGTTGAAAAGGAGAAGCGGATCAACTCTTGCTCTTTTTCTTGGTTAACCTTAACCAGGAGGGGATGCTGGCAAAATAAACGGAGGTTTGAAGGACCCAGCCCTCTAAAGGGAATATTTGCATCTGAAAAAGCATTGTCAATTTCTCCTCTCCCCTCATCGTCAAGTTCTAGGGAACTTCAATTATTAAGGGCAGAGGAGAAGAAGTTTTGAGCAGGAGATTTGTGAGTTGGTCCACAAATGAATATCAATGGAATGTTTGTTTAAAGAAAGAAGGAAAGACAAGCATTGTGGTAATGTTCTCCAGTATTCAATAGAAACCCACTGGGTGTTATCCTACAGGCAGTCCTGATTTGAAAATGCAATGTAAAACTCTCACGTGGCCTGGTCAGTGAGTGGATGGTGCTGCCTTTTGCACCATTGCACCCTGCAACACGCTGGCAGCTCTTAACCTTCCTAAGTTCCTGGTTAGCCGTGGCACACACAGCTGCCCAGAGGGGCTACCTGATGAGAGCAACTCTACTCGAAGTCTGCAGGACTGAATGAAACCCACTGCCTGACTTGGCCTTCTCCTTGCCTCCTTGCCATGGCGGGTAAGGGAGGGAAGCCAACCCAGGGAATGCTTACTTGTCAAGGTGGTCCAGGGAGCAAGGCACATCCCAAATCTGCATCTGGAAGACAATTTTGGATAACCAATATCTATTTTTAAAACTTGTCAAAGGGATAAAATTTTTGAATTAAGAGGTCTTCATCATTATCCATCTCATGGCCCTTTCATATAAATCTCTTTACCTGCCCCACAGATTATCCCTGCTCACAGGCACCAGAAGGGACAGGCAGATAATTAATGCCTGGAACCCTGCTACAGATTGTGTCCCCCGCCGAAATTCATATGTTGAAACCTAAGCCCCAATGTGATGGTATTTGGAGGTGGGGACTTTGGGAGGTGATTAAGTCATGAGGGTTCCCTCATGAATGGGATTCATGCCTTTATAAAAGACCTCACAGAGATCCCTTGCCCCTTTCCACCATGTGAGGCTACAGAAAAAAGACAGCTGTCTTGAGCCACGAAGAGGGTTCTTACCAGACACTGGATCTGCCAGCACTTTGATCTTGGACTTCCCAGTCTCCAGAAATAAATTTCTCTGTAAGAAATAAATGTTTGTTGTTTATAAGCCACCCAGTCTATGATGTTTTGTTATAGCAGCCTGAAAGGACTGATAGACCCCATTCAATAACAGGGGAAACTGAAGGTGAAAGGAGCTCCCCTTAGGCAGCAAGTCAGCAGGAGCTCCAGCTTCTCCCCAACTGCCCGGCATAGCCTTCTCCTCCACCTCTTGGCCAGTCTCCTGACTTCCCCAGCTTCAAAATCTAGCTCAGGTCTGACCTTGAAGAAGAGGACAGCCATCTAGCCACCCCTGCCCTTCCACTACTACTGCTGACCTCACCCCCTTGTCCAAGCCACCATCTCCCACAGCATCTGGACTAGTCTTTTGTACTTAAGTAGTTGAGTTGGGTATCATGACATCTAGTCTTAGGATAGAAGGCTGTCAAGGTTCAAGCTGGAGGGAACCTTGGACATTAGGACAAGACCTTGTCAAACTAAGACCTTGTGGGAGGACTCGCCCAAAGTCTCACAGCAAGTTACGACAAAGCCAGGGCTGCAAGCCAAGTTTTCCTATGTGTGCCTTCTTCGCTACATCCTGAGTTCCTCTGTTTCTTTTCTTGGTCCCTTTCCCCTATGTGCCCATGTCCCTTCTCCCTTCTGACCCTCTCCCCCTGTCCTGTCTCAGAGGGAGGCTCTAAGGATAGCTGCACAGTATCTGTCCTCTGGGACCTTGGTGTTGACTCAAGGGGGATTAATGACCTAAAGAGACACAGCCCGGATGGAGCCTGTGGTTCCCAGCTCTGAAACATAACTAGTCATCCTTGACACTGGTTCAGAAGCCAAAACGATGGCTCCCAGAGTTTTAGATCACTTGCCCAAGGTCACTCAGCTAAGAAATGGCCAGAGCAGGCGCCCATTGTAGGTCCTCAGGCCTCTGCGGCGGCACTCTACCTCGGTCGTGGCTCCAGGCAGTACCGAGAGCCTGCCGACTCCGGAGGCCCACTGAGCCGGAGACAAGTCCAGACCCCACCTCCCCGCTTGGAGCAGCGGGACCCTTATTTGCGCGAGTGGCTCCCGTCCGAAGTGTGGGGGTGGGAGGGAGACGTGGGGTGGGCGGTTCACTCTGGCCTTCTGGAAGGAAGCGGGGCACCCTTGAGGCCACTAGCCGTTGTGAGCCAAGCATCGCGGCTTGTGCGCAGCCCCCCACTGTGACGCGCCTGCGTCGGAAGTCTCCGCTCTGGAGCGGCGGACCGGCAGGCAGCGGGGCCGGCCGCTGGAGTGCGCCGGGACTCGCGGACTTTCTCCCGAGCAGCGCTCTGGGTTCCCGCCTTCCGCCCGCCGTTCTCCCACGCCCCCGGAGTGCCCACTGACCCCAGCAGGCCTTGTGCTCGCGGCCGCGCCCATCCTGCCCGTGGCCCCCAGGGCCGGGGCGTCGGCCTCCCGCCCCAGCGCAGGTTCCAGCGTTGGAGGAGACAGAGGTGAGGAAGCGGGGCGCGCGGGGGGCCTCCTCCGGGCGCTAGCCGGCGAGCGCATCTTCTCCGCACGTCCCTCTCCGCTCAGCGAGCGCCACCAAACTGCTGAGCCCGCCGGGCCCGCTGCTCCGAGTCGCTCCCGGCACAGGAGATCAAGCGCCCTCGGATAACCGCACTCACTACCTTTGGGGGACTCCATGGGGAAGGTGGCCAGGGGCCCCGGGTGTGAGGAGCCGGGGCCGGGACCCGGGTGGGGGGCTGCCCGGGGACCCTCCCAACCCGCTTCCCTTCGCACACAACCGCCGTCGCCCCTGGGAGGGCAAGCCTCCGGCGTCCCCAAAGACCTGGCGGACTGCGCGCCTCGAGGTACCGGCCTCTCGAGGGGAGAGGGGACCGCTAGCGAGCGGCTGGAAGAGGGGACCTGTTTGCTGACGGGTTTGGAGGTGGGATGGGGTAGGGTTTGGAGACAGAGAAGCCCAGGAGAAGACGCTGGTTTTTTTCTTTCCCTCCCCGTCTTCCGGAAAGGAACCACATTGCGAGGGGGAACTAAGGCAGAGTGTAAACACAAACAACCGCAAAAAGAAGCCAAGAAAAGCTAAGCCCAAAGAAGCAAGCGCAACACTGTTACAAAACTGTCTGGTTTTGTAACAATCGCCCCGCCGCCGGCCAATGAGCGGCGTGGCGGCGCATCACGTGGTGTCGTTTTATATAACACTTTGCTGAGACAAGACAGTTATTAGGCGGCGTGGGGCGGCCGGCATGGAGCTCGCGGAGGCAGTGCAGGCACCGGCGAGCGGCAGAGCGGCGGCCGTGGCAGCCCCGATTCCCTCCAGCCGCCGCTCCCTGCTCCGCGTCCCCGGCCCCTAGACGCCTCTTCCCCACGCATGTCCCTCTCCCTATGGCTTCATTTCAGACTGAACAGATGCTGAGCTTGCCCGCCGAGCTCTGCAGCAACAACTTAGAGCTGGCGGAGCCGGCGGCATCACCGGCCCGCGGAGACACGGACCCCCACCCAGAGGCGGCTACAGAAGGCCCCGCACCTCTACCGACTCGGCCGCCGCCGCAGGAACGGCCTCCGAGGGCCTCGACGCCGGAGTGCAAAGTCCTGCTCACGCAGGCCGACGCCCTGGCGTCTGGGGGGCGCCTCCGGGAAGCCCTCGAGGTGTACCGACAGCTCTCGGAGCGGCAGCAGCTGGTGGCCGAGCAGCTGGAGCAGCTGGTGCGCTGCCTGGCCGAGAAAGTCCCTCAAGGCGAGGAGCCGGCGCCGGAGCCCCCGGACGGGAGCCGCGGAGCGAGCTGCGCGCTGGCGGCGGAAGAGGCAGGGGCGGCGACGGCCGCCGAGGCCACCGAGGTGTGGGACGGCTTCAAGTGCCGGAAGTGCCATGGATTTCTCTCAGACCCCGTGTCCTTGTCCTGCGGACACACCTTTTGTAAACTGTGCCTGGAACGCGGGCGGGCTGCCGACCGGCGCTGTGCGCTGTGCGGGGTCAAACTCTCCGCTTTGATGGTGGCCACGGGGCGGGCGCGCGGGGCCCGGCGGGCTGGGCAGCAGGCGCCGCCGCCGTTGCGGGTCAACGTGGTGCTCAGCGGCCTCCTCGGCAAGTTGTTCCCGGGCCCGGCAAGGGCGTCGCAACTCCGGCACGAGGGCAACCGGCTGTACCGCGAGCGCCAGGTGGAGGCGGCGCTGCTCAAGTACAACGAGGCAGTTAGGCTAGGTGAGCCCACCGTGTCGCCGGGGCCGGGGCGGGCGGGAGCACGAGCCCGGCGGGGAGCTGCGGGGTGGACCCGGGCGGAGGAGGGCGCGCGGACCTTCGGATGGACCGCGACCGGAGTGGGGGAGGGGGGCTCTGGAGTTCCGTCTCCGACTTCTTCTCTGTCTCTACTGGTTCATCGCCCTTTCTCTGGGTCTCTGTCTATCTCTCTGCTCTTTGTCTTTTTATGTGTCTCTTGTTAGCTTGTGTGTTTCTGCGTGTCTCAGCCCCTGCTTCTGTTGGTGTCGCTCTGTTTCTCCGTCTTTTTCTTTCTTTCCGTATCTTTGTCACTCTGGCTCTTGCTCGGTGTCACCGTCTGTTTCTCGGGCTCGCCTTCTCCTTCTGTCTCTGCGCGCCCGGGCCCCTCTTAACACCTGCCCGTAGCTT
This sequence comes from Eschrichtius robustus, assembly GCF_028021215.1. Taxonomy (NCBI): domain Eukaryota; kingdom Metazoa; phylum Chordata; class Mammalia; order Artiodactyla; family Eschrichtiidae; genus Eschrichtius; species Eschrichtius robustus. The sequence continues at coordinate 105,008,192 of NC_090845.1, forward strand.
TCGGGCCAGCAGGGGAACTTCGCACCCTTCCCACTCGCGCGCCGGGGCCTCTGGGCTCCCGCCAGCCTGGGATGTTCGGTCGGCGCCTGCGTCTGCCGCTCGCTCCCGGCCTGGGGCCGCCGTGGCTGCCGGGAGTTGTCCCTTCCGGGGCCGCGGCTCCCGGTGGGGTGGGTCCGGCGTGGAATTAGGTCAGGAGAGCACTGGTTGCATAAGGGCCGCGAGCGGCCCGGGCCGGGCGGCCCCTCCTCCGCGCGGGCGGGCGGGATTGTGTAATGGCTGAGGTAGCTGAAGTGGGCCACGCTCGCCTCGGAAACCATCCCGCGAGCGTGTGCGGGCGGGGTGGGGGGAGCGCTCGCGCCCCGTCGCCCTGTGACTCATTGTCACCGCTTCCTATCACACGATCCTCGGCTGAAATAGATCCCCCCCCCCCCGCCCGACCGCCCGCAGCCTGCGCTCTCGCCTCGAACACCAGCCCGACAGCCCAGAGGGCGACCGGCCAGGCGACGGCTCGGGGATCCCCGGGGACCGTGGGCTGGCTGCCAAGGGGCCCGCCTCTGTCCCGCTTTCCCGTGCCGCCTGAGGAGGGATGGGTGGTCTTTGCGGCCTCAAGGGCGATGTGGGCAGTCCCGCGCCCCGGGCCGCACTAGGGCGCCCGAGTTCCCTCAGGGAACGACTCCCCCCCTCCCCGACCCCCCGCGTCTGGACCCAGGAAGTGGCCGCCGAGCCGCGGGTATTGCCCAGCTCTGGCCGGCTGCCAGGAGCTCGGTGGCGGGGCGCGGTGTCTGGCGAAGCGTGCCGGGGAGGAGGCGACAGGGCTGGGCAGACAGGGCTCTGGGATCCCAGGGTGCCCTGAGCCCCACTCGGATGGGTGGAGGAGGGGGTGGGCTGGCGTCTCCACGTGTTGAATCTCCACCCGAGCTTGCAACAGGTAATGGGGGAGGGGGAGGAACGAGACCCCGTGTGCCCAAGCAAAGCACAGTGTGTGCTGCAAGGAAAAGGACAGAGGAGACTGCAAACTCTTGACTGATGTCTTAAGAGCAAGTAATTGGCACCCAGGCGAACCCTCTGCACACCCCTGGGGGGAAAACCCCAGCAAAGCCTGTTCCCGCAGCAGAAGCTGGAGCCCAGTCCCTGGGGAAGAGCAGGGCAGTATGAAGTAGACAGGTGGCGCCGCTTAAGCCCAGGTCTCCAAGGGAGGTTCCATTCCTTTCAGCGGACCCGTAAGGGCCAGGAAAAGCCCCTTCCTGCCCTCCTCCTCCTCCCCCTTTGTTGTTGTCACCACTTTTCCCTGGGGGTTCTTCTTTGCACCACCAGAGGAGTCAGGGTGAAAAATGTCAAGACCTCTTCACCCTTCTAAGAGGAAAGGGACCTCCCCAACAAAGAGTATCTTTGTGCTGGAAGATGGCCAGTCTCTCTTCCTTACTATTCGAAGTACTACACTCCCCTTCGGAAAAAAAGGAACCTGTCTCCCACCCCAGATTCAGAGTCTGGCAAGTTAGCAATGAGTCTGGCCAACTAGCTAGACTTTGAGCAGATGCCTTCCCCTCTCTGGGCTTGATTTTCCTTGAAGAATGGGTTGATTGAGCCAGATGATCTCTAAAGGCCTTTCCAGCCCTGGCATCTAGTGGTTCAGAGTATTGGTGAGAGCCAACCTCACTTTATTCCCAGAAGCCTTGTCCATTCACATCTGCCCATCTGTAATGAGAGGATGGAGGCTTGCAGACGCATTTCTATTTTCTTCAGAAGAACTTCATGTGTGCTGGGGTTTGTAGACAGAGATGTCGCTGATATCACCGGGAGACTAACTTGGACTTGTCTTCCTGGTGGCAAGGATGGGGGTCACATCTGGCCATCCCTTCTCCTTCCTCCCTGGCCTGTTTCCTTGTGGGCAGTACCTCACCCAGAAGCCAGGCTGCCAGTTGCTAGCCACGGCCATGAAGCAGGGTGCCAGAGTTTCCTGTATGTCAAAGTTGCTAATGCACCACTGACACCACAGGCCCTCTAAGGAACTGCTTGAGAGAAGGGGAAAAATGACTTCTTTACAGGTGGGGAAGCTCAGACCCAGAGTGGTTGGGGGGTGTGGTAGGCAGGGCAACATTAGGGCTGGAGATCGAGCTTACCCCTTTGGGTCCCTAGTAGAAAAGTCCTAGATAACTTGCCATTTTGCTCAAGGTTTTTTTGTTGTTGTTTGTTTTTTCTCATTTTGGCAGCTCCAAATGACCACTTGCTTTACAGCAACCGGTCTCAAATTTATTTCACCTTGGAGTCTCATGAGGATGCACTGCACGATGCAGAAATAGCATGTAAGCTCCGCCCCATGGGGTTTAAGGTGAGTGTGGGATGGGAGGGATGGGAAGGAATTGTACTGCAGACAGGAACTGGCAGGAAGGACTGCCTCCCTCACTCAGAGCAGGGAGAAGGCTCTTCAAAGGAGCTGGGGGGGGGGTCCCTTGACAAAGGGTGACTTAGGGATCTGCAAGGGAGCTGATCTTCCACTGATGACCCGCAGAGCAGCCTGGGCCTTGTGACACTCTAGAGCATGGACTTGGGAGCCAGACTGCCTGAGTTTATGTCCCAGCTCTGCTACTTTCACTAGCTGTGCGGCCTTGGCAAATTACCTAACCTCCCTGTACGTCATCTCCTCATCTATAAAATGAGGATATTCAAAGCATCTACTTCACGGGGTTTGTTGTGAGGATTACATGAGCTAATGCATGCAGATACTTAGAACAATGCCTGGCACATAGCGTTGTATGTGTCTGCCATCATCAGCATCATTCTTTTCCCAGGACAGTAGAAAGAGGAGGGAGAGAGAAGTATTGCTGGCTCGTTCTGCCATCTGAAGTCCTTAATGTAGTCAGTCAGCCTGCCGGTTCCCTAAACATGTAGGTCACATGGAAGGGTGGGGAGAAAGACAGGTTCAGCATCTCTCAAGATGCCAGGGTGCAAAGTGTCACTTTCTGCATCTCTGTCAGGCCTCAGGACTGGCCCTCAGCCACATTTCAATATTTTGTTTAGAAGATTAGATTTGAGCCTGGGCTCTACTACCTGCAAGCTAAGTGACCATGGGGAAGTCGCTTCACTCTCTGAACCCTAAATGTCCTAGTTTGCAAAACGAAGATCTTGCTGTCTGCCCTGATCGCCTCACAGGGATGCAGTGAGGGTTACAGGTGAGCGTGGCCAAGAGACCATTCTGTGAGCTGTAACGCTGGCTCTTGGTGTAGTCCTCTCTCTACACAACCCCAGCTCATCCAAGGCTGTGATCCCTTATCTGAATCCCGTGGGGCCAGATAGGTTCAGAATCCAGAATGTTTCCAATCTCACAAAGACCAGGTATTAGCTCTGGACAGCACCCCACAGTCACACACACTATTTCTGCAGGATATTACATGAAAATACACACTAAGTGGGACAAAGACTGTAACACATATCATCTTAGGTCAGGTTTTGCCACCTAATGATTTTGATGTCAAGCTTATGAAAATATTGGATTATCAGACTGTTTTCTGGATCTGGGAACTTCAGATAAAACATTGTGGAGCTGCATACTGGGCCATTAATGTCAGAGTGAATCTCGTATGTTCTTTCATGAGAAGGTTTTCATGAGTGATGATGGATTAGTATATTCTCTTTCCCAAGGAGCACAATTACAGTTTATTCAAAGTCACCAAAGTCTTAACCCACCGGAGCTTCAGTGGGAGCATTTCAGGCCTTGTAGTGGCGCAGGCCAGTGAGCTGCCTGGGCGTAAGAGGACTTCTCTTGCAACTCTTTCTGCTCTTTCTGCTTAGGCCCCCTAAGGGCTGGGGCCTCCACAGTGCAGTGGGAGGCAAGGCTGAGTAAGCAGTGGACCATTTTGGATGAAACAGGAAAAGTGACTTCCCCCGTGAAGGAAGAGTTGGTGGAAATATTAAACAGGAGTTCATTTCCCCAAAGCGCTGGGGTAAGCAGAGAGGCAGTGACGAGAGAACTCTACTGACTTGGGGGTTGAGAGAAGACTTGAACCGAGGCTTCTGATTCAGAGCCACCTCACACCCCGATTTGCATATTTCCCACCATTTCTATATGAAACGCCCCTATGGGAGGAGTTCACCGCGTGCAGCCCTATTCCAGCCACCCAGCCAGGGCTCGGTGCTTCTCAAACTCTCCTGCAGGCGGTACAGCTCCCAGTAGGGTGAGCTGGCTGCCCTGAGCAAGTGGAGTATATATGGGTTGCTTCTTGGTATGATTGGTCAGATCCCAAAAGCCTCTCCAGGCTCCCAGCATTTATCCCCTCTAGCCGCCCTGAAATGTCACACAAGCCTTTCTCCTGAGGGCCCCTGGAGCACTGCTGGGAAGATGCAACAAGCCATGCATCCGGCTCCAGAAGGAGGGAGAGTTCTGGGGGAGGCCCCCAAGAGGCTTGGAGCAGGGGCCACTGCTCAAGAAGGCAGATCCCGGCTGGCCCCTGTAGCCAGGCCCGAGCCGGAGGGCACCGCGGCCTGTAGAGGTGTGTCGGAAGGGGAGGCCCCGCATATTAGAGCGCCCAGCAGCTGCAACCTGGATTGTTTCCTTCACTAAGTTACACTCGGGGTCAGCCGTGGAGGTGAGGGAGTGGGGAGCAGGCCCCTGAGGGGCAGCCTCGAAGCCAAGCTGCCAGGAGCACCTGTCCTAAGGCACGGAGAGAAGGCAGCCCTCTTCCCACCTCTCTTCTTTTTCCTCCCTCTTCCCCAGGATGCTCCTCTCCTACCCCTTAGGGTTTCTCTCCCAGGGCAGTTGGGCTTGGACCCTGAGGAGCCCTAAAACTTCTTATACTATTTCAAGATGTGGCGAGGGAGCAGATGTGAGCTGAGCCCACCAGAGCCAAAGCGTTTGCGCAGGCCCTGGTTAGCCCTCCAAAGGGGCGGTCTGCTTTGCGGGGGGTGGGGGCACAGTTCTAGTTCCAGCTTTGCTACTAGCTACCTTCGAGGTCTTGGAGAGATCACGTGCCTTGGCTCACTTGGGCCTCTTCTGATAAATGATCAGTGAGTGTAGGTGGTCACTCAGCCGGCAACGTGGACTAGGTCTCTGCTTGACAGACCAGTTACCAGGAAGGCCCATCCAGGCAGGTCCTGAAACCTGGTTAGTATGTGCTCAAATGGGGGCTCTTGCTACATTTGGTACCTCCTCCAATACAATGGTGGGGCCAGGAGAGGGGGAGGCGGAGTTGCGGGGGAGGTAGTATGGCACAGTGGTTGAGAATTTGGGCTTCGCTATCAGTCAGTCCCAGGCTCAAAACCTGATTCCGCAATTTCCCACCCGGGTTATTTTGGGCGAGTCATTTCTCTGGGTCTCAGTTTTATCTCCTTGGAAATGGGCTTCAGAACAGTTGCCTACCTAGTAGGGCTATAGATAAGATAGTCCTTTTAAAACCCTTCACATGACAGTGAAAACCCATGAAGCAGTTAGCTGGTGTTATGAATGATAGCAGCATCAAGAGGTGGATAAGAATGGGATTGAATGCTCATGTTTTCTTCCAGGCACACTTCAGAAAAGCGCAAGCCTTAGCCACCCTAGGCAAGGTGGAGGAAGCACTAAGGGAGTTTCTATACTGTGTGTCCCTCGATGGAAAGAACAAAAGAGCAAGAGCTGCAGCCCAAAGGGTGAGTTGAGATGACGTCAGGTCCAGCTGCCCAGTGGGCCCCCATCCCTCTTGTCTTCTCCGGGTGGGGGGAGTGAGGGAGCTGCCCTTCCTGGGATTGGGGGTCCTGAGTGGGTGGCTCCCTGGGTCAAGGGGACAGGAGCGAGACACAAGTGCCAATTGATGGCCCGGAAGCACCATCCTTTTGGCATGTACAATCAGACTGAGCAGTTCCTGCATTTCTGTAGGAGCTGGTGAGGAATGTTCTTGCTTCTTTGACTCGGGGTTTGGGTTGTCAGTGGGAAACAAACAAAACAAAATAAAACCAAATAAGTTAACATGGGGATGGAGGCCCACTGAGGAGATTCTGGCTGTTGGCAAGAGGTCCTGGGTGTGAGGCTGCCTGCAGTTGTAGAACTTTTCTTGGGCTGAGTCACAGCTTCACCAGTCACACAGGGCAGCCAGCTCCTCAGAAGGGATGTTGGGTCCCATCTGCCCTGCCATATGCAGAACTCCAACCTTCAGCTCCTTTGCTAGAAATAAAACACATACAGAATATAAGTCAAGGACTATTACAATATAATCCAAACAGTCATTCCAACCCTTGAGTCCTGGGAGAATGTGGATGTTAGTTTTTAAATACTGGGCGCATTAGTGAAGGCTCAAGCATCCTCAGTTCGTGGACTTCGTTGCTTACTGTTCTGCAATGTATTCTCACGGTGTCTGGCTAGTTGGCCTGGAAGTCGGATGCTAGCAATCAGTGGTGGCCTCTGCTCTCCCACTCGCTATTCACCGCCACTCCCCAGGCGCCTCTGTCCCAGTACAGTGAGGCAGAGCAGTGGATGAAGAAAGGGCGCAATAGACAGGAGTGGTTTCTGAAGGCTCCAGAAAGGAATCTTTAGCAAAATCAGTGAACTAGGGGAAGCTGAGCTCTGGAGGTTCTGCCTCTCACGGAAGGTTTCTTTTCCGGGAAGTTGCTTTGGCCTGGTTAGTCAGAGCGCTGGTGGCAGAGAATTGCTCCAAGCTGTGGACCCTTTCCCAAATCTTAACTGTACTCCATAGTGTGAGTAATAATAATAATAATAATAGCCAACATTTATTGAGCGTTTCCTATGCACCCCGCACTGTGCTATGAGCTTTATGGGGAAGATATAATTTAATTTCCACAATGTCCCTATGAGGGTAGGTACTATTATTTATCCCCACGTTACAGATGAGACAGATGGGAAGCTGAGGCTTGGTGACTTTCCTGAGGTCACACACTTAGTGATTGGTGAAAGAGCAATCAAACGCAACCCCACCTGCTTCCAGAGTCTGCCTTGTGAGCTGCTCCACCATCCTGCCTTCCAGGAGGCCTTGTCAGGAGTCTCAGCACCCACTGCTGGGGCTGGGGGGAGAGCAGCAATGGAATTATCCAGGTCTGGGATGGATGGACAGAGGTGATTAGAAGAGCCTTGACTTTTGGGGACAGAGTGTGCAAAGGCCAAAAGAGGCAGGTGTTGGGCTCAGGAGTGAGTGGTTTCCTTTATTCTCATTTGTCCATTTCCCAGTTGGCCTGAGAGGCTCTGGTATCATCATTTGGGTTGATCTCTCTTTACAGCCCGATTTTACAGACCACCTAGTGTCATTTCCACAGCTGCCTTAACGGGGCAGGGCAACACATTGTGCTAAGCTCTGAGACCCAAAGAGGCATAAGCCACAGTGTCAGTCCTCAAGGACCTACCTTACAATCTTGCACTTGTTATATAGTGTAATATAAATTTCGGACAATACAAGCAAGCATTTGCCTGTGACGAGTGTTCTGGAGTCCTGAAGCTAGGGTGAGAATTTAGAGGCGAATTTCCACTGAGTGTGGCGAAGGCATGGCAGCTACTTAAGAACACTGAGGACCCTCCGCTGTGCTTATTTACTGGATTGTTCCCATTCCAGGGATAAAGATATGACACAGATGGTCCAGGTTCACTTGGGATTAATTAGCTGCCTTAGCCACTCACAGGCCTGGGTTTCTTTTTAATGTTTGTATTTACCTCAGATTCTTTTCTGCCCTCTTGACTCATCTGGGTCTTTCAAAGGCTGACACTGAAGTGGAATTGACTTCCATTCGTATGTGGCATGCTCATTCTCACTGAGAGTTGACCCCAAATTTTGTTTTCCAAAGCCACTGAGAAGGCCTAGTCTGAGATCTTAGGTATTAAAGGAAGGAGGTCAGTGCTGCTGTTACTTCTGCTTTGTTTCCTTCGAGTTCCCTCTCTGCCTCTCCTTCCCTCTCACCACACTCTACCCTTTTATCCTTGTACCTTGGGATGCCCTGTGGCTGCCCAGTGCTCTTTCTGGGAGAATTCCAGGGAGATTGCTTCAGAAGTGGGTTGGTCCTGGTGGGCCACTCGGGAGGGCTTCTGAGAGCCAACTTTGGCTCCTGTGGAAGAGGAGCCTCTGAAAGCTGGTATTTATGGCCCTGGGCACCGTGAGTACCTCCCCACCTCACTCCTTTACCAACTTACAGCTGGGAGGAGATAGAGGCATCTGCTGAAGACTTTGGGTCTGAACCCTAGGCCTCTCCCTGCGCCCTGGGATGGCTAGTGTCTTAATTCAGTTCCATCCAGTGTGATGGGTATTTACTGGACATCTGTCACGTGCCCTCCAGAAGGTGACCATCTGGTTAGAGAGAAAGACTTATATCTGCAACGCAATTTGAGGCTAACACAAGACTGTGTAGTGTAAGGTGCTATCTTATGGTGTAGTCGAGAACACAGAAGGACAGGAGAGATCAGGGAGGCTGGGGGAGTAGGGGAAGGTAGTGCTGGAGCTGAGCCTTGAGGGATGAGCAGGGCTTGGCTATGTGGAAAGTGCTGGCGTCAGAAGGAACATCATGAAGGAACTGCTAGGGGCTAGCAAAAGAGCAAATCAAACCAGAGAGAGTTTGGTCAGAGTTTCGGTCAGATTCTCCTGATCAGTTAATACCCTATTACCCAGAACAAGGGGTGGAGCGCCCTTTAGTGGGTCTCAGCGGCAAACTTGTGAATCTGTTTTAGAAGTGAGTGACCTGCCTTCCTGTGTTGTGTTACATACGATAGATACATATGTATATTGATAATTGGCACTTTCACAGGGGAGAACTGAAACAAGGATGTGGGCAGCTGATGGCACAGCGTCCACGCGACCGCACATCTTTGACTCACGGTCCCTTCTGGGTCTTCTACCTGCCCCCGCACCACTGCCCCCAGCTTATCAATTGCAAAGGAAGCCAGCCATAGACTGGAAGCGGCCTGCCCCCAGTCCTTGACGATACCTGACATTCTCTGGAAAGTGAAGGCCAGAAACGGGGAGGAGAGACTAGGAGAAGAGGGAGGAAGGTTGGGTTCTGCTTTTCCTAACATTTCACTGCTGAAGGGATTCATGATCCGGGGCTGATGGAGGAGGGAGCAAAATGGGCAGGGTGGGAAGAAATATCGAGGAACCTCGATGACATTTGTCACCTTCTACCCATGGGGGTGTCGCGGACACGACTCCAGGTCCCCCAGCTGACGCTTCTCTCCCGCCTTCACCTCTGCCTCTTTCCTCCTAGGTAGGTTTTGAAATCCCCCTGCAGATATTTCTACGGAATGGTAGCAGCGGAGTGGTGGTTTGTACCTCTGGCAAGGCTGACAAAGGCATCTGTAGTGCCTTTTAAAAATCCAGATTCTCGGGCCACACTTCAGACCTGGGGGAGCCGGGCATGGGAACTTAGAACCTGGAGTTTTCCTAAGCTCCCCAGGCAATTCCGATGCGCTGAAGTGAGGACCCCTACCCCGCTGTGTCGGGGTCTCTGGTCCAAGGCTTCCTCCCTGGAGTTTGGCCCCGCAAGCTGTGCCCTTTGCCCCTTCCTCCCCCCCGCCCTTCACCCAAGCACCGGTAGAAACTTAAGTAGTGAAGTCTTCTGTTTTATGTCACAGCTTCTCCTTAGTCTCTTTTCACCATCACTCCCGGGGGCTTCTCAGGAACATTCTCCCGATATCCTGAAGCTGTTGGCACCTCACCCTAGATTAAAGGAACACGTAGAGTCATTGGCTACTGAAGGCACCAGCCATAATCTACCAGAGTTGTCACAGGTAAAACTCCACTCACCCAGTTCGCTCGTGACGCTTCGTTTGGCTGTTTTGTGGGCAAACGTGGGGAGTGAGCCCTCACCCTCCTACTTCATTCGGTTCCTGAGAAAGAAGAAATGGAGCCGCTCATGGCTGCGTTCTTTGCTAGAAGGCTATTTCTTAAAGATGAAATTGGATTTTAGGCAGGGGCCCGGGGTTGATGATTTATTACGTTTAGTTTTCAGTTCTTGGTCAGATCCAGCTGAAAGAGAGAGTTGACAGAACTAGAAAGGAACTGCCCCACTTCCCTGGAGCCCTTCAGTCGGGGTGGCTTTATCAGCTTAGGGGTGGAGCCTGGGAAGAGGGCCTGACAGCCCCTCCTTTCCTGCTTTTTGTTTGTGCAAGCTGCTCGTCTTTGAGCACCAGCTAAGTTCCTTGTGCAAAGACAACTCCATTTGATCCCCAAGGGGAGGTAATTTCATATTCCTGCACCGTGTCTTACACGTAAGTAGACTTCCAGTACATATTTGGAGCCAGGGAGAGGGAAGCGACTTAGGAAGTCGCAGGTATTTGAGTCTTTGAAAACGATGGTCTCCAGGCCCTAGCTTTCCCAGCAGAGGGCAAGTGGGCAGAGGCTGGGGCTCAGAAGGGCAGACGTGAAGGCAGAGTTGAGCTCTGAAGATCTAGGCACCTCGGGACATCTGCCTGCCCTCCATCTGTGATCTGTGTTCCTCCCCTGTATGTGAGCCCTGGGGTCTCTGTGGCTTCTTGGATTCTCTGACAGGTGAGAATCTTACATTTCCCTGGCTTCTTTCCCCGCTCTGGAGAATGAATAAAATGCAGGTGTACCTGACTCAAAAAAGGGTGGTGGGGGGCAGAACTTAAGAGTATCTCCTGAAATCAAAGCACCCCTAGTGCATTTCAATACTTGTTTGAGATCATTATTACAAGATTGAGAACCCTAACACTGAACCAAAGTGTCTGGAGTGACTTCTACTGGCAGCTCAATCTGAAATGAAGAAAAATAGCACCCCTGGCTTTCCCATGTGAGCCAGCTGGGGAGCAGGGATTGGGTTTCCACCCAAACTTTGCCTTGCAAAGCAGTGTACCGTGTAGACTATGCCTGGGGCTCGTGGAAAGGATGCGGCAGTGCCATAGTGCTGAAAAAACCCTGAACTCCCCAGGTTAGGGACTCAGAAAACCCACATCCTTTTTCTCCTTACCTCATCATTTTCTCCCAGCTGTGCACTGCCCATTTTTCATCTCTCTACCAATTTTTTTGGTTGGGGTTGGAGGGGAGAAAAGAGCATGAGCGTTTTGACCCGTGTGCTGTGGATGTGGAGTAGAGAGGGGTTCTCTAGGTAAACCTGCATAAACACCTTGTCATTGGATTTGTTTTTTCTAGATCCTTCTCCTGGAAAAAAATTCTTTAAAAGGCTAGAGACATTATTGATCGTTTTGCCAAATGATCTTGTCTCTTTTTCAGACTTTTCACCCAAAATCTAGTGAAAAGACTAATTTGCCCCTAGTTTGTTTGACCAGTATAACACACAGCTCTGGAGCGTGAGGGCACTCGGCAGGCCTGTGAACACACCTGTGCCAGAGCCTTCCCGAAAGTTCTTTGGGAGCTGGGTGTGGGGCTCGAGGATGGCCCGGAATGGCAGTGAGGGTGAGAGGAAGTACTGAGCGGCTGGATGTGCCCTCGCTGTACTGCATGCCTTGCTTTCCCTCAGGTAGTGCCTGGGGACTGATTTGGAGAGGAGCGGGGCCTGGCACTGCACTTGCCATTCTCCAGTTCAGCGCGGCCCAAGGACTCTCTCCCCACACGCCTTTCTGTCCTTGCCTCAGACAGAGGTTCCTCCGCCCCGCCCCAGCTGGGCCTGCCTGTGCCCTATGACCGCCCATCAGTTAAGCTGCACGTCCTCTAGATGGTCAGCACTGTGCGGTATCTTCTCACTGTGCCCCTGGGGAGAAGCATCAGAGGCCGATGTTGGTCGTGAGTAGATCCTGATGTTTGGCTCTTTCTTTCCAGGAAACGCTGGAGCGCCCACATTGTTCTAGTCAGGAGGCGGCAGCAGCCAGGGGGCACAGAGGCAGCCCGATGAACCTCGTGCCGGTGAAAGGGGACAGGCGGCAAGACGGCCCAGAGGACCAGGATGGAGCGGAGGAGGAGGAGGGGGCCGCTGCCTCTCCCCAGGCTGCCTCCAGCAAGACTGGCAAATGCCAGGAGAAGAAAAGGAAGCGCTGCCAAATCGAACCCCAAGACCCAGAGGTGCCTAGGAAAGCGTCTAAGCCAGGTGCGGACTCTCCCCGGGGGGCAAGCGGCCCGGAGGAGGGCCCGGCTCACCAGTATACGGAGGTCCCTCACCCTCCACGGGAGGGCTCCGCGGCTCTGCATGGGGCCCAGCTCTCAGCTCTGCCGCCTCCGGGGTGGCTGTGGGGTTTCTGTGAGAGCACAGCGTCGAGTACTGACATCTCATGCCCTCGATGGTGTCACTTCCTTCCAGGCCAGCCTCTCGCTAACCCCGTCCCCATTCCGGGAGGGTAGGGTGAGGGCAGGGCGATCAGGCCTCACGCCGCTCGTTCCCAGTCGTGTTCCCGTAGGCAGGCATCTGAGAAGCAGCCGCCGCAGCTTGATACCTTTCCCAGAGCGGCTGGCAGTGCCAAGATTCAGTGTCAGCTCTGAAGGCCTGGCTCAGTCCGCGGAGTTGCTGCCGCCGCCGCTTGTTGAGTGAGGTGCCTGGTGCATTTGAAGGAAGCCCCCAGGGCTCCGGACGGTCCCTGACTTGCGCGTCTCTTTATGGGACTGTTGGAAGCCTGTGAGCGCCTGTTTCAGGGTACCCCATTCTCAGTGGCTCACGTGGCCACTAAATCAGTTCTCTGGGAGGTGGTGAGAGCGGCAGACTGAAAAGATAATTGGGTTCTTTGCCTCAGAAGTGCTGTTTGTGAGACCGAGGTTGGTTCACCTGTGACTTCTGCTCTAAACCACAGGTCCTCCCGCTGCTCCGGGGGCCAGACCTGCTCTCAGCGTTCCACTCGCATCTTTTGACGCCTCTGACCTTGAATGCTCCCTCTGTATGAGGTATGTGATGTGTACTGTCACCGCCGGAGTGTTCTTCGCCTCCGGTGTCTGGACTTGTCTGCTAGTGAACTACTGCTCGGTCGGTTAGCGTGGAAAAGCGTGGTTCTAACAAAATGGAAATCACGCCGTTAACTGTCACACGGGCTAGCTTGTGTCCCTTGTTTACAGACTGCGTTCCCCGCACTCCTGACTTGGAAATACCTAGAGAGTGGGAAGGAAACGGTCTGCTCAGAGGTCACAGACTGATGGCCCACAGGCTGGATGTCTTTTGTTTGGCCTTCACGGGCTTTGGGGGCTTGTGAAAGGTGAATGTTTTGAGACAGGACACGCACTCCAGTTGGTCACGGCCCCCCTCCCATGGCCACTGCCTTACACCAGCCTTCCTCTCACATTTGCTTTGCTTTCCTGGCGCCTTGTAGGTGTTTCAGTTTGTGACCCTGGAACTAATCTCAACTGGCTACTTGATCAAGATCTCAAAGCTCAAGGGCCAGTGTCAGCACCACAGGCCTATTCTTTGGAAGCCAAGAGAGGGCCTGACTAGTTTTTGTTCTGGGCCCTGCACAGTAGTCAGTAGTGGGCATGTACCACTTGGCCAAGCGTCTCTCCTCCACTCACTGCCACATCATCTCTGCTTTCTCAGACCTCTGGACACACAAATTATCCACATGCCTGCCCACCCTCCAACAGACACAAAAAGGAAACTGCTACAGCCGTGGTCTGTGCAAAGAAATTACTTTCACTTGTTTCATTTCACAGCTGTGGCTTTGCGGCTAAGAGGAGCTGCTCCAAAGCCAGGGTGCCTGGGTTTCAACCCAGGCTCTGCCACTTACTGGCTGTTTGACCTGGAGCAAGTGACTTTCTCTGCCACTGTTTTCTCATGAGTAAAATAGAGAACACTAGTACCTGCTCTATGGGGTTGTTATGATTGAGAAAATCTATTTAAGACACTTAGAATAGTGCCTGACATATAGTAAGTACTCAATAAATGTTAACTTCTTTTCCTAGACCAGAGGTTCTTTAACTTTAGGTCCATGGGCCCCTGAGGGGGTTCTATCTATGGATTCTAATAGATCTAAGAATTCCATGAAGTTATATGTAAAAGTGTGTGTGTGTGTGTGTGTGTGTGTGTGTGTGTGTGAGTTTTCCAGGACAAGGTCCACAGCTTTCAGTAGATTCTCAAATGTGCCTTTTTTCCCCCCAAGAGAGCTTTAAAAGGAGGCTGAGATATTTGCACAAAAGTTGTTAAGATGGTTGAACCAAGAGAAGAGATGTCAGGAAAAATCTTTCGGTCCACCACACAGATGGATCCAGCCAACGGAGGCTCCTCAGAGGTTTTCTTGCCCTTTACAAGCACATATGCCTTCCATGTCAATCCCAGGCATTTGTACTCGGAATGACTTTTCTTGTCCTCTGAATAAAAATGAGTAAGGTAGCCATTGCCCGAACACATACTTTTTCTCTCTCTTAAAAAAAATTAGAGTTGTCAGATTTGCTCAGAAGCTCAGACAGACTCGATAAAGAATGTAGCAGCACTGGAAGAAAGCCTTCCATATACTGTCTGAGTTGAGGTGGAGTGGGCGAGGGTAGGATGGGCTGTATAACCAGTTCCCCTCCCCCTCACAACAACATAGCAGGTGGGTCATGCCAGAGCCAAGTTGTGAGATGATAGACAAACTCTGCTTCCAAGCAGACAAATGGGCCTCCACAGGTAATAACGCCTTTGTGGCTCTCAGTCTGTGATGTGAGCCATGGTCCTTCAGAGGTCAGACTTTGATAGACTTGATTCAGCTCACTCAGAAAGCCTGGGTCTTTGGTGTACTTACCCTCCTTAACACTCCTGCCGGCATCCCGGGGACGCAAAATCAAACACGCAGACTCATCCTGTTTGTGTTTTCCCTGAGGGCTAAGAATCCTGAGGTTGAAGTTCTTTTGTTCCCTTTCCTCTGCTTTCTCCCTTTCATCTTGTTTGTCCCTGATCTCAACAGGGAGCTTCAGAGAAAGGTTAGAAATTTGGTCCAAGAAATAAACACCAAGAGGATAAGACCCCCTTCTAGTTGGCTCGCTCTGAGTTTAAAAGCCATTATTTCCCTTATCCTGCCGCTCTGTTCTAAATGAGACTTCAAAGCAAAAACCCATCTTTGCCTGGAGAAGCTATTGTATGGGCTGGTAAGTTACCGGGGCCGGGGGTGGGGTGGGTGGGCCTCTAGCTGCTTTACGGTGAAAAGAAGCCTGCCAAGTCTAGAGAACGTTTCTGATCGCAAGGCTCTTAAAACTGTAGCCCTAGTTCAAAAGCATGTAGTTCCCCTTCCAACAGGGCTTGTCTCCAAGTCAGAAATCACATGTTGACAGAGGCCATTTCAAATATATGCTTTAGCTTGAATTATTGCAGTCTTGGAAAAGCTCCTGTTTCTACCTCTCTTCAGTGTTTTTCTTTTTTAAATTGTTATTAGGATTATTATTACGTTCTGTTATGACCCTCATGTGTCTTTGGTGGAGAGGGTTTAAGGGTAGATATTTTCAAACAATCTGCCGGGTCATGAAACTATAGACATTAGTACCTCCTGTGCAGGTTTCTAGAATGAAATCCAGTGCCGTGGTGCTGCATTGGTAGAAGACAAGTTAGAGTGTGAATTTATTTGTTCTGATTCTAGAGGGAAAATCAGGAGCGGCTTATAAATTCCTCAGGGAAAATGGTGGAGAGAGTGAATGGAACAGCAGTTGGAGGGCGAGCTAATGAGAAACTTTCCAGTCTCCATTCCGAGTTTCCCTTGCTGGACCGGGAGAGCTCCGCTGAGGGAAGTCACTCTCTGCCCCTCAGTCTTTAGTGACTGCAGATCCTCCCTTGGGATTTACCTGCTCCAGATATCCTAGCCCTGGGGGCCACCTCTGGGGCTGCTGTGAAGCAGCACTTCTGGGGTGACAAGGATATTTTGAGATGTGGAGCAGGAATGTTTGATATTTGAACCAGTTACCTAATGGCCCAGTGACCTCTTTGTCAATTGAAATGAAAAGCTTTATATTTAACCTAGTTTTAGCTGCTCAAGTAGCTGGATGTTAAGGAGTCAGTTCACTTTCTGTCTCTCTCTCTCTCTCTCTCTCTCTCCCCCTGTCCCCTCCCTCCTCCTCATTCCCTCTTTGCTCTCATTTGATAGCAGCAAAAGAGCACAATACAAGGATGTAACTGGTGGGAAAAGATAGCTATTTCCAGACAAGCCAAACATTTTATCCGGGCTGACATCTAACTGAAAGCATTTATTATTACTATTGTTTACTCCATCACTGTGACAATGTAAAATGCCTTCTTGTGAGAAAATCTGGCCCTACTCTGATTTATAAATGCCCCCCTGAAGTGTTTTCCGAAATCATTACCTAAACTGGTAAATAAAAGGGAGAGGGATTTGAGTATATATCTATTTCTAGCTCTATCTATATAGAGAGAGTTTCTCTCTCTCTCTCTCTCAAGCGCGACCTCTCTCTCTGGCAGTGGGGAGAAGGAAGGGAGAGAGACAGAGAGGGAGAGAGAAAAGGGTGTGTGTGTGAGTGTGTGCATCTACATGTACATGGATGGTATGTGTTCTAGGTAGAGATGAGCGCACAGTCGTGTGTCGTGTCGTGGCTGTGTCATGCAGTGGAGAAGGAAGATGGGCTTGTGACTCACGTGTGACTCCACGTCCCAAGCCCTGCTACTTATTAGCTAGCTGTGTGACCTTGCGCAAGTTCTTTAACTTGTCTGAGTCTTAATTTCCTCAATAGTAAAATGGAGCTAGTCAAATTATTGCCTATGACTGTATAAAGTTAATTTATATGAAAAACAGTATTGTGCACAGCCAGGGTAGCAAGAGAAATACATTCCATCTGTCCCCAGTCACTGTACTCAGTCAGCCTGAATATAGAAGTGGGTTGAGTATTGAAAGATGATGTATTCTAAGCATCTGAACCTTGAATTATTTCAAAGCAATAATTATGCAGCATCTGTGGCAGCATTCTTGTTTGTGACCACTCAGATCAGGAGCATTTTAATCATAGCTCTTGCTAAGAGTTGCTGTATCCTTTTGTGTCTGTTTCATTCATCTGCTCATTAATTGTCAGTATTTATTGCAATTAATTGGCCAGCTATATCATTATTATTTGTATGTGGATTACATTCTTTAATGAACAAAAGGCTTGAAATTCTCAAGAAAAATAGTTTTGCAGATACAGATTCATCAATCAGTCTTCATTATTAGCGTCGTCAAATAATGTATAAAAAGCATTCAGATTCATAGGTCTCAGATCACTGAGGAAATGAGATCATCTGGTTTGGCTGCTTCTAGTAGTTAGATCACAGCAGTAGTTCCCAAAATCAGCCTGCAAATCTCAATTTTGAAAAACACTTTAAATTGTGAAATAGACACAGTGGGAAAGTATGTAAAAATATGAATATATTCTCTTAACAAAATATTGTAAAGAGGATACTCATGGAACCCCTCTCAGCCCAAGAAATAAAACATTGCCAGGACTCCAGAAGCTGCCCGTGTGCCCCTTCCAAATCACGCCCCCCCACTGCCCCTGAAACCACTATCTTGACACCCTTGTATGTATCTCTAAACAGTGTAATTTCATTTTTCCTATTTTTAAAAAAACTTTATATAAGTGGAATTATCCAGAACGGATTCTTTTTTTGTGGCTTCTTTTCCTCAGGATGAAGATTTATCCATGTTATTCCATGTAGGTGAAGTTTGTTCATTTTCATTAGTGTATAGTGTCCCATTGTATGAATCAACCAAAATCAGTTATATTCTAGATGGATATTTGGGCTGTTTCTAGTTTAGAGCTATTATGGACAACGTTACTGTGAACAGTTTTTATGTCTGCTGGTGCGTATATAACTCTTTGCCCATTTTTGATTGGATTATCTCTCTTTTTCTTACTGACTTTAGGAGCTCTATGTATGTTCTACATACAAGTCCTTTGTTAGTCACGTGTGCTGCAGATATCTTCTCCAGCTCTGGCTTGCCTTTTTGCTCTCTTAATGGCACCTTTCGACGCGCTAACAAGTTCTTAAGTTTAATGCAGTAACAATGATCAATCTTTTCATTTACAGTTAGCTTTTTTGTGTGTGTGTCCTGTTTAAGAAATCTTTTTTTTCCCCCCTGAGGTCAGAAAGATGTTCTGTCTTGTCTTCTAGAAGCTGTACTGTTTGCCTTTCACATTTATCTTTACAGCCCACATGGAATTGCTTTTTGTGTATGGTGTGAGAGGCAGTCCAACTTCTTTGCCCCCTATGGATAGCCAACTATCCCAGATGGCATTATTGAGAATGCTATTTATGTATTGAAAATCCTCCCTCTGCTTTGAAGTGCCACACTTGTCATAAATCAAGAATCTGGGTCTCAGTCTATTTCTGGGCTTTCTTTTCTATTCCACGGATCTATTTGTCCTTGTGCTAGTCTTACTCTGTTTTAATCACTACTGCTTTATAATAAGTTCTGATGTCTGGTAGAGCATGTCCTCCTACATTGCTGCTATTCAAAAGTGTCTCAGCTCTTCTTGGCCCTTTGCCTTGCCTTATAAACTTTAGAAATCAACTTGCCAAGTTCCACAAAAACAAACAAGTAAAATAACCCATTGGGGTTTTTATTGGGACTTAGTTAGGTCTTCTTTACTTTCTTTCAATGAAATGTTTACAGTTTCTTTCAATAGAGGTCTCATAAACTTTTGTTAGGTTTATTCCTGGGCACTCAAAAGCAATTGTAAATGTCATCTTTTCAAAAATGTATTCTCTCATGCTTGTTGCTGGTATATAGAGCTACAATTGAATGGTGTGTGTGTGTGTGTGTGTGTGTGTGTGTGTGTGTGTATTTCTCTAGCTTCCTTGCTAATTCTATCAATTCTCATTAATTCTAATAATCATTCTATAGATTCTTTTAGATTTTCTAAGTTCATCATCATACCATTTGTGAAAAACAACAGATTTGTTTTTTCCCGTTTAAGTCCTCAGACTTTTTTTCTCCTTGCCTTAGTACACTGGTTAGGACCTTCATCAAAGAGGTTTTTGGAAAATTAATTTTACTTTTTGGCCGATTTAGTAACTAAAATTTATTAACTCGGGTAAACAGAGTAACTGCTTTTTAAACAGGTTGATAACATTTAAAAAGTAGAAAACAGTAAATATATGAAAAATCTCTCTCCTAGTCCAGACCTTGATTGGCTTGTTAAAAATATCAAATCTCTGCTCCTCCCCTTGACCTCCTGAATTGTAAACTTTATCCAGTGAGACTTTGCCACGTCTGCGTTTTTAAAGTTCCACCTGGGACTCTGATAATTAGGTTTGGAGACCAATAGAGTAGATTCGCCTACGCAGAGGTTAGTAGGATTGTGTCATACAGTGATTCCCAACCCTGGCTACACATTAAAACCGCCCCAGGAGCTTTAAAAATCCTGATGCCTGGCCCTTACCCTGGACCAACTGATCTGCATCTCTGTAGGTGCGATCCTGGGCCTCTGTAGTTTTTTAAAGTTCCCCAGGTGATGGTGGGAGGGGGGTGGTCTGGGGAGGAGCAAGAGGGAGGGTTTACTCAGGGGCACAAGGAGACACTTGGGGGTGACAAGTGTGTTCATTATCTTGGTTGTGGAAGTGGTTTCATAGACGTGTACATGTGTCAAAACTTATCAAATTGTACACTTAAAGTATGTGCAGTTTATTGCATGTCAATAATACATCTATAAAGCTATTTAAAGAAAAAGCAACACACGTGGTTCTCACACACAGCAGTGGCTGAGAATCATTGTTCTAACAGAAAAGGCACACTACTGGAAGGGGAAGTCGTGTACCTTTTCTTTTTCCATTTCATCTGCCAACAGTTGGCTGTGTACTCTTAGCTCAGCCACTTCATCCCCTCTGGATCTCAGTTTCATTCTGATTGGTGGGTTCGATTTTCTTCTCAAGTACTTTCCAGCTCTGACGTTTTGATTGTTCTGTTCAGCCTGGCTGTGTGGGCCAGGCTGCTGGTGCACCTCCTGGCCGCACGAGGGGGCTGTGCAGCCTGCAGCCTCTTCCTCTCAACTGAACACTCTTGTGAGGTCAAAACAGGCTGGTCAGGCGTCTTTCCCTTCTTTCTGTCCTCTTGGTGGGTGCGAGCTCCGCTTCTGAAGCATCATCTTCAGCTGCCCCCATCCAATGGTCCTGCTGCAGGTGAGCCTTTCTTTAAGCAAAATAAATCCATGAATCTCTGAATGTACAGAACAGCTTTTTAAAAGATCCTCAGATTGCTTTGAAAAAATAGCTCCTGCAAAACAATTAAAATAGGATCTAATTAAAGTATGTGTATACATACACATGTATATATGTATGTGTCTGTCTGTCTATCCATCAGTAAGCACATTAATAACATTACTGTGTTGTCCCTAGGAAAACGATCCATCCATATAAAAGGCAGTTATGTTTGTTACAGGTGCAATTTTGAGATCCTTCAGGCTGTAAACATTGCTTAGGTGAAAAATGGAATCAAGGTTAGCAAATAAGCCTAGTCTTTTTCCACTGTAGTATGATATAGAGTGCTTAAATCTGGGAGCGTGTGTTTGTTTATCTATGTGTTTACGTATATTCAGGTGAACAGGTTGACTAAGTATTTTAGAATGGAATCTATTCAAGACACTCTGGGCATTCGTCTTCATTTTTCTAGGACCTGACAGGGAAAAAAATGTGGATGCCCTGGAAGAGACTGACTAGAACTAATGTTACAAAATGATCTAGCTATGTCCTAAACTTTAATAAATGCATAATTTAATGCATTTAAATCCAGCTCAGAAATAAAAAGCAAATGCTTTTCTGAAGTGCAACAACAGCAGGGTTTTTTTTCTAAAAAAAAGGAAAAAGAACCCCCTCCTACCCCCGCACATAGAATTTCCCAAATAATACTATAAAACCTGAACACTGAATAGCTCTGTCTTTCCTGTTTGGTCTGATTGCAGTTTTCTTGCATTCTGATTCCTAAATTTCAGATTATTCTATGAGCCAGTCACAACACCTTGTGGACACACCTTTTGCTTAAAATGCCTTGAAAGATGCCTAGATCACAATGCGAAGTGTCCACTGTGCAAAGATGGTCTTTCACAGGTAAAACGTTCTTTCTTTCTTGATTGGGTTAGCTTATTTGGAATTGGGTACGAATACAGCATCCTATTGGATCCCAAGCCACTGCACTGTGCTAGAGCAAAACACCCCCTCAGACCATTTATTTCTCCTGTCTTAGAGCCACCCCTCCCATCTCCACAAAGTCCTCCAGGGAAATGAGGCAACATCTAGCTTTTTATGAACTGTCAGCAGTGAAATTAATTTGTGTTGGAAACAAAAGTATCAAAATGATGATAAACATGGATCCTTGTTCTAATCCCATCATGGCACCTGATTCACTGTCATGTTGGGTGAATCTTCTGCCCTCCCTGGGCTTGGACTAGATGAGCTCCGATGTCCCCTTATCATCAATGTTTATTCTGTGGTTTGAAGAGATCACTCCCAGGTCTCCAGGAAAACCTCACAGACCTTCATTGTGGTCCTTGCCCCACTCCTCAGCTGCGGCTGTACTTATTAGCAGACATTTGTCTGCTGAAAAATCTCTGGGGCTTCCAGATTCTCTAAAATGAATCACACAAACTGCCACCTTTGTCTTTCAAATGGACTTGCTGTAATTTTCTGTAGCACAAGCAGATCTGGGAATCCATCTTGTCCCCCCACCCCAGGGACTTGTGTGCCATATTTTACAATCAGTATAAATGTCCCTTGACCCCTGTCATCCCTGAGGAGAGGTTGGAGATGATGCAAGACTATCTCTAGGTGAATGTAGATCCAGAGAAGTCATGTGTCAAGCTTTCCCAACACCCCAACATTTAAATTAAGGGAAGGGAGTGAAATAATCACCCAGGATAGCCCTGAGGGTGTGTATTGGGCTGGGGGGAGGGTCAGTGTCATATCTGGCCTAGGTGAAGAGGTGGTATTTGCTGTCCTGATTGTAGGTGAGAAGCCCATGGTCCTTATACTTCAATAATACATTTGTGTTGTGGTAACACTACAACATTCAGATTAACAGAAAGAAGGAAAATCTACCGTTAAAATTTTAGTATGTACCTTTCTTGGCTTTTTGTTTTAGCATCAGCGGAGGAGTCACCTCCTTCTTGGAGAGGCTACCTCCTGAGTCATTGCTTTTCCCCAAAGGCTGGGACTGGGCAAAGCAGCCCATTTTCCTGCAGCCAGGCAATGGCAGTGGCTGAGAAAGCATCGTGGAGGCAGAGGCTGTGAGGTCCTGGACTTAGGGGCTAGAAGATATTCCCATCTATCTCTGTGTCTTCACACAGGGTCACACTTGCACCATTATCCAGAGAGAGAAATATCTTATTCCGATCATGTTCACTGCGGAATAGACAGACGTAGCCCGTACTGGGAAAGGAAAAAATGTCTGAAGCCTGCCGTTTTATACTCAGGAGCTCCCCCTGCTGGGTCTGTGTGGGTAGTTTCCATAGCCAGCAGTTCTCTGCAGATGTTTTCGTTCCCATTGTCTGGTTCACACAAAACACCCACTCCTTACAGATCCCTGGATATGCACGGACTCGGGGTGTTTGGGAGGAGAGTAATAGTGACAATTGACAACTGAGCCCGAGTTAGGTTATGAAATCAAGGTTTATAACATAAATCCAGTGATACCTAGACGGTATAATAAAAAAAAATAGGCAAATGAAATCACCAGTACAGCTTTTCTTTTTAAAACTAAAGTTAGAGGAGAAAAAAATATGTATATTATATAGGCTTGAAATATCCTGAATCCCAAGCATTGGGGTGGGGTTGGGAGTGGGGCACAGCAGGAAAGGATCAATAATTGAAAATTGCTTTTTAGTTCCCTGAACCTTTTGACCACGGACTTTCAGCATATCCCAGATGGAGACCATTTCTGGGAGCTTATAAACACAGTAATCAGAAAAAGGAAAGGAAAGGATTTTCTCCCTTTTTTGACAAGAACATGATCTCAATCAATTTCAGTGTCTTAGGAAAGCTATGGCATTTTTAATACTCCATTGCAGGTCTTTTTCCCTTTTTAAAATAATTTTTCTAATTTTAAAAGTAATTCATTGCATGTGGTTTTTTTTTAAGCTAAACTCTAACTCCAGAGAATATATACATTATGATAGTATCAGCTGCCAATGTGTGGGTCTAAATTACTCCAGTATGTGGGTCATTTAACTGTTGTACTGATTACATCAGAAGTGCTGTGTGTTTTTCTGATGACTGCATAATATCTAATTGCCTTGTTCCCCGTATAGTGCTTGGCATCAAGAAAATACAGTAAAAATGTCATAATGGAAGAGCTAATAGCTAAATTCCTTCCAGAAGAACTCAAGGAACGAAGGAGGCTTTATGAAGAGGAAATGGAAGAACTTTCTAAGTATGCATATGCACATTGCTGTTTTCAGTTTTACTCATACCAGGTCATAGAACTGAAAGTGCACATTCCCTCCTAACTCCTCATTTAGTGATACCATGTTGGTAGCTTGAAATTGGCCACAGTGAGAGTATTTACACCACAGAAATTGGAAAATGCTGTAACAAGGGCTTACCCGCTCCATCCCCAGAAAGCCAGTTGTTATTTACCAGCACCCACTGAAGAAACCTAAGCCGAACCACTGACCAGGTCACATATTGGCACTAGTAACTGGGTATCACGGATACGAAATTATTGGAACAATTTAATCAGGGGGGCTTAATGAAGTGCAGTTGACCCTTAAACAACATGGATTTGAACTGTGCGGTTCCACTTATACGTGGATTTTTTTCAGTAGTAAATACTATAGTCCTACACTACCTGATCTGTGGTTGGTTGAATCCATGAATGCAGAACCGCGGATACAGAGGAGCTTTGGATACCGAGGGCGACTCTAAGTTATATGCTGATTTTCAACTGGGCAGAGGGTTGGCGCCCCTAACCCCCGTGTTGTTCAAGGGTCAGCTGTATCCAGAAGACGGTTTTCAGGTACATAAGGAGGTTCTACGAGGTTAAGAACTTTGATATCAGCCAGACCTGGGCTTATGATGCAGTTTTGCCACAAAGTGAGTATACTTCATGACCCTAGGCAAGTCACTTAACCTCTCTGGGCCTCAGTCTCCTCATCTGTAACTTGGGGATAATAATAGTCCTTGCCTCATGGACTTGTTACGAAGATCAAATGAGCTAGTGCATAGTAAGCACTTAATAAAAGCAATAGTAAGAATGCTGCTTGTTATTACGCTTCCTCTTCCATCACAGGTATTGTGAGAAGTAGAGAGTAGGGGTGGAGAAAGAAGTAAGGCTCCAAGCTCTTTGCCTGGCTGGAAGAACAACTCACTTAGCAGAAAAAGCAGGAGGAAATCACTAATTTCTGTCTCTCATACTGCTGACCCCCCATCTCCCCATCCCTGGTGGAATTCTCACAGCATTCTGGGGGCAAAGTTCCCGATGGCAAAAGCTGTTCTGGTTTTATGCTCACCCTGTAGAGAACATTTCTAAACTGCCACCAGTTTATTTGTGCCTCTCACTTTGAATAACACACTGTGCTGGGGAGCCAGAAATGAAATCGTTCTTTGCTCATTAACAGATCTACTCAAGGCATCTTTATCTTTATTTCTGATTCTTAAGTTCACCTTGAGTCTCTCTGGGCCCTCTTCTCAAATATCATTTAATGTCTGATTAACAAACACTGGAATATACTAGGTGGATTTCTCTTTAAAGGAATCCTAAATTTAATCCTTTTGAGATTTGGGCAAATGATCTTATATCTATTGGTAAGTTTATGTTCAGATGTCCCTGTACTGGATTTACTAGACAAATAAAAGGAACAGTGATCCAGGAGGAGCTGGCCCGGTTGGTGGTTCCCCATCAGGCCATGTGTCTGCGTCTTCGTGGGCACATGTTGAGAGGCAGACTCGTAGGTGTCGAGTTCAGAGCTGCTGCACCAGTGTGTCTGGGGGGGTGCAGTGGCCTGTTGTCTGCGTTTACGGGCCTCCAGTGATTCTGATGCACAGGAGCGTTTGAGCATCACTGGGCTAGATTACTCTTGCCTCTCCACTGCTCCCTCCTCCTCCCAGCTGGGCCTGCCATGCAGATCCTCTGGGGGCTTTGCAAATATGTGAGATGCTCACGGGCATCTTGCAGAGATTTTCCCACCATTCCTCTGGAGAGCTGGGTCCACTTTTACCCCCCTTCCCCATACTGCCAGCAAGACACCTGGAGAGATTGTTTAGAGTGGAGAGCATGAAAGAAAGAAAGAAAAATATGAGGTATAACTATCACCGACAACGTTACGGTACTAGAGAACTTCATTACCCAAATTAGAATGCGTAGAATGTCAATTTTAATCGTAGCCCTTAGGCTAACCTGTGCACCAGATAATGGGATTCAGCCCACAGCACCAGATGCATTTTAGTATTTGTTATCAGCCTCAACTTGATGTCTCCTTGCCTTCCTGCAGGGGAACCACATGGTGAAATTTGACCAACCTTTCTGTGTTCTGCTTCAATGCTGTGAGATTCATGTCATTTGCTCTTCCTGACAGCTTAAATAAGAACGTGCCTATTTTCGTGTGTACCATGGCATATCCCACGGTTCCTTGTCCCCTGCACATCTTTGAGCCTTGTTACCGTCTGATGATTCGTAGATGCATTGAGACAGGCACACGACAGTTTGGCATGTGCCTTGGAGATCCTGTCAAAAGGTAAGTGAGGAGCTATGCAAGTAAAGGGAGGTTGGGTGGAAAGGGTTTTTTGTTTTACTTTGGGGCCCTCCCAGGAGCATTTGTAAGGATCAGGGTCCCTCTGGCCCCTAGTTTACAGTGTGAGAGGCTGCCCGTTTAAAGGAACCCCAGGATCAACCTTTTGTTAAACAGGTGGTATATACTCTAAAACGTGTTTTATAAGAGTGTGGTCCCTGGAGTCAAACTGCCTGGGTTCATATTCCGGCTCCATCCTTGGAGCAAGTTTGACTTTGGGCAAGTTACTGAACCTCCGGTGACTCAGTTTCCTTATCTGTAAAGTGGGTACAATAATAGTGCCTACCTCGTTGGGTTTGTTGGGAGGATTGGTGAGTTAATAATGCACGTAAAGTACTGAGCACAGTACAATAAATGGTAGCAGTTACACATTAAAATTTTTTCTCACACAGGCACTGCCTGTGGTGTTATTGCAGCTATAGACCCTGGGACAGGGAAGAAGGCAGAAGTCCCTCAGGACACAACATGGGGTTATAGAAATGGGGGGAGGTGCGCAGGCCAGGGAAACAGCTCATCAAGAATTTACTTGCTTGGGTCCATTCCCAATAAACAGGTTTGCGGAATATGGCTGCATCCTAGAGATCAGAAATGTTCAGTTCTTTGCTGATGGCCGCTCAGTGGTCGACAGCATAGGCAAGAGGCGCTTCAAGGTCCTCCATCAGGGCCAGCGGGATGGTTACAACACAGCTGACATCGAATACATTGAAGACCAAAAGGTGAGGGTGGCCAGTGCCAAGAATCCTGAAGCCAAGCTAGCCCTGAAGCTTGGCAGACCAAGATGATTGCAAAAGGATTTCTGGGCATGGATGGGGGCCTTGGGATTTCTCACTGATTCGCTGCTGCCACACCGAATGCTGCCAGGTTCCTGTTCGATTGTGGAATGGCAGTGAGCGCGCCCCTTGTCTGGGCTTTCCCTGCTTAGTTGCTGATCTATATTCACGCATAAGAGGTGCCAAGCCAGACCAACCCTGGGGCCCATTTAGCACAGGAGTTAGGTCTCTGCCAGGGATACCAAGATCTGGAGCTGGATCTATACATATGTATTTTATTTTTTGATTTATTTATATTTTAAACCTTTTTCTTTTGAGATAATTGTAGATTCACATACACATGTCTATTTTTAAATGTGCAACCTGGCCAAGAGCCCTTCCCAATAATCCATCATCCCATAACACAGAAAGATGACATGTCCAGTTAATCCTTGGTTTTCTGAACTAACGGGTAGAAGAAGAGGTAAATAATCCCATAAGTGTTTATATTTACATTCACTACATAGTACAAGATTAATAAACACTTGCTCAACGAATAAACGTATTTGACTTGGAAGATAAAGTTACATACGGAGACACAGCCACTGCTCCCTCTCTTCCCAGGGAGCAGTGGGAAAGCAGCTGTAAAAAATGAAAAGGAGAGAGGCGTGAACAAGCACAACCTCGTTTAACAGCACGCCTCCACTCAGGCCAGTTAGTGTCACTGGTTTTCTATATGTCTGGCTGTTTCAGCTCATTTACCCAGCTGAACCTTTCTCTGTCCTCCACGCTCAGCAATATTTACACACAGTCCATCATCTGGCTGAGGAGCCTTTCACACACTACACAGGAGAAAGCCAGAAGGGCGAGTCTTCCCGTAGGGTGACGGGATGGATGCTCAAATAGGCAGGTGTCAAAGGGGCTCTAGGCATGATGGAGAAGGCACAGAATGCTTCACTTCCACTTTGATACTTTCAGGTTCAAGGAGAGGATTGTGCTGAGCTCATGGGATTACATAACTGTGTCTATGAGCAAGCGTCATCATGGTTTCATTCGCTCAAATCATCTCTGAAGAATCGGATACTCAATCATTTTGGTCCAATGCCAGAGAAAGACGCTGATCCCCAGGTATCTAAAAATGTCTCTTTGTAATCAGTCGCCCCCACCAGATGAGAGCGCCTAGGGTTTGTGATTAGATACGTGTGTGGTTTCCATCCAGCACATTTAGTGTAGAGAGGAAGATGGATCCAAATTGGTCTTGTTTGGCTGGGCAGTAGGCATCATGGGTAAGAACAAAAGGACCCCAAATCAGAATTGGAGTAACTAAAGTAAAGCAGTAGGAACCTGGATCCAAGATAGGCTTTAAGAGATTAGTTAAGTGAGAGGATGGGAACACAGGCACCATCAACAGAAGAACCTTTAATGTGAGTCCAGATTCCCACCATGATGATGTGTTAGGGTGACAAGATTCACAAAAGGCCAGGCTTAAGAGAAGGGTACCTAGGGAGCTGAGACCAAAGGCTGCCACTTCCTGGAGGCTTCATAACTCTCCCCCTGATTGCTGCAGGAACAAGGAGTGAGGAGCTAGGGCCAGCCACCTTACAGGATTCCAACTGCAGGATCACGGAAACCTTTCACCCCCAGGTCCCTCCGTGCTTAGCCCTGCAGGTCTAGACCCTTGCCATTGTCCTCATCAGGGATGAACAAGTTTTCCTGAGACAACTGACCCAATCCTTAAATTTACCCTTGGCTGAGTTGTACTAGAAAAGAGTTCATTAGATTCTACTGGATCAGTCTACTTCCTGGAGGGACAGGTCCATTTGAGAGATCAAGCTGCAGATCTGAAGCTTTCCAGGAAAGTGGAGATAGTTAAGTTTCACCAAGCTTTGCTTGCCTGGTATAAATCAGGGAATCCTCTCTCTAGGACAAGGCTGGAGATACCCTAGTCAAATATTTTCCCACCATCACCTTTCCACATTCTGACCTGGTTCCTACGTAATCGCCTCCATAACTTCCTTGATTCTTTCCCTGCACTCATTCCTGACTTTATCACAATAGTAAAATAGAATATGTATATTCTGACTTCCATGCCAAAAAACTGGTCCTACTTACCTCTCTAGCTGTGTGACCTCGGGTAAGTCCCTTCCCCTTTCTGACTTGTTCGCCCATCTCTGAAATGAGGGAGGTAGACGAGGAGGTGTCTAAAGTCCCTTCTTCCTCTTGCGTTTTGAGGCTATAAAACACCAGTCTGTTCCCTAATGCGCTGCAGTGTCTTGTTTTCTCCGGGCCACAAAGGTGGCTCCTTTCCCCGCCCCCGTTCAAAGGCATCGTGAATGTTGGAGGGAGAAAGGCCATTGCTTCCGGATGATCCAGCTCCTGGCTCTGGGCCACTGTGACTCAGGACTACAGCAGAGCTCTGAGAAAGCTCATGATCAAGTTGAATGTTCCCCTTCACCTTCTGGAAAGCATTCTCCCCTAGTCAGGCAGAAGATAGCGATCAGCAATGGTAACAGTATCTTCCACAAGAGAAAACGCAGGTGCCACTGTGTGATTCTTAAGGGCTCAGGGACACAGAAAGCCGAAATCTTGGGTTTCATTTCATTTCTTATTAGGACTGTTGCTTTGGCAGTGCAGCAGCAGAAAAAATAAAACCCATCCAGTTTGATCCAGTCAATGCTGTAGCCCCAGTGGTCCCATTAATAAGAATGTTCTAAGCCTCCGCAGGAGGTTTCTTAGGAACCACCACATGTATTAACATCAGCTTAAACATCTTTGTTAATGATCCTGGGAAATACAGCTCAGGATATGTCAATCTAACATTCAGAACTCATCCTAGGAGGGATAACACGTTACAGACTGCAGCGAGGGACAAAAAGAATCCAAATGGAGCTAGAGACACAGAGAAGCAAAGAGGCAGTGATGGTTGGGGGAGAATCAGGTGACCAGTTTGGAAGCAAACAATCCCGCGTGTAGAATGTGGTTCTCTGCAGTCCTAAAGCCAACCTTCTGAGGGGTGTGGGCAGAAAGCTCATTTGGGGCTTAGTAGGAAATAAGTCACCAAGGTCTACAATGTGTACCTGGGACGCTGCCGACAAACAGAATTTTGGTGCAGGATCACTGTAGGATAGGAAAGCTCTTTATTAGAGGAAACCTGGGATGGAATATAATTCTATGTGACTGCGTTTTCCAACTGGAATTTTTGCAAAGTGGGATTGCTGTGCTTTGGGGCTGTGAACCATAGGCTCTGGTTTTAGGGGAGAAGCTAGCCGTGGCCCCGTTTAGTGACCTGGCATATGTGGACTCTGTTGCCTTCAGCCAGAAACAGGGAAATGGAGGTAAGAGACATGCACAGCCTAAGGGGTCATGAGAACTGAAGACCCAGATGCTCTATGCATCAGGCCAAAGGGCCTAAACAGAATCTAAGAGGTGGAAGAGGCTGAGTAGTTGTCTCTCGGTATCCATGGGGGATTGGTTCTAGGAGGCCCCATGGATACCAAAATCCCTTCTATAAAATTATGTGGTGCAATGAGTACAATCAGCCCTCTGCATCTACAGGTTTCGCGTCTACAGATTCAACCAACCAATTTCGATCCATAGTTGGTTGAATCCATGGATATGGAGGGCCGACTGTAGTAGATAGTTCAGCTTGTAAAATCACACTGGCTAGAAGGTATGGTGTATTTTTTAGGAAATTGATGTGTTTGCTTTAACCACTACCAAAAATAACTGTAGCTTAAACTAGATAGAGAGTGTAAGTCGTAGAGATGGAGGGCTAGGGCAGCCCTGTTCCGTGAGATCATTCAGACCCAGGCTCCTTCCTGACAAAGCTCTACCATCCTTTGAGTGTTGCCCTCATCCTCCTGATTGAAGAAGTCTGATCATCAGCATGTCTGGCTTCTAGCTAGGGGAAGGGGAGAGAAAGAGGAAAGTGAGGGCGCATGCGCCTTTCTCAGAGCATGGCCCAGAAGTTACACTTATCACTGCCCTTTACATCTCCTTAGCCAGGACTTTGTCTTATGGCCTCACCTAGCTGCAAGGGAGGCTGACAAATGTAGCCTTCCCACCCCCACCCCCTGGGTGGCTGTATGCCCAGCTAAGATAAAGGGAAATAGAGATGGGGGTAATTAGCAATCCCTGCCACACACAGAAGCAGTTCCACCTGGGGTGTTTCCTGGCAACTTTGGAAGCCTACAGGCTAGGATCACTTCCGCAGGAATAAGACGAACCCATTGCATTTCTCTTGCAGATCAACCCCAATGGCCCGGCCTGGTGCTGGTGGACATTAGCGGTTCTTCCATTGGAAAGCCGAGCTCAGCTCCCGTTCCTAGCAATGAGGTCCCTAAAGGATAGACTGAACGGTATTCGGCGAGTCCTGGCCTTTATATCCCGAAACCAAAACTAGTGAGTGGATTGCTGAAAAGGAGCTCCCATGCTCCCCTCACCACCGTGGGGGAGTCGTCTTGTAAATATACCTAATTGCAATAACATCTTAGAAGGAAGTATCAAACAGAGGCATTGTCCTGCTATTGATCAGAAAGAAATTAAGTAGGAAGACCAAAAGAATGTGATCTGTTTGAAACTTTCTTTCTTAAGATGCTTCTTGACATGCTGCACAACTACATGCACAGCAGAGGTTGTTTAAGAGCCCAGAAGAAAAAAAATTTTTTTTGATTTTGACATAAAAGTTTCTCAAAGTTTAAAGTGGTTTTGCTTTAATTTTCTGTCTTTCATAGATGAATGACTGTGTGGTTGAAATGTGATGCCCAGTTACTAATCATATTGCTGCATTATTTCACTGACTTTTGAGGTGTCATTCCAAATGGTTCATATTTTATATAGCATTGTGTAAAATAATGTTCATACTTCCTTCTGTTTTAATAATTTATTTTTTGCACTACCGTATCTTTTTTTTCTACATGTATGTTTGTAACTATTTAAGTGTGCATTACTGAAAAATACTGCTTTATTTATTGATGTGGTTTACCATGTACCTAGGGGGAAGTAACAATACTAGAAATGTACAATTTTTGCTTTAACAGTTTTTGCTACATTTGGTCCCAGTTCTTGAACCATTTTTGTATCTATCCAATTGGATGCTTAAAAGGAAGTTCAGAATCATGCCAAGATCATCTATCCTTACAGATTCTATTTTGCTTTCAATTTGAATCCAACAATATAAAATACTTAAGGGATTTGGCATAGGTTGTGGAATAAGCCAGGGTACAATAAAAGTAATCCATTTTCTATGTGTCATACAGAGCCAGGCTGAAGGAATTATTTTTCTGGAATCAAGAGATGAATAAGAGGAGTGTCTTTTATTACAATCTCTTACAGGCATTTATTTCAGCAATCTAATTATATCTTAATTTCTCCCCAGTGCAGTTAGTAATGGGACTTTTAGGCAGGATAATATTTAACCCTTCAGAGGTAATGGTTTTCAGTCTGGTACGTCACAGCCATGCCCAGCTAGCCTCCATACCCCACCTCTTCTTAGGGTTCTGAGGATCAGGGCCTGGCAAGCATGTGTGCAAACGCTTGATGAAGGACGGTTCATTATTAAAAGTGTAAAGAAGCCAGGAAAGAGGGTAGAACCCTTTAAGAAACCCTCAAACTATCTTTTTGGTTTTTAAATCTTTTCAAAGGAAGCAATTAATCCATGATTTTATCTAAACACGGTCTTTCCTCCTCACTGAGATGAGCCAAAGATTTCAATACAGGGCAAGAATAGTGGTAAGGGGGTAAGAGTGAGGTCTTGTTTAGCTTGCTTAGTGCCAGTTTGATTTCTTTAGTGCCAGGACAACCTGAAAACAGGAGTGTTATAATGACGGAGTGAAATGATTAGGACAGCGAAGAAGTGAATCGTGTTGTTCCTACCATCACGCAAATTATCCTCCCGCCATGTGACTCTGGACAGCTGCAGTGCGAGACTCACACGCAGCCCATCCACTCTGTTCCCGCTAGAGGTTAATGCCTCGAGTAATCAGTCTGACTTCTTCCATCACCACATGTGGCCAGAAACAGAAAAGGGAGAATGAGATGATCCAGGCAACAAAAAAGAGATTCATGTACGCAGAAACCAAATAACCTTTTCTGCACTTTCTTAATGAACACCGTGTTGTCAGAACATTATGTTACCAGGTTTGATGTTTGGAGCCCAACTGGGCTGGTAAAGAATGGAAGCATAGGCGTGGTTACTGCCTAAGCAAACTCTACAAGGCTCAGGTAGGAGGAAATGAAAGGCTCCCTCTCCCACCTGGTGCCCAGCCTTGTGGTCATAGCACAGTCCTAGGACAGTAATTTCCTACTATCTAGTGTAAATGCAACAAAGAAAAGGGTCATAAGTGTCTTGGATTGCTAGATGTGTTACTTTTGTGATTTCACTTTTTCTGAGCACCAGTTTGTCAACTAGCAAGTGGTGGGGATAAATACTGCATGTAGGGTTCTTATAACATTACATGAGATAATATAATATATACATCACTTAGCATAGTGCCTAGCACATAGGAGTCATTCAACAAATAACAGCTATGATTAGATTATTCATAGTTACAGAATATCATCAGGGGACTACATTGGCGTAAAACCCTGCCTTTACACACAATACCCATTTGCAATTCCTTTAAACTTGGTTGGGGGAATCCACACCTCTGATTTTCATACCATAACTTGATGATTTACATGTAATTCCTTTGGGGGTCAAGTCTGTTTGGGAAAATGAAAAGACTGGAAAACAAATTAGGGTCAGAGATAAGGGAGAATCCCATGCCAGCAAATTTTTCCTCTTTCAAGAGGGCTAAAAATTAGTGTTGTTTGGAGGTCTAGAATTTCTGATATAACGGAAGCCTTAAGTTCTAGCTCCATTAGAATAACCAACTCATCACTTCCTGCTCTCCCAAATGTATAAAGTTCCACATCATAGAATATTTCACGTTGATAAGAGAGGACCTAACTGCAGCAAATGTAGCTTGGCTAGGCAGAATTGCACTTTTCTCTCAGTAGCCTGGATACACATTTGGACTGTTTTACATGTTTTACAGCAAGCTTTTGTTTCAGTAGTGGTGGGAGGCAAAGTGCAAGGCTAAGCCTTGGCTTTCTTTGATAGGTACTTGAACGGGGTAATCAGTTGGACATGACCATTTCACTGCTTGTAAATTGATTTTGCTGCAAAGCTTGGGAATAAAGAGTATATACAGGAAAAACATAAAGTTAAATCTAGGCCAGAAGGACAAGACTTCCCCCTTGGTAGTTAGTGCCATTTATTCAGCTAATTTTTCTGTTTATTGTGATTTACCTAGTCTTTTCCTAGTAGGTTATTTTCTGTGTGTGTGTGTGTGTGTGTGTGTGTGTGTGTATATATATATATATATATGAGTGTGTTTGTGTATATATGTACATGTGTGTATATATATTAGGTACCAAGCAGACATTATGCCTTTCTGCTTCGTACTGTACTATTGCTGCTAGCTAATAACCAGCAAAATGTAGAAAATGAAAAATGATAAAACTAATTTTCTGTAGACAACTTGGAGAAAAGAGTGCTTGCTCCTTACTCAGTGGGGTAGAGAACTGACTGTGTCAACAATTTGCCTTTTCTGAAGGCCAACTGCTTCTAGCCCCTTGCTGCCGCAGCATGCTGGGACTCGTGGAATCACTGCACATGTGGCACTTCCAGTTCTGCCTGTGGAGCCGGACTGGGCTCAGATAGTCCCCTGTGACTGGCTGTTGGAGCAGTGGAGCTCTGAGGCTGGTTCACAGCACTCAGACGTCTCTTACTGTCAATAGATCGCACACTGTTGATGGACAGGAACCCGCTGGGGGCTGTGTTTCCCTCACCAACTCCGTTTCCAAGATGGGAGTTTTATTCAGGGACTCATTCCTTGAGTTCCCAACATGCTGACTTTGCATCCATTTCTGTTTCCTAAGGCAGAATCATAGCAGAGATATGTAATTGAGATGCAAATAGAAGGCAGCCCAAATAAGGGAAAAGGACAGATTTTCAGCCCATTCTTGGGCTTGAGGAATGAGGTTTTGATTTGATAGAAGAGAGTTCTGAGAAGCAGCTGGCTGCATGGGCTGCAATTTGTGGCCTTTCCTGAGTGCAGAAAGAAGGAAAAGGAGCCAAGTAAAATGTACACATTTGGTTCCTCTTTTTTTTTTTTTTGGTTCCTCTTAGAATGATAGCTCCCACTCTGGATTATGCACATCCAGAGGTGAAATGAAGACATTTTCCCTTACAAATGGGGATTTTCAAATGAGCTCAATTAACCTTGAGAGAGAAGTGCCTGTAATCTCTGTTCCTGGTGTCATTTTAAAGCTTTTGCTTCGTGACTGTGTAGCCATTTAAAGTTTACAAAGCAACATTGTAGCTTATGCATCATTTTAAAACTTGCTTGACATTTATCTATAGTCAAAGCAACAATAATAAACAACAACAAAATCAAAGGAGAACAAATAGTTCAATGTGGCATCGTAGGCTTATTAGATAAACTAGTTCCGTCATTTTATGCAGTTCTCAGTAATGCCAGGATTAAAATATCCAGCAAGCCATTTAAACAGTGGCAAATGTGTCTTCGTGTTTGTAATTCCAGTTGTTTGTTAAGCAGCCATTTTACTCTTGCACTGTAATGAGCTGAAAGGGGAATTAAGATAACGCTTTTTTTTTCTTCCCATATTGTTATTCAACTACCTCTATATGCTTGATGTCTCTTTAGGGTCTTCTTTCCTCTAAATCTGTACAAAAGAAGTTTCAGCTCATCTATGTTGTAATAACAATGTGATATAGACAGTCTCTGTGAAAGCTTGTTGTTCATTAAAAAATGTTTCCTATTGTCTCACTTTGTATCTAACACAACTCTACCCGTACTTTAGGGCAAAAATTGCCCAAATAACTTCAGTATCTTTTTGTTGGAAGCTGAATAGAAGGGAAAGGGATGGGAACATCTATTTTGTTCTTGTTCCTATTGTTTGTAATAC
Organism: Eschrichtius robustus; assembly: GCF_028021215.1. NCBI lineage: Eukaryota > Metazoa > Chordata > Mammalia > Artiodactyla > Eschrichtiidae > Eschrichtius > Eschrichtius robustus. Next base: position 105,043,428 of record NC_090845.1, read on the forward strand.
ATTTGACCAGAAGATCTTCCAAGGAAATAGACCTGCGCTCAGAAAGCAAGCTCTTATGTGACAGTGAGGCAGGTGTGAACTGATTAAACTAATTGTTTAAAAATGCACCAGAAAAGCTTGTTGTTACTAATTATGTTGAAACTTTTCGCTAATGATCTGCCCCTACTTTATTTGTCAATCCATTCATATATTGAGTTTGCTTAAAGCAGAGCGCACTACCTACTCTGTCTTCTTTGGCATGATAAAATGTTCATGAAAGCAAATTACACGTTTTATTTCAATTAAATGGTTTCTCAACAATAGGCTAAAGCTAAGGCCCACAGCATGAACCCTTTGGCAGGAAAATTGGTAAAATTGACTAAGACAATGAGCGGTATCGACTGAGCTGACTGGCACGAGAGCTTCAGCAATGTCTCACCTCCTTTACGGTACACGTTAGTCTCGTGCCACTGAGGACTTTACACAGGTTCTATTTTACCACTGACGAAAAAAAGACATAGGGGTAGAACAATTAAAAAAAACAAAACAAAACCGGGCTTCCCTGGTGGCGCAGTGGTTGAGAGTCTGCCTGCCAATGCAGGGGACACGGGTTCGAGCCCTGGTCTGGGAAGATCCCACATGCCGCGGAGCAACCGGGCCCGTGAGCCACAAATGCTGAGCCTGCGCGTCTGGAGCCTGTGCTCTGCAACAAGAGAGGCCGCGATAGTGAGAGGCCCACGCACCGCGATGAAGAGTGGACCCCGCTTGCCACAACTAGAGAAAGCCCTAGCACGGAAACGAAGACCCAACACAGCCATAAATAAATAAATTAATAATTGAAAAAAAATGTTTATGTTGAAACAGGCGAAAAAATCTGACTTTATAAAAAACAAAAATCCGAAATGATAGAAAACCCCACTTGGGCCTGACCTTGTTCTTTGTAACAGGATCTTTCGGGTAGTTGAGAAAAATCAGAACTCCTGCCAACCAGGGCCCAGAGGGAATGCTTGGCTCTGTTGGACTTCGCCCTTCCGTGCCTCATCTGCTACTGTCTGGTTCTCATGAGATAGAGCACACGCTGGCCAAAGGCACATCTTCCCTCCGAGGCAGTTCTTCTTCCCAGAATGCCTGCCTAATCCTTTCTGGAGAACTGAACTGGATCATCGAAAAAGAAGGTCTTGTTTGAGCAAAGCCAAAGCCAACACTTTCTGCTTCCTCTCCTCTGGGATCCACCCTTTGAGTTCTCCAGGGCCAAAGATGCCTCCCTAGAAGGAACTCCCAGTCTCAAAATAAGATAGGAGCAAAAGAAGGGAAGGACAAATGCCCTAAATCCACAGGCTCCCAGATGTTTAAACATTTCCTTCCCCTCTTACGTTTTATGAGTTCTTAACTCCAGGAGGGGCTGAGGTGGGATGGGAAGGGGCTGGTGTCAATACTTTCCGTACTGGCTTCTTCCAGGCAATGCAGAAGCTTCCCAGCCAGACTTGTCCATGGTCAGCCCAGTGCAGAGCCATGCCCTGGTCAAGGCAGAAGAGTGGAGGCCCCAAGGAGCCCTGCTTCTGGATCTCGGAGCCCACCTCTCCCACCCTTTCTAGTTTTCTGCGGGTTTCCCCATTTCAACTGATCCTCCCATTGACTGGCCACCCACGTTTACTGTCCACTTATACACATGTATTAGCCTATGTCATTGTTGCATTAGAAAGCCCTGAAAAACCCTTTCCTCTGCTTATTGAAGTGTTGCCCTCTAGCCCTCCTGCAGAACACCACCTACCTCCCAGTAAGTCAATATCAACAATTTCTGGATACCACAAGTGCAATGAAATTAAGTCCCAAAATAGCTTACTTAACAGAAGTCCAGTTTCGCTATAAAAATCTTGCTTCTCTTGGATTTTAGAGGTGCATTATGGAAATACTCAGCACGGTCTCGGGAACAGGGGAGATCACTGCCTCTCTGGCCCATCAGGAAGCTCATTGCCACACCTGGCGTGCAACTGCATTCTCAGGACCACATACTCCTCCTGCAAGCCCCAGTGAGCACTTTCGTAAGAGGACCAGGGAGGAGGGCTAGGGAAGGATGAAGCCCACAAATGGAGTTAAGCTCTTCAGTTTCGGCAGTCTACAGGGATGAGTTCCAACTGGTGGGAGGGAAGGAGGGAGGGAAAGAAGGGTGTGGAAATGGTTAATCATGACAAATGAAGTGACTTCCTTTTCACCGCCTTCTAGACAGAACTTCAGGCATCCTCTTCTCATGGTGACTGGATTTGATCTTCCATCCTGATTGGGGATGCCACTTATGTCCAAACTAAGACTGCAGTCATGTCTTCAGGAAGCAATGACTGTCATGTTCTTAAACCCTTAAGCATTCAAAGACCCTGCTAACATGGACTGAGTGTCCCCTGCATGCCAGGCTCTTTTCTAGGTTTTTAAATATTTAGCTTCTTGTGGGATCCTCCCTATGATCTAGGAAGTAGATCTCTAGCCCCACGTTATAGGGGAGTGAACTGCAGCACAGGGTGGTTACATTACTTACCTAGGGTCATACCGACTAAAACCTGGGCAATGTGATTCCAGAGCCCACACCCTTAACCACTATTATGAGCTGCCCACCACGCGGTGCTACAGACTCAGGAGAACAACTCAGCTGGTGGATACTCGGTTGGGGAACCTGCAGTAAGGGGGACAGCAAAAGAGCAGCTCCCATTTACCGAATGTGAACAATGTACTGGGTGCTGTGCTTCACATTATCTTGCTTGGTCCTGAGGTAGGTGCTGTTATCACCCATCATTTACAGAGGAGGATGCTGCGGTTTGGAAAAATAAAGCAACTTGTTGAAGGCCACGCAGCTGGGAGGCAGGGAGGCTGGGCTTGGGATCCAGGCTGTCTCACTCCACAGTCATTGGACTGCCTCTCATGAAGCCCACTGCTCTCACTTCTCGGGCCTTGGGTTTCTGTATTCCCACCACTGCCTCCCCACCCACACCAACAGACATTTATCTACCTTAACGGGAAGACCAGAAGCAAGAGATTTCAAGGTTGGTTCATAGGCCCAATAATCCCATCAAGTGCCTGGTCCACTTCCATCTTTCCTGAATGTTTTTAAAGCCTCATTATTAATGAAACAGCTTCACAAAGAAAAGAAGGATGTCTACCTAGTCCTTCCCACTGGGGGCCAGATGCCTGAAGGGGAGGGGTTTTGTTGGCCATCAGCAATACAGGGCTATAAATCCACAGATGAAGGGATTTTTTAAGTAGAATAAGGTACTTTGAATTCTCCCTAGAACAGGTTGTGACATCTTACTGGTTCCCTCATTAATTATGAGTTAAATAAAATCTTTGACGTGTGTTCAAAAATAAATAAGTGGAAAGGGGGGGTCTTCTGATGCTCACATCTACTTCAAAGTTCAGATGGGAGGGTGTTCACCAGAGGCCTTTCTGCCTATAGGAACTGGCAGCAAAATAGAGGCTCAGCGACAGTGGTAATTCTTAGTCCAGGTCCTGCAAGGGCAGTAGCACCTCCAACTCATTCACTTATTAATGGAACAAGTATTTACAGGACACATTATATGCTAGGCACTGGGCTACAAAGAAGAGCACAACATGTCTGTTTCCTTGAGAGGCTCACAGCCTAGGGAAGAAAACACAGAGCATCATACAGAGCATTACTTTCCTCAAAGGAAAATCACCTAAGCTTGCTTGGGGAGGTATTCAGGGAAGGCTTCCTGGAGGAGGTGATGCAGAAGCTGAATCCTGAAGGAAGAGAAATTTTCCAGATGAAAGAGTAGAGAGGGGTTGAAGAACATTCCAGGCAGAAGAAACACATGAAAAAATCTAGTGGTCCATGAGGAGAGCATCAGCCAATCGTGTGGAATATTGTGAGCAGTTCAGCCCGGCAGAGCACAGGGTTCAAGGCACGGCGGTTCCCGACAGGGAAGCAGGGCCCAGTGCCTCACACTTTTGTTTTATCCTGATTGAAACCACCAGCTGCTCTCTGGGAGGGCTAGCGTGTGAGAGCCCAGCCTGCCAGCCAAGTCAGGGTCCGTGGGGTAACCGCCACGGGAGTCCTCTCGGCACAGCCTGACTCCTGCTGCTGAGCCCAGGAGCCCCGTTAGGGTTTGGACGAGAGAAAGAGAAGTGGGAGTTTGTGGGTTGGACATGCTTTGAGGAGTGATTGGAACCTTCAGAAGTGGGGAGGCCAGGGTGGAGTGGGGAAAGAAAGGAGTTGGCAGGGCTGGAGTGGAGGGTTGTGATTTATAAGACCTGAAGGCTTTGGGACAATGGGCCCAGATGAATCTCCTCACCTTGATCAGCCAAACATAAACCAGGGCCCCGGCGGGAGCTGGCTCATCCTGGCTCACAAAAGCCAACTGTTAAGATTTCCGAAATTTTACAAGGTGGTTGTGAAACACAGCCATTATTTTAAAACGAGTTATATAAACCTACAATTAAATAAATTATGTTAAAAACAAAGTAATGGATACTCAAAGTTTATCACTTCCTAATTGTTGTACTACTTTTCACTCTCATCAGTGACGTCAGGTTGGTAGCCGAAACCAGCCATGGTGTGTGATGTACAGCACACTGGAAATTAGGGGTCCTCTCCCAGGGAGCCATTTGCTACATTTTTACCAGCACAGCGCTGGCTCTGGGTCTTTTTCCTTTCTCCAACTCTCAGCTTACCCCCAGTGCCAATAGCTGTTTTCAGGAAAATGCAGTCCTGAAAACTAATTCATGTGGACATGCAAAGTGCTAGGAGTCCAGATTTCTGGTTTGGGCTCTTAGATAATTTACTCGTGCTTTAACAGAGTCTTCTGGGGATGCCAAGATGGTGTGATTGACATTTTCAGACCAACCTTTTCAGCGGCTGTTGAAATGGACATAATAGACCACAATCCCCTCTATGCTTTTGTTTGAGGTCATCCCTCCACACTCACCCCCTTCAAACCACAAGCCTGAAACTATTCCCCCGGCCTAGGATTTCTGTGGAATTAAGCAGCTGAATGCTCATCATTCATCCCACTAAGGTCATGACAAAATGGACTGACAGGTCCTCAGCGCAGGAGCTCCCAGCTAGAGAGATTCACTTTTACCACCACTACACAAGGGTAAATAATAATAATAATAATAATAATAATAATAATAATAATAATAATAATAATAATAATAGCAGAAGCAGGTAATATATATTGAGTGCTTACTATGTACCAGGCAGTGCACTTTAGTGCTCACAAGAGTTCTGGAAGGCAAATACCATTACCATCCCCATTTTATAGACGAGGAAACTGAGGCTCAGAGAGGTTAAGGAACCTGCTCAAAGGCACAGAGCAATCAAGCCGTGGAAGGAGATAGGAATCCAGGCAGTCTGCTTCCAGAGTGCTCCTTTCTCACCACGGCAGGGAGATTTCTCCCATCAAAGGTGTCCTCATGGCTCTTCCCCTGGCTTGGCTGGGACTCATCCCCTCCTCTCTCTGACCAGCTTGTTCTCTCTCCCTGCCCATTACAGGATGGCACACCTAGGGGCTTAGATGTATGGCTGAACTTGACCATTAAGTGAGAAAATCACAGAAGCTGAGAAAGTCCCAGACCATTTCCATTTTATGATCCTTCCAATGTATTAAAACAAACAAAAATATGAGGAAATGCCAAAGATAAGGTTACAAAATTTGTGGTAACACATTCACACATTTAATACAGAGCTTAATGCAATATAATTTTGCTATTCACAAGAGAAGTGGGGAGTTTGCTCAATGAGGATAGAGTTTATTTTGCAAGATTAAAAAGTTCTAAGAATCTGTTGCACAACAATATGAATATAGTTAACACACCTGAACTTTACACTTAAAGTTGATTAAGATGGTATATTTTATGTTATGTGCTTTTTACCACAATTTAAAAAAAAATCTTATAGCGAGTATACAGAAAACAAACAAACAAACAAGGAAACCCCAAAGATAAGGTTACAAAATTTGTGGTAACACATTCACATATTTAATTACAGAGCAGTTTAATACAGTATGACTTTACTATTCACAAGATGAATCCAGTATTTATATAAAAATTAATTTGTGTTGCACTATATGCAGTTCGTCTGAAAATGGGACACAAGCTTTAATTGTAGGATGAATGTTGTCTTTGTCCAGACCTCTCAGTGAAACTCTGTGAATGTATGAAAAATAGCCTCGTTGTGAGATAATCTCAAACACTGAAGTCGGTCGTGAATGTAAGGCCTTGATCAAATGACTTTCCTAGCTGCCCCGGCCATGTTTTGCCCTGACCTGACATAAGGCTTCTGGCAGCAGAGGGCCTCTCACAAGTACTGTCAATTTCATACTCGGTTTCACAGCTCTGGCCCGCACTGTAGTTTCCAGAGGGACTGCACAAGCTTGAAAACCCTTCCAGGCTGAAACAACCTTGTCCTGACTTTTTTGTTCATTCAAGCAGATAGTTTAACCTTATTTCGTCCTTCTTTTGTTGGAACTTTTAAAAATTGAAGTATGGTTGATTTACAATATTGTGTTAGTTTCTGGTGTACAGCAAAGTGATTCAGCTATATATATATATATTTTTCTTTTTCAGATACTTTTCCATTGTAGTTTATGACAAGACGTTGAATATAGTTTCCTGTGCTATACAGTAGGACCTTGTTGTTTCATCATTCTTTATATTGCTGTATCTCTCTGGTTATCACCTTTATTGTGTCACACACAAATGCAGAACTTTATGTATCTGCTCTCTAGAAAAAGGCATACACACTATTTTGAATACACTTGGCATATATACAGTTTACAGACCTCCTTGGAATCAATGAAGCCCATTCATGTGCTCTCTGTCTAAGAACTTTCTACACACTAAAGTCCACACTCTTTTTTTTTTTTTTTTTTTTTAGTTTTTGGCACTTTACTAATTTTCCACATGTGAAAACCGTAGTTATAATGTTTTGATTTTATCAATATAAAGGAATCGTCATCAAGGTAGGAGAATATTATTTTATTTAACCTTTTGTTAGCTTTATCTGCAACTTTTCAATATGTATAAACATGATACACATACTTCTGTTGGTACGCTTGCTCTGGACCCTGCAGATTTAGCGATAGCCCTGGCTTTCACTATGAGTGTGAATGTAAAGTCCACACTCTTTAATAGGAAGTTCTAAGCCATAATTATTGGAGGTCACCAAGGTTAACATAAGAGCCCCATAATATTTCAGTGATTTGGTGGTGGTTCAGCATATCAGGACGACATGCTAAATTTGAACTTGACCCAAACTCCCAACTTTCCCAGTCTGACCAGTATGAGGACCCAAACTACCAACTTTCCCAGTCTTGACCAGTTTGAGGACTGCACCCCACACCTCCCTCTGACTTGGTCTCCCCAGCATGCTGACTATTTGGCTACAGCCTAGAATTGACCCAGAAAACAAGCAAATGTAAATACTCATTGAATCTCTCTGGGGCCATTCTGTGTAAATAGAAAATGTATATAAGTCGTTCTGCCTTTGAGAATCTGCTAAAAGCCATATACATAGGTACATATATTTGGGGGCTCTTAGACCCCCCTGACATGCATTTATGGACCATCCTGCCTAGAGGACCATAGGCAGCTCTATTTACTCTCTGCCTTCTGACCTGGGCCCTTCTTGAAATAGTCTTTCTCTGACTCTAGGGTCTAAGCTAAAGCCAACTGGACGCTGGTTTCCGCCCCCCCCCCCCGTTTTATTCAACTGGTAGTCTCTGTCCTTGCCCCACCACACCTGAGCGCTCCCATCTTGGATCCATAGTTATATTTCCACCTGGTTTCCCTCCTTCACACCTTTAGCCCTTATTTTCTGACGCTCGCATTACACCATTCTGGTCTTTTGGTCTCCGCGTCCCTCTTTCCCCATCAGCCTCTGAACACCGCGTGCCTCGTCCTCCTCTGCCTGGCCCAGCTCATGGTTCCCAGCGTCTCCCACAAACAGCCTCTGCCTTATGCTCCTGAAGAGTTTCCTTATGGCTTCCCAATATACATTGGCATTTTGATTATGATTCCCATAGATTTTGGCTTTGCCAAAACAGAAACAAAACCCACACCTCAGGAAGCCATGTTATATATTTTTTAAAAGTCTCACTCTGACTCTCCTTCTACCCTCTACTGGCTTCCACCATTCAAAAACCCTCCTTTTCCAGGAGTAACCTTACACCTCTCCCCACCTCTCCCATCCCTTACCTGTGGAGCTAAATGGTAGAACATTCTGTCTATATGGCTAAAGAAAAGTGGTCATCAGATTGAGTCCAGAGATGTATATGTGGGGCTCACAAATAAAACCACCTCATTTTACTCTTTTCAGACAGAATTTTAGCTAGGTCACTTCTAATAATAGCCATCCATTGGGGAAAATGAATGACTACCAATTTACAAAATGGGATTATGGAATTTTTCAAAATGAGCACTAGATAGACAAACTCTTGGGTTAACACTCCTCGTTGACCTAGAAGTGCATTGCAAAAAGAAAATAGCGTATTTCTGATAATGAAAACATGGCCCCTGTACCTAACGTTTTTTAGGTTAACAGTGGTGTACATACACTGTGATCCCTCTAAGGGCAGTGGGACCACATTCTAAATCATTTTCTTCAGAGCTTATCTTGAGGAACATGATAGTCATATCTTCCTGGATATCCCCACCCATCTGGTCCTTGGGACGTGAGTTGATACCTTATATAGGAATCAGCTGCTGTTAGAGGAAGGAGTTTGAAGTTCAATGGTTCATCTAGAAGAATATCAGATCAGGAGATTTAAGAACTCCAGATGTATCAGTTTGGGTAAGTGCAGCCACAAAACTTGCTGGGACCTCAATAGAGGACTGGTAGAGAAGGAAAAGTAGCTGGTATTAGATAAGACTGCGGGAGGGGAAGACAACCTGGTTTGCCCCTAGAAGGGTCAAGGGGATGGAGTAGTGAGTCCTCCCAAACTAATAGTGCAGGGTGGCAAACTTGGGGAAATAAACATTTGTCCCTGTTGTGGGCTGAACTGTGTCCCCTGCAAAATTCATATGTTGAAGCCCTAACCGCCCCCCAGTACCTCAGAATGTGACTGTATTTGGAGATACTGCCTTTAAAGAGTTAATTAAGTTAAAATTAGGCCATTAGGGTGGGTCCCAGTCCCATCTGACCAGTGTCCTTATAAGTAAAGGAAGGGGCACATGAGGATACAGTGAGAAGGTGGCCATCTGCAAGCCAAGGAGAGAAGCCTCAGGAGAACCAGACCTGTCGGCACTTGATCTTGGGCTTCTAGCCTCCAGAACTGTGAGAGAATAAATTTCTGTTGTTTAAGCCACCAACCTGTGTTATTTTGTTATGGCAGCCTTAGTGAATGAATTCCATCCCCTTTCTTTTGAACTTCCCAGACTCTAAACCCCCTTCCAATATTTGAGGAAGTCCCCACTGATGAGTATTGGGGGAGGCAGAGCCTCTCTAGCAGCAGCAATGGTTGCATCAAGATGCTGTTCAACGTTGAGAGCATTTAAGAGGTCAGGTTGCCATGTCTAGTGCCCATTGAAGGCAACTGTAGGAATGTCCTGGGCGGGCTAGCTCTACAGCTAGCTTGGCTCCCTAGCTCTCCCAGGGATTCTGTGAGCTACCAAGAACCTTTAAATAAATACGTTTTCTCCCTATATCAGTTAGAGATGGTTTCTGTGGCTTATGATTAAGACCACTGACCGCCATGATTCAGGTCTGTATCTGTAACCTGGGAGTAATTCAACTGCAAAAGTTTCTAGGTGTCAGGCACATTCAAAGTTGGATGGGTGATGGCCTCAGAGTTCCCAGGATTGAGGTAGTTTTGAGCAGTGCTCCAGCCATCGGAGATGCTCTCAAGAGGAACACCTGACCTGAGGTGCTCTTTTCTTTTCTCTTTCCTACTTCCTTTCGTTCCTTCCTTTTCACTCCTCATCCTTAGCTAATGCTTTGGCTACCCCACAGATGTTGTTCAGCCCTAAGTGGGGCCCTTGGGAGAAGGAAGCTGTGAGTCCTTCTTAGTCTGGGCTGTCTTGGGAATAAAAGCTGCCTTAGAATGCGTCCCCCTCTGCCCTATCCCAGCCCTTCTTGGACTCAGCCATGAAGACTGGTAAATAAGGAAAATACGACATTATTTTTGTGTAACCTTTGATTCTCTATTACTTGGAAACCAAGGGTCATCCTGAGACCAAGTGGCAGCTCTAAAATATCTATAAAGAAAGAATATCTATATATCTATTAAGGGCAACAAATAGTTACTAGTGGGAGGTGGGGAGTTGGGCCAAGAAGCAGGGGCACTCCGTGTGGCCGGGGGCTGTCTTGAAACTGAGTTTATATAACTAGCACACTACTTCTATTTAGGTGGTATATGGTAGAGGAGCAGGAAAACCAGAAGTCTCCAAATATGGTCCTTTTGACCTTTTACCCAATATTTTAAAATATAGGTTGTCCTTATCAAAAAAGGCTTTTAATATTTTTATTTGAGGGTAACTTTGGGAGACAGATGGGTATAAGGGGGTCTATATAGCTCTCCCAAGCTACTAGTTGGTGCCACCACTCCTGGACAGGAGGCATCTATGGTCCCCAACATTATATCAGAAGGCAGTTATTCAGCCCCAAGTTCAATTTTGCTCTTAGGGACTTACACTGTTCCTCAGCCACCTGCCTGGGGCCTGACTTCCGGTTGCCTGGGCCCCTACCTCTGCTCATTGGTCTCCCAGGCACAGGACTCAGGGCTTTTGTGGCCTAATCCCTTGGGCCTAGAACATAGTTTTAGCTGATCATTTTGCGGTGTGACCTCAGGCTTGCCAGACTTCGATACCTCCAACTCTTCCTTGCCATATCTTATAAATGCTCTGGTCTTTCCTTCTCCATTCCAGCCTGTGGAGTCTAGGCATGACATTGAAGTCAGTCCTTTGGCAAGAGCATACACAATTAGGGGTAATTTTCAGGTTATTATTTCTCCTTTTGGGGAACTCAGTAGGATTATTTGATTGAAAATGTACAAACACAAAACAAAACAAGAAACCCAGGAGACAAATTGAATTTGTCTGAGGTAAAAGGCTTTCAAGCATTCACCGGTGTGGAAGAGCACATTATACTTAAAATATACCCAATGCCTTATTGGATAGTTGATTTAACTTTGTTTTAACATTTTATTAGGGGGAGAAAAAGGTCAGTGGAGCAAAAGTTTCTATAGCAACCTGGCAGCCGCACCTCTTGTAACCTATGAAATCATTAAATTATGAGGTGCAACTAAGTCTGAGACGGGCTTTGTGGGAATTGGCTGACCAATGGTTATATAACTGGAATAAGTGATGGTTTCAGCCCACTTATCAAGGAGGAGCCAAGTAGGTATTTACAAATGCCTGAGGCTGTGTAATATGGCCCTGTTGTTAGGAAGGCCTTCAACCTGGGGTGGGGATTGGGGGTTGGGGATATATATGTTGTGTACATGTGTTCAGGAATGGGAGGCGGGGAGTGCCCTAAAGAATGGGAGGACAAAACCTGAGAAAACAGAAAGCCTAAGGCTTCATTCTGAAAAGCTTGGTGCTACTCAGACTAGGTAATCCCTGCTGGTCTGGTTCCCTGGCAAGAATGGGCAGGCCTCCTTTTTGGGGGGGAAGGGTGGGTGGAGATGAGTACAAGCCAGATGTACTTGAGAGTAAAGTGATGTGTGGGCAAGAAAACACAGGAAGACCAGGATGGCATGCTGGCGGGTACCAACAAACAAAGAAACAACAACAAAAAGCCTAGGCCTGGGAACCTGAGGATTCACCGAGGTTAAAAGGGCTAAATTGCCCAGTAGACACGTCCCCTGCAGCCCTCAGTCTCCCCCGTCCCAAACCTATGACAACAACCGGAAATTCCCGTTTATGCTCAGGTAGAAAACTGATGATAAGTATAGAGACTGCTGGAAATGAATATCCGCCATTAGTTTCTTTTATCTCAGCCACACCTCTGCAAACCAGATGTAAATAGATGAATCAACTCACTTTCGCTAAATGTGGGGAATTGCAGAGCCTCATATAAGGCAGCTACTTTACTTTGCACCTGTAGATGAGAATGGTGTTTGACTTAGAGAAATGTGTTCCCTGTCTGGGTAATACAATGAAGGAGTGAGAGAGGGAGATGCATTCTATTTTCTCAGCGTCCTGTGGAAGGAAAGTCTGTCACCTGATCAACATCAGCCCCACCAGAGGGGCCAAAGACCCCATTCTCACCAGCTACGTGAATGTTGAGAGACCGGTCTGGGGCGCTGCCCAATTCTTGGACCCTGGAAATTGCTTCTGTGTCAACCTCCCTTGTGTCTCAGAACCCACCTCTGCCCTCCCCATCCCCCAAACAGCACAATCAGGCACCTTGTTTGTGTCTTTGATCACATTTGTCTGAGAGAAGGCAGGCGTGGGAGACGGAAGAATGTTTAATTCCGTGGGAGCGGTGGTGAGGGAGGCCAGTTTGGGATAACAACCAGTGCCACAGCACTCATGTGTTGGCTCTAATACTGAAGTCCAGGTCATTTCCAAGTTGCTGAGTGACCTTCAGTCTTCTGTGAGCCACAGCTGCAGCTGAGTCATAGGCACAAAGAGAGAGGGTGTGCTTGCTTCTTATAAGCCTTCTTCCTTATCCCCTCCCCATGTTCTTCCTAGTTACTCGAGGAAGGGGCTGTGTCTTCTATTACTATTATGACAAAAGTCATGATGGCTTTGGAGTCACAGAGATCTGTCATTTACTACCTATAGATGACTTCCTCTGTCTGAGGCTTAATTTCCTTGGCTACAATATGGCGAGAAAATAGTACCTCATGGTGTATATCAGAGGATTATTGTGAAGTTTAAACAAGATCAATCATATAAAGAAATTTTCAGAGTCCCTGTCACACATAAGTACTGAATGAGTGTGAGTCATTATCAAGTCATTGCCCCAAATTATTTTGGAAATATGTTTGGAAGTTTCTCTATTATGAGCTCGGTTATTGAGAATCATTTCCTCAAAACCTCATCACCCTGGAGGAAGAGGCAGTGACCCAATCTAACTTCTCAAGCGAAGGACTGACCCCAAGCATGTGTTGACCACATCAGAGGGCACATACCCCACGAAGTTGTGCATGAAACATCACATGGGCTTCTCTCTGTGCCTCTCTTGTACACGATAAGGAGCGGATTATGCAGTAACTACCTCCCGCTTGTTAGACTTCTGTGGGGGGAAGTGGTGTCCCAGGGTTCTCCATGTTTATGCTAATGGAATGGTTTGTCCAAGCCACATAGAAACATGATGCTTTTCCTCACTGTCAGTAGAACCTGTCCTTTGGCCACCTGGGTGCCCCCTGGGTTCCCTGCACATTTGACATCCCTTATAGGTATCCCTTGGGTGCCCTGACATCACACTCAACCAATGGAACTGACCAACCCTCAAATTGAAGGCTATTTTGCTAGTTTCTTTCTCTGGAAACAGCACATTACATTAATTGAGATGTTTCCCTCTAAACTTCTACATTTATCTTTTTTTTTCTTTATTTTTTTCCTCCAGAGAAAGGGAAGTCTGCAAGTGAGCTTCTATGACATGTCGCTTAGTCTTTTCTACAACAGGTGCAGAGAGACAATTTCAGGACTGGGTGTGCTTTTAATATCCTCCCCCAAAATCAATAAGGACCAATTTTCCACACAGCCTTTCAATTCTGGATTGTAGTCATGAGAAATCGACAGGCTTCCAGGCTCGGGAGAGAACTTTGTTTTTTTTTTCAGGAACAAATTTTCGGTAATGGTTCATACACACAAAGCCAAAGGCAAGATCAGTGCAACGTTTTAATTGTTCCAGACACAGTCATCAAAGAACTATTATGTGGGTGCCTCTGAAGCACCCCCATGTGTTCCACATGCAAAGGGTAGAGGCACATAAATGTCGACGACAAGGCGTGGGCTCCCCAGCCTCGCTTGGTGTGCTCATGACGCACCCCTGGACTGTGCCAACCTTCTCCTGCAGGTTCCTGCAGGGCTGCCACTGTCATCCACCCCTCACGACAGACTGCAGCCACGGGCAGAAAAGCTCTGCAGTGCTGCTGAGGAGCCTGTGCAACTTTTCCTCTGATCGTCTCATGGATATATTGTTAAATCCAGTCATTTACGCATTTTCGTTTTTCTTACCTTTGGGCTAGTAGGGAGCAGAGAGAGTGCACTTTTCTGTCATAGGGGACTTCTGGAATTATTGTGATATTTAAAATTGGGCAGGTCCTTAGAAACCATCTAGTCCAATGTCTTCATTCTTTACAAGTGAATAAAGTCCAGAGAGATTTTTGTCATTTACCCAAGGCCATTATAACAATTTAGTAGCAGAATCAGAACTAGAATCCAGTTCAGTGCTCTTTCCGGGACAACATGTACTTTCCACTGTATTGGCATTTGTTTTACCTTAGATAATAACAGCTAATTTTTTTTGACCACTCTCTATGTGCCAGGAATTGTGTTAAGCACATTATCGTTTTCAATCCACAAAACAACGCTAAGAAGTAGGGACTTATATTTTCCCCACTTTTATAGACAAAGAGATGGAGGCTTAGAAAGGTCAAGTAACTGAGCCAAGGTTACACATCACACCATACAACTCTCTTAATATTTAATTTACTAAACTAACTAATCTAATCCAAGAAGAAGAGTACTCAGACTAGAGGGGATATTTATGTTGACCAGACTCTATAAGGCAGAATGTCAGAATTGATTTGTACATTTGTTAATTTGTATCCTGAGAAGATAATTTCCTGCATTAACATTTACAAAGCTATTTCTAGGAGGTTCTCTTCCCTTCTGAATGCTCTCATTGACATTCACCACTGTGATAAGCCCTTGCAAATGTGCACAGGTTGGAATTAAGAGGGGGAAGGTAAAAATTGAAGAATTAAAATATTGATTGAATAGGTATCCTGGGATGTTTGGAAAGGATAAATCTATTTATTCCATTTGTCTTTTCCAATTATTCATAAATCTCCTCCCACTAAATTTTGGTAGAATAAAGCCACTTGAATAAAAGCCACTTGAGGTAATGGATCTATCCTCTGTGTTTGTACCTGTCTGGTTTTTCCCCCACAAAATGTCTTCATACACACTTCCCACCTTCCTTCTCCTCTGCAGCTGAGCACTAGGTACCCTCTATATCACCCAGATAAACCATAAAGCAACACTTTGAAGCAACTCATTTAATCCCTCATATGGGCAAAAAACCCACAAGAGAAACCATGCTAGGATGTACAGGTTATGAGGACCTGTCTGATTATTTAGTGAATACCTCCTTCAGTTTCCATTCAAATCACTTGGGTCCCTATTACTTCCATGACACTGTCTAAACATTTTACTGTTCCTTGGAAGTAGAGTTTGAGCTGGTAGATGGAGTTGGTAATCTGGAGAGTTGGACTTTAGTCTCAGTTATCCTTTCAGAGGCTCAGTTTCCCCTAGGCTATTTAATACCTACCTTTCCGACATACAGAGTGGCTATAAAGACAACGAGAAGAAATACGTGAATGTTCTTGAAAAGTTACAGGTTATGCAAATGCAAATTATCATTTGTGATGGTTAATTTTATGTGTCAACTTGACCAGGCCATATGGTGCCCAGATATTTGGACAAACATTATTCTGAGTGTGTCTGTGAAAGTGTTTCTGGATGAGATTAACATTTGAATCGGTAGACTGAGGAAAGCAGATTGCTCCCCCCAGTGTGGGTGGGCCTCATCCAATCAGTTGAAGGCCTGAATAGACCAAAAAGGCTGACCCTTCCCTAAGTAAGAGAGAATTTCTCCTGCCTGACTGCCTGCAAGCATAGACATCAGCTTTTTCCTGCTTTTAGATTCAACTGAAACATTAGCTCTTCCTGGGCCTCAAGCCTTTGGCCTTCAGACTGCAATTACACTATTGGCTGCCCTGGGACCATGATCTGATTTATGTGTTTAAAAGATAACTCTGGTATGGAGACTGGAGTGTGTGTGTGTGTGAAGAATTAAAGCAGAAAGACCAGGTTGGAGGCCATTGTAGTCATCTGGGAAAGAAATCATAGTGGCTTAGCTTAAGGTGGTGGTACTTGAGACGGAGATAAGTGGATGGATTTGGAATATGTTTTGAAGGTAGAGGAAATAGGACTTGATAAGAGATTTCAGGTGAGAGGTAAAAGAATGGAAGGAATCAAAGTTGACTCTTAGGTGTTGGGCTTGAGCAACTTGGTACTGAAGTGGGAAACACTGTAACTGGAGGTGGGGGGAAATCAAGAGTACAGTTTTGGACATATTAAGTTTGAGATGCCATACAAGTGGAAAGCTGGACACACATGTCTGGGGTTCATGGAAGAAGTCAGTCCTGGAGATAAACTTTTGAGGGTCATCAGTATTGACAGTATTTAAAGCCATGGGACTGGCTGAGATTGCTAGAGAGAGTATATGGGGAACAAGAGTCCCAGGACAGGGCCCAACACTTAGAGATTTAGCAGACCAGTAGGATCCAAAAAAGGAAATATAAAATAAGGAGTTGGTGAGGTATGAAGAAAATCAGAAGAGTGCTTTCCCAGAAGTGAAGAAAGGAGAGTGTTTCATGAAGGAGAGTGTGAGCAAATGTGTTAAATGTTGCTAAAAGGTAATGGAAGAGGGGAGAAGAAATGACCGCTAGGTTTGGCAATATATCAGATTTATGGTGTAAAAGATCACTCTAGTGTCAGCATGGAGAAGGCATTTGAGTGGATGGGAGATTGGTGGCAAGATTGGAAACCGGGAGATACCAGTTAGAAAATCACTGTTACCGAAATTTCAAGAGAAAGACCATAAGGGCCTGGATTGAAATAGTGGTATTGAGGGAGAAGAGGAGGAGATAGACAAAGAAAATCTCTTAAAAATAAAACAAAGTTCTCTCATAAACACTTCTTTCTCTCCATTTCAACTGTTCCTATTTCAAGACCTCATTAGCCCTAAAAGCACAGGGCTTAGAAAAACCCAGGGATTATCCAAACTAAGCTCTGTTATAATGCTTCCCGAATTAAGCATTAAGAAGTCATTCCCCTGGGCAAAAGCTTTTCCATAGCAGAAATGAAATTAATATACAAAAATCAGTTGTATTTATCTATACCAGCAATGAACATTCCAAAAATGAAATTAGGTAAGCAATTCTAATTACAATAGCATAAAAATCATAAAATACTTAGGAGTAAATTTAACCAAGGAGGTAAGACTTGTACATTGAAAACTACAAAACACTGTTGAAAGAAATTAAAGTAGATTCAAATAAATGGAAAGACATCCTATATTCATGGATTGGAAGACTTACTGTTGTTCAATGGCATACTTCCCAAATTGACCTACAGATTCAAGGCAATCCCTCTCAAAATCACAGCTGTATTTTTTTAGACAAAATGGACAATCTGATTCTAAAATTCATATGGAAATGCAAGGGACCCTGAATAGCCAAGACAATCTTTTAAAAGAAGAACAAAGTTGAAGGACTTTTCACTTCCAATTTCAAAGCTTACTACAAATCTACAGTAATCTAGACAATGTGGTTCTAGCATAAGAATAAACATATAGGCCAATGGAATAGAATTGAGAGTCCAGAAACGAGCCCATACATCAATGGTTAATTCATTTTCCACAAAGGTACCAAGACAATTCAATGTAGAAAGAATACTCTCTTCAACAAATGGTGCTGGGACAACTAGATATCCACATGCAGAAGAATGAAGTTAGACCCTTACCACGTACTATACATAAAAATTGACTCCAAAGAGATCCAAGACCTAAATGTAAGAGCTAAAACTCTTAGAAGAAAATATAGATGTAAATCTTTGT
Organism: Eschrichtius robustus; assembly: GCF_028021215.1. Lineage (NCBI taxonomy): Eukaryota > Metazoa > Chordata > Mammalia > Artiodactyla > Eschrichtiidae > Eschrichtius > Eschrichtius robustus. The sequence goes on from NC_090845.1 coordinate 105,061,210, forward strand.
GACCTTGGTTAGACAATGGTTTCTTAGGTATGACACCAAATGCACAAGCAGCCAAAGAAAAAATAGATAAATTGGACATCACCACAATTAAAGTAGTTTGCACTTTATTATGTATTAACTTGCTCTTATACAGATTGATTTTGTTTACTGACTTATTTTAGACTTTCTGTTGTCCCTTTTCTAAAAATTGAATACTAATGTTGAAGGCTGTGATTTCCTAATTTAGAAGACATGATCTCTAGCCATCTGATCAAGTTATACAGCAATATAATAATATACAGAAAAAGAAAATGCCCCTTTTATCATCAGTGGCTTCATCTGATCAGGCTTAAGAATGTTTTCACCAACAGGGGGTGAAATTTATAGTTGAATATAGGACACAGATGTTCTTAGAAATAAAGGGGACAAAAACATGGATTTCCTAATTCAGGAGTTATCCACTATTTACTTCTATTGAAGTCATATTTACTTACTTTCCTAAATTTACCATAAATAAAAGTTTAAAAAATCCTAAAACAGCTTGATAATCACAACTTTCCTTATATTCCTGCAATTCTCTTTTGCTTTATTTGGTACCAACAAAAGTGTTTGGGAAAGGGGGTCCAAATGGATAAAAGATGTTCTAGGAACATCAGTCAAAAAGCACAGCGCAGGGAAACCAACCACAAAAATGCCTGAGGGATCTGTATTCTGATTAACGGAGGGTTAGATAGAATGCATAATTTACTATGTTTTGGCCCTTACAAAATTTCCTGCCCTTGTCCTAATATTGGTGCTCTTCTCAGCGAGGTTGTCCTTGGACCTCCTGTTTAAAAATCTCACCTCTACATTTCCTATACCTCTTTCCTCTATTTTTCTTTTTTTTATTTCTTTTTTTCTTTTCTTTTAATTTATTTTTAATTTTTTATAACATCTTTATTGGAGTATAATTGCTTTACAATGTTGTGTTAGTTTCTGCTTTATAACAAAGTGAATCAGCTATATATATACATATATCTCCGTATCTCCTCCCTCTTGCGTCTCCCTCCCACCCTCCTTATCCCACCCCTCTAGGTGGTCACAAAGCACTAAGCTGATCTCCCTGTGCTATGCGGCTGCTTCCCACTAGCTACCTATTTTACATTTGGTAGTACATATAAGTCCATGCCACTCTCTCACTTCGTCCCAGCTTACCCTTCCCCCTTCCCATGTCCTCAGGTCCATTCTCTACATCTGCATCTTTATTCCTGTCCTGCCCCTAGATTCTTCAGAACCATTTTTTTTTTAGATTCCATATATATGTGTTAGCATATGGTATTTGTTTTTCTCTTTCTGACTTACTTCACACTGTATGACAGTCTCTAGATCCATCCACCTCATTACAAATAACTCAATTTCGTTTCTTTTTATGGCTGAGTAATATTCCATTGTATATATTTGCCACATCTTCTTTATCCATTCGTCTGTCAATGGACACTTAGGTTGCTTCCATGTCCTGGCTATTGTAAATAGAGCTGCAATGAACATTGTGGTACATGACACTTTTTGAATTATGGTTTCCTCAGGGTATATGCCCAGTAGTGGGATTGCCGGGTCGTATGGTAGCTATATTTTTAGTTTTTTAAGGAACCTCCATACTGTTCTCCATAGTGGCTGTATCAATTTACATTCCCACCAACAGTGCAAGAGGGGTCACTTTTCTCCACACCCTCTCCAGCATTTATTATTTGTAGATTTTTTGATGATGGCCATTCTGACTGGTGTGAGATGATATCGCATTGTAGTTTTGATTTGCATTTCTCTAATGATTAATGATGTTGAGCATTCTTTCATGTGTTTGTTGGCAATCTGTGTATCTCCTTTGGAGAAATGTCTATTTAGGTCTTCTGCCCAATTTTGGATGGGGTTGTTTGTTTTTTTGATATGGAGCTGCATGAGTGGCTTGTAAATTTTGGAGATTAATCCTTTGTCCATTGCTTCATTTGCAAATATTTTCTCCCATTCTGAGGGTTGTCTTTTCATCTTGTTTATGGTTTCCTTTGCTGTGCAAAAGCTTTTAAGTTCATTAGGCCCCATTTGTTTATTTTTGTTTTTATTTCCATTTCTCTAGGAGCTGGGTCAAAAAGGATCTTGCTGTGATTTATGTCATAGAGTGTTCTGCCTATGTTTTCCTCTAAGAGTTTGATAGTGTCTGGCCTTACATTTTGGTCTTTATTTTTATTTTTTTCGTTATCACATAATTCTTTAATAAAATGACTAGTGAAATTAAAGGCATAAAAGATTAGAATCAGTGACCTAGAAATAAAGTCTACACTTCTTTAAAAAAGAAAAAAAAAACATTTGAAACCGTTCAGGATCTGAAATCTCCCTTTTCAGTTTCATTCTTACCATTCTTTTTTTTTTTTTTTTTTTTACTATTATTATTTTTTTTTTAAACATCTTTATTGAAGTATAATTGCCTTACAATGGTGTGTTAGCTTCTGCTTTATAACAAAGTGAATCAGTTATACATATACAATATGTTCCCATTTCTCTTCCCTCTTGCATCTCCCTCCCTCCCACCCTCCCCATCCCACCCCTCTAGGTGGTCACAAAGCACCGAGCTGATCTCCCTGTGCTATGCGGCTGCTTCCCACTAGTTATCTATTTTACATTTGGTAGTGTATATATGTCCATGACACTCTCTTACCCTGTCACATCTCACCCCACCCCCTCCCCATATCCTCAAGTCCATTCTCTAGTAGGTCTGTGTCTTTATTCCTGTCTTGCCACTAGGTTCTTCATGGCCTTTTTTTTTTTTTCTTTTTCCTTAGATTCCGTATATATGTGTTAGCATACTGTATTTGTTTTTCTCTTTCTGACTTACTTCACTCTGTATGACAGACTCTAACTCCATCCACCTCATTACAAATACCTCCATTTCATTTCTTTTTATGGCTGAGTAATATTCCATTGTATAGATGTGCCACATCTTCTTTATCCATTCATCTGTCGATGGACATTTAGGTTGCTTCCATGTCCTGGCTATTGTAAATAGAGCTGCAATGAACATTTTGGTACATGACTCTTTTTGACCTATGGTTTTCTCAGGGTATATGCCCAGTAGTGGGATTGCCGGGTCATATGGTAGTTCTATTTGTAGTTTTTTCAGGAACCTCCATACTGTTCTCTATAGTGGCTGTATCAATTTACATTCCCACCAACAGTGCAAGAGTGTTCCCTTTCCTCCACACCCTCTCCAGCATTTATTGTTTCTAGATTTTTTGATGATGGCCATTCTGACCGGTGTGAGATGATATCTCATTGTAGTTTTGATTTGCATTTCTCTAATGATTAATGATGTTGAGCATTCTTTCATGTGTCTGTAGGCCATCTGTATATCTTCTTTGGAGAAATGTCTATTTAGGTCTTCTGCCCATTTTTGGATTGGGTTGTTGGTTTTTTTGTTATTGAGCTGCATGAGCTGCTTGTAAATCTTGGAGATTAATCCTTTGTCAGTTGCTTCATTTGCAAATATTTTCTCCCATTCTGATGGTTGTCTTTTGGTCTTGTTTATGGTTTCCTTTGCTGTGCAAAAGCTTGTAAGTTTCATTAGGTCCCGTTTGTTTATTTGTGTTCTTATTTCCATTTCTCTGGGAGCTGGGTCAAAAAGAATCTTGCTGTGATGTATGTCATAGAGTGTTCTGCCTATGTTTTCCTCTAAGAGTTTGATAGTGTCTGCCCTTACACTTAGGTCTTTAATCCTTTTTGAGTCTATTTTTGTGTATGGTGTTAGGGAGTGTTCTAATTTCATACTTTTACATGTAGCTGTCCAGTTTTCCCAGCACCACTTATTGAAGAGGCTGTCTTTTCTCCATTGCATATTCTTGCCTCCTTTATCAAAGATAAAGTGACCATATGTGCGTGGGTTTATCTCTGGGCTTTCTATCCTGTTCCATTGATCTATATTTCTGTTTTTGTGCCAGTACCATACTGTCTTGATGACTGTAGCTTTGTAGTATAGTCTGAAGTCTGGGAGCCTGATTCCTCCAGCTCTGTTTTTCTTTCTCAAGATTGCTTTGGTTATTCAAGATCTTTTGTGTTTCCATACAAATTGTGAAAATCTTTGTTCTAGTTCTGTGAAAAATGCCAGTGGTAGTTTGATAGGGATTGCATTTAATCTATAGAATGCTTTGGGTAGTATACTCATTTTCAAAATGCTGATTCTTCCAATCCAAGAAGATGGTATATCTCTCCATCTATTTGTATCATCTTTAATTTCTTTCATCAGTGTCTTATAATTTTCTGCATACAGGTCTTTTGTCTCCTTGGGTAGGTTTATTCCTAGGTATTTTATTCTTTTCATTGCAAAGGTAAATGGGAGTGTTTTCTTAATTTCACTTTCAGATTTTTCATCATTAGTGTACAGGAATGCAAGAGATTTCTGTGCATTAATTTTGTATCTTGCTACTTTACCAAATTCATTGATTAGCTCTAGTAGCTTTCTGGTAGCATCTTTAGGATTCTCTATTTATAGTATCATGTCATCTGCAAACAGTGACAGCTTTACTTCTTCTTTCCGATTTGGATTCCTTTTATTTCTTTTTCTTCTCTGATTGCTGTGGCTAAAACTTGCAAAACTACGTTGAATAATAGTGGTGAGAGTGGGCAACCTTGTCTTGTTCCTGATCTTAGTGGAAATGGTTTCAGTTTTTCACCATTGAGGATGATGTTTGCTGTGGGTTTGTCATATATGGCCTTTATTATGTTGAGGTAAGTTCCCTCTATGCCTACTTTCTGGAGGGTTTTTATCATAAATGGGTGTTGAATTTTGTCAAAACCTTTTTCTGCATCTATTGAGATGATCATATGGTTTTTCTCCTTCAATTTGTTAATATGGTGTATCACATTGATTGATTTGCATATATTGAAGAATCCTTGCATTCCTGGGATAAACCCCACTTGATCATGGTGTATGATCCTTTTAATGTGCTGTTGGATTCTGTTTGCTAGTATTTTGTTGAGGATTTTTGCATCTATGTTCATCAGTGATATTGGCCTGTAATTTTCTTTTTTTGTGACATCCTTGTCTGGTTTTGGTATCAGGGTGATGGTGGCCTCGTAGAATGAGTTGGGGAGTGTTCCTCCCTCTGCTATATTTTGGAAGAGTTTGAGAAGGATAGGTGTTAGCTCTTCTCTCAATGTTTGAAAGAATTCGCCTGTGAAGCCATCTGGTCCTGGGCTTTTGTTTGTTGGAAGATTTTTAATCACAGTTTCAATTTCAGTGATTGTGATTGGTCTGTTCATATTTTCTATTTCTTCCTGGTTCAGTCTCGGAAGGTTGTGCATTTCTAATAATTTGTCCATTTCTTCCATGTTGTCCATTTTATTGGCATAGAGTTGCTTGTAGTAATCTCTCATGATCCTTTGTATTTCTGCAGTGTCAGTTTTTACTTGCCCTTTTTCATTTCTAATTCTATTGTTTTGAGTCTTCTCCCTTTTTTTCTTGATGAATCTGGCTAATGGTTTATCAATTTTGTTTATCTTCTCAAAGAACCAGCTTTTAGTTTTATTGATCTTTG